>NC_134399.1:108068038-108708318 GCF_050003625.1 Haematobia irritans | reverse complement strand
TATTGTATTTCAGTTCGTGTATCATTGAAAATGTTAATTCAAATATAGTATTGGAAAAACTATTGAGTATGAAATGAAAAAATAAAATTCTGTATGGAAAATTATGATTAAGTATGTACAGTGAAACCTTCGAAAGGTGGACACTCACAGTCGCCTAAATTTTGTCCATATTTGGGAGGTGTCCACTTATGAGTTAATATAGCAAACGTCCCCAGACAACTATCCACATTTGGGAGGTGTCCGGTTTTCAGAGTGTCCAAGTTTGAGAGGTTTCACTGTATATGAAAATGGACCGAAATCGAACAAATTCCACTCGGTCCGACCATCGGACCAAATTTAAAAAATATTTTTTTTTTGGACCAGTTTTGGTCCGATCAAACCAAAATGGCAATGCTGCTTATGATTTGTCTCCGATTAGTTAAAATTCGATAAATGTGTCATCGACCATATACATTGGCTGTAGTATCGAACACGTCGATAACGCATTTATCGATATTTATATTATCTGAGACGAATCTAAAAGCTTGGGAAAATTATAAACAGAAAATGCAGCCGAAGAAACTGAGACTGACTCAGTTTTTTCCACCGTCGGCGGCGGATTGAAGGCTGAGCTGAAGCAAATATGTATATTCGGCATCGGTCAATTATCTATTTAAAAGTTTAAATTAAATCAAACCGCAATGAGATTAATGGTACAACTAATTTTAAAATAAAATGTACTTTTTATTAATATCGTTTATGGATGATTTTTCCTAAATTATTATAATAACGAGTGTTGAATTGATTGGGCGAAAGATTGAATTTTTGGTAGAAAAAGAGAAAAGTGTTTTTCAGATTTTAAATAATAATTACACTAGTTTACACTGCAAATGTACATTTGATGAGAGGTGACTTTTGGTCGGCTGAATTCGTAAATGAAGGTTAACATTTTAAGATATCCCGTTATTTTTAGTTTTCTGTTCCATAAAAAATTTTGCCCTTCATTTTAGAATTCAGCATATCAAAATACTTAAGAAAAGTCTCCTCTCATCAAGTGAACATGAAAAAAATTTATTTTGTAAACTGGTGTTACTGATTTATTGGTGGCTATATTTCATTTGAGATAAGACGACGCCGGCATCGGCGTTGACTCGTCAAAAATCGCCGGCTGCGGCTAAAATCTTCAGCGCAACTAGGCGGACCCATTCTCTGTTTGTAAGATGCTCTTCAGACACAGATATTTTGAAGGAATAAAAGTGTAGTCGAACGGCGTATTCTATCGAATCCAGAGAATGAAGCCGCCGACTCGCCAATTTTAGCCGCTGCCGACGATTTTTTGCCAATCGACGCCGCGGCCGAATATGTCAACTCATCCCGACTCAAGTTTAGCCGCCAATTAATCAATTTTGTTTTAATCAAAAAAAAAAAAGAAAAAAATTGTCTGCCAACATTTTGGACTTTCCACCCACAATTATTCTATACCAAGTTGCTATAATTTTTCAAAATGCTCGTTGAAAAGATATCAATGAAATGTAAATTTGATTGCTTGATTGGTTGTACAACAAATCTCACAACCGGATAATTTCAATTTGAGATTATATCCACCGCCGAATATACAAATTTATATCAAGCCATCGCCGCCGGAGGCAAAAATTGAATATCAGCCACAGCCAAAAAAATGGGTCGGCTTGCTGCCGAGTTGTGCCACCGACGATGATTTTTGGCCAGCAAACGCCGACACCGATTAAGACGGCTCATCTCGACTGAAATGTCGCCGCCAATCACTCAATATTTGTCCCTAAAAAGCTAATTTTATGGATAATTGACCGACCACGGGCGGCTTTCGGGTCGGCTTCATTCACTCGACTCGACGCTCGGATTCCGCTATTAAAGGGTGGTCCCTTGTCATGGAGTTAAATATAGAACTTGGCAGCACTCATAAGAGCTCTACCGCCTGTGGTGGATAATAGACTGACTTGCCAAGTGTCCATAATGGACTGAGTGCCAAATTAATCTAGCGTATATTCATGAAAGCACTAAACGTATTTCCCTTTTGGAGATGTTTGCTTCAAGATGATACTACAAACAATTGCAACGTTTTTCTATACATGTTTGGCTGATTATGAATTTTTAAATAAACATATACGAATGGAGCCATTTCCCATATGGAAATTAATCTGCAATTAAAGAAAAATCTAAAATAAACATAAACATATTACCCATTAAATGTTCTAACTATTCTTATGCCACAGAATCTTTGGACTGCCCATAATTCAGTTGAGGTCTCTCGTTTTATTATATTAGAATCTTATATAGAGCCAGTGTGTCCCGCTACGAGTGGTGCCAGGGTCACTCCAAAAAAAGGACCATTATTTAGATCTTGTTTTTATATTAAGTTTTATTAAGTTGTGTGTATTTTCGAAAAGACAAAAAAATAAATTAGTTTGGAAAAAAAGGGTTAAACGAAAATGAATTTCTATCCCAATGTGGTTCATAAACAAACAACTACAACACAGAACTGGTGATAATATTGATTACGGTGATTACTTTCGGCCGGTACAAGTAATTGATTATACGAATAATGCAAGTGGCGCCCCAAAAGTTATTGACTATGGACATAGGCATGTGGCTGAGGAAGAATTCAAACCAATGAAGGTAATCAATTACGACCATGCGCCGAAAAACTTTAACAATCGACCAAATAATGCCCAACAAGGGGAGCAACAGGCTCGTCGAGGAAAGAATCGAAGAAATAATAATAATAAACCTCAACAGAAGGGGCAGCAGCAACACAACAATCAACAGAAAAGCAAGACAGCCACACAATCTACAGATCCAAATACCAATAATAAAAAAGTAAGAATAAAAAATTTTAATAAAAATTGAGCAAATTAATTAAAAAATCTATCTTATATATCATTTAAGGAAGCCGATGTTGGAAATGCTAATACAGATAAATCAAAGATAAATCAAAATCAAGAAGAACTGGAAGATATTTCCGATACAGATGAGTAAGTATTCGATAAGCAATGATAGATGGCATAATTTTAATTCTTCTTTTAACACAGAATACCAGATCAAATGGATGAAAATAAAAGATCACAAAGCCCTGCTCCTCCACCTCCACCACTATATAGTTCAAGACATGATGATGATAAAACAACAAATCAAGGCGAATCCTCTTCATCTATATTTCCCTCCACCGCCCAAGCAAACGATAATATAACAAAAATGACCGTAGATCATGTGCAAATGTCCATACCCACTGTGGAAAATAATAATACAATCTCAATTGAAGAAATTCTCTTGCCACCTGGTCGTGAAACTCGACCAAAAAAGATTTGCATAATATTACGAGGACCCCCAGGTAGTGGTAAATCTTATGTGGCTAAATTGATCAAAGACAAAGAAAAGGAAATGAGCGGCAACAATCCTCGTGTTTTAAGCATTGATGACTATTTCCTCATTGAAAATGATTATGAAGAGAAATGTCCAAAAACTGGCAAAAAGGTAGGTGTAGTATTACGATACCATTTCCATTTGTCATGATATGGAGGAAGAATGCTTTGTTTAAATGTTATGGTGATGGAAAAATGGTAATTATATTTATAACGGATTTTAATAGGTGTAATTATATTTATAACGGATTTTAATAGGAGCCTTACTTTGTTTAAATTGAATTACTAGAAGAATTAGGTTAGGTTAGAATGAAAAAAGTAGGTTTGCCTCTTTTCGCAAGAATCGTTTAAATACGTTTTCGACTTGCCGTGCACTCAAATACTATCTTGGCTATTTATTCACCATAATTCTCTTTTCGACAAATTCCCTTTTTCAGACAAGGAATAATTGTAAATAAATAAAAAAATAAAATATTTTTTCCAAGATTCGGGTTTCAAGAAATTTATAAATGGAGAGATTCGAATAGAATGATGAATTTTCAAGAGGGTCACAGCCACGGTTGTCACAGTTGGTAAAATTCTACCAAAAACGGTAGATTTTTTATTGTTTGGTAGATTCGTAGAATTCTTTATCTTTTGGTAGATTTGGAAAATATTTCTATCCAACTAAGAGGTACTTCATAAATTTTCTAAACAAATATTATTGTAATAAAAAATAAAATTTTGACAAATTTTTTTATAGAAATAAAATTTTGAAAAATTTTTCTATAGAAATAAAATTTTGGCAACATTTTCTATAGAAATTAAATTTTTTTCAAAATTTTCTATAGAAATAAAATTTTGACAAAATTTTCCATAGAAATAAAATTTTGACAAAATTTTCTATGGAAATAAAATTTTGACAAAATTTTCTATAGAAATACAATTTTGACAAAATTTTCTATAGAAATAAAATTTTGAGAAAATTTTCTATAGAAATAAAATTTTGACAAAATTTTCTATAGAAATAAAATTTTGACAAAATTTTCTATAGAAATAAAATTTTGACAAAATTTTCCATAGAAATAAAATTTTGACAAAATTTTCTATAGAAATAAAATTTTGACAAAATTTTCTATAGAAATAAAATTTTGACAAAATTTTCTATGGAAATAAAATTTTGACAAAATTTTCTATAGAAATACAATTTTGGCAAAATTTTCTATAGAAATACAATTTTGACGAAATTTTCTATAGAAATAAAATGTTGGCAAAATTTACTATAGAAACTAAACAGTGATAACATTTTCTATAGAAACTAAATGTTGACAAAATTTTCTATAGAAATAAAATTTTGACAAAATTTTCTATAGAAATAAAATTTTGACAAAATTTTCTATAGAAATAAAATTTTGACAAAATTTTCTATAGAAATAAAATTTTGACAAAATTTTCTATAGAAATAAAATTTTCACAAAATTTTCTATAGAAATACAATTGTGACAAAATTTTTTATAGAAATAAAATTTTGACAAAATTTTTTATAGAAATAAAATTTTGACAAAATTTTCTATAGAAATACAATTTTGACAAAATTTTCTATAGAAATAAAATTTTGACAATTTTCTATAGAAATAAAATTTTGACAAAACTTTCTATAGAAATAACATTTTGACAAAATTGTCTATAGAAATAAAATTTTGACAAAATTTTCTATAGAAGCAAAATTTTGACAAATTTTTCTATAGAAATAAAATTTTGACAAATTTTTCTATAGAAATACAATTTTGACAAAATTTTCTATAGAAATACAATTTTGACAAAATTTTCTACAGAAATAAAATTTTGACTAAATTTTCTATAGAAATAAAATTTTGACAAAATTTTCTATAGAAATAAAATTTTGGCAAAATTTACTATAGAAATAAAATTTTGACGAAATTTTCTATAGAAATAAAATTTTGACGAAATTTTCTATAGGAATAAAATTTTGGCAAAATTTACTATAGAAACTAAATATTGATAAAATTTTCTATAGAAACTAAATGTTGACAAAATTTTCTATAGAAATAAAATTTTGACGAAATTTTCTATAGAAATAAAATCTTTGTCATTGTTGGTTTATTTTTCAATCATTTTGTTGTTTTTGATTTCAGCTTAAAACCATGCATTGACTAAACTACAAGTGTAGCTTATCCAACAGAGGAAAAGAATGTTTGTCAAATATATTTGGGCAAAGCCCTATAGACTGCAAGATGGTTGGATGGACGCACGTTTCGGAAAACGAATGAACTGCACTCAAATCGATGATTTGACAGTGGCAAAGGAAAAGAAATATGTTTGTACAAATTTATTTCGACATAGGCCGGCTTTCATAACCCTGTTTTCGGAAGGTTCAAGTGTGGTTCACTTTGGGTTTAGTGAACTGCTTGAATTTATTCAGATAATTGGTTGATAGTTTTGCTGCAAGTAGAGGATGCTGATGATGAATGTGGTAATTCCGAAACGTGTGTCCATCCAACCATCTTGCAGTCTCTAGGGCTTTGCTAAAATAAATTTGACAAACATTAATGCGTGGTTTTAAGCTGAAATTAAAAACAACAAAATTAAATAAAATCTTGACATAATTTTCGATAGAAATAAAATTTTGACAAAATTTTCTATAGAAATAAAATTTTGACAAAATTTTCTATAGAAATAACATTTTGAGAAATAAAATTTTGACAAAATTTTCGATAGAAATAAAATTTTGACAAAATTTTCTATAGAAATAAAGTTTTTACAAAATTTTCTATAGAAATAAAATTTTGACAAACTTTTCTATAGAAATCAAAATTTTGACAACATTTTCTATAGAAATAAAATTTTGACAAAAATTTCTATAGAAATCAAAATTGTGACAAAATTTTCTATAGAAATAACATTTTGACAATTTTTTTGTCTTTATTCACTTTTTATCGTGAAAATGGTTATATTTAGATGTCACAAATATCCCAGCAAATATGCTGAAGGTATTTTTTATATTTTCTTACATACAAATCTGATATTATTTAAAACGCATAACTCCCTAACATATGCGAGACCTGATGTTATCCAACATGAAAATATGTAGGTTAGGAAAATTTCGAAAATGGTTTGAACACCAATAATTCCGTAGCTTTATTATGGTGTATCGTTTCCTCAACTTAGCTCTTTCTCACTTTCATTTTCATTTGCCTTGCAAACAATGTGATGTAAAGACGTTACAAAATTATCAATCCATTTTTCTTTTCACTATAACATGTCTTAATTACTAATGTAATTTAATATTTTAATATTCCCTATCTCTTGGCGTTTTGTTTAATTTATATATTCTATTTAGATTCCCAAAAAGGAAATACTCTATGAATATGACAAAGATATGGAGGCAACATATATGCAATATTTAATTAAATCTTTCAAAAAGACGATTCTTGATAATTTCTATGATTTCATTGTCATTGATTGTAATAATAATTCATTAAGGACCTTGAATGAATTTTATTGCCATGCCAAAGATTCTGGATATGTGGTAAGTAAGCTGTGTAATCTGAATTTGTATATCATCCTGTTGTTGTATTCCATTTTCTTGGATACTCTCAAACCTCTACTCATCAAAAATGAATCAAATAAAAAATGAAATTTCTTCTATTTTTCACATTACAAAACACTTTCAATGCTGTTGTATTTTTGTTTTAATCCTAATGTTTTCCTGTTGTGGATGTCTTGGGTGCATTTTCTTTCGAATAAATGCACTTGGGTGTTGTTTTGTTTTTTCTTTTCTTCTTGTTCTTATTTCTTTACAGCCCTACATAATTGATTTATTCTGTGAATTGGACATTTGTTTGGATAATAATGTGCATGAACGTTCCGAGGCTGATATTAAAGAAATTATCGATACATGGAAGCCCACACCATTTCATTATATAAAACTTGATGTGGCCAGTCTGGTACAAAATGTTGTAGAAATGGAAGATGTTGAGGATATGCCAGTGGTAAATATGTACTTTAATAATGAATAAAGTTTTTGAATTACAGCATATTATACATTAAAATGGCAATTCAATTGCATTGCAGTCATTTTTAGGCAAAACTGCAATACTCAGATACTGAATACTCCGATGAGTATTTATTTTTATACAAAAATATTAATATAGTATCGAACCTTGGTTTATAATACAAATTTATATTTCTCCCCATTATATTATGCATCGATTCTTATGAACATTAGCCATTAAAGCATTGCTGAAGAATCTTTTTAGCTTGATAAGAACAAGAACATATTTAGTTTTAAATATGACCCTTTAATAAGTCTCGCAATGCTGATAATGTTGTAATTACAGAGACTCTAAACTCTAAGGGGGCTTTGTGTAGATCTGATAAAATATCTGCAACCTGTTTATCGTTTCATATCTTTGTAACAGGCTGTGTTTTTACCTTCGCAGGTAAAACATAATAGCTGGCTAATTTTTTGGTATGCACAAATCGAAAGTTTGAGGATTTATTTGAACATATACTAGTCCATGTCCTATTGACCCATCACACCGCTACTGTGGAATTGGGTATTATTATAATTATGAATTTGACAACAATTTAATATATAAATATTTTTTACAAATATCCATAAGAATGATTAGCGTTATTATCCTTTAATATATGAATATAATATATAAGCAAAGTGCAACTGAAACAATATAAACAATTATTGTCTTTTAAATCAAAGGAGATTTACGCTCTTAAACAAAAATGTGGAAAAATATAGTAAAAAAAAATAAAATGTTTATCAAAATGGCTTTTGGTCAATAGTACGAGTAATAAAAGTGTTAATACTAAAAACAAACCAAGATCAAATGAGCAACAAATTTACTCAGTCGAGATATATATTTTTTACACAAGAATGCAAGTACCAAGCCTTCATACATGCAATGAGCAGGTTAATTAAGTAACATCCTGAAGCTGGAACAGGCCAGGAGAAGTGTGACATAGTCGATCAATTTAAGAGCCACCGTGGTGCAAAAGGTTAGCTTAACCGCTTTGCATAATAAGATCCCTGGCTTCAATCCCAAATTCGACCAAAAAGTTTTTCACCGGCGTTTTTTCGTGACATTTATGAATGTATTAATAATAATGTGGAACCTCGTTCGGATTTGGCTATAAAAGAAGGTTTCTTGTCATTGAGCTAAACATGGAATCGGACAGCACTCAGTGATGAGAGAGAAGTTCATCACTGTGGTATCTCTATGGACTAGTCTAATTGGAAAAAAGATGCAACATTCTCTCGGTATTGATTGCAAAATATGAAGGACACTGTCATAGCTTTTGGGTGCATAATTTTGTCCGAAAATACAATAAGGAAAAAAGTGCGAGACGAAAACGTCCTAAGTGAGCCTTAAATAGCGGGCTGCCACAATAACTAACCTAAACTGTACTTGTTCAGGGATTTTGAACTTCCGTTGATATGTCGAAAGGTCATACTCATATATAAAATTGTGCCAAAAATGAATGTAAAATTCTAGCGATTGTTGTTGAAATTTCAAAATTGAAAATTACTGGAAATTTACATGTTTCTGAATGACTTAAAGTTCTACATCTAAAAAAAATTGTTTTTTTCTATGAATTGTATGGGGAAAAATGAACAATTTGGAAAATGATTGGAAAAAAATATTTTCCAAAAATATTCTTCGAATAAAACATTTTCCAAAAATATTCTTCGAATAAAACATTTATATTTTAAGTTTAGAGCGCCTGCAAGGAAACCCAAGCAATCGTACGTTCTAATATAGGAATTTTGGAAATCATTAGGAATACCAATTTTTCTCTAATGATCCTGAAAGCTAACCAAATTTTCTACGCGTTTTTTTTTTTGTCCCAACGTAGGTCAATTTTCTGTTCTAATTTTTTTCGCGATATTGTTCTTTAAAATAAAATAAGGAATTTCGCATTGTTTTTAAGATAAAGAATTTTAAATTTCCGAAATTTCAACAAGAACAACAACGGCGGGACAACACAGTACGACGACAGCCTTACATGCCATTTCGACACATAATAATAGGGGACTTAATCAGCCCAAGCCGTGTCACAGGACGGTCCTCGTGGCGCTTGACCTATCGAAAGCGTTCGATACGGTCAACCATGCCACATTATTCGAGGACATCGAGAACACGTCCCTTCCGGCAGAAACGAAGCGTTGGGTTCTGAATTATATGTGTGGACGCCAGTCGTACGTGGAATTCAGGGACAAGAAGTCAAAACGCCGTAGAGTTAAACAGGGAGTTCCCCAGGGCGGGGTGATACCCCGCACTGTTTAACCTCTACCTGTCCTCGATTCCATCCCCTCCTGACGGCGTCGAGATTGTGTCTTATGCGGACGATTGCACAATCATGGCATCCGGGCCTATTGTTGATGACATTTGCGATCGATTAAATGTCTACCTCGCTGATCTTACCAGTTATTTCACTGCAAGAAATTTGAGGATATCTCCCACCAAATCCCCAGCCACACTATTCACTACATGGACGGCGGAAGTACGCAGGCAGTTGAATGTCAGAGTCGATGGCGAAACAATTCCGACAACAAATTAACCCTAGATTCTCGGGGTCACATTCGACAGCCTTTATAAGTCGTCCGCCCATGCCACTGCAATTTGTGATAAGCTCCGCGGTAGAAACAAGGTCCTCAAGTCGCTTGCCGGCAGCACTTGGGGTGCGGACAAAGAAACTTTGTTAACTACATATAAGGCAATTGGCCGGTCAGTGGTAAACTATGCAGCGCCAGTATGGACACCTCAAACGAGCGATACGCAGTGGAATAACATACAGACCTGTCAGAACGCTGCCCTTAGAACCGCAACAGGATGTCTCCGCAGTACACCCCTGGATCACCTTTATGCGGAGACCAAGATCATCCCAGTGCGTCGACGCAACTACATGTTGTCAAAGCAGTACCTCTTTGGTTGCCATCGAAGTTGTCATCCGAATCACCATCTTGTGGATAGACAACCTCCACCCAGGAATGTAAGGGTTGATCTTCACCTTCTAGAGCCCGAGATCCAGCGTTACAAAAGAGAGCCTCTAGATCAGGCAGCACACCAGACAGGTCTGAACAGGATTCATAAGGATACTGTAGCTGAAGCGGTGAGAAGCAACAAGGTTAATCCTGTTCTCGGAGTAGCACCGCCGCCCATAGCACCGTAGGAGAGAGACCTCCCATGGCAGACAAGGGTAGTTTTGGCCCAACTAAGATCAGGCAAGTGCAGCCGCCTCAATTCATACTTATCAGTGATTGATAGCAGCATAGCTGACGTGTGTCCCATATGTAATCAAGAGCCACATGACACTCGTCACCTTTTTGCTTGCCCAGCTAAGCCTACCCGTCTCACTACCAGATCACTCTGGACACACCCCATCCTTGTCGCAGAGTTCCTTGATCTGGCTACCAGCTGAACTACACAAGCATAGAACATAATTCATCCATTAAAAACTGTTACAACAACAACAACGGCGGGAAATATTTTTATTTGTTTATACAATTTTATATATAACCGACGAACGGTTAAGATATCCAATTCATTGTGTCTCACTTCTTCTGGCGTGATCCTAGCTATTAATTAATTGCTGTCATGAAAAAAGTACTGAACAACATATACACAGTAAAGGATTTTTATATCACTAGTCGACAGTTGATTGTGGCGTTTTTGATAAATAAAAATTAGTGATTGACTTTGTCCGTATGTTTTTGCAATTGTGAAAATTCGAAACTATGAAGTCTTCTCAACATTTTCACTTTTATCCTGACCTCAAAAACTAAGGAGTAGCCTGTTGCATGTACGAAGGGTTTGCACTCGTAACCTTTCGTAAAAAAAAACGATCTTAAGGCGAATATATAATAGAGTAAGGAGTAAAATATTAGACTAAGTTGAACTAAGTTAAAGTTTTATTTTATACTAAGTCGAATCCTATCAGTTTTCAATTAAAAATAATAAAATTATTGAACTTAAAAATTACATTGTGTTTTAAGTAGATATTTTCGAAGAAATTATCTGCTGAAAATTTAAATTTCCTATTGATCTTCACACAAATGGTGACATTCGGACATCATATGGCACAGCGGAGGGCGCATGAAAATACAGTGATCCTGATTGCAAATATTATTACTAATGGATGTCGTTTGCATCTATTTATTTATTATTTTCAATATATAATGGATGTACCATTACAAACTATTTTGCTAAAAGCATGACACTGAAGAATAAATTCCAAAGGCTAAACAATTAAAAACTTGACAGCTATGAATGACCGCAGGAAATAAGCTTGCTGTATGAGTATAACAATTGACGGATAGATTAATTGGCCCTTAAAAACTGGAAGTTACCTTACCTGGGAGTTGCCGTAATCAATTCATTCGGAGTAAGAGAATATTTTTACTGATTTGAAATGTATCGATGTTTGAGGTAAACATTGTGAAGAGTGGACAAATGAAACAGATTCAATTAGGAAGTGTTCCATTAAAAATACCTCAAAGCGAACAATTACGTCTGCACTGATTCTATCCTATCAACAAAAATTTCATATTGAAGATCCCACAGTGTCATACTTCATAATCAAAAGAAAGTCAACTGGGAAGGCTTCAGAGAATACACAGATCGCCACTTCAGTGAGCTCCCGTCCCCCTCTCATGTTCATGTTGCCCAGAGGGTGTTCCGGGTCATCATCAACGCAACAGCCGCTCGCTTCATACCAGCTGGTCGAATTGCCCAAGTGAGGCCCAACTTCCCAGCAGAAGCGGCGGGACTCGCAGACGAGCGTGATGAACGCCGTCGTGCTAACCCTGCTGATCCTAGTATCAGGGAACTGAATCTAGAGATAGTAAGATAGTTGACTAGTACAAGCGGAAAACTTGGTTAGATCACCTGAAGCAATGTAACTTAGGCACAGGAACTGGAAAATTGTGGTCAACAGTGAGAGCCCTCTCGAACCCCACCACAGGGGATGACGGGATCGCAGTCACATTTGGCGACGTGACGGTGACTGATCCGAAAAGATGCGCCAGATTTTTTACCGACAGTTTGTCAGCATCCCGAGAGTGATAGAGCGAAAAGGAGGTCTGCGAGCCGATGACACACCGGAATTTACCACAGCTGAAGTTATCAACAGCGCGAAACCATCCAAGGCGCTGGGCCCCGACGGAATTTCAATGCTAATGCTGGGGATGGTTAGCATGCCCGCCTTGCATACACAAGTTCGTGGGTTAGATTCCTGCCTCGACAGGATTATCCCACCTCAGTAATGCTGGTGACATTTCTGAGGGTTTCAAAGCTTCTCTAAGTGGTTTCACTGTAATGTGGAACGCCGTTCGGACTCGGCTATAAAAAGGAGGTCCCTTGTCATTGAGCTTAACATGGAATCGGGCAGCACTCAGTGATAAGAGAGAAGTTCACCAATGTGGTGTCACAATGGACTGGATAGTCTAAGTGAGCCTGATACATCGGGCTGCCACCTAACCTAACCTAACCTAACCTAATGCTAATGCTGAAGCATCTTATCCTTAGAATCATTCATTATACCTGATGTCTGGAAGATGTGTAGGGTGATTCCACTACTGAAGCCAGGCAAAGACTCGAGTAAAGGTGAATCGTACAGACCGATATCCCTTCTCTCGCCAGTAGCCAAGACACTTGAGGCACTACTCCTTCCCAGCCTTGTATAGAATTTTCCAGCTGCCCACCATCAACATGGATTTCGTAAGGTACATAACACGACGACAGTCTTGCATGCCATTTCAGCACACATCAATATGGGACTCAATCAGCCCAAGCCGTGTCACAGGACGGTCCTCGTGGCACTTGATCTATCGAAGGCATTCGATACGGTCAACCATTCGAGGACACACTATTCGAGGACATCGAGAATACGTCCCTACCGGCAGGAACCAAGCGTTGGGTTCTGAATTGTCTGCGGACGACAGTCGTATGTGGAATTCAGGGACAGGAAGTCAAAACCCCGTAGAGTTAAACAGGGAGTTCCCCAGGGTGGGGTGATATCTCCGACACTGTTTAATATCTACCTGTCCTCGATTCCACCCCCTCCTGACGGCGTCGAGATTGTATCATATGCGGACGATTGTACATTCATGGCACCCGGGCCCATTGTTGATGACATATGCGATCGATTGAACGTCTACCTCGCTGATCTTTACAGTTATTTCACTGCAAGAAATTTGAAGATATCTCCCACCAAACACTATTCACTACATAGACGGCCGAAGTGCGTAGGCAGTTGAATGTATAGAGTCGACGGTGAAATAATTCCGACCACAAATTACCCCAAGATTCTCGGGGTCACATTCGACAGCCTTTTTAAGTCGTCAATGTGGAGCAAATTGCAGCTGGCCGCAGAAATTGTACTGCTACATCTGATGGATTGAAGGATTTTTGAAAACTATATCAAATATTAATATGAGATAAATAAACCGGGAATACCTTCAAGAACACTATTCACTACATGGACGGCCGAAGTGCGTAGGCAGTTGAATGTATAGAGTCGACGGTGAAATAATTCCGACCACAAATTACCCCAAGATTCTCGGGGTCACATTCGACAGCCTTTTTAAGTCGTCAATGTGGAGCAAATTGCAGCTGGCCGCAGAAATTGTACTGCTACATCTGATGGATTGAAGGATTTTTGAAAACTATATCAAATATTAATATGAGATAAATAAACCGGGAATACCTTCAAGAACACTATTCACTACATGGACGGCCGAAGTGCGTAGGCAGTTGAATGTATAGAGTCGACGGTGAAATAATTCCGACCACAAATTACCCCAAAATTCTCGGGGTCACATTCGACAGCCTTTTTAAGTCGTCAATGTGGAGCAAATTGCAGCTGGCCGCAGAAATTGTACTGCTACATCTGATGGATTGAAGGATTTTTGAAAACTATATCAAATATTAATATGAGATAAATAAACCGGGAATACCTTCAAGAAATATTATATATAATTTAGGCTAAGTTATTTTTGTTTAAGAAAACTATTTTTTTTACTCTTTGTTATAGAATTAAGGAAGAAATAAACTTTTTCCTTAAGAACTGGCAAAGAGTAGTAAACATTCACTCATGATGCGTTGAAGGTAGTTTCGTTTGCTTTGAGACGAACGAATTGGGATTTCGATACATGGAAAAATATCTTAAGTTATTTTCGATCGAATGTCCACGAATGTGTTACAAAGGTGTATCTAATAATATTTTAATCAGTTATAAATTTAGTTATAACTAATATATATATCATCTAAATACTATTTCTCTAATACCTATATTTGTGAAATATGTGTAATGGCTAATAAAATGGATATATCGGTATGATTACGAATATCCACATTCGTTTTATTAAACAGAAAAAATATCACCAATTAAAAAGTTGATTGAAGTTGAAAAAATTTTCAATTAATAAATTAATTGATACAATAAACTTTTTAATCAAAGTAGAAACAAAAAGTTAATTACGTCAATTATTTAAATCTATAAAAAATTTTAAAATTTTTTAATTAAAAAATTAATTGTATCAATTAATTTTAAAATTTTTTAATTAAAAAGTTAATTGATACAATTAATTTTTTAATCTAACTCGGAAAACTAAGTCAGTTAAAAAAGGCGACGAAAGTTTGTTTTTAATTTTTAAATAAAAATTTATTTCAGACAATCAATTTTTTAATCAAACTATAAACAAAAAGGCAGATAAAAAAGTAATTCAAATTAGTTATGTTTTTAATTCAAAAATTCAATTCACACATAATTTTTTTTTCTGATTCAATAACGAAATTATTTGATACAATTAATTTTTGAATTGAAATGTCTTCAATCACCGAAATGATAGTATCAATTAAAAAATTAATTGAAAGTCAATTTAAAAAATTAATTGATCCAATTAAAAAATTAATTGATACTATTAATTTTTGAGATTGATTTTTATTTCAACTAAAAAATTTGTTGAATCAATTTAATTTTTAATTGAATATTTAATTGAATTCAATTAAGATTTGAATTTTAAAAAATTTCGGGAAATTTTTTTCTGTGCAGTTTTGCAATCAACATCAATTACATATTTAATTAAATCAAAAAATTAATTGAAATTTTTCAAATCAATTAATTTTTTAATCAAATATTTGTTATGTCCAATTAAAACTTTATATACTATCATTTTCGTGATTGAAGACATTTCAATTCACGAAAATGATCACACTTTTAATTGGACATAAAAAAATAAATTCAATAGTTGATTTTGATTGCAAACTCAATTTTTTAATTACAAACTAACTATTTTCAATTACTTCTTAACTGACACAGTGTCTCTAGGTTGTTTAAAAAATTTATGGTTTCAATTAAATGTTTAATAAAAATTAAAAATTATTTTTTTTTATTGAAAAATTTTTCAACTTCAATTAACTTTTTAATTTGAAATATTTTTTCTAACATTGCCATAATTGACGGAATTTCAATTAAAAATTAATTGTGTATAACAATAATAATGTCTACTTACTCGATTACTGATAGAGATATACTTGATAAATAAAAATGCATTTAATGAGTTTGTAACAATATGTCTATTGAAAGCACTACATTAATAGAATAAAATATGGCAGTGAATAAGCTCTATCTTTTTGAGGTTAATAAATAAATCGGTGAACACAACAAATATACAAGAGAATATGTAGTGTAATTAAGAAATTTCAAAATTGAAATAAAGTTCATATTCCTATAGTTCTTATTCATAATAAATTTGAATTTGTTTAAAACGCCGATCCAAACGAGTACAAAGGGTGTTGATTTATTTTATTTACTATGAATTAGGATAATAAAATTAAAAACCTTATGATCTAGTATGGTTTCTTCTTTAAAGCGTTTACAAATTGTAACGCATATGTAGAGAAACCCTTCGTCCATATAGGAAAGTATCAATGGCCCCAATTACTATGGACAAGATTATATGTGATAATCATAGAAATATAAATAAATTATCCTCTATTGTGCAACATACCATAAATAGTCTTTTTAAATATGACGATAATGCCCGTTCTCAGTGAAAAATTGTGCCAGCTAACCTGCAGCCCAGAAATAATCGATGCAACTATTGATGGCTTAATTTATAAATAATATTTATCATTTTGAATTTTGATATTTAAATTGAATGAAATCATATAGAAAATGAAGCTAAATGAAATATAGCCTAAGAATTTTAACTTATAGGTTACACACCGACATAAATAAATTTGTAAATTTTTTTTATAAAGTAAAACACCATAAATCTTAATCTTTTATTTACTTCCACAGCAATATAAATTCAAATACACATTAATTTACAATGATTTGGCAAAATTCTATTTACAGGATGAGCAAACGGCGGTGACTGAAAATTCCGAAACAGTAACCCAAACGGCGGCAAATGAAACTGAAAAGGAAAAATCATCAGCCGAAGAAAATGATGAAAATGCTAAAGATACCCAAGGGAATGATGGCAAAGACGACCCAGAGGAGGCTGAAGATGATAGCAATGATTCCACAGACAATGTAAGTTATTGTTAAATGGGAAAGGGTATAGTTAATAATGCTATATACCTTTAGATTGTTAAATGCTATTCATTTGAAATATGTACGAGTTTTTTGGTGGAGTGTTATTATTAAATATGAGTAATTCCAAAATAGGTTGAACAAAATTTTCGATAGAAATAAAATTTTGACAAAATTTTCTATAGAATTTTCTACAGAAATAAAAGTTATGTTGCCATATTCTATAGAAATACAAATTTTACAAAAAATTCTATAGAAATAAAATTTTGACAAAATTTTCTATAGAAATAAAATTTTGACAAAATTTTCTATAGAAATAAAATTTTCACAAATTTTTCTATAGAAATAAAATTTTGACCAAATTTTCTATAGAAATAAAATTTTGAGAAAATTTTCTATCGAAAAAAAATTTTGAGAAAATTTTTTATAGAAATAAAATTTTGAGAAAATTTTCTTTTTCTTTTTATAGAAATAAAATTTTGACAACATTTTTTATAGAAATAAAATGTAGACAAAAATTTCTATAGAAATAAAATGTAGACAAAATTTTCTACAGAAATAAAATTTTGACAAAATTTTCTATAAAACTAAAATTTTGACAAAATTTTCTATAGAAATAAAATTTCAACAAAATTTTCTAAAGAAATGAAATTTCAACAAAATTTTCTATAGAAATAAAATTTTGACA
This sequence comes from Haematobia irritans, assembly GCF_050003625.1. Lineage (NCBI taxonomy): Eukaryota > Metazoa > Arthropoda > Insecta > Diptera > Muscidae > Haematobia > Haematobia irritans. Next base: position 108,690,693 of record NC_134399.1, on the reverse strand, counting down.
AACTTTTCTATAGAAATAAAATTTTGACAAAACTGTCTATAGAAATAAAATTTTGACAAAATTTTCTATAGAAATAAAATTTTGACAAAATTTTCTATAGAAATAAAATTTTGACAAAATTTTCTATAGAAATAAAATTTTGACAAAATTTTCTATAGAAATAAAATTTTGACAAAATTTTCTATAGAAATAAAATTTTGACAAAATTTTCTATAGAAATAAAATTTTGACAAAATTTTCTATAGAAATAAAATTTTGACAAAATTTTCTATAGAAACAAAATTTTGACAAAATTTTCTATAGAAATAAAATTTTGACAAAATTTTCTATAGAAATAAAATTTAGACAAAATTTTCTATAGAAATAAAATCTTGACAAAATTTTCTATAGAAATAAAATTTTGACAAACTTTTCTATAGAAATAAAATTTTGACAAACTTTTCTATAGAAATAAAATTTTGACAAAATTTTCTATAGAAATAAAATTTTGACAAAATTTTCTATAGAAATAAAATTTTGACAAAATTTTCTATAGAAAAAAAATTTTGACAAAATTTTCTATAGAAATAAAATTTTGACAAAATTTTCTATAGAAATAAAATTTTGACAAAATTTTCTATAGAAATAAAATTTTGACAAAATTTTCTATAGAAATAAAATTTTGACAAAATTTTCTATAGAAATAAAATTTTGACAAAATTTTCTATAGAAATAAAATTTTGACAACATTTTCTATAGAAATAAAATTTTGACAAAATTTTCTATAGAAATAAAATTTTGACAAAATTTTCTATAGAAATGAAATTTGACAAAATTTTCTATAGAAATGAAATTTTGACAAAATTTTCTATAGAAATGAAATTTTGACAAAATTTTCTATAGAAATGAAATTTTGACAAAATTTTCTATAGAAATAAAATTTTGACAAAATTTTCTATAGAAATAAAATTTTGGCAAAATTTTCTATAGAAATGAAATTTGACAAAATTTTCTATAGAAATGAAATTTTGAGAAAATTTTCAATAGAAATAAAATTTTGACAAAATTTTCTATAGAAATAAAATTTTGACAAAATTTTCTATAGAAATAAAATTTTCTATAGAAATGAAATGTTCTAAAGAAATAAAATTTTGGCAAAATTTTCTATATAAATAAAATGTTGACAAAATTTTCTATGTTGACAAAATTTTCTATAGAAATAAAATTTTGACAAAATTTTCTATAGAAATAAAATTTTGACAAAATTTTCTATAGAAATAAAATTTTGACAAATGTTTCTATAGAAATGAAATTTTGACAAAATTTTCTATAGAAATGAAATTTTGACAAAATTTTCTATAGAAATGAAATTTTGACAAAATTTTCTATAGAAATGAAATTTTGAGAAAATTTTCTATAGAAATAAAATTTTGAGAAAATTTTCTATAGAAATAAAATTTTGAGAAAATTTTCTATAGAAATAAAATTTTGACAAAATTTTCTATAGAAATAAAATTTTGACAAAATTTTCTATAGAAATAACATTTTGACAAAATTTTCTATAGAAATAAAATTTTCTAAAGAAATAAATTTTGACAACATTTTCTATAGAAATAAAATGTTGACAAAATTTTCTATAGAAATAAATTGTAGACAAAATATTCTATAGAAATAAAATTTTGACAAAAATTTCTATAGGTATAAAATGTAGACAAAATTTTCTATAGAAATAAAATTTTGACAAAATTTTCTATAGAAATAAAATTTTGACAAAATTTTCTATAGAAATAAAATTTTGACAAAATTTTCTATAGAAATAATTTTCTATAGAAATAAAATTTTGACAAAGTTTTCTATAAAAATAACATTTTGACCAAATTTTCTATAGAAATAAAATTTTGACCAAATTTTCTATAGAAATAAAATTTTGACAAAATTTTCTATAGAAATGAAATTTTGACAATTTTTTCTATAGAAATGAAATTTTGACAAAATTTTCTATAGAAATGAAATTTTGACAAAATTTTCTATAGAAATGAAATTTTGACAAAATTTTCTATAGAAATGAAATTTTGACAAAATTTTCTATAGAAATAAAATTTTGACAAAATTTTCTATAGAAATAAAATTTTGACAAAATTTCCTATAGAAATAAAATTTTGACAAAATTTCCTATAGAAATAAAATTTTGACAAAATTTTCTATAGAAAAAAATTTTGACAAAATTTTCTATAGAAATAAAATTTTGACAAAATTTTCTATAGAAATAAAATTTTGACAAAATTTTCTATAGAAATAAAATTTTGACAAAATTTTCTATAGAAATAAAATTTTGACAAAATTTTCTATAGAAATAAAATTTTGACAAAATTTTCTATAGAAATAAAATTTTGACAAAATTTTCTATAGAAATGAAATTTTGAGAAAATTTTCTATAGAAATAAAATTTTGAGAAAATTTTCTATAGAAATAAAATTTTGACAAAATTTTCTATAGAAATAAAATTTTGACAAAATTTTCTATAGAAATAAAATTTAGACAAAATTTTCTATAGAAATAAAATCTTGACAAAATTTTCTATAGAAATAAAATTTTGACAAACTTTTCTATAGAAATAAAATTTTGACAAAATTTTCTATAGAAATAAAATTTTGACAAAATTTCCTATAGAAATAAAATTTTGACAAAATTTTCTATAGAAAAAAATTTTGACAAAATTTTCTATAGAAATAAAATTTTGACAAAATTTTCTATAGAAATAAAATTTTGACAAAATTTTCTATAGAAAAAAAATTTTGACAAAATTTTCTATAGAAATAAAATTTTGACAAAATTTTCTATAGAAATAAAATTTTGACAAAATTTTCTATAGAAATAAAATTTTGACAAAATTTTCTATAGAAATAAAATTTTGACAAAATTTTCTATAGAAATAAAATTTTGACAACATTTTCTATAGAAATAAAATTTTGACAAAATTTTCTATAGAAATAAAATTTTGACAAAATTTTCTATAGAAATGAAATTTTGACAAAATTTTCTATAGAAATGAAATTTTGACAAAATTTTCTATAGAAATGAAATTTTGACAAAATTTTCTATAGAAATGAAATTTTGACAAAATTTTCTATAGAAATGAAATTTTGACAAAATTTTCTATAGAAATAAAATTTTGACAAAATTTTCTATAGAAATAAAATTTTGGCAAAATTTTCTATAGAAATGAAATTTGACAACATTTTCTATAGAAATGAAATTTTGAGAAAATTTTCTATAGAAATAAAATTTTGACAAAATTTTCTTTAGAAATAAAATTTTGACAAAATTTTCTATAGAAATAAAATTTTGACAAAATTTTCTATAGAAATAAAATTTTCTATAGAAATGAAATGTTCTAAAGAAATAAAATTTTGGCAAAATTTTCTATATAAATAAAATGTTGACAAAATTTTCTATGTTGACAAAATTTTCTATAGAAATAAAATTTTGACAAAATTTTCTATAGAAATAAAATCTAGACAAAATTTTCTATAGAAATAAAATTTTGACAAAATTTTATATAGAAATTAAATTGTAGACAAAATTTTCTATAGAAATAAAATTTTGACAAAAATTTCTATAGGAATAAAATGTAGACAAAATTTTCTATAGAAATAAAATTTTGACAAAATTTTCTATAGAAATAAAATTTTGACAAAATTTTCTATAGAAAAAAAAATTGACAAAATTTTCTATAGAAATAAAATTTTGACAAAATTTTCTATAAAAATAACATTTGGACAAAATTTTCTATAGAAATAAAATTTTGACAAAATTTTCTATAGAAATAAAATTTTGACAAAATTTTCTATAAAAAAAATTGACCAAATTTTCTATAGAAATAAAATTTTGACAAAATTTTCTATAGAAATAAAATTTTGACAAATGTTTCTATAGAAATGAAATTTTGACAAAATTTTCTATAGAAATGAAATTTTGACAAAATTTTCTATAGAAATGAAATTTTGACAAAATTTTCTATAGAAATGAAATTTTGAGAAAATTTTCTATGGAAATAAAATTTTGAGAAAATTTTCTATAGAAATAAAATTTTGAGAAAATTTTCTATAGAAATAAAATTTTGACAAAATTTTCTATAGAAATAAAATTTTGACAAAATTTTCTATAGAAATAACATTTTGACAAAATTTTCTATAGAAATAAAATTTTCTAAAGAAATAAATTTTGACAACATTTTCTATAGAAATAAAATGTTGACAAAATTTTCTATGTTGACAAAATTTTCTATAGAAATTAAATTGTAGACAAAATATTCTATAGAAATAAAATTTTGACAAAAATTTCTATAGGAATAAAATGTAGACAAAATTTTCTATAGAAATAAAATTTTGACAAAATTTTCTATAGAAATAAAATTTTGACAAAATTTTCTATAGAAATAATTTTCTATAGAAATAAAATTTTGACAAAGTTTTCTATAAAAATAACATTTTGACCAAATTTTCTATAGAAATAAAATTTTGACCAAATTTTCTATAGAAATAAAATTTTGACAAAATTTTCTATAGAAATGAAATTTTGACAATTTTTTCTATAGAAATGAAATTTTGACAAAATTTTCTATAGAAATGAAATTTTGACAAAATTTTCTATAGAAATGAAATTTTGACAAAATTTTCTATAGAAATGAAATTTTGACAAAATTTTCTATAGAAATGAAATTTTGACAAAATTTTCTATAGAAATGAAATTTTGACAAAATTTTCTATAGAAATGAAATTTTGACAAAATTTTCTATAGAAATAAAATTTTGACAAAATTTTCTATAGAAATAAAATTTTGACAAAATTTTCTATAGAAATAAAATTTTGACAAAATTTTCTATAGAAATAAAATTTTGACAAAATTTTCTATAGAAATAAAATTTTGACAAAATTTTCTATAGAAATAAAATTTTGACAAAATTTTCTATAGAAATAAAATGTTGACAAAATTTTCTATAGAAATAAAATTTTGACAAAATTTTCTATAGAAACAAAATTTCAACAAAATTTTCTATAGAAATAAAATTTTGACAAAATTTTCTATAGAAATGAAATTTTGACAAAATTTTCTATAGAAATGAAATTTTGACAAAATTTTCTATAGAAATAAAATTTTGACAAAATTTTCTATAGAAATAAAATTTTGGCAAAATTTTCTATAGAAATGAAATTTGACAACATTTTCTATAGAAATGAAATTTTGAGAAAATTTTCTATAGAAATAAAATTTTGACAAAATTTTCTTTAGAAATAAAATTTTGACAAAATTTTCTATAGAAATAAAATTTTGACAAAATTTTCTATAGAAATAAAATTTTCTATAGAAATGAAATGTTCTAAAGAAATAAAATTTTGGCAAAATTTTCTATATAAATAAAATGTTGACAAAATTTTCTATGTTGACAAAATTTTCTATAGAAATAAAATTTTGACAAAATTTTCTATAGAAATAAAATCTAGACAAAATTTTCTATAGAAATAAAATTTTGACAAAATTTTATATAGAAATTAAATTGTAGACAAAATTTTCTATAGAAATAAAATTTTGACAAAAATTTCTATAGGAATAAAATGTAGACAAAATTTTCTATAGAAATAAAATTTTGACAAAATTTTCTATAGAAATAAAATTTTGACAAAATTTTCTATAGAAAAAAAAATTGACAAAATTTTCTATAGAAATAAGATTTTGACAAAATTTTCTATAAAAATAACATTTGGACAAAATTTTCTATAGAAATAAAATTTTGACAAAATTTTCTATAGAAATAAAATTTTGACAATTTTTTTCTATAGAAATGAAATTTTGACAAAATTTTCTATAGAAATAAAATTTTGACAAAAATTTCTATAGGAATAAAATGTAGACAACATTTTCTATAGAAATGAAATTTTGAGAAAATTTTCTATAGAAATAAAATTTTGACAAAAATTTCTATAGGAATAAAATGTAGACACAATTTTCTATAGAAATAAAATTTTGACAAAATTTTCTATAGAAATAAAATTTTGACAAAATTTTCTATAAAAAAAAATTGACCAAATTTTCTATAGAAATAAAATTTTGACAAAATTTTCTATAGAAATAAAATTTTGACAAATGTTTCTATAGAAATGAAATTTTGACAAAATTTTCTATAGAAATGAAATTTTGACAAAATTTTCTATAGAAATGAAATTTTGACAAAATTTTCTATAGAAATGAAATTTTGAGAAAATTTTCTATGGAAATAAAATTTTGAGAAAATTTTCTATAGAAATAAAATTTTGAGAAAATTTTCTATAGAAATAAAATTTTGACAAAATTTTCTATAGAAATAAAATTTTGACAAAATTTTCTATAGAAATAACATTTTGACAAAATTTTCTATAGAAATAAAATTTTCTAAAGAAATAAATTTTGACAACATTTTCTATAGAAATAAAATGTTGACAAAATTTTCTATGTTGACAAAATTTTCTATAGAAATTAAATTGTAGACAAAATATTCTATAGAAATAAAATTTTGACAAAAATTTCTATAGGAATAAAATGTAGACAAAATTTTCTATAGAAATAAAATTTTGACAAAATTTTCTATAGAAATAAAATTTTGACAAAATTTTCTATAGAAATAATTTTCTATAGAAATAAAATTTTGACAAAGTTTTCTATAAAAATAACATTTTGACCAAATTTTCTATAGAAATAAAATTTTGACCAAATTTTCTATAGAAATAAAATTTTGACAAAATTTTCTATAGAAATGAAATTTTGACAATTTTTTCTATAGAAATGAAATTTTGACAAAATTTTCTATAGAAATGAAATTTTGACAAAATTTTCTATAGAAATGAAATTTTGACAAAATTTTCTATAGAAATGAAATTTTGACAAAATTTTCTATAGAAATGAAATTTTGACAAAATTTTCTATAGAAATGAAATTTTGACAAAATTTTCTATAGAAATGAAATTTTGACAAAATTTTCTATAGAAATGAAATTTTGACAAAATTTTCTATAGAAATGAAATTTTGACAAAATTTTCTATAGAAATGAAATTTTGACAAAATTTTCTATAGAAATGAAATTTTGACAAAATTTTCTATAGAAATGAAATTTTGACAAAATTTTCTATAGAAATGAAATTTTGACAAAATTTTCTATAGAAATAAAATTTTGACAAAATTTTCTATAGAAATAAAATTTTCTATAGAAATAAAATTTTCTAAAGAAATAAAATTTTGACAAAATTTTCTATAGAAATAAAATTTTGACAAAATTTTCTATAGAAATAAAATTTTGACAAAATTTTCTATAGAAATAAAATTTTGACAAAATTTTCTATAGAAATAAAATTTTGACAAAATTTTCTATAGAAATAAAATGTTGACAAAATTTTCTATAGAAATAAAATTTTGACAAAATTTTCTATAGAAACAAAATTTCAACAAAATTTTCTATAGAAATAAAATTTTGACAAAATTTTCTATAGAAATAAAATTTTGACAAAATTGTCTATAGAAGTAAAATTTTGACAAAATTTTCTAAGAAATAAAATTTTGACAAAATTTTCTATAGAAATAAAATTTTGATTGGTATATTTTTCTCCAAACTTTGGTAGATTATTTTTGCTTTGAGTGGTAACCGTGAATAATGATCGAATTTTTGTAGACTTTAAATATGACTAATCGATTTTTAATGCTGTCCAAAATCAACTGGAAGAAAAGGAGAATAAGATGCAAATATTTCTACGGTCCATGGTTCTAAACGGGATACACTTTATTTTATTCGGTGAATATGAATGTGTAAAATTATCCAGTTTAATCGCAGGTCAAAATGTAAAATGTCGAGAACTTCGACGTTTCCTTCTCTTTCCATCCTATAGTTTGTATGGCTCAGAAACCGCGTTATCGTTGAGAATTTCAAAGAAGTGTCACTCGCAATAAAAGATCGCACAATTAATTTGAAAAAGTGGAACACATTAAAAAATATTAAATACTTTAAATACTTTGTTTCACCTGTTATATTGTGAAGGAAAAAAATGGAGTTAGGAATTGCTAAAATGTCTTTAACCGCATCGCAAAAACATGGAAAAAGTCGGAAAGTAGATTTATGCAATCTTCGAAAGGTTGATCGTTTGTTTTCCTTTTCCTTCCATTCAATAATTTGTACGGCCCGCTGAGAATTACTACCGTTGAGAATTACTAAAAAGTGGCATAAAAAGTGTCACTCGCAATAAAAGGTGGCACACTTTTTCTTAAAAAAGCACAAGTGCATTTATAAGTTTATATATAAGCATTTATATAAGTTTTTCTAAATGGAGTTTCAAATCACATTTTTTAAATCAAATTTAAATTATTCTAACTATCATTTCTCTCCATTTCCTCATAAGTCACCACTTAAAGTTGAAAGTTCAGGATAGTAGCATGAATTTACGTATTACACAAACAATATGTGAAATTTTGACAAAATTTTCTATAGACAAAATTTTGACAAAATTTTCTATAGAAATAAAATTTTGATAAAATTTTCAATAGAAATACAACTTTGACAAAATTTTCTATAGAAATGAAATTTTGAATTTTTCTATAGAAATAAAATTGTGACAAAATTTTCTATAGAAATAAAATTTTGACAAAATTTTCTATAGAAATAAAATTTTGATAAAATTTTCTATAGAAATGAAATTTTGAAAAATTTTTCTATAGAAATAAAATTTTGTCAAAATTTTCTATAGAAATAAAATTTTGTCAAAATTTTCTTTAGGAATAAAATGTTGACAAAATTTTCTTAAGGTATAAGTTTTTAACTATTAAATGTAATTTTCGCGCGGAATCTATTCGTCGAAAATTTTTTAACATTGTTGTGACTCATTGACATCTTTATCAAATATCAAAGTATTCATATTTTGCCCGCAGTCTTATTTTTTTCGGTAAAAAACGAGTTGCAAGCCATTTGAGTGCCCGAACGGCATAGATTTCGTTGAATTCAAGCCTTCGCTTGGCGAACCATTAGCCTGGCATTTGACAACGTTACCAGTATCAACGATTGTATACATGTTTGAAGACGCAAATAATAGTCGGTTGTGATTTAAACTTCACTAACAATAATTTTGTTTTCAAAAAAGTGCATTTGTAAGATGTACCCTTGTGAATATGGCCACTTTTTAAACAAATCTTTGGATTTGATCCGTGTAATTGGAAAAGTAGCCTTCTTGAAGCCACAGACAAAAACCGGTGAATAGCTGTCGAACTCGGATTTTTAATAATTAAATAAATAAACAACATATTTAATGGATATCTTTCATACATATATATATATTTTTTTAAATAATCATTAAATATGTTTTTTATTTTATATATATATATATATATATATCCAGCAATGCGGCTTCTTAAAAAGTAAATGGGAAACTGATACCACAACAGAAAATCTAGGTAAATAAAAAAATTTGTTTGTTATTTGCGAAAATTTTTCAGTCTTAATTCTATTTTAAATATTTGCAGCTCGTTTGGATGGTACCAGCAAACTCAATACAAAACGTAAACAAACCATGGAGGAATACTTACAGATGGATGATTGGCAGCCTATACATAGCAATAGTAAAGGCAAAAAGAGGGTAAGTAAAAACTAATTTAATAGTGTCAAGGGATTTTCCAGTTTGTTGTTATCAATGTTTACGTACACTCAAAGAATATTTAGGTGAATTTTTGAATTTTTAAACTAAATTATATTAAAAACGCCGATATAACAAACATAGGTGGTATATATATATTTTTTTTTTTTCAAAATTGAAGAACATTTATTAGACATAATTAATGTTTTTTTCTTGTTAAAGAAAATTTTGCATTGTGAAGGAAACAATTTAAGCTAGAAATTGCAAAAATGCCTTTAGTGCCATACGAAGTTCAAGATTTACAAATATTAGGAAATAAGTTAACCTTTATCCATAGAACGGTAATGGGGTTGCAATATGATGCTCCGAATATGGTGTGTATCGGTCCATGTTTTGGTATAACTTCCACACACAGAAAAAAATTTCACCAAAATATTTCAAAATATTGAATTTTCAAAAATATTCATTTAAAAATTTAATTGATTCAACAATTGTTTTACTTAAAACAAACATCAATCACAATAATAGTATCAATTAATTTTTTAATTGGATCAATTAAATTTTTTAACAGACTATGATAAAGTATCATTTCGGTGATTGAAGACGTTTAAATTAAAACTTAATTGGATCAATGAATTTATATACATATATAATATATGAGTAATAGGGTATGTCTGACTTTGAGGATACTCTATGCTTTGCGTTCATATACGCCAAAGCATGTTCGTCTTCGTTTAGCACATGCTTTGTTGAGTCGCATCTTAATTATGGTATTGAGGTTTATTCCGGGACCTGGTCATATAACTTGGATCGAATGGAGAGAGTTGTGAAGAAGATCGTCCGATATGTGTTCAATTTACGGGTTCGAGATCATGATCTAGGTAACCAATGTATTCCTGATAACGTAGGGTGTTCCTTCAGGAACTATATTAACTCTCTAATGCCCCAATTTTTTTGCCAGCTGATTAAATTTTCAATGTTAACGACACAAAAGCAAGATAACTAAGCAAGAAAAATGTATACGGTAAAATTCAGCATATGCTGCAAAGCCTCTTGAATAGTTTCAAATAAGTTTTCTTTTTATTTCGCACATTTTTGTTGTCTTAAGGTGTGTTTTATTCCTTATTAAATGAAAGCTTGGGCATTAGAGGGTTAAGATGAAGTCTGTTTTTCACTTTTACAAAATTTTTAAGTATGGGAATCCGGAAGCTTTGACACGTCAATTTGCATTTATTCATTCAACAAGAAATGGACAGATTGATGTCCCTATAATTCTGTCTAACATATACGAAAAATCTTTTTGGTCCGAGTTTTTCGTTTGAGAAATTTACTGCCTTCTGATCTTAAAGTTTTCTCAATTTCTTGTAACGCATATCGAAAGAAACTAATTGACTATTTAAATAATACGAGTACGGTATATTGAAGCATTGCTGTCTGGCACTTATTGGACTTTTTATTCTTTTTTTGTATTAATTATATTATATATATAAACTTGTTAGAATAAAATAATTTCAAGGTATTCAAAGTTATATTTACAATATCTAACATAGCTTTTTATTACAATACATGTTTAATAGGCCTTTAGTGGCTTCCTTTGTATTAATGTCTTAATAAATGAAATCAGATGAAAAATGAAATGAATTTCTTGATTGAATCCAAAAATTATTTTTTTGTGTGGATAATGGGAGTTAAATTTTATAAAAATTAGATTTCAAATCGGATTTTCTTGGATTCTTAGACGAGATGTTTAAGATTCTTCTAAAAGAATGTGATATAGTACCTTTATATTCGGGAAGCGTACCATTTGGAGAGTATCTGTCATCAAGTCTTCCTAGAATTCTATCTATACATTTCATATTCATATTTTATTTGTAATTTTAAAATCCCATCGCCAATTATAACAAAATTAAACAGATTACAATTCAGTCTACTAAAAAATACATAAATTCAAATCAGAATTGAAGAATTCTTAAACTCTTGTTGATATGTATATAGCCCTAAGAATTACAAAACAATTCGCTATATGCTACGACGAAGAGTTTTCGATGAAAACTATTATATTTGAATCATAGTGGTTAGTATTTAAGATTTGGCCCGTCCGAATTTAAGGCCGTATATACTTGCTTCATTTATAAATTTATATTGCTGCCCTTTTTAAGTGTACGAGTATATTAGGTGATTGTTATTGCAAACACATTTTAATACCAAGAGTGGTGGAGTTTTCTCCTTCAATGGGCACTGCCATGTTCTGTATTAAAGTTCAAAGAAAAGATTTATAGTTTACAGAAGAAAATAACGCCAGCTGCTATGTGCTGTGTTTATACAATCGAAAGCTCCGTTAATTCAATAGAGATGTCTTTAAAGCTATTTTATCAATGAGATCAAATATTCAAAAACCAAAAATTTTATAATGAGCATAATACTTAGTCAAGGAAAAAATTAAAATAGCAGTGAGCAGATATAACAGTGAAAAATATCATGTATGTAAGAAAATATATCTCTTAATGAGAGAGTAAGATTGAGATATACGAAGGTATCATTGTGTGTGTGAGATAATTGAGTATCGAGAGCAAGTAGTATATTATAATATTAAAGACAGATCATAACATTAGAAATAACATAAATAGAGTTAATGTAAAGCTTAACATTAAATATAAAACGAAATATGGCTATGACTTATTTCATAGTACTGTTACTCTATGCGAGCTTGAGGAAATCCTGAATATCCATATGAAAACCATTCTTCAACACTTATAAACTAATGTCATATCTCTTTATTCACTATACAGGTTCGATGGGCTGACATTGAAGAGAAACGAGAGCAGGAAAAAATGCGTGCTGTTGGCTTCGTTGTTGGTCAAACTGATTGGAAGCGTATGATGGATCCAAATGCGGCTAAGCGAGCCTTAAATAAAACCAAGTATATTGAACGTGTAAATAAACAGCGTCGCTAAGCTTGATAACACGGCACCACGCAAATTTTTACCACAATCAAATCACACACATTACCCCACATTCTCCAACATCCCTATAGTCGTAGTTTCCAAAAACAAAAAGTGTTATAATTTTCGAAACATTTATAGACAAGAATTTTGGTTAATTTTACTCATTTTTATTTGTTTACATTCTCATTTAGAGAATTTTACTATGTGCTCACTCATAGATCATTCGCAGTTAATCGCGTAATATGACTTTTGAAATGTGATTGAATAAATACAATTCGTATATATCTATATATGAAAAAATAATAAATATTGTGTAAATCTTAAGAATTTAAACATGAGATTACCATCTAAATTTTATTTCAATAAAGTTTGAAATAAATCATACATATATACTTAAATAAATAAATACTGGCTTAAATGGCATAAGTGTTCAATATAATATAAAATTTGTATATTAATTCGATATAACAATGATGACGTAAGTTTTTTTCCTTTTGATTTATATTTAGCAATTTGTTTTGTTTATACAAAATCGAAACTGTAGTAGAATGTACTGACTGTAACTGAGTAGAGTGTCGATTTCTTTTAACGGCTATATACTGATTACAGCGTTAACGGATATCGATAGATTGTCTTAGAAATACATATCGTCCAAAAAATATATGTTTTGAACCCTTCACACAAAAAGAAGAGTTTTCTGAGGAACAAAATTTTATACAAAACTGTTCTATAGGCACCAAAAATCAGTGAGAATGTTCTTTTTGGATCCGGAAGTGGTGCAAAATTGGCGCAGAAGCGATGACTTTAACATGGGCTTGTCATAGGACGGATGTCCAGCATTTCAACAGCCGTTGCACTGACTTTGCATCACTTCTAAATGTGTGATCCGAATTCAGTGTTTTGGATGTGAATTAAAAAAAAATTGTGCTATTTTCCTAAGTAAATAACTTATATAACATTTTAATATATTTTTTTTTTGCTAACGCTTGTCTGAAACGTTTGACTTCGAAAAGAATTTATTAAAAAATGAATTAAAAGAACTTCCTCTGTACTTCAAATAAAGAACATCTTTGGGAGTGCATCTTCTTGAACTGTTTTTAAAATTGTGTCTTTGGAAGAACTTCCAAATTTTTTTGCTGGGAGGCCACAGCATACCAACATTGCCATTCCATTTGTAAGGCTTCCAAAATTGTTTGTGTCAGACCCCATAAAGTATATATTCTACGTCATGCTGAAATTCTGAGTCGATTTAACCATGTCCGTCCATCTGTTAAAACCACGCAATCTTCAGATTGAAGCAAAATATCGGCTTGAAACTTTGCGCAAGTAATCTCGTAAGGGATGTCTTTTATATTTCGGGGTTAGAGAATAAAAATATTTATCTTCGAAATTTTTTCTCAAAATATTCCCCTTATCTTATTTTGCAAAATTTTATTACTATCGAAAATTTTATTTCTTTACAAAAAATTTTCAAAATTTTATTTCTATAGAAAATTTTGCCAAAATTTTATTTCTATAGAAAATATTGTCAAAATTTTATTTCTATAGAAAATTTTGTCAAAATTTTATTTCTATCGAAATTTTCAAAATTTTATTTCTATAGAAAACTTTGTCAAAATTTTATTTCTATAGAAAATTTTGTCAAAATTTTATTTCTATAGAAAATTTTGTCAAAATTTTATTTCTATCGAAAATTTTGTCAAAATTTTATTTCTATAAAAAATTTTGTCAAAATTTAATTTCTATAGAAAATGTTGTCAATTTTATTTCTATAGAAAATTTTTCAAATTTTTATTTCTATAGAAAAATTTTCAAATTTTAATTTCTATAGAAAATTTGTCAAAATTTTATTTCTATAGAAAGTGTTGACAAAATTTTATTTCTATAGAAAATGTTGTCAAAATTTTATCTCTATACAAAATTTTGTCAAAATTTTATTTCTATAGAAAATTTTGTCAAAATTTTATTTCTATACAAAATGTTATTTCTATAGTAAATTTTATCAAAATTTTATTTTATCTCGCGGAATATTTCGGCAAGCTATAACTTTTCAGCAGTATGTCTGCTGTTTCAAAATAGAAGTTTGTTTACGGATTTATCATACTGGGTATGCTTAAATTTAGGACACTAAATTTATAGAAAAATAAGGACATTGTTAAAATAAATGAATTTTAATGAAAATAATATTTAATATCTTTGTTTTAACATTTTTGCTAAATCTTCGGACATTTATCTCTGAAATTTGCTCTTTGCTATAAAAAAGGCTAATGTTTTTTAAATAATGTTTAATTGTTTAAAGAAATACACTTTTGAAGTTAGCTTCACATTAATTAATCATTGGCTTAAAAAAATTTTCAAATATTGGCTAATAGTCATTTTAAGGATTCCGTATTCTTGACGTATTTTTTTTTAATTAAGAAAAAATTTGGTTACATTTGACTTGGAATCAATACTAAAGTCTTTAAGAGTGTACCAGCAAAATAAGGCATAAGATTCGGCCTGGCCAAAAAAATTAACAATATTTTTCCTTAGGTTTAATAAAGAAATATTTCTTTTTATACCCTCCACCATAGGATGGGGGTATATTAACTTTGTCATTCCGTTTGTAACACATCGAAATATTGCTCTAAGACCCCATAAAGTATATATATTCTGGGTCGTGGTGAAATCCTGAGTCGATGTGAGCATGTTCGTCCGTCTGTTGAAATCACGCTAACTTCCGAACGAAACAAGCTATCGTCTTGAAACTTGGCACAAGTGGTTGTTATTGATGTAGGTCCGATGGTATTGCAAATGGGCCATATCGGTCCACTTTTACGTATAGCCCCCATATAAACGGACCCCCAAATTTGGCTTGCGAATCCTCTAAGAGAAGCAAATTTCATCCGATCCGGCTGAAATTTTGTACATGGTGTTAGTATAGGGTCTCTAACAACCATGTAAAAATTGGTCCACATCGGTCCATAATTATATATAGCCCCCATATAAACGGACCCCCAAATTTGGCTTGCCGATCCTCTAAGAGAAGCAAATTTCATCCGATCCGGCTGAAATTTTGTACATGGTGTTAGTATATGGTCTCTAACAACCATGCAAAAATTGGTCCACATCGGTCCATAATTA
The DNA here is from genome assembly GCF_050003625.1 of Haematobia irritans. NCBI lineage: Eukaryota > Metazoa > Arthropoda > Insecta > Diptera > Muscidae > Haematobia > Haematobia irritans. Next base: position 108,675,002 of record NC_134399.1, on the reverse strand, counting down.
TATATAGCCCCCATATAAACCGATCCCCAGATTTGGCTAGCGGAGCCTCTAAGAGAAGCAAATTTCATCCGATCCGGTTGAAATTAGATACATGGTGTCAGCATATCATCTCTAACAAGCATGCAAAAATTGGTCCAACTCGGTCCATAATTATATATAGCCCCCATATAAACCGATCCCCAGATTTGACCTCCGGAGCCCCTTGGAAGAGCAAAATTCATCCGATTCGGTTGAAATTTGGTACGTGATGTTAGTATATGATATTTAACAACCATGCAAAAAGTGGTCCATATCAGTCCATAATCATATATAGCCCCCATATAAACCGATCCCGAGATTTGGTTTTGGAGCCACTTGGAGGAGCAAATTTCATCCGAGTCAGTTGAAATTAACAACCATGCCTAACTAGGTCCATATCGGTCTATAGTTTTATATAGCCCTCAGATAAATCGATCCCCAATCACACAAAAATTGGTTCATATCAAGTTCATAATTCTATATAGCCCCCATATAAGCGACCCCCATATTTCAATTCTGGCTCTCTACGTACCGTGCAAAAGTCCATGTCGATTCGTAATTATTTGTAGACTTACCTATACATACCTTGTTTGTCTAATATATACCACGTATGGACTACCTCACAATTTAGAAAACGATGTTAAGAAGTTTTATGATAACACAACCCAAGTAATTCGATATGACAGTCTTTCGTAGAAGTTTCTACGCAATCCATGGTGGAGGGTACATAAGATTCGGCCTGGCCGAACTTACGGCCGCATATACTTGTTTTACTTATTCTTATTTTTAATAAATGCCGGCTTTCGCAGCGAAATATTTTAAAATTTTATTTAATATTTGATTTGTTACCAAAAATATGGACTTAGTCACTTTGTAATACCATAACATAGTAATGTAATTCTCTCTCCGTTTCTCTTACTTAGGAAGTCAATGATAGAAATACTGACAGCTTTCTCGTGAGAATAAACAATTTCAAGACAAAAAGAAAACAAAATAAAAGCGTAAACCATTACCTTACACTTACACTAGGCCACAAGAATGTTATGAATGTCAAGGGACAATAACAAAATGGATAAATAAAGAAACCAAAACGCATTTGATACCAACTTCAAATAGAAATTCACCTCAGTCCAAACAAAATGAGCAGGAGAGAGCAACACAATCAAAATAAATGGAATAATGTTAGCAATGACTGGTATTAGTGAGTAGTGATATATTTACTCTCTCGTACACAACACCACACCTAGTCACCTCAAATATGACAATACATCAACGTTAATGGTAAATCTACTCTGAGTAGAGAACACAACACAAACTCTGTTAAGTAATTTCAGTCGAGTGCAAATTGTCAAACATAACGGTCATCAAGCGTAAAACATACGAATAAGTGAGACAACAATACCAATATTACTAACAACTACAACGAGAAGTAGAAAAAAATGAAAAAATCTTAAAGAAAAAAGTGTTACAAAAACACATTTAAATGAAAATAAAATAAAGAAAAAAAAATTGAAAATCCAATTCGAAGAAAAAATAGTTGAAACAATTATCCAAAACACGGTTGTTGTGGTTATAAATGTTGAAAAAACCTAAATGGATAAAATCAAGTTATATCTTCAACTGTCGTTAGTTTTGTAACACGTCGTAAAAGTGAAGTGCAAAATTAGTGTTTATAGGAAAGCAGTGTGTTTTTGTTTAAAATATAAAAAAAAAATAAATATAAATCACTAGGCAGCTTTAAAACGCTAAACACCCAACATAAGCCAAAATTATTTTTTTCCAATTGTTTAGTTTATTTAATAATGGAATCAGTATGTCCAACTCCGTAGTTACATTGTCTTCATTTAATCTATTGTTTCTCACACAAGGTATGTATGTAATAACATCATAATCATCTTTATATATTATCATAATCATGTTGTTTGGCTCCTTTTGCGAAGACAACAAAAGCATTGTTGTTGGTTTTGTTTTATTTGTGTCTGCGTGTGTGTGTTGAGAGTGTCAACTTCATTCGTTGCCCTCTATTTTAGTTGAATTTTACATAACACACAAAAAGTCGGTCCATAATTTTTAAGGATTGTAGAACTTTGTTTTGTGTGATGGCCGTCATTGTGTGGTAGATGGAGATATGGGCAAATTCTTCTTTCTATTCATCCAAAAATATATAACAACAATCGAATAGCAGAAGAACTTCCACCATTGACCCATCACAAAACCAATAGCAAGAGAAAAAAAACCAACGTTGTACAAAAGGCCTTGCCAAAATAACGGCAAAAGCAATAACCTCGTAAGTCGGTTGCATGCAGTTCGTAGAACAAGAACAACTCTTACCCCCTCGACCAAGTCCGATTGTGAAACCAACAACAATGCTAGTGTTCTCAAAATAAAACAAATCAATTTGAACTCTCCCCTCGAAGGAATTCAACTTTATACATTGACTTCACCACAGAAAATTATGAAAATACAACTATTTTTAGCTTATGGCCAGCGTTGCCGGCTTAATATTTTCCCACGACCAGGTGGAAAGTAAGAGTGTGGTAAAGAAAATTGATTTTAAAGTCTTGCAATAAAAAATTAATTAAAAAGAAGATTTTAAATATGTATGTAGTTATATTGACAAGGAATCAATCCGAAGATATTTTTTAATGAATTGGCGGCTACATTTGAGTTGAGTTTAACCATGAGTGCAGCAAAACTTGGGTAAAATATTGACTTTTGGAGTTGATTGAAATCTATTTTAGTTTATTTTTGAAATATAGATTTTTTTAGATTTCGACTTTAGATTTTTGCATTCCTATATATTTCCTTAAGGTATGCAGTTCTAGCGTAATTTGTGCTTTTTGTAAGAAATGAAATGCAATGAAAATTTTGTGAAAATCATTTCTTCTTCATAGAAACACAAAAGGCAAAATTGCCTTATTGGCATGCACAAGGAATTTTCGCAAGAGCTGCATACCAGTCTGTAGTTAAATATCTTTGGTTTCAAGCAAATTTGCAAATTGATTGTGGATGCTCAAGAAGTTAGATCATATTACCGGTAATAAAGGGTGATATTTTGAGAGCTATAGAAAAAATAAAAATTAAAAAAAAAACATAAAATTCAGAAAATACATGAAATCTTTATTTGAAGCCAGAGTACAGTGCATACAATTTAAATTTTGAAGAATACTTCATGCAAATGTTGACTGCAACAAGGAATTTTTGCAAGAGCGGCATACCAGTCTTTGTAGTTAAATACCTTTGATTTCAGGTAAATTTGCAAATTGATTGTGGATGCTGAAGAAGTTAGGTCATAATATCGGTAATAAAGGGTGATATTTTAAGAGCTATAGAAAAAATTTCAATAACAAAAATAAAACATAAAATTCAGAAAATACATGAACTCTTTATTTGAAGCGAGAGTATGGTCCATACAATTTAAATTTTGAAGATTACTTTATGCAAATGTTGACTGAAACATTGCAGTCAAAAGACGATCGAAAAAAAAAATTCTGAGATTCGTGAGTTTGTGAATCGAAATAACGTCCAGATATGTAAACCTGAGAGATAAGTATATGTGGGGAATGCATTAAATATTGTCCGGCGAGAACCGTCAAATTTCTATTTATGTTTCTGGGAAACGATATTTTAGACCAAAAGAGTTTTTATTTATTTTATTTTATTTTATTCATTAAGATGATCAAAAAATAAAATTTGTAGGAGGTCTTCATAAAGATCATAAAGGGTGGTTAAAATTTCAAGGGTCGATGTTGATTTTGAATAAAACACAAACTATTTAGGAAATTATTGTAATTTTATTTTATTATAATATATTGGTATTACTCAATTATGTGTGGCACAAAATATCGGCCAAATGGGCGCCGCGACCTCGGTGGCACACCTTCATCCGATGGTCCAAATTTTCGATGACGCTGAGGCATAATGGAGGTTCTATGCCGTTAATGTGCCGAATTATCTCATCCTTTAGCTCTTGAATTGTTGCTGGCTTATCGACGTACACCTTTTCTTTCAAATAACCCCAAAGAAAAAAGTCCACCGGTGTCAAATCACATGATCTTGGCGGCCAATTGGCATCGCCATTACGTGAGATAACACGGCCATTGAATTTGTTGCGCAAAAGAGCCATTGTTTCGTGGCAAGTGGCACCGTCCTGCTGAAACCACATATCGTCCACATCTTCCAATTCGGGCCATAAAAAGTTCGTTATCATCTCACGATAGCGAACACCATTCACAGTAACTGCTTGACCGGCCTCATTTTGGAAAAAATACGGCCCGATGATGCCGCCATCCCATAAACCGCACCAAACAGTCACTCTTTGTGGGTGCATTGGTTTTTCGATAATCACTCTTGGATTCTCATTCGCCCAAATGCGGCAATTCTGTTTATTGACGAATCCACTGAGGTGAAAATGTGCCTCATCACTGAAGATGATTTTCTTCGAAAATTGATCATCCACTGTTGCCATTTCTTGGAACCATTCTGCCCCAAAAAAAAATTTTTAAAGAAAATAAACTTTTTGAATTGGTACTTTGGATCATCAAGTTATAATAAAATGTGCCAAAAATATATATCCTTAGTTTTTTTAATTTATTTATTTCTTATTTCGGCTTGAGGTCCTTTTCTAATTGGTAATTGTCAATTAACTTTCTTTAGGAACAGGCGAAAACTTTTTTCTTCTTTTTGTTTATGTGTTAAAATTTTAATTTTCCGTCGAAGTCGAAATATTTGAAATATAAATTGTACTATTAATCAAAACTCGTAAAAGGATTTTTTTAAAGACCTCAAGCCGTAATAAGAAATAAATAAACAAAACTATATATTTTTATTCTGCTTTTTTATTTATTTCTTATTTCGGCTTGAGGTCCTTTTCTAATTGGTAATTGTCAATTAACTTTCTATAGGAACAGGCGAAAACTTGTTTCTTCTTTTTGTTTATGTGTTAAAATTTTGTTTTCCCGTCGAAGTATTGGAAATATAAATTTTACAATTAATCAAAACTCGTAAAAGGATTTTTTTAAAGACCTCAAGCCGTAATAAGAAATAAATAAACAAAACTATATAATTTTATTCTGCTTTTACTGACTCATGTTATTGTTGTTGTTGTAACAGTTTTTTTTTTATGTAGTTTCATCCATTTTGTTCTATGCTTATGTAGTTCAACTAGTAGCCAGATCAAGGAACTCTGCGACAAGGATGGGGTGTGTCCAGAGTGATCTGGTGGTGAGACGGGTAGGCTTAGCTGGGCAAGCGAAAAGGTGACGAGTGTCATGTCTTGATTACAGATGGAAAACACGTCAGCTATGCTGCTATAAATCACTGATAAGTAGGAATTGAGGCGGCTGCACTTGCCTACCAAAACTATCCTGGTCAGCCATGGGAGGTCTCTCTCCTCCGGTTCTATGGGCGGTGGTCGGACTCCGAGACCAGGATTAACTTTGTAGCTTCTCATCGCTTCAGCTACATTATCCTCATGTATCCTGTTCAGACCTGTCTGGTATGCTGCCTGATCTCTCTTTTATAATGCTGGATCTCGGGCTCTAGAAGGTGAAGATCAACCCTTACATTCCTGGGTAGAGGTTGTCTATCCACAAGATGGAGATTCGGTTGACAACTTCGATGGCAACCCAAGAGGTACTGCTTTGACAACATGTAATTGTGTCGACGCACTGGGATGATCTTGGTCTCCGCATAAAGGTGATCCACGGGTGTACTGCGGAGACATTCTGTTGTGGTTCTAAGGGCAGCGTTCGGACAGTTCGCTCATTTCTGGTGTCCACACTAGCGCTGCATACTTTACCACTGACCGGCCAATTGCCTTAAATGTAGTTAACAAGTTTTCTTTGTCCGCACCCCAAGTGCTGCCGGCAAGCGACTTGAGGACCTTGTTTCTACCGCGGAGCTTATTGCAAATTGCAGTGGCATGGGCGAACGACTTAAAAAGGCTGTCGAATGTGACCCCAAGAATCTTGGGGTAATTTGTGGTCGGAATTATTTCGCCATCGACTCTAACATTCAACTGCCTGCGTACTTCCGCCGTCCATGTAGTGAATAGTGTGGCTGAGGATTTGGTGGGAGATATCCTCAAATTTCTTGCATTGAAATAACTGGTAAGATCAGCGAGGTAGACGTTCAATCGATGACATATGTCAATCAACAATGGGCCCGGATGCCATGATTGTGCAATCGTCTGCATATGACACAATCTCGACGCCGTCAGGAGGGGGTGGAATCGAGGACAGGTAGAGATTAAATAGTGCCGGAGATATCACCCCACCCTGGGGAACTTCCTGTTTAACTCTACGGGGGTTTGACTTCTTGTCGCTGAATTCCACGTACGACTGGCGTCCGCACATATAATTCAGAACCCAACGCTTCGTTCCTGCCGGTAGGGCAAGTTCCCTTCAAGAGCGATACAACGATTATAACGGCCTTCCCATTTTTTGATACCATTTTGGTAGTACTCCTTTGGTTTTGCCTCAAAATAGGTCTCAGTTTCGGCGATCACCTCTTCATTGCAGCCAAATTTTTTCCCTGCGAGCATCCTTTTTAGGTCTGAGAACAAGAAAAAGTCGCTGGGGGCCAGATCTGGAGAATACGGTGGGTGGGGAAGCAATTCGAAGCCCAATTCATGAATTTTTGCCATCGTTCTCAATGACTTGTGGCACGGTGCGTTGTTTTGGTGGAACAACACTTTTTTCTTCTTCATATGGGGCCGTTTTGCTGCGATTTCGACCTTCGAACGCTCCAATAACTCCATATAATAGTCACTGTTGATGGTTTTTCCCTTCTCAAGATAATCGATAAAAATTATTTCATGCGCATCCCAAAAAACAGAGGCCATTACTTTGCCAGAGGACTTTTGAGTCTTTCCACGCTTCGGAGACGGTTCACCGGTCGCTGTCCACTCAGCCGACTGTCGATTGGACTCAGGAGTGTAGTGATGGAGCCATGTTTCATCCATTGTCACATATCGACGGAAAAACTCGGGTGTATTACGAGTTAACAGCTGCAAACACCGCTCAGAATCATCAACACGTTGTTGTTTTTGGTCAAATGTGATCTCGCGCTGCACCTATTTTGCACAGAGCTTCCGCATATCCAAATATTGATGAAAGATATGACCAACACGTTCCTTTGATATCTTTAAGGTCTCTGCTATCTCGATCAACTTCATTTTACGGTCATTCAAAATCATTATGATGTTTTCGGCGGTAACCACCTCTTTCGGGCGTCCACTGCGTTCACCGTCCTCCGTGCTCATTTCACCACGCTTGAATTTTGCATACTAATCAATTATTGTTGATTTCCCTGGGGCAGAGTCCGGAAACACATTATCAAGCCAAGTTTTTGCTTCCACCGTATTTTTTCCTTTCAGAAAACAGTATTTTATCAAAACACGAAAGTGTTTTTTTCCATTTTTTTCACAATAACAAAAGTTGCTTCACAAAAGACGCTCTATCTCACAAACTAATTGACTTACAGACGTCAAATTTTGACACGAATCATTTGAAGTTTGGTACTATATAAAAATAATATGTATTTAATGTGTCAGACCGGGGACTCATAAGCCAACCTGCTATTCTCGATGTCCTCGAATAGTGTGGCATAGTTGACCCTATCGAATGCCTTCGATAGGTCAAGCGCCACGAGGACCATCCTGCGACACGGCTTGGGCTGATGCAAGGCTGTCGTCGTGCTATGTACCTTACGGAATCCATGTTGATGGCGGGCAGCTGGAAAATTCTCCGCAAGGCTGGGGAGGAGTAGTGCCTCAAGTGTCTTGGCTACTGGTGAGAGAAGGGATATCGATCTGTACGATTCACCTTTACTCGAAACTTTGCCTGGCTTCAGTAGTGGAATTTACTTATTCATGTTTGATTTTAGCGACTAAGCTCGAACTTAGTATCCATCTTTAAGGAATGCTCTATACAGAACGAAGAGTTTTATTTTCTGGGCACAACATTTCAGACTTTAAAAACGAATAGAAGAGTTTAGAGACAATTGTTGAATTACTTATCATTATGCGGTTCTACTTTCTCTAAAAGGAAATACTTCATAAGAAAGGGAAATTTTTTCTTTCTCCGTTAACTATACCCATAATGCTTAGCCCACAAAACCGCACCAAACTGTAATTTATTCTGCATGCATTGGTAGCTTTTGTAATTCTTTTGGCTGATCTTCTCTCCAAAATCGACTATTCAGTTTATGTTCGTACCCATGGCCCACCCATTGGGCCACGAAGGTTGTCTTTTAACATATTTTTTAGGATTAGAGAACAAAAATAAATATAAATCATCGAAAATAGATTTATTGTTCAAATGTTTCAAAATATCCCATATTAAAATCTATACGCATTTGCTCGCGTTTGTACCAATTGTCGAAGCACTTTTGCCACTCTGATTTAGGTATCTCAAAAAATTGCATTCTAAACACATCAACCGCTGCTACAGCTGTCGTACAATGGTTCGCTGTTTATTTTCGGGCTCTTACGCGTTAATCCAGGATTCGTCACCCATCACCATGTCATAGATGTGTTTCGAAGCCCTGCGATCGTATTTTTGATCCAACGCGAACAAACTTTTTAACGGGCAAGGCTTCATGCAATATTTTAATTTTATTTTTTTTTTTAGTTTCGTTTTAATTATAAGGTTAAGTTTTTATTTGGAATACTAGAGCTCTATTGATTGAATTGTATCAACATGTTGTCCAGAAGGGCGTTGGTTGATTAAATAAATAAATAAATAAATATTGAACGTATGCTGGTCCCACTAAGGCCTAAGGTTGTGTCAATCTCATGACACGCCAAATCTTGCAATATCAGTAGGCGCACAGTATCAATGGCTTCCGGAATAACATTAGATTTTGGACCACCACGAAATTCGTCTTGGAGGGAACTACGACCTTGGTTGAATTCACCATACCATCGATAAACACTGGTCCTTGACCGAGTTTCATCGCCAAAATTAGAATAAAGTTCATCGTAAACTTTCTGAGTACGTTTAACCTCAAAAATCTCTAGCTTTACGATAGAGCTGACAGTTGGTAGATTGCAAACTAGAGTTGTCCAATCCTGCTAAATAAAAGGCAACTCTCGTAAAAATTACCCATATTGATTGTCCTTCAAAATTGTACTTTAGATATATGTACAAGAACTTCGAAGCCGCCGTGGTACAGTTAGCATGTCCACCTTGTATACAATGGGTCACGCGCTAAATTCCAGTTTCGACTAAACACCAAAAAGTTTTTCACCGGTGGATTATCCCCTCTCAGTAATGCTGGTGACAGTTCTGAGTGTTTCAAAGCTCTCTAAGTGGTTTCACTGCAATGTGGAACGCCGTTCAGATTCGGTTATGTCATTGAGCTAAACATAGAATCGGGAAGCATTCAGTGATAAGATTGAAGTTCACCACTATGGTAGGGATCTATAAAACGAAAATTGATTAATCGAATATTCGAATTTTGGTATGAAAAAGTAGAAATCGATTATTAACTGAAAAATAATCTCAAAATCGATTTTAGATTTTCATCTAATTTTTAATTTTGGCAATCAATTTCAATTTAAGTTTTCAAATATTTCTAAATTTTGACTATCAAAAATCGATTTTAATGTTTACTCTTTTCATATCAATCGGTTTCAATTGAATTGAAATGTACCTAAATGTAAGGTTACGAACACATATGTCTTAATTTTTATTAATAGACTTCTCTTAACAATAAGAATAAAAATTCCGATTTCCTTCCCTTCAATTTCCTTGAATTTATACGGGTAATGATTTGGGGATGTGGGAAATAAAGAATCATTTAATCACCGTACATGTTAAAAATTTTATATTTAAAAATAAAATATATATTATAAAAATATGTGAAACATTTAAATCTGAAACAATTTTGAGGAATCTTCGCAAGACTTTATTTACGGTTTATCGCTCGATATATATGTATTAGAAGTTTAGGAAAATTAGAGTCATTTTTACAACTTTTCGACTAAGCAGCGGCGATTTTACAAGGAAAATGTTGGTATTTTGACCATTTTTGTCGAAATCAGAAAAACATATATATGGGAGCTATATCCAAATCTGAACCGATTTCAACCAAATTTAACACGCATATCTACAATGCTAATTCTACTCCTTGTGCAAGATTTCAACTAAATTGGAGTTAAAAATTGGCCTCTGTGGTCATATGAGTGTAAATCGGGCGAAAGCTATATATGGGAGATATATCTAAATCTGAACCGATTTCAACCAAATTTGGCACGCATAGCTACAATGCTAATTCTACTCCCTGTGCAAAATTTCAACTAAAGCGGAACAAAAAATTGGCCTCTGTGGTCATATGAGTGTAAATCGGGCGAACGATATATATGGGAGCTATATATAAATCTGAACCGATTTCAATAAAATTTAGAACACTGGACTACACTACTAATTGTACTCCTAGTGCAAAATGTCAACCAAATTGGAGTAAAACTCTGGCTTCTGGGACCGTATTAGTCCATATCGGGCGAAAGATATATATGGGAGCTATATCTAAATCTGAACCGATTTCTTCCAAAATCAATAGAGTCTAATCTGAGCCAAAACACATACTTGTGCTAAATTTGAAGTCGATTGGACTAAAACTGCGACCTAGACTTTGATTAAAAAAATTTGTTCACGGACAGACGGACATGGCTATATCGACTCAGGAGCCCACCCTAAGCATTTTTGCCAAAGACACCATGTGTATATCTCGTCTCCTTCTGGGGCCATATAACTCCATATCGGGCGAAGTATATATATGGGAACTATATCTAAATCTGAACCGATTTCTTCCAAAATCAATAGAGTCTAATCTGAGCCAAAACACATACTTGTGCTAAATTTGAAGTCGATTGGACTAAAACTGCGACCTAGACTTTGATTACAAAAATGTGTTCACGGACAGACGGACATGGCTATATCGACTCAGGAGCCCACCCTAAGCATTTTTGCCAAAGACACCATGTGTATATCTCGTCTCCTTCTGAGTCTTGCAAACATATGCACTAACTTATAATACCCTGTTCCACAGTGTGGCGCAGTGTAGAAAAATATATTAAACAATATATAAAACAAATTAAATATATATTAAATATATTAAACGAATTAAAAAAAATTAACATGTTTGACTTCAACACTCACTTTTGGCATTACCAACAATTGTTGAAAACATTCATAAAAAGACAAATAGATATCATAAAATCGAATATTTTGTCATTATTTCTATGAAATTCGATTACGAAAAACCGAATATTCGAATTTTGATTGGTAAAAATAATCGAAAATCGATTTTTGATTAAAAGTCAATAATCGAAAAATCGATTATTGGTTTGTACTATAGATCCCAACACTGTGGTATCGCAATGTATTGTATAGTCTAAATGAGCCTGAAATATCGGGCTGCCACTAAATTGCTACCAATAATGAACATATGTACTCGCAAAACCTTAATTTCTTTTCTGGGAAACGAGGAAAAATGACAATGAATCTAATTTGGTGTATCTGTTTGAGGTTCGAAAAGAGATGATCTGTAGTAAAAATTGTAGCTATTCATATGAAATAACATCGGTTTCTTATCCCATATTGGCAACACTTCCAATACGTCCTATTGTTGCTATTGCTTTTGTTTGTTGTGATTGGTCTTGTTTGTGGAGTGTATACAAAAACCAAAAGACAATGTATTTGTGTTTGTGTATATACGAGCATTTGAGTGAGTATGGTGTTGTCATTGATGACTTTTTATGAGGTCTTAGTGCTGTGTGTGAATGTGTATGCGCCGTCGATTGCGTGTTCCAAACTTTGTTGACGAAATTTCTTACATAAAGGATATGCCAAAAACAGATGGCTTGCTGGTCTGTCTTGTTTAGTTGTCCGTCGGCCATGTCTGGTATTTTAAATAACATTAGCGTGTATTTTTGTGACATTGATTTCTTTCGTTGGGATTTTCCGGTTTTTATATATATTCTTGTTTTTTTTTTTACTTTTTTTGAGGCAAAACAAGAATGAAATTTGAAGAGTGAGAATCGATAAGTTTTTTGGTCGCGTTTTACACCATATTCCCCTAAAACTACTTTTAATTTGATGATTGAGTCGGTTGGAAATTTTGATTACAGAATGTAGGCATTGTTTATTTACTGGTCCCCTTGAATGGATATAATTATGGTTACAATCATAGGCATAAATTACAAATTTATTTATTTCAGTTATGCTGGTGAGTCTTTCACTTATTGGCATACGGCGTACACACTCGATCATAAAAAAGGATGTCCTTTATTATCATGGAATCGTGCTTCATTACCTAACCTAGACTAATCTATTTTATCATATGTAGTTAAATCTATGATAAATGTAAAAGCAAAATAATTTCAAATATTTCGATACCGCAAAGTGGACTAGGGTGCGTATGGGCCATGTTAGCATTTCTAAATAACACATACGCACCCTGCGACAATATTAACATACAATAGTCGTACAGAAAAATTGTATGAAAGGTCATAAAATTATTACGCTCGTATGCCATAGCCTCGGTTTTCGAAACTTGAAATCGATCTTTTCTAAATCAAGTGCGAATATGGAGATTATTATCCGTCGACTATTTCGCAAGGATTTATTTTTTATAATGTGGAAAATTACACTACTTTACAAAATATTTTTTTCAAGTACATTTGATGAGAGGTGACTTTTTTATGTATTTTATCTGTTGAATTCGAAAATAAAGGTTACATTTTTTATGCAACAGTTTTGGAGATATCCTTATATTTAATTTTTTGGGCTTTTTTCACTTGGCAAATCATATCTCGAGCAAGAAATGCTCGATTATATCGTTGTTAATACTTAAATACAAGGTATTGTGATGACGAACAAATTTGTACAACGTGGATCTGTGAGAAGTTAAGTTGTTCAAAATATATCTTTAAAATAATGCACATACAAAATGGGACTTAAATATATTCACTCAGTTGCTTATAATATTATTCATGTACAATTTGCAAATATTCATCTGCAACTAAGAGGTACTTAATTTTTCTGTAGAAATAAAATTTTGACAAAATTTTCCATAGAAATAAGATTTTGACAAAATTTTCTATAGAAGTAAAATTTTGACAAAATTTTCTATAGAAGTAAAATTTTGACAAAATTTTCTATAGAAATAAAATTTTGACAAAATTTTCTATAGAAATAAAATTTTGACAAAATTTTCTATAGAAATAAAATTTTGACAAAATTTTCTATAAAAATAAAATTTTTACAAAATTTTCTATAAAAATAAAATTTTGACAAAATTTTCTATAGAAATAAAATTTTGACAAAATTTTCTATAGAAATAAAATTTTGACAAAATTTTCTATAGAAATAAAATTTTGACAAAACTTTCTATAGAAATAAAATTTTGACAAAATTTTCTATAGAAATAAAATTTTGGCAAAATTTCCTATAGAAATATTTTTTTTCGTTTTTTATTGCAGCTTAAAACCATACATTGACTAAACTACAAGTGTAGCTTAACCAGAAGAGGAAAATAATGTTTGTCAAATTTATTTGGGCAAAGCCCTATAGACTGCAAGATGGTTGGATGGACGCACGTTTCGGAATTACCACATTCCTCATCAGCATTCTCTACTTGCAGCAAAACTATCAACCAATTATCAGAATAAATTCAGGCAGTTCATTAAACCCAACAACAAACTACACTTGAACCCTCCGAAAAAAAGGTTTTACATTGATAGCCGGCTTATGCCGAAATAAATTCAAAACAAACATATCTCTTCCTCTGCCACTGTCAAATCATCGATTTGAATTCAGTTGAAAATAAAATTTGACAAAATTTTCTATAGAAATAAAATTTTGACAAAATTTTCTATACACACAAAAATTTTTTTTTCTGATTCAATCACCAAATTAATTGATCCAATTAATTTTTTAATTGAAATGTCTTCAATCACGAACATGATAGTATCAATCACAGTTTTAATTGGACATAGAAAAAATTCTTGATTAAAAAATTAATTGATTTTTTCAGCAAATTTCAATTAATTTTTTTATTGATTCAATTAAAAATTTAATTGATGTTGATTGCAAAACTCAATTAATTTATTAAGTAAAAAAGGTAACTATTTTTAATTACTTTCTGAATTGGCTTAGAGTTTTTATTTGGATTAACAAATGATTGTTTGAAATACATTTTTAATTAAAAATTAAAAAAAAAATCAGCGCTTTTTTTTAACTGAATTAGTCTTCCGAATTTGATTAGTTAATTGTATCAATTAATTTTTTAATTAAAAATTTTAAAATTTTCAATCATTGACTTAATTAACTTAATGTTTCTATCATGATTAAAAAGTTAATTGTATCAATTAATTTATTAATTGAAAAAATTTTCAACTTCAATTAACTTTTTAATTGGAAATATTTTGGTGATATTTTTTTCTGTGTAGAAATAAAATTTTGACAAAATTCCCTATAGAAATGAAATTTTCACAAAATTTAGAACATTTTTTTTTCAAAAAAAAAAATCACAAAAACTTGATTAAAAACATAAGATTTTTGTATAAATCTGGTAGATTTTTGGTAACAATTTCTTCAAATTTTGGTAGATTATGTTTGCCACGGTTGGTGGCAACCGTGAATGGAATACGATAGTCCGTCAGTCCGATGGCATGGGGTGTGGCATTTGCTTATGCTGAAAGAAGTAAATAAATGTTTACGTTTAAATACCTTAAATAGGCGAATAGGTGAACGTGCATATTTACATCAACTGGAAAATAAGAATTTTACAATACAACTATATTAAAAATTATTCATAGTACATTAAATATAGCAAAAGAGATTAACTCTAGAAAAATATATAGGTATTTTCGTTTAACTTCGAACTTATTTAATGTAATCTTTATTTTTAGTTTGTCACTTTGGGTTTCAAAAATGCTAGTGTCCAAATTCTCAATATTTGCTTCTGTACACCTTCGGCTAACGCTACTAAAGCCTCTTTAAAATTGCTACTAAAGCCTCTTTAAAATTCGGAATTTTAATGTTTAACAATTGAGTCACCCTCCGGTAAACTCTCAGCGCATTTAACCAACATTCTCCTCAACGGTGTCTTCATACAGAATACCGTTGCAGCTACATTCAAAACCAATTCGAAGTGATTGATTGATGTATGTGTCATATTGTTTACGCGATTCTTACGAGTATACCACATAAGAAGTGACATGCAACTGTTATCTATGACGGCGGACGAACGAATATCCAAGGACTTTTCATTGCAATGTTAAAATTATTTGAGAAATTAATCGAGACGGGTTAATCCTACTTTTTTTGTTGGAAAAACACTAAAAAAGATTTTTGATTTTTGCATTCCTATCACAGGTATTTCGATACACAAAGTGGACCGGGGTGCGTATGAGCTACGTTATTAAATAACACATACGCACCCTGCAACCGTATTGGCATGATTAAACGACATTATTATTATAATTTTTCGAGACAAGAAATTGCTGTTTTTCGACTTTTACAGTTATCGAATAGTCTACTTTAACCACTACTATGGTACCGGATATAATAAATTTTTCCATTTGTATGTAATGCCCAGAAGGAGCGATTTACATGAAATTTTGCATGCCAAAATTTCGTTAAAATCGACTCAGATTTTTATGTTGCTATATATCTCTCGCCAGGGTTTCACCTTGATTTACATCAAATTTTGGACAAAAAGTACAATTGATAGTATTTGGATGAAATCAGTTCCGATTGACATATATGTTATCTTTTGCCCGATTTAGATTCATATGACCAACGAAGGCCAGAGTTCCATTCTGATTTTTTTAAGTAGAATTAACATTTCAGCAATGTGTGCCAAACAGAGATGGTCTGTATCAAACCTTTTGAGGTTTGCGACTGTCGCAAAGTTGTAAACGTCGTAAACGTCACATACGTGTCGTAAATGTAGAAAAAGTAACAAAAGTCGCAAACTCAAAATACTTTAGTCGCGTCAGCTACACCCAGAGAAGGAATATGATCACCTTAAACATGTTTTAAGAGCAAAATGTTATTTTTGGGCGGTGACCATGTAACATGGTTTTCGCAACCATGTTATTTTCTCGGAAATCATGTATCTGATTTCGCCAAGCAGGTTATTTTTGACGAGAAAATTACATTTTGGTGACAAACATGTTACATGGTCACCATACAAAAATAACATTTTGCTCTTGAAACATGTTTGAGGTGATCATAATCCTTCTCTGCATGTAGGCAACAAATTCGATGATATCCTAGACGATGATATGTGCGAAGAGAAGGTTTTAGTCCCCACATTTTCCATATTGCCTTTTGCACGAGTACAGGGTAACCGGGGATTTTCTTGTCCTTTCTTAGCTTTAAGTTCAGTCTCCTGTCCAACAGTATAACCCCAAGGTATTTTGCACACTCACCAACGGGAATTTCGATACCACCTAAGAAAATAGGCTTGACCGTGGGAAAACTTTCACAAATTCTGCAGAAACTCACAGCGAATGCTGTCACACTAAATTAAAAAATGTTCAGGATTTCTTCTATTCAAAATTAGGTTTTCTACGGTAGGTTTACGACTTTTGCGACATACGTATTATTCCGTCGCAAATGTATGTCGCAAAAGTCACAGTTTGTGACAGGCCAACCCTGGTCTAGATTCTAGAATCACAATTATATGTGCTGAATATTTTGTGTATTGGTATATGTTTTTGGCATAGTCCCCATAAGACCGATCTCCCGATTTAACTCCTTGGGTTTCTAGAAATCGTAGTTTATTTTCCGATTTGCCAGAAATTGTAATTGTAATTGGTTAAGCTACACTTGTAGTTTAGTCAATGCATGGCTTTAAGCTGAGATCAAAAACAACAATAACGATTGAAGAGAAGCCAGCAATACCAAAAAAAAAACGAATGAAGATAGAGGAAGCACGCTCAAAAACAAACCCAGCCAACTAAATATAAATCGATGATTTGAGTTTGGCAAAGGAAAAGAGATATGCTTGCAAATTGTTTAGGCAGTAGCCGACTATTTAACCCTTTTTCGGAAGGTTCAAGTGTATTTCACTTTGGGTTGAGTGAATTACCCGAATTTATTCTGATAATTGGTTGATAGTTTTGTTGCAAGTAGAGGATGCTGATGAGGAATGTGGTAATTCCGAAACAGCTGTACATCCAACCATCTTGCAGTCTATAGGGCTTTGCCCAAATAAATTTGACAAGCATACTTTTCCTCTGTTGGTTAAGCTACACTTGTAGTTTAGTCAATGCATGGCTTTAAGCTGAGATCAAAAACAACAATAACGGTATTTTAAACCCACAAAAACATATATATTGGTTTCCATATAGACCGATTTCACTTCTTGAGTGTACAGAAGTTGCACTGATCATGAAAATTGCTTGCAACTGAATGTAAAATTTCCAGATTTTACTTCTCGTAATCAATTATAAATGGGGGTAAAAATCTACAGATTTAAGATTTCAAATCAAGGCGTTATTTCATCATTTTCTTGCACACTTTATGATTCTTCTAAAACTCCAACAAATGGTTCTTATAAATCCAGAATCTGATTTAGTCTTCATAGGTAAAATCTTTAAATTTATACTACTGGTTGATTTGATATGTTTGGGAGAATATCTGTTATCAAAGATTCGGCCCGGCCGAACTTAACAGGTTGGCTGATAAGTCCCCGGTCTAACAAAGAAAAACACATTTTTTTTGTCAAAATTCGTTTTTATTATTCAACATAGCTCCCTTCAAGAGCGATACAACGATTAAAACGACCTTCCAATTTTTTGATACCATTTTGGTAGTACTCCTTCGGTTTTGCCTCAAAATAGGCCTTAGTTTCGGCGATCACCTCTTCATTGGAGCCAAATTTTTTCCCTGCGAGCATCCTCTTGAGGTCTGAGAACAAGAAAAAGTCGCTGGGGGCCAGATCTGGAGAATACGGTGGGTGGGGAAGCAATTCGAAGCCCAATTCATGCATTTTTGCCGTTGTTCTCAATGATTTGTGGCACGGTGAGTTGTCTTGGTGGAACAACACTTTCTTCTTCTTCATATGGGGACGTTTAGCCGCGATTTCGACCTTCAAAAGCTCCAATAATGCCATATAATAGTCACTGTTGATGGTTTTTCCCTTCTCAAGATAATCGATAAAAATTATTCCATGCGCGTCCCAAAAAACAGAGGCTATTACTTTGCCAGCGGACTTTTGAGTCTTTCCACGCTTCGGAGACGGTTCATCAGTCGCTGTCCACTCAGCCGACTGTCGATTGGGCTCAGGAGTGTAGTGATGAAGCCATGTTTCATCCATTGTCACATATCGACGGAAAAACTCGGGTGTATTACGAGTTAACAGCTACAAACACCGCTCAGAATCATCAACACGTTGTTGTTTTTGGTCAAATGTGAGCTCGCGCGGCACCCATTTTGCACAGAGCTTCCGCATATCCAAATATTGATGAATGTATGACCAACACGTTACTTTGATATCTTTAAGGCCTCTGCTATCTCGATCAACTTCATTTTACGGTCATTCAAAATCATTTTGTGGATGTTATTGATGTTTTCGTCGGTAACCACCTCTTTCCACTGCGTTCACCGTCCTCCGTGCTCATTTCACCACGCTTGAATTTTGCATACCAATCAATTATTGTTGATTTCCCTGGGGCAGAGTCCGGAAACTCATTATCAAGCCAAGTTTTTGCTTCCACCGTATTTTTTTTCCTTCAGAAAACAGTATTTTATCAAAACACGAAATTCTTTTTTTCCCATTTTTTTTTCACAATAACAAAAGTTGCTTCACAAAAGACACTCTACCTCACAAACTAATTGACTTACAGACGTCAAATTTTGACACGAATCATTTGAAGGTTGGTACTATATAAAAATAATATGCATTTAATACTAGCGACGCCATCTATGTGTAAGACCGGACTTATCAGCTAACCTGTTACTGCTGTATATCAGAGAACGGCTGCGATCTACCGCAATCGATCAGTGTATTTAGTAAACACCAATATTTGCAATCTTAAAACACTAATTGGTAAAAAAAAATTCAACCACCAATATCCAATGTATGTTAGTATGAGTGTTGGTCTCTCGAAAACACCGTAGTAAAGCAATCACACAAATTGGCTACCCATATCTCAGCAGTTTGGTATTCTCTTATTTGGTACTCTCTCAATTCTCTTGAGCTAATGCCAACTACTGGCAATTGCTGTTGTTGAGTGCAATCACACTTAAGTGCCACACTCGTTTTTTGTTTACCGAGCGTTGTTACGATGTCGATTGGTTTAAGATTGCAAGACACTGCATACGAATATTGTTATATACTAATGGTGTTTTTATTCTAGCATTTGTATAAATGTAAGAGATCGCATGGTAATTGGTGTCTTACTCACTGCCACCGACATTTTGTGGGTAAAATTGCAATACGAAAAAAGCCACCGGTTGCAGTTTTCTGCTGTATATACTTGTTTCACTCTTCTCCAGTTTTCTGGACATGTCGTTATGTTTTCCCTATATGGGGGTCTTAGATCTTTTTGTTTTATTTGTATTTGGTATTATTTTAATTTAATTTAATTATTTTTGGGTGTTTAGACTGGGACTATTCGTTATAAAATAAATTATTACAAAATCTTCGGCTTCGGTTAATCGGCCCCATGGCGCCGACGGTTGTTTCAGACGGCCGATACACACTGTATTTGCAGACTTTCCATGGGAAATGTTGCCCAATTTGGTCAAATTTCAATCAAGAATATACACCCAGAAAAAAATGACCCCTTCTTTAAGTTAAAATGAACTTATTGTGAAGAAAGTTGAACTTCGTATAGCGCCAAAGACATTTTTATTTTTTTGAACGATGTGATTTTCGTTGAAATTAGGTAGAATGCATTCCATATAAAGGGTGATTCTTTTGAGGTTAGGATTTTCATGCATTAGTATTTGACAGATCACGTGGGATTTCAGACATGGTGTCAAAGAGAAAGATGCTCAGTATGCTTTGACATTTCATCATGAATAGACTTACTAACGAGCCACAACGTCGAATTTTCAGTGAATGGGCCCTAGAAAAGTTGGCAGAAAATCCGCTTTTTTATCGACAAATTTTGTTCAGCGATGAGGCTCATTTCTGGTTGAATGGCTACGTAAATAAGCAAAATTGCCGCATTTGGAGTGAAGAGCAACCAGAAGCCGTTCAAGAACTGCCCATGCATCCCGAAAAATGCACTGTTTGGTGTGGTTTGTACGCTGGTGGAATCATTGGACCGTATTTTTTCAAAGATGCTGTTGGACGCAACGTTACGGTGAATGGCGATCGCTATCGTTCGATGCTAACAAACTTTTTGTTGCCAAAAATGGAAGAACTGAACTTGGTTGACATGTGGTTTCAACAAGATGGCGCTACATGCCACACAGCTCGCGATTCTATGGCCATTTTGAGGGAAAACTTCGGAGAACAATTCATCTCAAGAAATGGACCGGTAAGTTGGCCACCAAGATCATGCGATTTGACGCCTTTAGACTATTTTTTGTGGGGCTACGTCAAGTCTAAAGTCTACAGAAATAAGCCAGCAACTATTCCAGCTTTGGAAGACAACATTTCCGAAGAAATTCGGGCTATTCCGGCCGAAATGCTCGAAAAAGTTGCCCAAAATTGGACTTTCCGAATGGACCACCTAAGACGCAGCCGCGGTCAACATTTAAATGAAATTATCTTCAAAAAGTAAATGTCATGGACCAATCTAACGTTTCAAATAAAGAACCGATGAGATTTTGCAAATTTTATGCGTTTTTTTTTTAAAAAAAGTTATCAAGCTCTTAACAAATCACCCTTTATTAGTTAACATTTTCCTATATTTATGTACCACTATACTACAGAAAAAATTAACTGAATTGAATTCATATATGGAATGATTTTTATTGAACTTATTTCATTCATTGGGACAAATCTTACTTATTTGTGGTAAACCTTTTTACTTCAAGCTTAGAACTGCTAACCTTCGTTTTTAAATAAAATTTTATTTATTTATATAGGCAATTTTTTCTTCAATAAAATACACGTTTTATTAATATATTAAATATATTTATTAAGAATCAACAGTATCGACTGGCCTTGAAATATTAGTTTATTATTTCACTATTTCCAATTTCCATGTAATGTCTTGTACCTTTCACTTTTAATAAGTTGCTGCGTAACGATTTTGTCCTCCTTTTACAATTTCAATACCTACAAATATAAGAAATCATAAACCATTTTTTCCCAAAAGGTTAGCGTCACTGAATGTTACCTGTTAATTGAAGATTCCAAAATGAAGACGAGAAAAAAAAGAACATAATTTTTTCTCAATAATTTAAAATAACAAATATTTTATATATTTTATTTGTTATTTATTATATTATTTTACTATATTATTTTTTTTAACAATCCTTCCGTATACCATAACAACGCGATTCCAACTTAAAAACAACCCACGCTCAAACATATCGATTACATCGATGACAGGTATCGATTACAGGTAGATAAAAGAAATATAGGAAAATTTCCTATATTCTAACAAGTGTTTCTCCTTAAGTTTTAAAATGATTGAATACTTCTTAGTACGAATGAACTAAAATATTTTTCTATGCCAAGTGTTCTTTGTATGTATGATAAGCTTTCTATAATAAAGGAAGTCAGAATTATCATTTTATAAGAAATTTTACTAAATTTGAGGAAACTTGGTTTTAGCTCATATTTTGTTTATTTTTACGAATTAAAATTTAGTAAATTCTTATACCCAGCGAAGAAATCAGTATTAGTAAAATTCCATGCCTTATTCTAGTTCATGAACTATTCCTAACTGCTTTCAGTTTAGGATTTTTTTACTGAAGCAAGTAAATTTTATTATTTTAAACAAAAATTTAACTTAATGGAAATAAATTGGTTAAACTAAATTGATGAACATTTTTTCCTTTATTTCCGAAGGCACTTTTTTCTGGGTGTAGAGATCTAGCACAAAATCGATACTGATGAGTAGCAAGAATTGTAAAAATTCCTCAAATTTACCTATACCTCTAATACATACGAATCACCCGATAAATCATAAATGCAATTTTGAATCTACAAAGTGGTACAGCGTTGCCATTTTGGCTTTTCCCCGCTAGATCTAGCTTTAAGCTTTCTTCATGACCCTTTCAGCAGTTTTTAGCTATTTTTATTTTCTATTAAAAAAACTGCGTTTTTATCCAACCCTTACTGCCAGAATAAAGTTTTCAAGATATTTCAAAGTTCAATTCAGACATTAACAATAATTGCCGCCGCTTAGTGGCGCAATTTTGTAGCAAATACACCATAAACTAAAACTAACCAATGTGAATCAAACTTTGTTGCTGTGAATTTGTTGACTCGTTTATAGTGTCGTTATTATGCTATCTTATATATTCTTATCTTATGCAAGAAGATGCAAATAGTTTTGGGTGCGCAAAAATTAAGAAAATAAAGTTTTGTGTTTTAAGAAAATTAAAGTTTCAAAAAATACAATAAAGAATATCGTTAAAAGTTTTCAAATTGATAGGATCAAATGATTGTTATGATTGTTATGCGCTCATACTCAATAAAAAAAATCTGCTAGCTTTTTTGAGTAAATGAATGACTTCCAGTAAAAATTTGAGTCTGTTAGATTTTTTTTTTGTTTTTTAAGAAAATTACAGTTTTAAAAAATTTCAAAAAATACAATAAAGAATATCGTTAAAAGTTTTCAAATTGTTAGGATCAAATAATTGTTATGATTGTTATGCGTTCATACTCAATAAAAAAAGTCTGCTAGCCTTTGTGCGTAAATGAATGACTTCAAGTAAAAATTTGTGATAATTATCAAAAAGCTACTTAAATATTATCGCAGTCTCACAAAAGTTTAATTAAAATTAAAATAATAAATATAATTTAATATACATTTTAAGTGAAATAAAGCTTTTAATTTTTTTATTTCAATAAAAAATGTGATTTTTGGTACTAAAGATTTTTAGCTATTTTTTTTTTTTTTTTTGAGGAAATCTAGCGGTTTTTGGTGAAACAATTATGGCAACGCTACAAGGGTATAATATAGTCGACTCCTCCCAACTTCAGATTTTCCTTACTTAACCCTTATCCTGTACTTAAAAAAATACCGCATATTGTATTAGTGGGTCAAATTTGCCCAATATAAATTTATTCATATAATGTACTAATACACAATACGGATTTTTTATAGGGCTCAGCCAGAGTTTAAACTCCAAATAATACTTTAGAATAAAATTCTTATAAAAAATAAAAGTTAAGAAGTTTCAAGTCGAAATAATGAGCATACACACAGAGAAGGAATATTATCACCTCAAACATGTTTCAAGAGTAAAATATTATTTTTGTATGGTGACCATGTAACATGTTTGTAACTAAAATCTTATTTTCTCCTCAAATATAACCTGCTTGCCGAAATCAGATACATAATTTCCGAGAAAATAACAATGTTGCGAAACCCATGTTACATGGTCACCACCCAAAAATAACATTTTGCTTTTAAAACATGTTTAAGGTGATCATATTCCTTCTCTGGGTGTACAAAAAATATACTACTATAAAATTGGTTTGGGCAATTTTGACCCACTATTACAGGATAAAATTTTACTATAGTATTGAGTCTGTTAGAATTTTTTTCTTTTCCTTTATTATTGTTTTGTTGCCACTGTGCGTCGCCAATGAGAGTATAACTTTGCAGACATGCTGGCGTATAATCAACGTTTTTATGCCATTCTTGTTAAATACAAAAAAAAAAAAAAAAAATTATGTCTATGCTTTTATTAGAACAATCACATGAACACACACAAACAGGCATCACTACCTCGACTGTCGCCACTAAAACCACTAACATTAGCTTTCACTCTCCCACTCTCTCTCTGTCTTTCTTCTCTTAGGTATGTGTAAGAGTGTTTGTGTAGTCTTTGGTGTATTCTTTAAATTAGTTGTTGTTTTGTTCTTTTTAGTTGTTACACTACACTTTTTGTTGTCGTTACTGTTTGTGATGCTGGGCCCTTTTGTTGCTCTTACTGAGTATCACTACGGAAATGAAAGTGAAGGTAATACAATGGAAACTTTATTCCGGTATTTTATGCGGGCATATGCTTCCATTTTGGTGGATTTGAGGACTACTAAAGCTATTTCATTTATATTTTACAATTTACATTTTGTGTGTGTGTTTTTTGCCGCTTTTTTGTGTTTGCTAAAAATAAAATAAGGTACACAAATGAATCATTAATGCTGCCAATGTCAGATTATTATTGTTTGCAACATTATTTGAGTTATGAAAACAAATTACCTTAATTTAATGATAACAAGTCTTGATTACGTCAAAGTGAATTTCAAGAACTGCATAGGAGAAAATGTAATTTGAGAGAATTTGTAAACAATTTGTTAAAGACTTTCAAATGATGGTAAACTTTTGCAAAGGCAAAAAAAACATGCAAAGGTTTGAACGGAGTTTAGTATGTTATACTGATTGTCTTAGAATTAAATTCTGAGTTGTTCAAAGTCTAATCACCTTCAAAAGTGGTGTTGGGGTTGACTTCGGCTTGAAGACAACCCCTCTTGGTGTGTATGTAACATCCCGAGTTGCCTGAGTCCTATAGTTTAATATATCTATAATTCTAAGAATAATTAAATTCTATATATAATTCTAAGAATAATTAAATTCTGAGCCGATTCATCGATGTACGTCTGTTTGTTCATGTATTTTTGTGTGCAGAATACAGTTCGGCCTAGGATCTTACTGCACAAAAAAAAAATCACGAAATTAATTGATCCACATAATTTTTTAATTGAAATGTCTTCAATCACAGAAATGTAGTATCAATTAAAAATTAATTGAAAGTCAATTAAAAAATTAATTAATCCAATTAAAAGATTAATTGATACTATTAACTCTTGTGATTGATTTTTGTTTCAGTTAAAAAATTTGTTGAATCAATTAAAATTTTATTTGAATATTTTTTAAATTCAATTAAAAATTTAATTGGAAAAAAATTCGTGAAATTTTTTTCTGTGTGCGGCCCAACGACTATCCTATCACTTGTTTATCAAGCGATCTTCTTCAAATTTCGTGCATACGAATGCGAGTGTCATAAAATTTCATCCAACACGCTTCAGATTTAGATATAACAGGATGGCTGATAAGTCCCCGGTGTAACAAAGCAAAACACATTTTTTTTTCAAAATTCGTTTTTATTATTCAACATAGTTCCCTTCAAGAGCGATACAACGATTATAACGACCTTCCAATTTTTTTATACCATTTTGGTAGTACTCATTCGGTTTTGCCTCAAAATAGGCCTCGGTTTCGGCGATCACCTCTTCATTGCAGCCAAACTTTTTCCCTGCGAGCATTTTTTTAAAGTCTGAGAACAAGAAAAAGTCGCTGGGAGCCAGATCTGGAGAATACGGTGGGTGGGGAAGCAATTCGAAGCAAAATTCATGAATTTTTGCCATCGTTCTCAATGACTTGTGGCACGGTGCGTTGTCTTGGTGGAACAACACTTTTTTCTTCTTCATGTGGGGCCGTTTTGCCGCGATTTCGTTCTTCAAACGCTCCAATAACGCCATATAATAGTCACTGTCGATGGTTTTTCCCTTCTCAAGATAATCGATAAAAATTATTCCATGCGCATCCCAAAAAACAAAGGTCATTACTTTGCCAGCGGACTTTTGAGTCTTTCCACGCTAGGAGACGGTTCACCGGTCGCTGTCCACTCAGCCGACTGTCGATTGGACTCAGGAGTGTAGTGATGGAGCAATGTTTCATCCATTGTCACATATCGACGGAAAAACTCGGGTATATTACGTGTTAACAGCTGCAAACACCGCTCAGAATCATCAACACGTTGTTGTTTTTGGTCAAATGTGAGCTCGCGCGGCACCCATTTTGCACAGAGCTTCCGCATATCCAAATATTGATGAATGATATGACCAACACTTTCCTTTGATATCTTTAAGGCCTCTGCTATCTCGATCAACTTCATTTTACGGTCATTCAAAATCATTTTGTGGATTTTTTTGATGTTTTCGTCGGTAACCACCTCTTTCGGGCGTCCACTGCGTTCACCGTCCTCCGTGCTCATTTCACCACGCTTGAATTTTGCATACCAATCAATTATTTTTGATTTCCCTGGGCAGAGTTCGGAAACTCATTATGAAGCCAAGTTTTTGCTTCCACCGTAATACATTTTTTCATTTTCTTTTAATTTTTTTTTTAATTTAATTGTTCAGGGAAGGACGGTGAACATGTAACATGTTTTTCCGAAAATAACATTATTCTCTGAGAGGTAATCACCTTTTATTCGTGTGGTCTTCAAACGGCCGACAAAGCTATCATCACTGTACGCAAATGCAATGTATGTCTTGAGATGATCGACCATGTTTTGCCAAACTTACGCTCCAAAATACCCCAAGCGCAAAACTCCAGCAGATTGAGTTACGGAGATGGTGGTGGCCATTGTGTGGTAGAAAGGACGTGAGGAACCTCCTTTTAATCCATTCTTGGTTTCTGCATGGCGTGCGGAGTCCTTTTGGAATGTCCATGTTCTGCGGTTGAAAGGCTACAATACTGACATTTTCCCGATACTATTCGGCATTTATTTCAACCCCAAGGCCGATGAATACGAGCGGGAAACGTCCATCGGCCGTGGACTGAATAGCCTTAGTGAGCCTGAAATTTCGGGCAGCCACCTGATCTAACCTAACCTACCTAGCAATTGTACGAGAAACAAATGATTTATTCACATTTAAATACTGAATGGCTCTAACGACAGCACCTAGGCAAATATCAAGAAAGCACACTATTGCGCTTGAATTCCATTACGAATAACTTTATTTCTGAATGCAATAGATCAGAATTTACACCAGAAGACCGCTGATGGTAATAGTGTAATGGCTGCTGGTCGCTTCCCACACCTACTCTAATAGAACAAATTACGACTGTTAACGTGTATGGTGCAGACAACACAAGTTCGAGTCCCTGTAGCGGAAATCTGTTTTTTTAAATTTTGTTTATGAATTTGTAACCATTATGTTTTCAGATCATAAACGCAGGATGTTGCTTTTGCAACGCATGGTGTCATTTGATCGTTGCCAGATTGACACCGCCTGTTCTCCGTTTGACACCACATGTGTGTTGATTCACTTTCATGAACGGATCGTTTTGAAATGAGCACGCCCTTCGTCATTTTTTCTAGAGTGGTATTTATCGACCAAATAAATACCGAATATTATTGGGAAAATGTGCAAAAGACGGTATTGAAACTCTGTACATGCAAACGTTTCTGTCGCGGATCATAGACATTGTAAAAGGACTCGGCACTATCGCACTCAGCGTGCGTCAACCAAGAATGTCTTAAAAAGGAGGTTCCTCGATTCAATTGTACCGCACAATGGCCACCAAAATTTCCGGATCTCAATCCTATATAATACTAAAGTGTCTATCAACTATACGTGGCGATTCGCCTGCAAAATACCACAAAGACACTTTCATGAAGCGTGGAATGACTTTGTCGACCGTTTGAAGGCCATAATGCATGCCAAAGTAGTTAATTAAAAACAAGTATATACGGCCGTAAGTTCGGCCAGGCCGAAGCTTATGTACTCTCCACCTTGGATTTCGTAGAAACTTCTACTGAAGACTGTCATCTACAATCGAATTACTTGGGTTGCGGTAACACTTGCCGATGACAAGGTATCTTAAAACTTCCTAACATCGTAATATATACCACATAGTCCATACGTAGTCCGATTAAATACGTATATAATTAAGTTTAAAGTTTCTATAGAACTAAAATTTTGACAAAATAAAATTTTGACAAAATAAAATTTTGACAACATTTTCTATATAAGTAAAATTTGGAAAAAATTTTCTATAGAAATAAAATTTGGATAAAATTTTCTATAGAAATAAAATTCTGACAGAATTTTCTATAGAAATAAAATTTTGACAAAATTTTCTATAGAAATAAAATTCTGACAAAATTTTCTATAGAAATAAAATTTTGACAAAATTTTCTATAGAAATAAAATTTTGACAAAATTTTCTATAGAAATAACATTTTGACAATGTTTTCTATAAAAATAAAATTTTGGTAGATTATTTTTGGCTCGAGTGGCAACCATGAGTATGAACCGATAAGGACCAATTTTTGTGTGATTGGAGATCGCCTATATATAACTATAGACCGATATGGATCAATTTTGGCATGTTTATTAGCGGCCTTAAACTAACACCACGTTGCAAATTTCAAGCGGATCGGATGAATTTTGCTCCTCTAAGAGGCTCCGGAGATCAAATCTGGGGATCGGTCTATATGGGGGCTATATATAATTATGGACCGATATGGACCAATTCTTGCGTGTTTGTTGGAGACCATATTCTAACACCACGTTCCAAATTTCAACCGGATCGAATGAATTTTGCTCCTCCAAGAGGCTCCGGAGGACCAATCTGGGGATCGTCTTATATGGGGGCTATATATAATTATGGACCGATATGGACCAATTCTTGCATGGTTGTTAGAGACCATATACAACACCACGTACCCAATTTCAACCGGATGGGATGAATTTTGCTCCTCTAAGTGGCTCCGGAGGTCAAATCTGGGGATCGACTTATATAGGGGCTATATATAATTATGGACCGATATGGACCACTTTTGGCATGGTTGTTGGAGACAATATACTAACACCACGGACCAAATTTCAATCGGATCGGATGACGTTTGCTCCTCTAAGAGGCTCCGGATATCAAATCTGGGGATCGGTTTATATGGGGGCTATATATAATTATGGGCCGATGTGGACCAATTTTTGCATGGTCATTAGAGAACATATACAAACACCATGCACCAAATTTCAGCCGATGTGGACCAATTTTTGCATGGTTATTAGAGACCATATACCAACATCATGTACCAAATTTCAGCCGGATCTGATGAAACTTGCTTCTCTTTGAGGCTCCGCAAGCCAAATCTGGGGATTGGTTTATATGGGGGCTATATATAATTATGGACCGATATGGACCAATTCTTGCGTGTTTGTTGGAGACCATATTCTAACACCATGTTCCAAATTTCAACCGGATCGGATGAAATTTGCTTCTCTTAGAGCAATCGCAAGCCAAATTTGAGGGTCCGTTTATATGGGGGCTATACGTAAAAGTGGACCGATATGGCCCATTTTCAATACCATCCGACCTACATCAATAACAACTACCTGTGCCAAGTTTCAAGTCGATAGCTTGTTTCGTTCGGAAGTTAGCGTGATTTCAACAGACGGACGGACATGCTCAGATCGACTCAGAATTTCACCACGACCCAGAATATATATACTTTATGGGGTCTTAGAGCAATATTTCGATGTGTTACAAACGGAATGACAAAGTTAATATACCCCCATCCTATGGTGGAGGGTATAAAAAATCAAAACATTACATATCAGCCACCTTGTGATACTTCAGCCATAATACTTGGGTTGTGTTTTATAATCTAATCTAAAATCGCATTATTGTGTTTTTTTTTTTTCAAAATATTTTCCAGTAAGATCTACACACTTTTGCAAGCGTTTGAACCAATGGTCGAAGCACTTTTGCCACTTTGACCGAAATATCTCCAAAAAATGCATTCGGAACGCATCAATCGCTTCATTAGCGTAAAGACAAAACCTTTGGCGGACATGCCTTTTTTCCGGTGTGCTATAATAACACCCTTAGACTGGAAGACTCGGATGTACTTTCATTGCTACCACAATAATCTGTCCAACAGTTGTGTTGAATCCTTTTCAGTTCTTATCTATATTCTCCCAAATTTACCTGCAGGATTTTTTTAAGAAAAAACTTTTTTCTGTTGCGTACTTATGTCTACAGCTCATACGTACAGAAGGTTCCCAACCACTGTTTCTCTGCAATTTTATATTCCTCACAAAGGTAATCGTTTTGGTCCTTAACATAAATTCACTTTAAATATTCTACGTGAATTTAATGGCAAACAAACGCCATATAATTCGTCGTTTATCCTTGGTTACCATGAGTATGGCTGATTTGTTTTACAAGGTTTTCCCAGGTTTTCCTTTGATTTTTGTTTTTCAATTGCTGCATGTTTGCGCATATTTCTCGCCTATGAAAAACTCGTTGAATAATCGATCGATAAATCACTACATATTGCATGAGGAGTTCCTTGGTGGTGCTGCTGCTAGTGCTGCCATTGCCTCCATAACCATAGCTCTTATCTGAATTTTTGCAAAGCATTCGATGAATTTTGCATTCATATGTTTTCGATTTGCATTTAAATAAGGTTTAAAATCCTTGGATTTGAATCGAATCTGAAGGCATTGTATAATGGATGAAATCGTGTTCGAAGTGCATAGTTTGTTGTTGATGGAAACTGCTAATATTGTTTGCTCAATACCTGGTGTGAATTTTGTGGGTGCCGTTTGCATACGCATGCATGCGTATGTTAAAAATGGTCTATGAAGTAATCCTCATATTTTGGAAACACTTTATAATTTCGATGCATATTAAACTGAAAAGAAATCTCCTTCTATGGTACATATTCATTTACATGTGTGTGTATGTGTGTGTTTTTGTTATTTATAAGCATTTAATTTTTTTCTTGAGCTAATAGTAATTTACAAAAAATCTCAAAGTGTAACTGTACCGAAGCT
This sequence comes from Haematobia irritans, assembly GCF_050003625.1. Taxonomy (NCBI): domain Eukaryota; kingdom Metazoa; phylum Arthropoda; class Insecta; order Diptera; family Muscidae; genus Haematobia; species Haematobia irritans. Next base: position 108,644,246 of record NC_134399.1, on the reverse strand, counting down.
TATAATATAGATACATCATGTATATATATTATCAGACTCTCTTCCAGATATCCAAGTTCTTAATAAACATTATAACTACAACTTAAAATTCCTTTAAGCCAATAGCTTTAGTTGCTAACGTTTATTTATTGTAATTTTTATTTATAATAAATATGTAAATAAAATACACAAAAAAAAGTAAACTGTTTTATAGTAAAAAATGAATTACGTCGTGTGAAAATTGAACTAAATTATACTGCATATTTTGAGATTTCCACAAAGTGTTGTTAAAACTAGGAATGTCCTATTGTAGTTTTTAACTGCTGTTCATGAAATTACATCCTCTCATAGAAGAAAACTGAACTAAAAGTAAAGAAAAAAATCATTGGCGCCAAATCATGACCTTTTTAACCATACTGTAGTTCATTCTTATTATTTTTGGGAATCGTGCGAACATTTTCGTTTGCTGTAGTTCATATTGAACTCACAGTAAGCAAAACAAAACAAGTTGTACACCTATTAATTTAAAGTAAATTGTGAAACGACATGAAAAATATGAACTAAATATATATGTATATATAAACTTGTACACTAAAAATAAATAAAAACAAGTAAAGAAAGTCTAAAGTCGGACGGGGTCGACTATATTATACCCTGCACCACTTTGTAGATCTAAATTTTCGGTACCATATCACATCCGTCAAATGTGTTGGGGGCTATATATAAAGGTTTGTCCCAAATACATATATTTAAATATCACTCGATCTGGACAGAATGTGATAGACTTCTACAAAATCTATAGATTCAAAATTTAAGTCGGCTAATGCACTAGGGTGGAACACAATGTTAGTAAAAAAATATGGTAAACATTTAAATCTGAAGCAATTTTAAGGAAAGTTCGCAAAAGTTTATTTATGATTTATCGCTCGATATATATATGAATTAGAAGTTTAGGAAAATTACATTCATTTTTACAACTTTTCGACTAAGCAGTGGTGATATTACAAGGAAAATTTTGGTATTTTGACCATTTTTGTCGAAATCAGAAAAACATATATATGGGAGCTATATCTAAATCTGAACCGATTTCAATCAAATTTGGCACACATGACTATATTACTAATTGTACTCCTAGTGCAAAATTTGGCACACATAACTATACTACCAATTGTACTCCTTGTGCAAAATTTCAGGCTAATCGGGATAAAACTCTGGTTTCTGGGTCCATATAAGTGCATAGCGGGCGAAAGATATATATGGGAGCTATATCTAAATCTGAATCGATTTCAACCAAATATGGCACGCATAGCTACAAAGCTAAATCTACTCCCTGTGCAAAATTCAACCAAATTGGGCCAAAACTCTGGCTTTTAGGACCATATTAGTCCATATCGGGCGAAAGATATATATGGGAGCTATATCTAAATCTGAACTGATTTCAATCAAATTTTGCACACTTGACTATAGGACTAAGTGTAATGTTTGTACAAAATTTCAAGCAAATCGGTATAAAACTCTGGCTGATGGGTCCATATTAGTGCATATCGGGCGAAATATATATATGGGAGCTATATCTAAATCTGAACCGATTTCTTCCAAAATCAATAGGGTTCTATTCTGACCCAAATTAGGAACATGTGCCAAATTTGAAGGTGATTGGACTTAAAAAGCGACCTAGACTTTGATCACAAAAATGTGTTCACAGACAGACGGACATGGTTATATCGACTCAGGGACCCACCCTGAGAATTATTGCCAAAGACACCATGTGTCTATCTCGTCTCCTTCTCGGTGTTACAAACATATGCACTAACTTATAATACCCTGTTCCACAGTGTGGCGCAGGGTATAAATATGGTAAACATTTAAATCTGAAGCAATTTTAAGGAAACTTCGCAAAAGTTTATTTATGATTTATCGGTCGATATATATGAATTAGAAGTTTAGGAAAATTAGATTCATTTTTACAACTTTTCGATTAAGCAGTGACGATTTTACAAGGAAAATGTTGGTATTTTGACCATTTTTGTCGAAGTCAGAAAAACATATATATGGGAGCTATATCTAAATCTGAACCGATTTCAATCAAATTTGGCACACATGACTATATTACTAATTGTACTCCTAGTGCAAAATTTCAACTAAATCGGAGTTAAAAATTGGCCTCTGTGGTCATATGAGTGTAAATCGGGCGAAAGCTATATATGGGAGATATATCTAAATCTGAACTGATTTCAACCAAATTTGGCACGCATAGCTACAATGCTAATTCTACTCCCTGTGCAAAATTTCAACTAAATCGGAGCAAAAAATTGGTCATATGAGTGCAAATCGGGCGAAAGCTATATATGGGAGCTATATCTAAATCTGAACCGATTTCAACCAAATTTGGCACGCATAGCTACAATGCTAATTCTACTCCCTGTGCAAAATTTCAATTAAATCGGAGTAAAAGATTGGCCACTGTGGTCATATGAGTGTAAATCGGGCGAACGATATATATGGGAGCTATATCTAAATCTGAACCGATTTCAATAAAATTTGGCACACTTGACTATAGTACTAATTATTCTTCTTGTGCAAAATTTTAAGCAAATTTGGGTAAAACTCTGGCTTCTGGGGCCATATAAGTCCATATCGGGCGAAATATATATATGGGAGCTATATCTAAATCTGAACCGATTTCTTCCAAAATCAATAGGGTTCTATTCTGAGCCAAAACACATACTTGTGCCAAATTTTGGAATAAAACTGTGACCTAGACTTTGATTACAAAAATGTGTTCACGGACAGACGGACATGGCTATATCGACTCAGGAGCCCACCCTGAGCATTTTTGCCAAAGACACCATGTGTCTATCTCGTCTCCTTCTGGGTGTTGCACACATATGCACTAACTTATAATACCCTGTTCCACAGTGTGTATATTTCAGTATATTTAAATTATCTATTTTGTGTATATTTTCTTCAAGAAATATGAGGCTTCCAACGGTATTTGCATGCCGTCACATTCCCACCAACGTTGTAAGCAGAATGTGTAATAATTCGTTTTTTCTACATATATATTTACTTCATATTTTTCATGGGGTTCCACAATGTATTTCAAGTTGATTGGTGTACAACTTTTTTGCTGACTGTATTTGTACGTTCATTGTACTTTATACCCACATTTAGTTCAGGCAATATTGAAGATATCGAATACAATAATAAAATTTGTCTACCAACAAATATTTTTTTGCAATAAAAATAAGTTAACTACGGAAGTTTTTTTCGGTGTAAATAAGTTACTTTTATTATTTTGTTTTTCAGTCGTTTTTGTGTCAAAATGCAATTATAATGATTGTCGTTGTTGCCTTTTATATTTCGGCATTCGGCAACCCTCGTGTTGCAATCCACCAACCGTCATCTCTATCGTAAATCTTGATATTTTTGAGGTTATACGTCCTCAGAACGTTTTTACATACGAGCTCTATTTGTGTTGTTCACAGTAACTTAAAGATTCATTTCGCCTGGAAAATGGAATTAAATCGTGAACATTTTCATACGTTTATTTTCGACGTAAATTAACTTAATAACAGAGCTTCGATGAACTTAATTCAATTTTTGTCGATGAAGCTCCGTCAAGGACCAGTGTTTATCGATGGTACGGCGAAATCAACCGAGGTCGTAGTTCAGGCCAAGACGAATTTCGTGAAGGTTGTCAAAAATCAGTTCTTGTTCCTGGAACCATTGATGCTGTGCGCCAACTGATATTGCAAGGTCACCATCCCAGAAAAAAAGAGCTTCCAAAAAAGTAGTTTGGATCCCCAATCTGTAATCTGTGAAGTTGTTTAAACAAATTAAAGTAGAAAATGGTTCTAAAAAAACTTCTACTGCACAAATTCTTATATTGTGAAAAACTACGTATTTTACGAAGTTTTTGACAAAAACTACGTATTTTACGAAGGTTTACAACGTTTTTGACGAAGACATTTTTGATTATTAAATTTGTTTTTGTTCTCTAATCTCGAAACCCCCCTCATATTCATAATTATGTATAGCAATTCTCCCAATCACCATAATTTACTTACAATTTAAATCTCGAAAAATTTCATGTAATATCAGGGATTCTCAAAAATGTCTATAATTTGAGAATTTCTCTCATGCACAGAAAAAACTGAAGCAAAATAAAAATCAATTATTGGCATAATTGAATGAAAAAATTATATCAAATACGATTTTTATTAAGTCAAACATGAAAATAATTGGTTGAATGAAAAACTGGCAAAAATATCAAAATTCACTGGTAATTGAATTCACAACACATCAATTACTATGTTCAATTGGACCAAGTATAAAAGTTATTGATTTAAGTATAATGCGTAATTGCCTGATAAAACTATTTATGATGTTGCTACGTAACGAAAAATAAATTAATACAAACAATAAAATGTCATTTATTGTTATTATTAAGAATCTTCTTAAGAAAATGGTCGAATTTACCGCAAATAAACCGTGGTATCGGTACCGCGATTCGAAATGTTAACATTTACAACATTTTTGGCGCACCATATTGTATTTTTATCGCAGGTAAGTACCTTTATCTAAATACCAGTTTTTTTGGTCAAGCGCGTTTTTTGGAAACTACACTGAAAGAATTCTCTTCGTAAAAATGAAAATTTTCATTGTGAGTCTAACCTGTGACGTGTTGGTAGAATTCTTTCTCTCTCTCAAGCACATTCAAGAAATACTCATGTACGTTCACGCAAACAGAACTTTTAAAGACGATTAACGGTTCACAACAATTTTTAGACTCACGAGAATTTTCGTGACTTCGACTATTAGTCGGGATCACGACGAAAGTATCACAGCACAAACTTTTTAGTATGGAAAGTTAATTTAATATATTTAGTACATATTTCTACGTTCGTAAAATTTTTAAAATTCGCTGAAAACTTTAATAAAATATGTAAATGATTTCTTTCGTTGTATAAACTTACACACATCCTGAACTGGGTCGTTTAAAAACTTGCGAATAAGCTTTGGAATATATATACAATTACATTCTTTCTATTTTGTTTTTGCAATTAGTTCGTGTACACGTCAAATTGTCCTATTAATGGATATAAGCCGACTGTCAAAAATATGTGGCCTAGAGGAAAATGTGTTTACTTCGAAAACGGGGATTTCGAGGATTTCTTCCCAGCAACAGAAGGTAAAATCATGTAAAACTTTGAAATATTTTCGAAACTTTGAAATGAATAGATGTTTGTATTACAGAAGAGCAGGATGCCTAAACAAATCGCATATAAATGAGGAAGATTTGGGAAATTCCAGCAGGTGGTACAGATAATTCAAAAACTTTGTGAGTTAGCCTGTTAAATACGTCGTTTATAATGAATATTCTATATTTTTATACCAAACATGTACTTCGCTGTATTTTCAATTATACATATTTTCAGAATTTCTTTTTTATAATAAAATGAATAAAATTTTTTTCAGAGTGTATTTGTATAATTTTCTTAAATTAATATAGATTATATAGTACAACGATTGTATTGATTAACATCGTAATAAACACAATTACGATAGTAATTGTATAGGTTACACAATTCTATAAACATTGTACTCAGTTCAATTACGACTGTAATTGAAAACACTATATACTTCAAATACTAATGTATTTGGATTGAGTACTATGTCATTTGAATATTTTGACAAATTCCAATTACATTTATACTCAACGCAAATATTACTTCATTAGAAAATAGTTTTATGACAACCTTACAATTTGGGTAATTGGATTTACAATTTTCGTCATAAGCTGAAAATCAAATACAAAAATAATTGAATTCACAATTTTTGCATTTGATTCAATTATTCACTTTTTTCTGTGTGACATACCTAACTGTGACCTTTTGGTGTTGTTGTTGTTGGTAGTATATAGTTATGTTGTTGTTGGTAGTATATAGTTATGGTTCATTGGGCTACAACAACTGTGTTATGTTGATTTGAGTTAACATTTCACCCGACTTTAGATTGTTTCAGTTCATTACAACCAGCTCACTCTCTCTCTCTCTCTCTCTCCATGTTTTCCCCCATATGGTAATAACTTCCATTTTGGTCTAGCGGTTTTTTTCCATGGTGTGTATGTGGTGTTTTTGACCTTTTGCTTTAAATTACGTCTTATTACGTTTGGCTTTTATATTTGTATACATCCTCTTCAATCGTCATTTGCTAAGAGTAACCGGATAAATTAAGGTACACTCATGGAAGCCTCTTTTGAGTATAAACGCTTGTAATTTCTTTAGAAAAACATACATAAACATTGGAAAAGTGTTTCGCAATAGTGTTTTAAGGGTTACCAAATAAATTATATTTTAAACAAGGTATATTGAGAAGGAGAATTGATGATGAAAATGATGTTGAGTACAAAATCAAAACGAACCTGCTCGACTTTGAAATGGGCGCTACATTATCACAGACTTTCATTTTCACCAATTACATGTTTTATTTGGATCCAAAGGCTTTAATCCCTTAAAGTCCCTTAAGGATTTTGGTATTGATGGCGAACCAAAGATGAAGTTTCATTAAAATGGAGACAATTTTTAGGAAGCTATCTAGCTTTCAATCTAAGATTAAAGTTAGAATACTTATCTCATTTATCTGTATTTGTCATATATTAATATCGTAATGTTATTGACGTATAAATTTGGTAAATGTCAGTTTAAAATCGAAATATTAATAAATACTTCAAAGTTATCTTTCATCCAAAGATTTACTATGTTATAGTGATTTCGATTGCCTACTTTACACATTTCCCCTCATAAATTGAAAATTTTTGTTCGATTGTAAGAACAAAAGTGCAACCCATTTTGCTCTGTAGGTATTCTACGGACTACGGATAGACTTATACTAGTGAATTTATTAAAATAATATTATAAATGTTTTGCGTCGCCATCTTGTTTAAAAATTACTTGCTCCTCAGGGTAAGCGCAAACCTCCACAAATTTGGGCAAATTATCAAGATAGTGAAAAAATGCTCTATATTGTACGAGTATTTATTGAAAACTCTACTAGTTTTACATCTCTCATTCGCAACTTCAATCTATTCTTGGTTTGCGTGAACCATAATGTCCATCCAAGCAAAGGTGTCAAGTGCTTTGGGCTAAAAATAGTCAGTTTTTAAAATATTTTTCGTCAAAATCGCCAGTTCGTCACATAAAATTCGTCAAAAGATCGTCAGTCATAAAACAACAACGTTTTAGGAGCAAATTGAACTTTTTTTCTTTAACAGCCATTTTCATGTGTCTCAAATTACCAGTTAACAGAAAGTAAATTGCAAATATATTTTTTTCCGGTTAACTTTAACTGACAAATTTTCAGCATTTATGGAATATATGACAGATATGACTACCGAAGCACTAATGTAGCTTCATTAAAACAGTTTATGGACAAAAAATATTTTGTAAAGTTTACGTATCAAAGATGTTCAGAATATTAGTTTTATTTATATAGGCTGCTTTGAAAATGCTGTCTACATTGGAGACGAATGTGGCTGAGAGCTAGCTAGATACAAATTGTCATAGTATTGAGATTAAAAAATGTTTGTTTATATTACAACTTATGAAAAATCGTCAACTTAACAGGTTGGCTGATAAGTCCACGGTCTAACAAAGAAAAACACATTTTTTTGACAAAATTCGTTTTTATTATTCAACATAGTTTCCTTCAAGAGCGGTGCAACGATTATAACGACCCTCCAATTTTTTGATACCATTTTGGTAGTACTCCTTCAGTTTTGCCTCAAAATAGGCCTCAGTTCCGGCGATCACCTCTTCATTGCAGCCAAATTTTTTCCCTGCGAGCATCCTTTTGAGGTCTGAGAACTAGAAAAAGTCGCTGGGAGCCAGATCTGGAGAATACGGTGGGTGGGGAAGCAATTCGAAGCCCAATTCATGAATTTTTGCCATCGTTCTCAATGACTTGTGGCACGGTGCTTTGTCTTGGTGGAACAACACTTTTTTATTTTTCATATGGGGCCGTTTTGCCGCGATTTTGACCTTCAAACGCTCCAATAACGCCATATAATAGTCACTGTTGATGGTTTTTCCCTTCTCAAGATAATCGAGAAAAATTATTCCATGCGCATCCCAAAAAACAGAGGCCATTACTTTCCCGGGGAACTTTGGGTCTTTCCACGATTCGGAGACGGTTCATCGGTCGCTGTCCACTCAGTCGACTGTCGATTGGACTCAGGAGTGTAGTGATGGAGTCAAATCGTCATAGGCCAAATTTACCATCAAAAATCATCAGAGTCGGCAACGCTGCATACAAGGGAACCACCGTGGTGCAATGGTTAGCATGCCCGCCTTGCATACACAAGGTCGTGGATTCGATTGTTGCTTCGACCGAACACCAAAAAGTTTTTCAGCGGTGGATTATCCCACCTCAGTAATGCTGATGAGATTTCTGAGGGTTTCAAAGCTTCTCTAAGTGGATTCACTGCAATGTGGAACGCCATTCGAACTTGGCTATAGAAAGCAGGTCCCATGTCATTGAGCTTAACATGGAATCGGACAGCACTCAGTGATAACAGAGAAGTTCACCACTGTGGTATCACAATGTACTGAATAGTCTAAGTGAGCCTGACCTAACCTAATGTCCATCCAAGCTTTATTTACATCAGTGAAAAGCGTGCACAGTTAGAATGTAAATTCTACTCCCTATGCAAAATTTCAAGTAAATCGGAGTAAGAAATTTGCCTCTGTGGTCATATTAGTGTAAATCAGGCGAAAGATATATGTATATGGGAGCTATATCCAAAGCTGAACGGACCAAATTTAGCATACAGAGTTAAAATGTTAATCATACTCCCTGTGCAAAATTTCAAGTAAATCGGAGAAAAACTATGGTCTCAGTGGGCATATGAGTGTATGGGAGCTATATCCAAATCTGGGCCGATGTCAACCAAATTCTTCACGGATAGTTGGAATGTTAATTCTACTCCCTGTGCAAAATTTCATGTAAAGCGGAGAAAAACTATAGCCTCTGTGGTCATATGAGTGTAAATCGGGCGGAAGATTTATATGAGAGCTATATCTAAACCTAAACCGATTTAAATGTCAAATCTATTCCCTGTGCAAAAATTCACATAAATCCGAGTAAAACTCGTATTTCTGCAGTCATATAAGTGCATATCGGGCGAAAGATATATATGGGAGCTATACCTTAATCTTTCAAAATCAATAGGGTTCCATTCTGACCCAAAACACATACTTGTGCCAAATTGGACTAAGTCGAGCTAGACTTTGATCACAAAAATGTGTTTACAAACAGACGAACATGGCTAGATCAACTTAGGGCTCCACCCTTATCATAATTGCCAAAGACACCATGTTCCTATCTCGTCTCCTTCTGGGTGTTGCAAACATATGCACTAACTTATGAACTTTCTCTTAATTAAAATTTCTTTATTAAAAAAAATAAATTAAATTAACAGTGTGTAAATTGCATCTCTTCAAGCTTGCCTGAAGTAATAAAATAGAATAGCAAAATTTCTATACCCTGTACCAACCAATTTCAGGCAATCCACTTTACTCAACTTGTCTAAAATAATGGCAAACAGAAACTTCTACGACTTTTGTTTTCCTTCATTCTTTTCTTTTGAGCAAAAGAGCAATACTGAAATATAAAAATTAATTTCTTTATAATCCAAAACTATTTTTAATATTGCAGAAAATTTTCTCTGACACGTAATGTGGTAACATCTTGCAATCTGGATTCAATTGTTATTTTCAATTTGTGAACAAATGGCCTTCGATTATTACAATGGAAATTTGGAATTTATTTCCTTGGTTCCGTTCTATTGCATTTCGTATATTTACACAGCATTTGCTTCATTTAATTTAAAGAAGAAGACAATGACTACATGAATTCGAAAAGTTCTTTTGCCAGTTTCTTTTATGGAGAGGAGACACAAGTTTGCTTGAAGCATTCAATTTACTGAGATTTTAACAAAAACATGAATGCATTCCCAAAGCATAGTCTCTTTCTAAGTTTGATGTTGAAGACACTAAATGCTTTTAGCAATATGCTACCTATTAATAGTGACTTATATTATCTGGAAGTTTTACATTCTTTGGGTAATAGCTAATTAAGCTCTTATTTTTATCTACCACAATAGGCATTCAACACTCAAAAAAATTTTAATTTCATTGTCTTTTTGCCATTTACTAATAAATCTATTCATCTGCAAATAAATGTCAGTTTAAAAATCCAAGCTATAACAGATACTTCGCAGTGAAAAATACTTATTTAATTTCCTAAAATAAAACTTTAATGCCTATATTTGAAGCTTTGCTTAATCCAAAAAATTCAATATTTCAGTTAATATAAATATTATTTCTTTCTTCACAGTAAATTTGCCTTCTTTTCAAGACATACGACTTTAACTGTGGGAAACAAATTTAAAATCTTAAATTAAAAAAAAAAAACAAATAAAGCAAACATTAATGAATAATTTTTTAACTAGATTTTTTCTTTAAATAAATTATTATTCGAGCTTTATGGACAAAGAAGATTAAGCAAATTGATCAATAGTGTTATTGAAAAGAAAACGCCTAATCTACACCGAAAATTACAATGGACTGAATAGTCTAAGTGAGCCTGAAACTTAATCGGAAATTTAACCTAACCTAACCTACACCGAAAAAATCCGTAGTTAAATTAACGCTAAACTCAATTTATTTTTATTGCAAAAAAAAAATATTTCGAAAAAAATAATGAAACTTAGCTATAAAAGTTTTATTATTTTTTTGAAATTTTCCACAACCCAATGAAATTTTCCACTTAAAGAAGCTTTGTCACCAGCAGCACTGAAGAGGTGATAACATAATCCGCCGCTGAAAAACTTTTTTGCTATTTGGTCAAAACTGGTGTTGAATCCATGACCCTTTGAATGCAAGCCGGGTCATTGCACCACGGTGGCTCCCACGTAAGATGTACGACGTATTCCCATTTATAAAAATGCTTCAAAATTTAGCAACTCCCTTTGCGATCGACTTAAGTCACAAACGAGTGAAACGATCACAGGAGCTTTGTATAGAGCATTGCGCGATAAACACTCGCAATATTTGGAAAGGCACGACAAGGTGATTTTGCGGCAAGCAAACGTTCCGACACATGTTTCTAAACCGCTAAAAACTTATTTGGAAACACTTAAATGATAACTCCTATCCCAGCCTGCCTTTTGTTTGAGCGGCAGATGTCAACACTAGGGTTGTTGACATCTGCCTAAGTTTGAAGTTATAGGTACTTAGAACGTTTGACATTGGAGAGCTTTTTGTGTTGTTTACAGCAACTTAAGTGTCATCTCGGCCAAAAAATTTAATAAAATCGTCAACATTTTCGTGGGATTATGTTTTACAAATTTCGACGTAGATTAACTCAACAGTCGATGAACTTGATTCAATTTTTGGCGTTGGTGTCTCCGTCAAGGACCAGTGTTTATCGCAAACTGATATTGCAAGATCGTCATGTGAACTATCGTGAAATTGAGACAATCTTAGGCATTAGTGGGACCAGCATACATTCAATATTGCATGAACATTGGACCGTCAAAAAATTTGTTCGCATTGGATCATCCACACATTTGGTCAATCACTCAAAAAGGCTCGTGTCAATTGGTCGAAGGAAATGCTCCAAAAATACTATCACGGCGCTTCCAAACACTTCTATGACATCGTGACATGTGATGAATCATGGATTTACGCATAGGCGTCCGAAAGTAAACAGCAATCGACTGTTCTACACCTGTAGAAGCGGACGATGAGTTGAGAATGAATGTTTTGGAGATACCTCAATCAGATCGGCGAAAATGCTTCGACAATTGATTCAAGTCTATAGATCTAAATGGGGAATATTTTGAAAAACAATAAAGCGATATTCGATGATTAATTTGTTTGTGTTCTCTAAGCCCGAAATATAAGAGGAGGCGGTATGAAAATGGGCCCCAGGAAAATAAGTCCCAAAACCCATAAAACAAGAAATGTGGGGCGACGCTTCATAATGAATATGAGCCCCAACAAATTGTAATAGAAGCATGAAAATCGACCCAAAAAAAATTTGGGGCTCATTTTCACTTTTGAATTTTTGGGACCTTATGAAAATGAATCCTTTCTTAAAAGAAGTTTTAAGAAAATATTAAATATATGGCATTGAATAGGAATGTTTGGTAATCAAGTCAGCCCATTTTGGACTCTATCCTTAGGAGAATTTTCCGATACAATGTTATTCGGAACAAAAGTGTGCATAGTTAGTTGCCACCATTGTCAAATTACAGAATGCAAAAAAGGTCCCACATGAAACCGAAATACAATCCCAACAACGAAATTGGGGCTTATTTTCATTTGAATTATTAGGAGTTATTTTCACAATGCAAACGGGCTTTAAAACTAAAATGACCTTTAAATGAAGTACATGGAAAACAAAAATTTACATAGAAAACAACAACACCAAATTTTTGTGTTTTTTCAAGAGTAATTCATTTAATTTTTAGCCCCATTTGCATTACGGAAATAAACCTCAATTCTCCTTTCCTATTTTCGGATTCTGGGATTTGGCAATGGTGGCAACTATACGCACTTTTGTTGTTTTGAATTGTATTATATTCTATTAGATTTAGTTTTTTAGTTTGCGGTCTTGGGCCGGAGTTTAAGATTTTCTCCTATGGAATGGGCTAACGCGAGTAACATTTTTTTCTTAAAACTTCATATTTTGTCCATCATTTTCACGGTCAAAAGTGAATAGATAAGGTGACATGAGACGGGAAAAAACTAGATCATCTTTCAAAGTAAACTAAACTAACCTACCTATAAAGTGTCTTAGAAGCACGGTTGTTACTCGTGCCAAAAATAATCTACTAAAATTTGAACAACATTTTGTCAAAATTTTATTTCTATAGAAAATTTTGTCAAAAATTTATTTCTATAGAAAATTTTTTTTCAACATTTTCTTTCTATAGACAATTTTGTCAAAATTTTATTTCTACAGAAAATTTTGTCAAAATTTTATGTCTAAAGAAATTTTTGTCAAAATTTTATTTCAATAGAAAATTTTGTCAAAATTTTATTTCTATAGATAATTTTGTCAAAATTTTATTTCTATAGAAAATTTTGTCAAAATTTTATTTCTATAGAAAATTTTGTCAAAATTTTATTTCTATAGAATTTTTCTTTTTCAAAATTTTATTTCTATAGACAATTTTGTCAAAATTTTATTTCTATAGAAAAATTTGTCAAAATTTTATTTCTATAGAAAATTTTGTCAAAATTTTATTTCTATAGAAAATGTTGTCAAAATTTTATTTCTATAGACAATTTTGTCAAAATTTAAAGAAATCTATAGAAATTTTTTGTCAATATTTTATTTCTATGGACATATTTTGTCAAAATTTTATTTCTATAGAAAATTTTGCCAAATTTATTTTTATAGAAATTTTTTCAAAATTTATTTCAATAGAAAATTTTGTGAAAATTTTTTGCTATAGAATTTTTTTTTCAAAAGTGTATTTCAAAAAAAAAAAAAAAAACAAAAAAAATTAAGTACATTTTAGTTGGAGAGGAATATTTTGCAAAATCTACCAATTTATAAAAAATTCTACCAAACTGTAAAAAACTACCGTTTTTGGTAGAATTCTACCAAATGTGGCAACCGTGCTTAGAAGGCAGGGAATATTCAAGTCAATAAGACCGCTTTCCTTCTCTTTTTGTCCTGACGTAGCGTAAACTGAATGATATTCTATTTCAAATATTCCAATGTTTATACCCTTCACCACTACTGTGGTACAGGGTATAATAAGTTTGTGCATTTGTATGTAACGCCAAGAAGGAAAAGTCTGAGACCCATTGTTTAGTATACCGATCGTCTTAGAATTACATTCTGAGTCGATTTAGCGATGTCCGTCTGTCTGTCTGGCTGTCTGTCTGTCTGGCCGTCCGTCTGTCTGTCTGTTCATGTATTTTTGTGCGCAAAGTACAGGTCGCAGTTTAAGTCCGATCGTCCTCATATTTGGCACAGCGTCGTTTTTTGGGACAAAGACAATCGCTATTGATTTTGGAAAAAATCGGTTCAGATTTAGATATAGCTGCCATATATATATCCCCGATCTGGTCATAATTGACGTGTTTATCAACCGATGTTCTTCAAATTCAGTACATCCGAATATTTTATAAGTCTCGAAAAACTTGCAAAATATCAGCCAAATCGGTTCAGATTTAGATATAGCTCCCATATATAGCTTTCGTCCGATTTAGACTTATATGACCACAGAGGCCAAAGTTTACTACCGATCTTCGTGAAATTTTGCACAGAGGGTAGAATTGACATTCTACCAATGCTTGGTAAATTTGATTGAAATCGGTTCAAATTTAGATATAGCTTCCATATATATCTTTCGTCCGATTTGCACTTATATGGCCTCAAAAGCCAGAGTTTTGCCGTGATTTAGTGCAAATTTTGCACAAGGAGTACGTTTAATAGTATCGGTAAGTGTACCAAATTTGGTTGAAATCGGTTCAGATTTAGATATAGCTCCCATATATATCTTTCGTCCGATTTGAACTTATATGGCCTCAAAAGCCAGAGTTTTGCGGTGATTTAGCTCAAATTTTGCACAAGGAGTACGTTTAATAGTATCGGTAAGTGTACCAAATTGGGTTGAAATCGGTTCAGATTTAGATAGAGCTCCCATATATATCTTTCGCCCGATTTGGACTTATATGGCCTCAAAAGCCATGACTTGCTTCAACTTTTGCACAAGGAGTACGTTTAACAGTATCGGTAAGTGTGCCAAATTTGGTTGAAATCGGTTCAGATTTAGATATAGCTCCCATATATATATTTCGCCCGATTTACACTCAAATGACCACGGGGGCCAGAGTTATACTCCCATTAACGTGAAATTTTGCAGAGATAGCAGAATTATTATTCTAACTATGCATGTCAAATTTAGTCGAAATCGGTTCAGATTATATATAGCTCCCATATTTTAGACCCATTTTCAATGGGATTTTCCTCCAATATATATATTTAATATATTTAATATATAAGAATATATTTAATATATAAGAATATATTTAATATATTTAAGTGTGTCAAGTTTGATCTAATTTGGTTCAGAATTAGATAAAGCCTCCATATATTCGTTCTCCTGGTTTATACAAATATGGCCAAATTCCTACACTTTCCACAAAATTCTGTGATGATTTCCCCATATCTTAGTCATAGCCTGTACAAAAAAGTCTGGCATTACGACTTTCCACAGAACGGTTGAGTTTTAAATAAGGCTCCAAGTCGCCCGACTTGACCAAATAATATATCAGAACCCACACTTGACCACATATCTTGGCAAGATCTAACCAATATCCTTGTAAAATCATCACTACTGAGGAGCATAAATTGTAAATGTTACTCAAATTGCCCTATATCTCGTATACATAAGTATCGCCTGGTAAATCATAAATGCTCTTTTGTACAATTGCATTAAAATTTCTCTCGCTTCATATTTCCCATTTTTATACCCTGCGCCACACTGTGGAACAGGGTATTATAAGCTAGTGCATATGTTTGTAACACCCAGAAGGAGACGAGATAGATAATGCTCAGGGTGGGTCCCTGAGTCGATATAACCATGTCCGTCTGTCCGTTTGTCCGTCCGTCTGTCTGTGAACACATTTTTGTGATCAAAGTCTAGGTCGCAATTTAAGTCCAATCGCCCTAAAAATTTGGCACATGTTCCTAATTTGGGTCAGAATAGAATCCTATTGATTTTGGAAGAAATCGGTTCAGATTTAGATATAGCTCCCATATATATCTTTCGCCCGATATGCACTAATATGGACCCAGCACCCAGAGTTTTATACAAACATAACACTTAGTCGTATAGTCAAGTGTGCAAAATTTGATTGAAATCGGTTCAGATTTAGATATAGCTCCCATATATATCTTTCACCCGATATGGACTTATATGGCCCCAGAAGCCAGATATTTGGCCGAATTTGGTTGAAATTTTGCACTAGGAGTACAATTAGTAGCATAGTCAAGTGTGCAAAATTTGATTGAAATCGGTTCAGATTTTGATATAGCTCCCATATATATATTTTGCCCGATATGGACTAATATGGTCCTAAAAGCCAGAGTTTTGGCCCAATTTGGTTGAAATTTTGCACAGGTAGTAGATTTCGCATTGTAGCTATGCGTGCCAAATTTGGTTGAAATCGATTCAGATTTAGATATAGCTGCCATATATATCTTTCGGCCGATATGCACTTATATGGACCCAGAAGCCAGAGTTTTGGCCCAATTTGGTTGAAATTTTGCACTCGGAGTACAATTAGTAATATAGTCATGTGTGCCATATATAGCTCCCATATATATGCTTTTCTGTTTTCGACAAAAATGGTCAAAATACCAACATTTTCCTTGTTGAATCGCCACTGCTTAGTCGAAAAGTTGTAAAAACGACTCTAATTTTCCTAAACATTTAATACATTTATAACGAGCGATAAATCATAAATAAAGTTTCGCGAAGTTTCCTTAAAATTGCTTCAGATTTAAATGTTTCCCATATTTTTTTACTAAAATTGTGTTCCACCCTAGAACATTGGCCAACTTAAATTTTGAGTCCATAGATTTTGGAAAAGTCTATCAAATTCTGTCCAGATCAAGAGATATTTAAATGTATGTATTTGGAACAAACCTTTATATATAGCACCCAACACATTTGTCGGATGTGATATGGTATCGAAAATTTAGATCTACAAAGTGGTGCAGAGTATAATATAGTCGGCCCCGCCCGACTTTAGACTTTCCTTACTTGTTTCCTATAGATTTTTTTTTTCAAAATTGTATTTCTATAAAAAAAAGAATTAAGTACATCTTAGTTGGAAGGGAATATTTTTTTGCAAAATCAAACAATTTATCAAAAATTCTACCAAACAGTAGGTTAGGTTAGGTTAGGTTAGGTTAAAGTGGCAGCCCGATTAAGTTTCAGGCACACTTAGACTATTCAGTCCATTGTGATACCACATTTAACTAAAAGTACCTATTACATATGGGCACTTCTAGTTTTAACCACTGAACATTCTCTATTAGTTTCTTTTCTTGAACCAACCAGATTG
The DNA here is from genome assembly GCF_050003625.1 of Haematobia irritans. Classification (NCBI taxonomy): domain Eukaryota; kingdom Metazoa; phylum Arthropoda; class Insecta; order Diptera; family Muscidae; genus Haematobia; species Haematobia irritans. The sequence continues at coordinate 108,627,108 of NC_134399.1, read as the reverse complement.
TCCCAAAAACATTAATAGACTGCTGAAGTTAATGTTTTTCAGGTCCGCCAGTAATCTAAAGCTATATGCCCCTAAAATTCGCTTACGCCTTACACAAAATGCAGGACACAAGAAGTTTTTAATTGATTCCTTTTCCTCCGCATCATGACTGCCCATACAGTAGTCATTATACTTCGCACCAATAGTTTTTGCAAATTCGCCTATCAGGCAGTGTTGCCAGGTTGGGGGTTTTCCCCCCCAAATTTAGGAGTTTTTTATACGCTTAGGGGGATTTTTAGGGGTAACATTTATTTGGGGGGATTTTTGGGGGTAAAAAAATATCTTAGATCTTATAAAGTGGAGCAATTCTCAAGAAAATTTGGAACAATTCTGGCGTGAATTTTGAAAAAAAAATTAAGGAAGTCAACCCATGTTCCTAAATACAAGCAAGTATGCAATGACATTCTTTTTTAAACGCATCTGTTGAAGGGGCATTTTTAATATTTGATACAATTAAACACAAGGTTAGGTTAGGTTAGGTGGCAGCCCGATGTATCAATGTAAAGGGACCTAATTTTTATAGCCGAGTCCGAACGGCGTTCCACATTGCAGTGCAACCACCTAGAGAAGCTTTGAAACCCTCAGAAATGTCATCAGCATTACTGAGGTGGGATAATCCACCGCTGAAAAACTTTTTGGTGTTCGGTCGAAGCAGGAATCGAACGTGAATTTGTGACAAGTGGTGTAATGATATTATCTAATGATTTTTTTTTTACTTCAAAAGAAAATTTTTAGCATAAAAAAACTTATTTTGTCTAAAATTTCGTTCCTCAGAAAAAATCTTCTTTCAGTAAGGTAGTTCCTGGCCTTGCTAACTCATATGCTTCGCAGTTCCCCGGTATGTTCCTATGGCCAGGCACCCATATTAGGTGAATATTGTATTGTCAGCCATCTCGTTGAGAGATTTGCGGCAGTCGATGGCCGTTTTCGAGCTAAGGAACACAGAGTCCAAGGATTTTATTGCAGGTTGACTGTCTGAGTATATATTAATACCAACATTTTTTGGAACATTACTTCTCAGCCAATTCGCCACCTCTCTTATTGCTAATATTTCAGCCTGAAAACACTACAGTGATTAGGTAATCTTTTCGCTATTCGAAGTTCCAGATCTTTAGAATATACTCCGAAACCCATTTGCCCATCCAATTTGGAGCCATCAATGTAGAAATCTATATATTGTTTATTCCCCGGGGTCTGTGTACACCACGCCTCACTGTTGGGAATTAGAGTTTCAAACTTTTTGTCGAAATGTGGTTTCGCCAGAGTGTAATCCACTACGTTAGGCACATCTGGCATTATTTTGAGGACCGAACTGTGACCGTAAATTTTATCCGACCACAGCGATAGCTCGCGCAACCGCACAGACGTTGTTGCAGCTGACTTTACCTAGCAGTAAAAAAAACTACCATCTTTGGCAACTGCGCTTTCCTTCTCTTTTTGTCCTGACTTAGCGTAAACTGAATGATATTCTATTTCAAAAATTCCAATGTTTTTTTTTTTTTTTTTTTTTTCAAATTTCAACTCGTGTTTCATAACTAAATCCCTGGAAATTGATATTCAACCATCAAGCAAACCAATCGCTGAGTTCACTAGCCAACTACGAAAACTTCTGCAATTATAGTCCTTGTTTCTGTTGCTCCTTCGTTGCTTCAGTTCACTGTTGGTTTACCATTAAATGACCATAAAAGAACTACAAAACCAAATAATGGCAACTATTGGTTGGGGGTTCTTTTTGTCTTAGCCTTGTGTTCGAGCAAATTGAAATGGGGACACGGTCGACTGAGGCAATGAAGGGTTAGTAAATAGGTGGTGATGGAAATATGGGCCATAAGAATGTGACTTAAAGTAAATGGCTAAAATTGAAAGAATGTCATATTCTTTGAATGCCCCTCCCCCCAACCCCATCATTGTTTGATGATGGTATAGGAAAACTAATAACACTAAAATCCTGTGATAAGAAAGATTCCTCTGAGGAGTTTACTTAAAAACTATATAAAAGAAGGTCATATTGTTTTGAAGAGGAAAGTCTCTCGACAATGGCCATAGACATAATGATGTCGTTTGGATATTTATCAGATAATGGAAAAAGCGATGGGGAATCAGAACAAAAAAGTAAACAAAACTTTTATAAAATCTGTAACCAAAGTAGATAATTAAACCTCTCTGTTTATAGCATAGTCCCTGTTGATAGAGATTATTTATAGGTACACTGAACAAAATAGGGCGTTAATAAAAAATATTATCTGCAATTTAGGAAACAAAACGAAAATTTCAATTAAAAAAATATTGTAATCTTTGTAGCAAAGCAAATTTTCATTCCATTTAGAATACTCGTCTTGACGTTTTCTTCCTTGAAAGTGATATGTCCTTGAAGTAAATTAAAATTTCCCTAATATGCTAATAATTATTTCAATCAAAGGTAATAATTATTTTTTTTGGTGTAGGAGAAATTCCCAAATCCTGCCATCCATATTACTTTACTTTTTTGTTGTTGTTTTGATTTCAGCTTAAAACTATGCGTTATATAAACTACAAGAGTAGCTTAACCAACAGAGGAAAAGTATATTTGTGAAGATGATTGGAAGGACGGCCATTTCGGAATTACCACATTTCTCATAAGCATCCTCTACTTGCAGCAAAACTATCAACAAAAAAAGGTTTTCGATAGTCGTTCATTTTACGTTCGTGATAGCCGGCTTTCAACGAGTGTTCCCTTTTATATTTCGAGATTAGAGAACAAAAACAAATAGTAATCCTCGAAAATTGCTCTATTTTTTTAATATTCCTCAGTAATATTAATACACGTTTGCATGCGTTTGAACCAATTGTCGAAGCACTTTTGCCACTCTGATTGAGGTATCTCCAAAGCATGCATTCTGAATGACACAACTGCTCCTTCAGGTGTTGAAATTGAATGATCAAAAATTCAGAGCTCGCATTGTCGTTGTGAAGAGTGATCGGTCTTCGAATTGTCGTGATTTCTTGAAAGACAACTGGGAAGCAAATGGTTGTGTGCTACTCAGAATTGACTATTCTTTTTGTCTTTATACTAATGATTTTGGTATTGATTCCGAGCGGAGAATTGAAGTAAGGATACTTTTAAAACAAAATTTTCTATAGTAATTAAATTTTGACAAAATTTTCTATAGCGATAAAATTTTGACAAAATTGTATATAGCTACAAAATTTTCTATAGCTATAAAATTTTGACAAAATGTTCTATAGCTATAAAATTTTGACAAAATTTTTCTATAGCTATAACATTTTGACAAAATTTTCTATAGCAATAAAATTTTGGCAGAATTTTCTGTTTTTTTTCACAGTAAGTATTAAATGTCCAAATCAATTGTTTCTAGAGCAATACAATTTTGACAAAATTTTCTATAGCGATAAAATTTTGACAAAATTTTCTATAGTAATAACATTTTGACAAAATTTTCTATAGTAATCAAATTTTGACAAAATTTTCTATAGCGATAAAATATTGACAAAATTATCTATAGCTATAAAATTTTGACAAAATTTGTTTTGTGCGATGTGGTGTTTTTGGAGACTTTGTCATTACCAGTATTGGTAATGACAACATGCACTCGATTTTGCTCCGCACTTTATATGGGAGCTATACCTAAATCTGAACCGTTTTCTTCCAAAATCAAATAGAGTTATATTCTGACCCAAAACACATACTTGTGCCAAATTTGAATCAATCAATCGCACTAAAACTGCGACCTAGACTTCACACAACAATGTCTTCACAGACAGACAGACATACGGACAACTCAGGGGCCGATCCTGAGTGTTATTGCAAAAGACACCATGTGGTTATTTCGTCTGCTTCTGGGTGTTGCAAACATATACACTAACTAATAATATCCTGTTCGACAGTGTGGTGTAGGGTATAAAAAGCTATTTTAGCTATTTCTATAAAAACAATACTGATAAAGGGTGTCTTTTAAGTTTTTATACCCTCCACCATAGGATGGGAGCCAACGTGGTGCAATGGTTAGCATGTTCGGCTTGCATACACAAGGTCGTGGGTTCGATTCCTGCTTCGACCGAACGCCAAAAAGTTTTTCAGCAGTGGATTATCCCACCTCAGTAATGATGGTGACATTTCTAAGGGTTTCAAAGCTTCTCTAAGTGGTTTCACTGCAATGTGGAACGCCGTTCGGACTCGGCTATAAAAAGGAGGTCCCTTGTCATTGAGCTTAACATGGAATCGGGCAACACTCAGTGATAAGAGAGAAGTTCACCAATGTGGTATCACAATGGACTGAATAGTCTAAGTGAGCCTGATACATCGGGATGCCACCTAACCTAACCTAACCTAATAGGATGGGGGTATATTAACTTTGTCATTCCGTTTTTAACACATCGAAATATTGCTCTAAGACCCCATAAAGTATATATATTCTGGGTCGTGGTGAAATTCTGAGTCGATCTGAGCATGTCCGTCCGTCCGTCTGTTGAAATCACGCTAACTTCCGAACGAAACAAGCTATCGACTTGAAACTTGGCATAAGTAGTTGCTATTGATGTAGGTCGGATGGTATTGAAAATGGGCCATTTTTACGTATAGCCCCCATATAAACTTTAGAGAAACAAATTTCATCCGATCCGGTTGAAATTTGGTACGTGGTGTTAGCATATGGTCTGCAAAAATCATGCAAAAATTGCTATCGGTCCATAATTATATATAGCCCCCATATAAACCGATCCCCAGATTTGACCTCCGGAGCCTCGTGGAAGAGCAAAATTCATCCGATCTGGTTGAAATTTGGTACGTGGTGGTAGTATATGATATATAACAACCATGCCAATAGGGGTCCATATCAGTTCATAGTCATATATAGCCGCCATATAAACCGATCACGAGATTTGGTTTTGGAGCCTCTTGGTACATTGTGCTAGTATATGGCCGTGAACAACCATGCCTAACTAGGTCCATATCAGTCCTCCGGAGCCCCTTGGAAGAGCAAAATTCATCCGATCTGGTTGAAATTTGGTACGTGGTGTTAGTATATGTTCTCTAATAACCATGCAAAAATTGCTTCATATCGGTCCATAATTATATATAGCCCCCATATAAACCGATTCCCAGATTTGACCTCCGGGCTTAGTGCCCATATACTAACACAACTATGTAAAAATTAGTCCATATCGGTTCATAATTATATATAGGCTCCATATAAACCGATCCCCAGATTTGACCTCCGTAGCCTTATAGAGGAGCAAAGTTCATCCCATCTGGTTAAAATTTGGTACGTGGTGTTAGTATATGGTCTCTAATAACCATGCAAAAATTGCTTCATATCGGTCCATAATTATATATAGCCCCCATATAAACCGATCCCCAGATTTGGTTTGCGGATCCTCTAAGAGCAGCAAATTTCATCCGATACGGCTGAAATGGTATTAGTATATGGTCTCTAACAACCATACAAAAATTGCTTCATATCGTTCAATAATTATATATATATATAGCCTCCATATAAACCGATTCCCAGATTTGACCTCCGGAGCCTCTGGGAAGAGCAAATTTCATCGGATTCAGTTGAAATATTGTATGTTGTGATAGTATATGGGTAGTAACAACCGTGTAAAAATTAGTCCATATTGGTTCATAATTATATATAGCCCCCATATAAACCGATCCCCAGCTTTGACCTCCGGAGCCTCTTGGAGGAACAAAATTCATCCCATCTGGTTGAAATTTGGCCTCTAACATCCATGCAAAAATTGGTCCATATCCGTTCATAATTGTATATAGCCCCCATATAAACAGATTCCCGGATTTGACCACCGGAGCCTCTGGGACGAGCAAATTTCATCGGATTCAGTTGAAATTTTGTATGTTGTGTTAGTATATGGGCACTAACAACCGTGTAAAAATTAGTCCATATCGGTTCATAATTATATATATAGCCCCGATATAAACCGATCCCCAGCTTTGACCTCCGGAGCCTCTTGGAGGAGCAAATTTCATCCGATCCGGTTGAAATTTGGTACGTGGTGTTATATGGTATCTAATAACCATGCAAAAAATGCTTCATATCGGTCCATAATTATATATAGCCCCCATATTTCACTTCTGGCTCTCTAATTACCACGCAACAGTTCATATCGGTGCGTAATTATTTAGAGACTCTCCTATATATACCGATCAAGAACTGAATTATATACGTATTTAATCGGCCTTCTTTTTATATACCCCCTAATAGACTAACTTACAATTTAGAGGACGATGTTAATCGACAAGTGTTACCGCAACCCAAGTAATTCGATTGTGGATGACAGTCTTTAGTAGGAGTTTCTACGCAATCCATGGTGGAGGCTACATAAGCTTCGGCCTGCCCGAACTTACGGCCATATATAATTGCCTTTTATACAAATAATTTGCAATTTCAGTCTAGATTTTTTTCCCCAATTTTTCATTGTTTTATCATTTCGAGTTTTATAGTGTTTTGCAGGAAAAATTGTTTTATGTTCACTCAGAGAAGGACTATGATCACCTCAAACATGTTTTAAGAGCAACATGTTATTTTTGGGTGGTGACCATGTAACATGGTTTTCGCAACCATGTTATTTTCTCGGAAATCATGTATCTGATTTCGGCAAGCAGGTTATATTTCACGAGAAAATAACATTTTAGTGACAAACATGTTACATGGTCATCATACAAAAATAACATTTTGCTCTTGAAACAGGTTTGATGTGATCATATTCCTTCTCTGCGTGTTGTTAACCCTCTAATATCCAATCCCGCCTTTAGGCGGGCTTCGTTAAGTCATGAAGCTTTTAGTAAAACACGCCTTATAAAACGTCACACGAAAACTATCCACTTTGAGGAGGTGTGCGCTTTTCGGAATGTCCAAGCTTGAGAGGTTTCACTGTATATAAATCCTGTATCTTTTTTTTTGTGTTCTCAATATGACCTACTTATTTGGAAAACACATTATTTGGATGACTTAGTTGGGTTCAGAAACAAATTGGACAGCTTTAAATAACTACATTTGGAAAACAAAGACCCCTTCGGAGGAGAGGGTTAAGGAGGAGGACCTATGTTAAAATTGTTATTGTAGTTGTTGTTAGTTCTCTTCACATATCCTCAATATTTATGAAAAGAAAAACTTAACAACAATAGGCCACAAGTGTTTCCCTTAAGACAAATGTCCTTTGCTTGGATCTTCCTTATGTATGTGTCCATGTCCTTCGTGTCGTACCTTCACTTAGATTTCTTTTGTATATGGGAGTTGTTTTTTTCGCCTTCTTCTCCTGCAGAATCGTTCGGCAGGCATGTTTTTCGATGAACAAAGTCTATAAAAATGTATGCAGGATTTTTGTTTTTGGTTATATCAACAGACAGGTGGTGGTGGCCTTTCTATAGACACATTGAGATAGATGGTTGCAATGGATGAATGCTTGATTTGGTCATGAATAAAAGTGAAGAGATATCCTTTTAATGTCAAGGTCATTATTCAAAAGTGTTTGTGTTTGTTTATTCTGCTGTTGCTTTTGGCCATTTTGGTTTTTGTTTCTTTGGAATTTTTCAAAATATTCTTATATTTTACTGAGAGTTAGAGCTGACGGTTTGGTGGGTAATGTAAAAGGGGTGACGTGGTTGGGCGATGAGTGATACTTGGGTGACTAAAACGTATTTTGTGTTTGGGTGACCGTGTCACACTCGAAAAACATTCCTTTGAGTGTTGGTTTTCACAGAATCAAGTGTTGTTTGTGTACACCAAGAGTTTTTGCAAGGCCTTATCATCCATTAAATGGATGACTTCAATGACTGTGTTTTTGTAACCTACTCGTTTAGTTTACACAACTAACATCAATGTTAATGATATGGCATTCACAGTTGTTGTGAACAAATCTTCTCTCATATTTCCAAAGGACTAAATTATATTTTATGTGATAAGTGAATTGGATTTTAATGATATGTTATTCAAGATTGCTATTAAGAAATAAATAGTATATTGTGCGAGGGTTGTATCAAAAGTGGTTGCCCTCTTGGTGGTGGTAGTTAGGAAAAACAAATATATACGGCCGTAAGTTCGGCCAGGCCGAATCTTATGTACCCTCCACCATGGATTGCGTAAAAATTTCTACGAAAGACTGTCATCCACAATCGAATTACTTGGGTTGTAATATCTTAAAACTTCTTAACATCGTTTTCTAAATTGTGAGTTAGTCCATATGTGGTATATATTAGACAAAAAAGGTATGTATAGGTAAGTCTACAAATAATTACGAATCGACATGGACTTTTGCACGGTACGTAGAGAGCGAGAAGGGAGCAACGTGGTACAATGGTCAGCATGCCCGCCTTGCATACACAAGGTCGTGGGTTCGATTCCTGCTTCGACCGAACACCAAAAAGTTTTTCAGCGGTGGATTATCCCACCTCAGTAATGCTGGTGAAATTTCTGAGGGTTTCAAAGCTTCACTAAGTGGTTTCACTGCAATGTGGAACGCTGTTCGGACTCGGCAATAAAAAGGAGGTCCCTTGTCATTGAGCTTAACATGGAATCGGGCAGCACTCAGTGATAAGAGAGAAGTTCACCAATGTGGAATCCCAATGGACTGAATAGTCTAAGTGAGCCTGATACATCGGGCTGCCACATAACCTAACCTAACCTAGAGAGTCAGAATTGAAATATGGGGGTGGCTTATATGGGGGCTATATACAATTATGAACTTGATATGGACCAATTTTTGTGTGATTGGGGATCGATTTATCTGAGGGCTATATATATAACTACGAAATTTGATATTATGTTCTGAAATAAACTTAAATAAATAAAAAAAAAAAAACTATAGACCGATATGGACCTAGTTAGGCATGGTTGTTAACGGCCATATACTAGCACAATGTACCAAAGTTCAACTGACTCGGATGAAGTTTGCTCCTCCAAGAGGCTCCAAAACCAAATCTCGGGATCTGTTTATATGGGGGCTATATATGATTATGGACTGATATGGACCACTTTTGGCATGGTTGTTAAATATCATATACTACCACCACGTACCAAATTTCAACCAGAACGAATGAATTTAGCTTCTCCAAAAGGCACCAGAGGTCAAGTCTGGGGATCGGTTTATATGGGGGCTATATATAATTATAGACTGATATGAACCAATTTCTGCATGGTGTTTAAATATCATATACTACCACCACGTACCAAATTTCAACCAAATCGGATGAATTTTGTTCTTCCAAGGGGCTCCGGAGGTCAAATCTGGGGATCGGTTTATATGGGGCCTATATATAATTATTGACCGATTTCGAGCAATTTTTGCATGGGTGTTTGAGGTCATATATTAACACCACGCCCAAATTTCAACTGAATCAGATGAATTTTGGTCTTCCAAGAGGCTCCGGAGGTCAAATCTGGTGATCGGTTTATATGGGGGCTATATATGATTATGGACTGATATGGACCACTTTTGGAATGGTTGTTAAATATCATATACTACCACCACGTACCAAATTTCAACCAGATCGGATGAATTTTGATTCTCCAAAAGGCACCAGAGGTCAAGTCTGGGGATTGGTTTATATGGGGGCTATATTTAATTATGGAATGATACGAACCAATTTCTGCATGATTGTTGGATACCATATACTAACATCACTTCCAAATTTCAACCGAATCGGATGAATTTTGCTCTTCCAAGGGGCTCCGGAGGTCAAATCTGGGGATCGGTTTATATGGGGCCTATATATAATTATTGACCGATTTCGACCAATTTTTGCATGGGTGTTTGAGGCCATATATTAACACCACATACCGAATTTCAACTGAATCAGATGAATTTGGGTCTTCCAAGAGGCTCCGGAAGTCAAATCTGGTGATCGGTTTATATGGGGGCTATATGTAATTATGGACCGATGTGGACCAATTTTTGCATGGTTGTTAGAGACCATATACTAACACCACGTACCAAATTTCAACCGGATCGGATGAATTTTGCTCCTCTAAGAGGCTCCGGAGGTCAAATCAGGGGATCGGCTTATATGGGGGCTATATAAAGGGTGATACGGTAAAAATTTGGTCAAGGGAAAACGCGTGTAAATCGGTGAAATCGTTTATTTAAAAAATCAAATTAAATTTCTTTTTCAAGTTCAATTAGTATAAAATTCAGGAAAAATATTCAGTTAGGCTTTCGCTTTTCCAAATCCGAATTGCCGGGCCTCACGCTCGACACCTGCCATCACACCTTGTCCACCTTCTTCGCCGCAGAAAGCCAGTTTGCTGCTCGTCCTTAGCAGTTTTTTTGGTTTTCTTTAGGTTCCGCTGGACAATAGCCTAGTATTTCTCAATTGGGCGGAGCTCTGGCAAGTTGGGAGGGTTCTTGTCCTTGGGAACCACCTGCACGTTGTTGGCGGCGTACCAATCCATGGCCTTTTTACGGTAATGGCAAGATGCCAAATCCGGCCAAAACAGTACGGAACAACCGTGTTTCTTCAGGAAAGGCAGCAGACGTTTATTCAAACACTCTTTCACGTAAATTTCTTGGTTGACAGTCCCGGAAGCTATGAAAATGCTGCTTTTCAAGCCACAGGTACAGATGGCTTGCCAAACCAGATATTTCTTTGCGAACTTTGACAGTTTTATGTGCTTGAAAATATCTGCTACCTTTCCCCTTCCTTTTGCCGTATAAAACTCCTGTCCCGGAAGCTGCTTGTAGTCGGCTTTGACGTAGGTTTCGTCGTCCATTACCACGCAGTCAAACTTCGTCAGCATCGTCGTGTACAGCCTCCGGGATCGCGCTTTGGTCGTCGTATTTTGTTTATCATCGCGATTTGGAGTCACTACCTTCTTGTAAGTCGATAGTCCGGCTCGTTTTTTGGCTCGATGCACGGTTGTAGACGATACACCCAGCGTATTTGCGGCATCTCGGAGAGAGAGGTTAGGGTTTCGCTTGAAACTACCGGCAATTCTTTTTGTCGACTCAGCGGCTTTCGTTTTTCGATTTCCCCCCAATCCAGACTTCCTGGCTGTCGACAAACGTTCCCAAAACACTTTAATTACATTTGTAACGGTTGATTTGGCAACTTTTAGCGATTTTGCCAGCTTTGCGTGCGAGTAGCTCGGATTTTCGCGATGCGCGAGCAAAATTTTGATACGCTGCTCTTCTTGCTTGGACGGCATTTTGACAACTGAAGAGTGAATTCCAAAATCAAAATAGAAGCAACATTCTACACACACACACACCTTCAAAATGAGGGTCGATGTGGACCAATTTTTTCATGGTCATTAGAGAACATATAGCAACACCATGTACCAAATTTCAGCCGGATCGGATGAAATTTGCTTCTCTTAGCGGCTCCGCAAGCCAAATCGGGGGATCGGTTTATATGAGGGCTATATATAATTATGGACCGATGTGGACAAATTTTTGCATGCTTGTTAGAGACCATATACGAACACCATGTAACGATTTTCAGCCGGATCGGATGAAATTTGTTTCGCTTAGAGGCTCCACAAGCCAAATCTGGGGATCGGTTTATATGGGGGCTATATGTAATTATGGACCGATGTGGACCAATTTTTGCATGGTTGTTAGAGACCATATACGAACACCATGTAACAAATTTCAGCCGGATCGGATGAAATTTGTTTCTCTTAGAGCAATTGCAATCCAAATTTGGGGGTCCGTTTATATGGGGGCTATACGTAAAAGTGGACCGATATGGTCCATATACAATACCGTCCGACCTACATCAATAACAACTCCTTGTGCCAAGTTTCAAATCGATAGCTTGTTTCGTTCGGAAGTTAGCGTGATTTCAACAGACGGACGGACGGACGTACGGACATGCTCAGATCGACTCAGAATTTCACCACGACCTAGAATATATATATATACTTTATGGGGTCTTAGAGCAATATTTCGATGTGTTACAAACGGAATGACAAAGTTAATATACCCCCATCCTATGGTGGAGGGTATAGAAAAGTTGATATACTCGTATGCACACTCAACATAGGAAATTTGAAAGCCACCAAGGATATGGTCTTAAACACGAGAAATTTAGGGTTCTTTGCAGGACAACACATGACTAGTTTTGACTTTGCAGGATTTACATAAAAACTCTTTCCATCGCACGTTTTTCAGTATTTCTTCTATAAATATAAAAAATCGTATTAAATATATAGATATACCTTTCATAACCTTAAAACCTTTACTAAAAAACAATCCAGGTTTTATTATCTTTACCTCAATCTCATAGCCTATTAAGTAAGTTCTTCCAGGCGTCTGCTATATAGGGTTGCGCAGATTACGATGGACGAACTAGTATTTTTTCTATGCTCTACTCTAGGGACACAGCAAATGACAGTGATGAAAAGTACTCACTCGTAATGTTCATCTTTTGTTCATCAACCCAGCAAAGATCTTTAAAGTTTAGCAATTTGAACACATCAGTGGTTATGATGTGGTAATGTTCTTGAAATAACTTGTCGTAGTTATTAGCTGATCCATAATTTTAATACAAAGTTGTGACTGGCTGAATGCTCTCCTATTGTTTTAGTCAAGTGGCAGTTGCTGTGGCATTTGCATTTTCATTCATCTTTACTGGCACATAATGGCCTTAGTCTTTCAGCGTAGTCTATTGTGGTATGCTATATTGTCTCGGGGAATTATTGTCCCTGATCAGAGTGAGCAAGTATGCATATTATGAAAAGACAATGGCAATCGCTTGCATTTCTAGCGGGTGTCATGCATTAAGATATGTCAAATGAAAAAATACATTGGGGTATTCCGGGTAGGTTAGGTTTAGTGTTTTTTTAATTTGTCTGTAACTTTCCAAATATTGTGGCCGTTTATCACGCAAAGCTCGGCTTAAACGCATCGATTGAGTTCGATATAAAGTACCGGTGATCATTTCGCTCGGTTGCATAGTAACAGGTTGGCTGATAAGTCCCTGGTCTAACAAAGAAAAACACATTTTTTTTGTCAAAATTCGTTTTTATTATTCAACATAGTTCCCTTCAAGAGCGATGCAACGATTATAACGATACCATTTTGGTTGTACTCCTTCGTTTTTGCCTCAAAATAGGCCTCATTTTCGGCGATCACCTCTTCATTGCAGCCAAATTTTTTCACTGCGAGCATCCTTTTGAGGTCTGAGAACAGGAAAAAGTCGCTGGGGGCAGATCTGGAGAATACGGTGGGTGGGGAAGCAATTCGAAGCCCAATTCATGAATTTTTGCCATCGTTCTCAATGACTTGTGGCACGGTGCGTTGTCTTGGTGGAACAACACTTTTTATACCCTGCGCCACACTGTGGAACAGGGTATTATAAGTTAGTGCATATGTTTGCAACACCCAGAAGAAGGCGAGATAGACACATGGTGTCTTTGGCAAAAATGCTCAGGGTGGGCTCTTGAGCCGATATAGCGATGCCCGTCTGTCCGTGAACACATTTTTGTAATCAAAGTCTAGATCGCAGTTTTAATCCAATCGACTTCAAATTTGGCACAAGTATGTGTTTTGGCTCAAAATAGATCCCTATTGATTTTGGAAGAAATCGGTTCAGATTTAGATATAGCTCCCATATATATATTTCGCCCGATATGGACTTATATGGCCCCAGAAGCCAGAGTCTTACCCTAATTTGTTTAAAATTTTGCACAAGAAGAACAATTAGTACTATAGTCAAGTGTGCCAAATTTTATTGAAATCGGTTCACCGATTTACACCCATATGACCACAGAGGACAATTTCTTCAATTGTGTTCCACCCTAATGCATTAGCCGACTTAAATTTTAAGTCTATAGATTTTGTAGAAAAATGACAATTTTATAAGCAATTGAATGATGTGAAATCATTCAAATATGAGCCACTGACCCACACAAAAATGCATTTCTCTGTGGCCGAGAGAAATTTTTGTGTGGGTGATTGGCTCATATTTGCATGATTTGCCATCGGATTTGTTCACTCAATTTGCTTATAACTTTGTCATTTTTCAGTCGTTTTTCTACCTACCAACTTTATAATCGGACATTTTTTTTCAATTTTTTAAATTTTTTTCGAATTCAGCAGCTCAAAATACATAAGAAAAGTTGGTTTTCATCAAGTGTACATGAATTTTTTTTTGTAAACTAGTGTTATTATAGTAAAGGAAACTTTCTTCAAACATAATAATTCCATGAACTGAAATAAAGTTAAATTGGCTTTAGTGAAATAGAGGGTTCATTTTTTTTTTTTGAGTATAGGACAGACTTGGGCTCATTCCCGAGGACATGTCCCAGGACATTTGGGACAATTTCCTAAGGACTTATTTTATTTTGAGCGTCCGTATCGAAAGGAAACACTTTTGGAATATGTTGAAAAATAAATTAATCTAATAATTGTATTTCAGTAAATGTGTAGATCCAATATGATATTAAGAGACTATAGAAATTACACCCACAGAAGGAATATTATCACCTCAAAAATGTTTATAAAATTGGAAGCACCTAATTCAGTCCATACTGTAGGTACTACTATTCGGCAGTGCTTCTAACTCGAGATATATTGTGTTTAGTGAAAAAAGAGCGAAAATTTAAAAATAACGGGATATCTCAAAAACTGTTCAATAAAAAATGTTTAAACATTTTTTTCGAATTCAGCAGCTCAAAATACATAAGAAAATTTGATTTTCATCAAGTGTACATTTTGAGTGTAAACTAGTGTAATTTTTTGTGTACGTTATTTAAATAAAAACAAGTATATAAAGCAGTAAATTCGGCCGGGCCGAATTTTAAATACCCACCACCATGAATCAAGTATAATAGTTTACTATGAAAACTCTTCGTCGTAGAGGGTTTCTTGATAATATATAGAATTGTAGGGGGTTTGATGACAAATCTTCTCCCAAACGAGCCAGCTCCCGAAGACAAACTTTAAAGATTCTACCTATGAAGGCCAGATAAGATTCTGGATTTATGAGAACCAATTTTTTTTTGAGTTTTAGAGAAAATATAAACAAATCGTGTATATGTTGAAATTACGCCTTGACTTAAAATCTTAAATCTGTAGATTTTTCCGCATTTATTTAAATACGATGAGTAAAATCTGGAACTTTTACTTTCAGTTTGAAGCAATTTTCATGATCAGTGCGCCTGCTATACCCTGAAAGAGGTGTTTTCTTTTTTGAGAAAGCAAAGTTTTCTTTTGACACAAATTTTAGAGACAATCGTTGAATAAACGAAAACACTTTATAAGAAAAAGACATTTCGTTTGTCTAAAATTTTATTATAAATTACTAATTTCCAGCAAATCGGATAAAAACTAAGGATTCTAGAAGCCCAATAAATAAAGCCGGGAGATCGGTGTATATGGGGGCTATACCAAAACATGGACCGATAGGCACCATTTGCTACTCACATATTTGTGATCTTAAAATACCTCCAGATTTTCAATTTCAAATAAATCGGCCAGATATAGTCTCTAGACGCCCAAGAAGTAAAACTCGAGAGATCAGTCTATATAGGGGTTATACCAAAAAATGGACCGATATACCTCAATTTCGGCACTCTTATTTGTGGTCTAACAATCCCTCTAGATTTCGAATTTCAGGCAAATCATGTAATAAATACAGTTTATTGTAGCTCAAGAATTTCAGGCAAAGCGGATGTTAAATATAGTTTCTAGAAGCCCAAGAAGCAAAATGGGAGATCGGTCTATATGGGGGCTATACCAAAAAATGGACCGATGGGCACCATTTTCGGCACACCTTTTTATGGTCCCAAAAGAACTCTACATTTTCAATTTCAGAAAAATCGGATAGAAAATATAGTTTCTAGAATCCCAAGATCAGTCTCTATGGGGGCTATATCAAAACATGGACCGATGAGCACCATTTTCGGCACACCTTTTTATGGTCCTCAAATACCTCTAGATTTCCAATTTCAGGCAAATCGGATGGTAAATATAGTTTCTAGAAGCCCTAAAAGCAAAATCGGGATATCGGTCTATATGGGGGCTATACAAAAACATGGACCGATGAGAACCATTTTCGGCACACCTTTTTATGGTCCTCAAATACCTCTATATTTTCAATTTCAGGCAAATTGGATAAAAACTACAGGGTTTGTAGGCCCAAGACTCCAAATCGGGAGGTTGGTTTATATGGGGGCTATATCAAAACATGGACCTATGCGGACCATTT
The DNA here is from genome assembly GCF_050003625.1 of Haematobia irritans. Classification (NCBI taxonomy): domain Eukaryota; kingdom Metazoa; phylum Arthropoda; class Insecta; order Diptera; family Muscidae; genus Haematobia; species Haematobia irritans. The sequence continues at coordinate 108,610,904 of NC_134399.1, read as the reverse complement.
TCGACACACCTCTTTATAGTCCCGCAATACCTCTAGATTTCCAATTTCAGTCAAATCGGATGGTAAATATAGTTTCTAGACGCCCAAGAAGCAAAATCGGGAGATCGGTCTATATGGGGGCTGTATCAAAACATGGACCGATGAGAACCATTTTCGGCACACCTTTTTATGGTCCTCAAATACCTCTATATTTTCAATTACAGGCAAATTGGATAAAAACTACGGGTTTTATAGGCCCAAGACTCCAAATCGGGAGGTTGGTTTATATGGGGGCTATATCAAAACATGAACCTATGCGGACCATTTTCGACACACCTCTTTATGGTCCCAAAATACCTCTAGATTTCCAATTTGAGGCAAATCTGGTAAAAACTACAGTTTTTATAGGCCCAAGACCCCAAATCGGGAGGTCGGTTTATATGGGGGCTATATCAAAACTTGGACCGATATAGCCCATCTTCGAACTTGACCTGCCTGCAAACAAAAAACTAATCTGTGCCAAATTTCGGGACGATAGCGCCATTATTGAAGGCTGTAGCGTGATTACAACAGACAGACAGACAGACAGACAGACAGACAGACAGACAGACAGACAGACGGACAGACGGACATGCTTATATCGTCTTAGAATTTCTCCCTGATCAAGAATATATATACTTTATATAGTCGGAAATCGATATTTCGATGTGTTACAAACGGAATGACAAACTTATTATACCCCCGTCACCATTTTATGGTGGTGGGTATAAAAACTGGAAACAATTATACAAAAATGAAGCATAAAAATTTACGAAATTCTTACTTCTCACAAAATAGTTCATTATTTCTTTAAATTTTTACTACAAATGCGCCCATCTTGAACTTCGTACGGCACTAATGACATTCTTTCAATTTTTAACTCCAATTTTTTACTTTAAACTACAAAATTTTATTTAAGTGAAAAAAATAATTATAACAAAAAAATGTTCTTCAATTTGTCGAAGAATATTTACTTATTTTTGTGATATTGGCGTGATGTCAGCGTTTGTAATACTGTTTAGTTAAAATTTTCTAAAAATAATTAAAATTTTCTAAAATTAAAATTTTTCTTCCTGGTAGCGTAAAGAGTAAATTTACTTCGTCAATGAAAAAGTCTTTGTAAAGTGTGCGTGGTTTCCAGGACTGGTTGGTCAGGACTGGTTCATACACACCAGGGACTAATCCTGTACTGGTCCTGTGGTTAATTAATTTCCCGTAAGCACTTTAATACAGCAATAAATCGAAATATATTTTTAGAGGTTTAGAGTGGGTGAATTCACCTTATCATAAGCAATTCAATAATGATTCGCTTCTAGCCGCTAATAATATACAGTTATAACTTGTGTCAGGACTTAACAATGATTCCTTCGAATATATTAGTAGCGTTCTTTTCCTTATTTAATTCATTTAAGTATCTCACCTCTCTTAAAACAATAGTCTTAGTAAGAGTATAAATAATTCATTTAGCCATTTGTTTCGTCTCACACTAATTTACATTGTATTCGCTCATTCACCCACACCAACACCCATGGCCCATGGTATCCTGTTATGAGCTCATAACAACTATTACACCACCATAGACTTATGGCCTACTATAATATAAACGAGCTAAAAGATATATATATATATATATGCATATAGCTATACAATAGCTATATGCAAATATCCGCTATGTTTGCATTGGTGTCACTGCAAGGATATGTTTTGGTTGATTCAACTGAATAGTGAAAAAATGGCGAGGGGGCAGGTGAAAAATGTTTATTTTTAGTTATATCTCTACTTACTATGTACACATTAGAATAACATTAAAATTAAAATTTGTTTAATTTTCTGCACTATTCGATTGATATATTTGAGCTTTTCGAAAATAGTAAAATAAATAGTTTTCACATGTTTCAATCTCTGGCTTTCTGTTTAAATCAAATGCCGATTTATGTTTTCTGACTTTCTTTTCATTGTTGGAAGTAAATTTAATTAAAGGTGCCTAATTATCAAACCTTACACTTATGCAAAACTAATTCAAGGCATAGTAAATTAAAGTGGTACTAAATCTGCTTAATTCTTCTCAGCACAAGATACTATCTTATAAGGAAGTAAATTTAATTAAAGGTGCCAAATTATCAAACCTTACACTTATGCGAAACTAATTCATGGAATAATAAATTAAAGTGATACTAAATCTGCTTAATTCTTCTCAGCACAAGATTATATCTTATAAGTGACAGTGCTTGTTATAAGTTGTGATACAGAATGTAATTTAGTCACAATCAGAAAGAATATAAAATTGATAAAGAATATAAGTACAAGACAAAAAAAAACAAGTATATACAGCAGTAAGTTCGGCCGGGCCGAATCTTGAATACCCACCACCATGAACCAAATATTAGGGTTTCCTTTGAAATTTCAGGAGGGCTTGAGGACACTTCCCGAGGATAAATTTAAAAATTTCACCTATGAGGACTATATCAGATTTTGGATTTATAAGAACCCTCTTTTGTTTGAGTTTTAGAGGAATCATTAACATCTCTTGTAAGTGTGCAAGAAAATTATAAAATAACGTCTTGATTTGAAATCTTAAATCTGTAGTTTTGCACCCGAGAAGTAAAATCTGGAAATTTTACATTGAGTTTCAAGCAATTTTCATGATCAGTGCGCTTCTATACCCTCAAAAAGTGAAGTCGGTCTATATGGAGTTTTTATCGGTCCAAAAGGACCGATAAAAACTTAATCCGATACACGTTTTTGTGAGACTAAAATACCAGAATATTTACAATTTCAAGCAAATCGGATAAAAACTACGGTTTCTAGAAACCCAAGGAGTTAAATCGGGAGATCGTTCTTATGGGGGCTATACTAAAATATGGACCGATATTCACCGTTTTCGGACACCTCTTTATGGCCCGAAAATACCTCTAGATTTCCAATTTCAGGCAAATAGGATAAAAACTCCGGATTCTAGAAGCCCAAGAAGTAAAATCGGGATATCGGGCTATATGGGGGCTATACCAAAACATGGAACGAAAATGCCGAAAATGGTCCGTTTTTCGGCACACCTTTTGATGGTCCTCAAGTACCTCTAGATTTTCAATTTCAGGCAAATTGGATAAAAACTACGGTTTCTATAAGCCCAAGACCCCAAATCGGGAGGTCGGTTTATATGGGGACCATACCAAAACATGGACCGATGCTCACCATTTTTGGCACACCTCTTTACGGTTCTAAAGTACTTCTCGATATCCAATTTCAGGTAAATTGGATAACAACTGCGGTTTCTATAAGCCCAAGAAGTAAAATCGGGAGATCGGTCTATATGGGGGCTATACCAAAATATGAACCGATACTCACAATTTTTGGCACACGTATTTGTGGTCCTACAATACCTCTAGATTTCCAATTTCAAGTAAATTGAATAAAAACTGCGGTTTCTATAAGCCCAAGAAGTAAAATCGGGAGATCGGTCTATATGGGGGCTATACCAAAACATGAACCGATACTCACAATTTTTGGCACACCTCTTTATGGTCATAAAATACCTCAAGATTTAAAATTTCAGGCAAATTGGATAAAAACTACGATTTCTATAAGCCCAAGACCCCAAATCGGGAGGTCGGTTTATATGGGGACTATATCAAAACCTGGACCGATATAGACCATCTTCGAACTTGACCTGCCTGCAGACAAAAGACGAGTTTGTGCAAAATTTCAGCACGATTGCTTCATTATTAAAGACTGTAGCGTGATTACAACAGACAGACGGACAGACGGACAGACGGACAGACAGACAGACAGACAGACAGACAGACAGACAGACGGACATCGTTATATCGTCTTAGAATTTCTCCCTGATCAAGAATATATATACTTTATATAGTCGGAAATCGATATTTCGATGTGTTACAAACGGAATGACAAACTTATACCCCCGTCACCATTCTATGGTGGTGGGTATAAAAACAAGTAAGGAAAGTCTAAAGTCGGACGGGGCCGACTATATTATACCCTGCACCACTTTGTAGATCTAAATTTTCGATACCATATCACATCCGTCAAATGTGTTGGGGGCTATATATAAAGGTTTGTCCCAAATACATACATTTAAATATCACTCGATCTGGACAGAATTTGATAGACTTCTACAAAATGTAGAGACTCAAAAATTAAGTCGGCTAATGCACTAGGGTGGCACACAATGTTAGTAAAAAAATGTGGGAAACATTTAAATCTGAAGCAATTGTCAGGAAACTTCGCAAAAGTTTATTTATGATTTATCGCTCGATATATATGTATTAGAAGTTTAGGAAAATTAGAGTCATTTTTACAACTTTTCGACTAAGCAGTGGCGATTTTACAAGGAAAATGTTGGAATTTTGACCCTTTTTGTCGAAATCAGAAAAACATAACATATATATGGGAGCTATATCTAAATCTGAACCGATTTCAACCAAATTTGGCACGCATAGCTACAATGCTAATTCTACTCCCTTTGCAAAATTTCAACTAAATCGGAGCAAAAAATTGGCCTCTGTGGTCATATGAGTGTAAATCGGCCGAAAGCTATATATTGGAGCTATATCTAAATCTGAACCGATTTCAGCCAAATTTGGCACGCATAGCTACAATGGTAATTCTACTCCCTGTGCAAAATTTCAACTAAAATCGGTGCAAAAAATTGGCCTCTGTGGTCATATGAGTGTAAATCGGGCGAAAGCTATATATGGAAGCTATATCAAAATCTGAACCGATTTCAACCAAAGTTGGCACGCATAGATACAATGCTAATTCTACTCCCTTTGCAAAATTTCAACTAAATCGGAGCAAAAAATTGGCCTCTGTGGTCATATGAGTGTAAATCGGCCGAAAGCTATATATTGGAGCTATATCTAAATCTGAACCGATTTCAACCAAATTTGGCACGCATAGCTACAATGGTAATTCTACCCCCTGTGCAAAATTTCAACCAAATTGGGGTAAAATTCTGGCTTCTGGGACCGTATTAGTCCATATCGGGCGAAAGATATATATGGGAGCTACATCTAAATCTGAACCGATTTCTTCCAAAATCAATAGAGTTCTATTCTGAGCCAAAGCACATACTTGTGTCAAATTTGAAGTCGATTGGACTAAAACTGCGACCTAGACTTTGATTACATAAATGTGTTCACGGACAGACGGACATGGCTATATCGACTCAGGAGCCCACCTGAGCTTTTTTGCCAAAGACACCATGTGTCTATCTCGTCTCCTTCTGGGTGTTGCAAACATATGCACTAACTTATAATACCCACATAACATCCACAGTGTGGCGCAGGGTATAAAAATAAAAAAAAAACAGTGTGGCGCAGGGTATAAAAACAATTTTGTTTACTGAGGGTTTAAGATATTATTTAATTTTATTATGACTATTTTAGTATTACTAATTGTCTTCAAAATCGATAAAATACTAATAAAAAATGTTTTCTTATTTTCAGGTAAGCTTATTGAGATCGTAAAGTTAACGTTTACGAGTTTGTCCGGTGAGTAAAGGATGAATACTTTTATTATAGTTTTCGTATATTCCAGAAATAAAGTGAAACAAGTATATACAGCAGTAAGTTCGGCCGGTCCGAATCTTAAATACCCACCGCAATGAATCCAATATAATAGTTTACTTTGAAAACTCTTCGTCATAGCGGGTTACATGATAATATATAAAATTTCAGGGGGTTTGATGACAAATATTCTCCAAAGCAAATCAATTCAAGCAGTACGCTTCCCGAAGATAAATTTAAAGATTCTACCTATGAAGACTAGATCAGATTCTGGATTTATAAGAACCAATTTTATTTGACTTTTAGAGAAATCATAAACATATCGTGTAAATAAAATAAAGCCTTGATTTGAAATCTTAAATCTGTAGATTTTTTCTACGGGGAGTAAAATGTGGAAATTTTACTTTCAGCTTCAAGCAATTTTTATGATCAGTGGAAAATTTTAGACAGGCAAAGTTTTCTTTTGACACAAATTTTAGAGACAATCGTTGAATAGTTTATCAAAAATTCCGATTAATTTGCTCTCAACGAAAATACTTTGTACGAAAGAGGAATTTCGTTTGCCTAAAATTTCATTCCGGAGGAAAATATTTTTTTGATGCCTTACCAGTAAAATTAGTAACTGGCCTATATAGGGGCTATACCAAACACACCTCTTAACGGTCCCCAAATAACTCTAGATTTCCAATTTCACACAAATTGGGTAAAAACTACGAATTCTAGAAGCCCAAGATATAAAGTCGGGAGATCGGTCTATATGGGGCCTATACCAAAACATGGACCGATACACTCCAATTTCGGCACACCTCTTAACGGTCCTCAAATAACTCAAGATTTCCAATTTCAAGCAAATTGGATAAAAACTACGGATTCTAAAAGCCCAAGAAGTAAAGTCGCGAGATCAGTCTATAATGGGGCTACACCAATACATGGACCGATAAACCCCATCTGTGACACACCTATTTGTGATCTTAGAATACCTCTAGATTTTCAAGCAAAACGGATAGAAAATATAGTTTCTAGACTCCCAAAAAGTAAAATATGGATGTCGGCCTATAGGGGGGCTATACCAAAACATGGACCAATACACCAATTTCGGCACACCCATTTGTGGTCATAAAATACTTCTAGATTTCAAATTTCAGACAAATCGAATAGTAAATAGAGTTTCTAGAAGCCCAAGAAACAAAATCTGGAGATCGGTCTATATGGGGGCTATATCAATACATGGACCGATGCGGACCATTTTCGACACTCCTCCTTATGGTTCTAAAGTACCTCTAGATTTTCAATTTAAGGAAAATCGGATAGAATATATAGTTTATAGACGCCCAAGAAGTAAAATCGGGAGATCGGACTATATGGGGGCTATACCAAAACGTGGACCGATACGAACCATTTTCGACACACCTCGTTATGGTCCCAAAATACCTCTAGATTTCCAATTTCAAGCAAATCGGATAGAAAATATAGTTTCTAGACGCCCAAGAAGTAAAGTCGGGAGATCAGTCTATAGGGGGGCTACACCAAAATATGGGCCGATACACCCTATTTGCGACACATCTATTTGTGATTTTAGAATACCTCTAGATTTTCAATTTCAAGCAAATCGGATAAAAAATATAGTTTCTAGACGCCCAAGAATTAAAATCAGTAGATCGGTCTACGAGTATATGGGGGCTATACCAAAACATGGATCGATACACCAATTTCGGCACACCTATTTGTGGTCATAAAATACTTCTAGATTTCAAATTTCAGACAAATCGGATAGTAAATAGAGTTTCTAGAAGCCTAAGAAATAAAATCTGGAGATCGGTCTATATGGGGTCTATACCAAACCATGGACCTATACGAACTATTTTCGACACACCTCTTAATGATCCTAAGATACCTCTAGATTTCCAATTTCAGGCAAATCGGTTAGAAAATATAGTTTCTAGGCGCCCAAGAAGTAAAATCGGGAGATCGGTCTATATGGGGGCTATACCAAAACATGGACCGATAGGCACCATTTTCGACACACCTTTTTATGGTCCTGAAATACCTCTAGATTTCCAATTTCAGGCAAATTGGATGAAAACTACGGTTTTTGTAAGCCCAAGACCCCAAATCGGGAGGTCGGTTTATATGGGGACTATATCTGAACTTGGACCGATATAGCCCATCTTCGGACTTGACCTGCCTGCAAACAAAAAACGAATCTGTGCCAAATTTCAGGACGATAGCGCCATTATTGAAAGCTGTAGCGTGATTACAACAGACAGACAGAGGGACATGCATATATCGTCTTAGAATTTCTCCACGTTTCAAGAACATATTGGTATTTTTACGGGGAGCATGGAAAATGTTGCAAATATTTGTTGTTTTTCGGCAAACATAAACATTTTTACCAAAATAAGACATGTTATATGCTCCCATTGAATAAGTAACGTTATGATTTTGGGAAATTCCCATCCACAATTAGAGATATTGTACGGAGAGTCCTTCTAATGACTGAGAAATGGGTGAAGAAGGATGGTCTAGGGGCAAATCCTGCAAAGGCAGAACTGATCATGTTCTGCAAAGATCGCAAAACTCCCACGGTTAGGCCCATTTCCAATGCTATATGGTGTTGTTGTGTGCACTGAAAAAAATATTAACCTAATATGGAAGATTATGCAACTTAAATTTTAGGAATCGAAATTTACCCAAAAGTTAAGGAAAAAATTCTTTAAAATAATAATATTTTAATTAAATGAAAGTTTATAATCCTTGCTTCAAAAATTTGTTTCATTAAATTTAGGACACAAATCTTGGAAATTTCCGTCTCTCCGCTGAAGTTGTAGATCTTTGAAGTAAGGCAAATTTTCCTTAAAATAAAGAAAAACATTTTTAATTTAAAGAAATCGTCTTTAACTCAATTGACATATTGCATTTTGAAATTTAAGATAAAATCGCTTAAAATATAGGCTAAGACTTATTTTAAGGATTTGCATCTTTGATTTAAAGTTGTTTTTTAACATTAAGAAAACTGTTTTTACCTGTCATAATTTGGATTTTAAATTGGAATTTGTTTGTACATAAATACCTTTATTAATATATCGCAAAAAGAGGATAAAAATTCAATGAATGAGATCTGTATCTAATTTTAATTTTATTTATCCTAGATTTAAAGCCTGGGAGGTCCGTCAAAGATGTCTTTATTTTAAAGAAGCCGCATCTTTGGCTCGGAATCAATACCAAAATCCTTAAGCGAAGGTCAAAATCTTTGGATCCAAGTAAACTTTTTTGAGTGTAGTGGCCGGCACTTCAGCAATCGACAAGTTTACATAAAGTGCATTCAGCGCATTCAGTAAGACAGGAACAGATTCCCTTAATGCCATGCTGCATCTATTGCCTTTAGACATATTGCCAGCAACAACGGCTGTACGGTTGCGTGAGCTATCGCTGTGGTCGACAAAAACGCACGGTCACAGTTCGGTCCTCAAAATAATGCCAGATGTACCAAACGTATTGGACTACTCTCTGTCGAACCCGCTTTTCGACAAAAAGCTTGATACTAAAATTCCCAACAATGCGGCGTGGAGCACACATGTCCCTGGGTATAAACATTATATAGATTTCTACACCGATGGCTCCAAATCGGATGGACAATTGGGTTTCGGAGTATATTCTAAAGACCTGGAACTTGGAATAGCGAAAAGATTAACTAGTCACTGTAGTATTTTTCAGGCTGAAATATTAGCAATATAATAGTTGGCAAATTGGCTAAGAAGTAATGTCCCAAAAAATGTTGGCATTATACTCAGACAGTCAACAAGCAATAAAATCCTTGGATTTTGTTTTCTTTAACTCGAAGACGACCATTGACTGCCGCAAATCTCCCAATGAGATGGCTGAGCAGTACAATATACACCTGATCAACGGAATATACAGGGGAACAGCAAAGCGGATGAGTTAGCAAGGCTAGGATTTACGTTAAATATTCCAAGAGAACTAGAATATGTTGGCATGCCACTGTCTACCTGCAAGCTCATACTGCTTGAGAAGGCGGTTATGATAGCGAATGTCCGATAGGAGAATTGCAAGGATTGCAACGACACTAAACATATGTTATATGGGTCCGTCTGACCTTAAAACGGACACTAGAAACGTGTTTTCAAGACGTCAGATATCTATCATGAGAACTGCTATAAGGGGTCACTGCCTGATAGGCGTGTTGGCCAAAACTATAATGACTTGTGCATGAGCTGTCATGGTGCGGAGGAAGAGGAATCAATTAGATACCTCTTGTGTGAATGCCCTGCATTTTGTGCAAGACGTAAACGAATTTTAGGAGCATTAACAGGTTGGCTGATAAGTCCTCGGTTTATCAAAGAAAAACACATTTTTTGTCAAAATTCGTTTTTAATATTCAATATAGTTCCCTTCAAAAGCGATACAACGATTCAAGGCCGTATTCAGGGGGGGGGATGAGGGGGATCAACCCCCCCCCCCCGAAATGAATGAATATTTTTATATAAATAAATATATATTTTTAGCTGCATAGAAAAATCTTTTCGAAGATGTTGAAGAAAAGCTGGAGGTTTTATTTTGAAAAACGCTTACCTATAAAACTTGCACAAATCATAGAATACTAGTTGAAAAGTCCGTCAAACGACGGTCGAAAATAACAAATTGTTTTTGTTTTCGCACCACAAATTTCATTTTTGGAAAATGTATTTCTGCTTTTTATGTGTGTTTGTTGTTCTTTTTGTGAACATGACTCGCTTTGTTTGGCCATAGAACAACAACGAAACAGCCAAACACACATGTGTAAATTAAATGGCGCAAAACCTGCGAAAAGAACCTGCCTAATTTAGCGATGGAAGCAATAAAGTGATATTTCCAAACGTGCATATTCTTTTAAAAATTTTGGTCACTTTGCCAGTTACTCAGGGATGGAAAATACAATTTTTAGGAAAGTACAAAAAAGGTATTTTTTGATCGGAAATGTACTTTTTACTAAATTTCAACAAAAATTTCACTGGAATATTATTGTCAAGAGACTGAATTTTAAAGAAAATAACATTTTGACAAAATTTTTTATATAAATAAAATTTTGCAAAAATTTTCTAAAGAAATAAAATTTTGCAAAAAAAATTCTATAGAAAAAAAAATTTTGCAAAATTTTTTCTATAGAAATAAAATTTTGCAAAAATTTCCTATAGAAATAAATCTTTTACAAAATTTTCAATTGAAATAAAATTTTGACATTTTCTATAAAAATAAAATTTTGCAAAAATTCTATATAGAAATACAATTTTGACAACATTTTCTACCGAAATAAAAAATCGATAATGTAGAATCGCATTCGTTTTTCGACTAAAACATTTTTGAAGTTCAATAAAATCCTGTTTTTGACTATGTCTTTTACGAAATAGATTTTTTTCCCACATGGTCTGTTTTGCCATATTTGTAATTTCTCAAAATATTATAATATTTTGTCAAAGCTATTGTACACACAAAAAAATTTTTTTCTGATTCAATCACGAAATTAATTGATCCAATTAATTTTTTAATTGAAATGTCTTCAATCACAGAAATGATAGTATCAATTAAAAACTTAATTGACAGTCAATTAAAAAATTAATTGATCCAATTAAAAAATTAATTGATACTATTAATTTGTGTGATTGATTTTTATTTCAATTAAAAAATTTGTTGATTCAATTAAATTTTTAATTGAATATTTTTTAAAACTCAATTAAGATTTTAATTGGAAAAATTTTCGTGAATTTTTTTTTCTGTGTACCATAAATCTGATATCGACTCAAAAATGTCTACACAAAAGGTACTAAATCATTCGCGGAGGTACTATGGTACTGACCGGGGTGAAAAGGTTTGAAAAAAGTACTATAGAACTGCATTTTCCATCCCTGCAGTTACTACGTGCTCATCCGAACGTTCATTTTCAACAATGAAGAGATTAAAGACGTATCTTAGAAATTCGACTAGCGAGAGTAGACTCAAAGGATTGGCATTAATGTCGGTTCATCGCCGAATAAATGTGCCGACTGAAGAAGTCATTCATTTATTTACTGCCCAAAAAGCCCGTCGGCTCAATTTAATATTATAACAAGTATATACAGCAGTAAGTTCGGCCGGGCCGAATCTTAAATACCCACCACCACACCGAAAGAATTTTCTTCGTAAAAAGAACGAAAAATTTCGTTAAAAGTACGAAATGTGTCATTGTTTTACAACCAAAGAAACTTTTCATTAAAAGTACGAAATATTTCGTACTTTTTACGAAGAAAAGTTCTTCCAAAATTTTCGTACTTTGTAAGAAAAAAATTCGTACTTTTTATGAAGAATCTTCGTACTTTTTATGAAACAATTTCGTTCTTTTTATGAAAATGTTTCGTACTTTTTATGAAAAATTTTCATAGTTTTTATGAAAAATGTTCGTACTTTTTATGAAAAACTTTCGTACTTTTTTCTGAAAAATGTTCGAACTTTTAGAAAAAAAAATTATAGTCAAAAGTGCATTTGGTTGTAGTTGCAAGTGTGAAAAATGACATCACTACTTTACATCTTAAGTTTTTGCATAATTTTTAGTTTTATTGCTTCACTTTTATTCATAGCGCGTATCACCCAAATGAGAAGTAGCATAGACTTGCATAAAAAATAGAATAAAGGAATACACTCAAGCACATTATAAAAGACAATTTAAAGCCGCGAACGGAAATTTTACAACTTCAATAAAACTCCTTCGTTATTTCAAAGAAAATGTTTCGTACTTTTTATGAAGAAATTTTAACGCAGAATGTTTCGTAAAATATTCGTGAAAACTTCTTCACAAAATTCATGAAATATGAAGAAAGTTTCGTTAAAAGTACGAACTTTTTACGAAGAAAAGTTAATGTAGAATGTTTCGTAGAAGTTTCGTATATTCGTAAAATGTTCTTCGTAAAATTTATGAAAATGAATGAAAATTTCGTTATTTTAATGAAGAATTCAGGAAGAATAGTTAATGAAGAGTTCTTCGTAAAATTAACGAAGAGAATTCTTTCGGTGCATGAACCAAATATTAGGGTTTCCTTTGAAATTTCAGGAGGACTTGAGGACACTTCCCGAAGATAAATTTAAAGATTTCACCTATGAGGTCTATATCAGATTCTGGATTTATAAGAACCATTTTTATTTGAGTTTTAGAGGAATCATTAACATCTCTTGTAAGTGTGCAAGAAAATTATAAAATAACGTCTTGATTTGAAATCTTAAATCTGTAGAAGTAAAATCTGGAAATTTTACATTGAGTTTCAAGCAATTTTCATGATCAGTGCGCCTTCTACACCTTCAAAAAGTGAAGTCTATATGGAGGCATGGACCGATAAAAACTTAATCCGATACACGTTTTTGTGAGCCTAAAATACCATAATATTTACAATTTCAGGCAAATCAGATAAAAACTACGGTTTCTAGAAACCCAAGGAGTTAAATCGGGAGATCGTTCTTATGGGGGCTATACTAAAATATGGAACGATACTCACCGTTTTCGGCACACCTCTTTATGACCCGAAAATACCTCTAGATTTCCAATTTCAGACAAATTAGATAAAAACTACGGTTTCTATAAGCCCAAGACCCCAAATCGGGAGGTCGTTTAATATGGGGACCATACCAAAACATGGACCGATACTCACAATTTTTGGCACACGTATTTGTGGTCTTACAATACCTCTAGATTTCCAACTTCCGGTAAATTTAATAAAAACTGCGGTTTCTATAAGCCCAAGAAGTAAAATCGGCAGATCGGTCTATATGGGGGCTATACCAAAATATGGACCGATACTCACCATTTTTGGCACACCTCTTTATAGTCCTAAAATAACTCTAGATTTCCCATTTCAGACAAATTGGATAAAAATTACGGTTTCTATAAGCCCAAGACCCCAAATCGGGAGGTCGTTTTATATGGGGACCATACCAAAACATGGACCGATACTCACAATTTTTGGCACAAGTATTTGTGGTCCTACAATACCTCTAGATTTCCAATTTCAGGTAAATTGAATAAAAACTGCGGTTTCTATAAGCCCAAGAAGTAAAATCGGAAGATCGGTCTATATGGGGGCTATACCAAAACATGGACCGATACACACCATTTTTGGCACACCTCTTTATGGTCATAAGATACCTCTAGATTTCAAATTTCAGGCAAATTGGATAAAAACTACGATTTCTATAAGCCCAAGACCCCAAATCGGGAGGTCGGTTTATATGGGGACTATATCAAAACCTGGACCGATATAGCCCATCTTCGAACTTGACCTGCCTGCAGACAAAAGACGAGTTTGTGCTAAATTTCAGCACGATTGCTTCATTAGTGAATACTGTAGCGTGATTACAACAGACAGACAGACGGACATCGTTATATCGTCTTAGAATTTCTCCCTGATCAATAATATATATACTTTATATAGTCGGAAATCGATATTTCGATGTGTTTGTAACACATGACAAACTTATTATACCCCCATCACCATTATATGGTGGTGGGTATAAAAATATTGTATGCATACCTATGCATAATTAAAATTTTCTACACATGAGATTATATGAATATTTTTTTTTAAAGTTGAACCCCCCCCGAATTAAAATCCTGGCTACGGCCTTGCAACGATTATAACTTCCAATTTTTTGATACCATTTTGGTAGTACTCCTTCAGTTTTGCCTCAAAATAGGCCTCAGTTTCGGCGATCACCTCTTCATTGCAGCCAAATTTTTTCCCTGCGAGCATCCTTTTGAGGTCTAAGAACAAGAAAAAGTCGCTGGGGGCCAGATCTGGAGAATACGGTGGGTGGGGAAGCAATTCGAAGCCCAATTCATGAATTTTTGCCATCGTTCTCAATGACTTGTGGCACGGTGCGTTGTCTTGGTGAAACAACACTTTTTTCTTCTTCATATGGGGCCGTTGTGCCGCGATTTCGACCTTCAAACGCTCCAATAACGCCATATAATAGTCACCTTCTCAAGATAATCGATAAAAATTATTCCATGCGCATCGCAAAAAACAGAGGCCATTACTTTGCCAGCAGACTTTTGAGTCTTTCCACGCTTCGGAGACGGTTCACCGTCTCGATTGGACTCAGGACTGTAGTGATGGAGCCATGTTTCATCCATTGTCACATATCTCGGGTGTATTACGAGTTAACAGCTGCAAACACCGCTCAGAATCATCAACACGTTGTTGTTTTTGGTCAAATGTGAGCTCGCGCGGCACCCATTTTGCACAGAGCTTCCTCATATCCAAATATTGATGAATGATATGATCAACACGTTCCTTTGATATCTTTAAGGCCTCTGCTATCTCGATCAACTTCATTTTATGGTCATTCAAAATCATTTTGATGTGCGTGAAGATAAATTGTAAATTTAACTAGTCGAGACACAAACCAGGTAGTTTTTGCCTGCGCACCTAATGGGTTAATTACAATTTGGGGAGATAAAATATTTAATGAAATTCAGCACTTTCCAACATATTTGCACAAAATATTTTGGTATTAAACGAATTATCTTGACAAGTACTATAAATGCAAGTGGTTGTCATGTTCGAAAGCGTCCCATAAATGTTAGTTTTGCAGCTATATTTTAAAAGTCAGTTTGTCCAACTTGAAATAAAGTTAAACTACGCCCACTGTGCAATACCTGCTCTAGATTTTTTGGTATCAAATGAAAGCTCTTGATGAGTACTATAAATCCAAGTTGTTGTTATATTCGAAAGCATCATAAAAATATCGATTTTTATCAAAAAGAAAATTACTTTTTTAGAATTTCAAAAAAAGTGCACATTGGCCCACTGTGCAACACCTGCTCTACAGTGTTTGGTATCAAATGAAAACTCTTGATGAGTACTATAAATGCAAGTGGTTTTTATTTTCGAAAGTTTCCCAAAAAAAATTGTTTTAAGCAAAAGTAAAATTAATTTGCGAAATTTTAGAAAATATCGCACCAGCGCCCACTGTGCAAAACCTGCTCTAGATTTTTTGGTATCAAATGAAAGCTCTTGACGAGTACTATAAACGCAAGTGGTTATCATGTTCGAAAGCATCATAGAAATATCGATTTTTATCAAAAATATAATTAATATGTCAGAATTTAAAATATAGTGCACGCATTTCAGTTTTATTTCAAATTGTGGCGATTAAATTTAAAAAAAAAAAAATTAACAAAAACCTACATTTCTGGGATGTTTTAGAAAATAAAAACTACTTGCATTTGTAGTACTCGTCAAGAGCTTTCATTTGATACCAACAAATCTAGAGCATGTTTTGCACAGTGGGCGCTGGTGCGATATTTTCTAAAATTTCGCAAATTAATTTTACTTTTGCTTAAAACAATTTTTTTGGGAAACTTTCGAAAATAAAAACCACTTGCATTTATAGTACTCATCAAGAGTTTTCATTTGATACCAAACACTGTAGAGCATGTGTTGCACAGTGGGCCAATGTGCACTTTTTTGAAATTCTAAAAAAGTAATTTTCTTTTTGATAAAAATCGATATTTTTATGATGCTTTCGAATATAACAACAACTTGGATTTATAGTACTCATCAAGAGCTTTCATTTGATACCAAAAAATCTAGAGCAGGTATTGCACAGTGGGCGTAGTTTAACTTTATTTCAAGTTGGACAAACTAGCTTTTAAAATATAGCTGCAAAACTAACATTTATGGGACGCTTTCGAACATGACAACCACTTGCATTTATAGTACTTGTCAAGATAATTCGTTTAATACCAAAATATTTTGTGCAAATATGTTGGAAAGTGCTGAATTTCATTAAATATTTTTTCTCCCCAAATTGTAATTAACCCATTAGGTGCGCAGGCAAAAACTACCTGGTTTGTGTCTCGACTAGTTAAATTTACAATTTATCTTCACGCACATTCATTTTGTGGATTTTTTTGATGTTATCGTCGGTAACCACCTCTTTCGGGCTTCCACTGCGTTCACCGTCCTCCGTGCTCATTTCACCACGCTGGAATTTTGCATACCAATCAATTATTGTTGATTTCCCTGGGGCAGAGTCCGGAAACTCATTATCAAGCCAAGTTTTTGCTTCCACCGTATTTTTTCCCTTCAGAAAACAGTATTTTATCAAAACACGAAATTCCTCTCTATCTCACAAACTAATTGACTTACAGACGTCAAATTTTGACCCGAATCATTTGAAGGTTGGTACTATATAAAAATAATATGCATTTAATACTAGCGACGCCATCTATGTGTCAGACCGGGGACTTATCAGCCAACCTGTTATTTTCGATGTCCTCGAAGAGTCTGGCATGGTTGACCGTATCGAATGCCTTCGATAGGTCTAGCGTCACGAGGACCGTCCTATGACACGGCTTTGGCTGATTGTGTCCTCTATTAATGTATGTTGAAATGACATGCAAAGCCGTTGTCGTACTGTGGAATTTATGGCATCCTTGTTGATGGTAGACAGCTGGAAAATTCTCCACAAGGCTGGATAGGAGTAGTGCCTCAAGTGTCTTGGCTACTGGCGAGAGAAGGAATATCGGTCTGTACGATTCACCTTTACTAGAGTCTTTGTCTGGCCTCAGTAGTGGAATAACCCTATCTATTTTCCAGACACCGGGTGTCCGGTCAAGTACTCAACTCCCTGTGTTCCTAGAAGCTTCAGCATTAGCATAGAAAATACGACGGGGCCCAGCGTCTTGGATGGTTTCGCGCTGTTGATGGCATTCGTAACATCGGCAATGGTACATTGTGGTGTATCATCGGCTCGGAAACCACGTATGCGACATGCGACTCTCTTTTTTAGCTCTATCACTATCGGGATGCTCGACAAACTGTTGGTTGAAAAATCTAGGACATCAGTTACCATCAAGCCGCCAAAGGTTACTAAAATTCCATCATCTCTTGTAGCGGTCTTCGAGAGGGCTCTGACTGTTGACCACAACTTACCGGTTCCTGTGCCTAGGTTACATTGCTTCAGGTGCTCTAATTATGTGTTCCGCTTGCACTCGTCATTCATCACACTCGTCCGCGAGTCTCTTCGCTTCTGCTGAGAAGTTGAGCCTCACATGGATAATTCGATCAGCGGGTTTGAAGCTAGCGATTGCTTCGTTGATGGGAGGGGCCGTTAACTCACTGAAGCGGCGATCTGTGTATTCTCTGACATCGCTGATTGACCATAAACTCGGTTGACGTAACCAAACTGTATTCTCCACGTACAACAATGGGCAGCCTATTCTATTAATGTATATACTTCGAACAATAAAAATGTCACTGCTCACTTCGACGTTTTAATTATGGAAATGGATGCGAATAAAGTGCAAAAATGAAAAAACAATGAAAATATATATTTTTGTTTTTTATTTAATGAAATTATTGAAACAATGCTCTGTTGAAAGCTTTCTTGTTTAATTGCAATAAAAATTTTAAAGAGCATATACATATGGTTAAATAATCGATGATGGTATTGCTTTCATTGTGCAGATTAATTGAAATGCTATTGTTGCTGCCGGAATTCTATTATTTCATTGACTTGGAAAATAAAGTTTTGCCCATTTTATTGTTTTACCATTGAGTTCGCAATTCTATTTGAATAGCTGTTGCTATTGGCAAAGTCTAAATCAATATAATATCCAAAATTCGTTTTATTCCCTATGTAGCTTGAGTATTGAATAGCCTTTCCTTGAAAATTTTCCATTCACAATTGAAGTTCTGTATAATTCATGTCAATATCAAAAGTTTGCGAAAAGATAACAAATCATGAGACTAAACTACAACCGCGAAGCACTCATTTATGACGGGGAAAATATTCAATTTTGCCATTGCAAATTACTTGTTAGTTTACATTTATCTATAAAAATAGACATCCTATGATGCAATACCACTACAATTGGTAGAATTCTACCAAAAAATGGTAGATTTTTTACTGTTTGGTAGAATTCTTTATGTATTATAGGCATAAAATTTTGACAAAATTTTCTATAGAAATAAAATGTTGACAAAATTTTGCATAGAAATAAAATTTTGACAAAATTTTCTATAGAAATAAAAATTTGACAAAATGTTCTATAGAAATAAAATTTTGACAACATTTTCCATAGATGTAAATTTTGACAATATTTTCTATAGAAATAAAATTTTGACAAAATTTTCTATAGAAATAACATTTTGACAAAATTTTCCATAAAAATAAAATTTTGACAAAATTTTCTATAGAAATAAAATTTTGACAAAATTTTCTACAGAAATAAAATTTTTACAAAATTTTCTATAGAAATAAAATTCTGACAAAATTTTCTACAGAAATAAAGTTTTGACAAAATTTTCTATAGAAATAAAATTTTGACAAAATTTTCTACAGAAATAAAGTTTTGACAAAATTTTCTATAGAAATAATATTTTGACAAAATTTTCTATAGAAATACAATTTTGACAAAATTTTCTATAGAACTAAAATTTTGGCAAAATTTTCTACAGCAATACAATTTTGACCTAATATTGACAAAATTTTCTATAGAAATAAAATTTTGACAAAATATTCCATGGAAATAAAATGTTGACAAATTTTCTATAGAAATAAAGATTTGACAAAATCTTCTATAGAAATAAAATTTTGACGAAATTTTCTATAGAAATAAAATTGAGTCAAAATTTTCTAAAGAAATAAAATGTTGACAAAATTTACTATAGAAATAAAATTTTTACAAGATTTTCTATAGAAATAAATGTTTGACAAAACTTTCTATAGAAATACAATGTTCACAAAATTTTCTTTAGAAATAAAATGTTGACAAAATTTTCTATAGAAATAAAATTTTGACAAAAATGTCTATATAAATAAAATTTTGACAAAATTTTCTATAGAAATAAAATGTTTACAAAATTTTCTATAGAAATAAAATTTTCACTTAATTTTCTTTATAAATAAAATGTTGGCAAAATTTTTTGTAGAAATAAAATGTTCACAAAATTTTCTTTAGGAATAAAATGTTGACAAAATTTTATTGGGAAAAATATAAATATGACAAAATTTTTTGTAGAAATAAAATTTTCACAAAATTTTCTATAAAAATAAAATTTTGGCAAAATGTTTGTATAGAAATAAAATGTTGACAAAATTTTCTTTAGGAATAAAATGTTGACAAAATTTTATTGGGAAAAATAGAAATATGACAAAATTTTTTGTAGAAATAAAATTTTCACAAAATTTGCTATATAAATAAAATTTTGACAAAATTTTCTATAGAAATAAAATTGAGGCAAAATTTTCTAAGAAATAAAATGTTGACAAAATTTACTATAGAAATAAAATTTTAACAAAATTTACTATAGAAATAAAATTTTAACAAAATTTTCTATAGAAATAAAATTTAGACAAAATTTTCTATAGAAATAAAATTTTCACATAATTTTCTTTAGAAATAAAATGTTGACAAAATTTTCTATATAAGTAAAATTTTGACAAAATTTTATATAGAAATAAAATGTTGACAAAATCTTCTATAGAAATAAAATTTTGACAAAATTTTCTACAGAAATAAAGTTTTGACAAAAATTTTCTATAGAAATAAAGTTTTGACAAAATTTTCTATAGAAATACAATTTTGACCTAATATTGAGAAAAATTTCTATAGAAATACAATTTGGAAAAATTTTCTATAGAAATAAAATCTTGAGAAAATTTTATATAGAAATTAAGTTTTTACAAAATTTTCTATAGAAATAAAATTTTGACAAAATTTTCTATAGAAATGAAATTTTGACAAAATCTTCTATAGAAATAAAATTTTAACAAAATATTCCATAGAAATAAAATTTTGACAAAATTTTCTATAGAAATAAAGTTTTGACGAAATCTTCTATAGAAATAAAATTTTGACAAAATTTTCTATAGAAATAAAATTTTGACAAAATTTTCTAAAGAAATAAAATGTTGACAAAATTTGCTATAGAAATAAAATGTTGACAAAATTTTCTATAGAAATAAATTTTTTACAAAATTTTCTATAGAAATAAAATTTTCACATAATTTTCTATAGAAATAAAGTTTTGACAAAATCTTCTATAGAAATAAAATTTTTACAAAATTTTCTATAGAAATAAAATTGAGACAACATTTTTTAAAGAAATAAAATGTTGACAAAATTTACTATAGAATTAAAATTTTGACAAAATTTTCTATAGAAATAAATTTTTGACAAAATTTTCTATAGAAATAAAATTTTCACATAATTTTCTGTAGAAATAAAATTATGACAAAATTTTTTGTAGAAATACAATGTTCACAAAATTTTCTTTAGAAATAAAATGTTGACAAAATTTTATTGGGAAAAAAAGAAATATCACAAAATTTTTTATAGAAATAAAATTTTGACAAATGTTTCTATAGAAATAAATTTTTGGCAAAATGTTTGTATGGAAATAAAATGTTGACAAAAATTTCTATATAAATAAAATTATGACAAAATTTTCTATATATAAAATTATGACAAAATTTTCTATAGAAATAAAATTTTGACAAAACTTTCTATAGAAATAAAATTTTGACAAAATTTTCTATAGAAGTAAAATTTTGACAAAATTTTCTGTTGAAATATTAAATTATGACAAAATTTTCTATAGAAATATGAAATTTTGACAAAATTTTTCATGGAATTCCATTGTTGGACGATTTTTGGACGAAGAAGATTTACCATACACAAAATAATTAGTTAAGATATATGGAGTACTGTGTCGAGTTTGCTGGAACTCGATGCACAGTCAATGTGAATAGTTATAACATTTGCTTATTGTTTTGTTGAAAATAGATTGCAAATAAATGAATAAAATGAAAAAAAAAATTGCAAAATAAGATTTTTTGTTTGGTAGTTTTTTGGTAAAATGTTCCCCCAAATTTTGGTATATTATTTTTGGCTCGAGTGGCAACCGTGACTACTACACCAATAATTCACAATGGCTACTGCTGAATGTATGTTTATTCTCCCATCTGTAAAAATGTCGCTCTCCACTTCGACATTTTAATAATGAGAATGGAGGCAAAAAAATATGCTGATGAAAAGGCGTTGAAAATATTTGTTATTTATTTAATGAAATTATTAAAATAATGCTCTGTTGAAAGCCTCCATGTTAAGTGGCGTTAATTTAAATGAAAATTTTAAAAAGCGCATACATATATGGGTAAAAAAACGATGATGGTATTGCTTTTATTGTGCCGATTAATTGAAATGCAATTGTTGCAGCCAGATTCCTGTTGTTTTATTGACTGGCAAAATATTTTTTTGTACATTTTATTGCTTTACCATTGATTTCGCAATTCTAGTTGAATAGCTGTTGCTATTGGCAAACTCTATATGAATATAATATTCAAAAGTTTCTTTTTTTTACTTTTTTCACTTTGTAGTTTGAGTATTGTATATTTTTTCCTTGAAAACTTTCCATCCACAATTGAAGTTTTTTATAATTCATATTCATATTAAAAGTTTGCTAAAAGGTAACAAATTGGGCAAAATGAAAAATCCGTTGCACGGTTCCGTGTTTTGTTATAGGTTCATATATAGAAGTCTGCAAAGTGTACACGTCTGACAAGGATTTAAATTTTTAGAAATGTGGACAGTATTCATGAGAAAAATACGTATTGCTAAAAAAACGTATTCACACGAATTAATTTCACCAATATTTTTCCAAATTATTATAAAATTTTAATTGAATTAAAAAAAAAAATAATTAAAAAATTTATAAATGACTTCGACCACTTTAGACCGTACAAAGCTTTTTGCCCTTTTTGGATTGGACATTTTTATAACTTTAGTCACAGGCTACGTACAATATTAATCATAACTTTTGATAAAAGTATCCAATAAATTCGAACTTTTGACAGGATACAATTCATATCAATCCGAATAAAAAACAACGAACTTCATCAAAAAATGTTTAATTTACTTATAAGTATAAATATGAAATAAATACATAAAAATTTGAATTTTTCAAGGATTTTCATCGACATTTTTATGTTATTGGGAGTGGTCACGAATTGAGGTCGTTTTCGCTGTAGGACTCATATTTAAGAAGTTATGGCCAAAATAAAATTTTCATATAAAAATGTGAATTTTTCAAGGATTTTCATCGAAATTGTAATTTTTTGGAGGTGGCCATAAATTGAGGTCCTTTTCGCTCTAGGACGCATATTTAATGAGTTATGGCCAAAGTAAGTTTTTCATATAAAAAATTGCATTTTTCGACGATTTTCATATAAAAATTTGAATTTTTCAAGGATTTTCATATAAAATTTTGATATTTTGGAGGTGGTTGCGAATTGAGGTTCTTTTCTCTCCAGGACGCATATTTTTAAGTTTTTCATATAAAAATTTGAATTTTTCGAGGATTTTTCATCGAAATTTTTATGTTATTGGGGATGATCATGAATTGAGGTCCTTTTCGCTCTAGGACACATATTTAAGGAGTTATGGCCAAAATAAGTTTTTCATATAAAAAATTGAATTTTCGAGGATTTTTCATTGAAATTTTGATTTTTTGGAGGTGGTCACGAATTGAGGTTCTTTTCGCTCTAGGACGCATATTTAAGAAGTTATGCCCAAAATAAAATTTTCATATACAAATTTTAATTTTTCAAGGATTTTCATATAAAATTTTGATGTTTTGGGGGTGCTCACGAATTGAGGTCCTTTTCGCTCTAGGACGCATATTTAAGGGGTTATGGCCAAAGTAAGTTTTTCATATAAAAATTTTTATTTTTCAAGGATTTTCATAAAAAATTTTGATATTTTCGAGGTGGTCACGAATTGAGGTCCTTTTCGCTCTAGGACGCATATTTAAGGAGTTATGGCCGAAATAAGTTTTTCATATAAAAATTTGAATTTTTCGAGGATTTTTCATCGAAATTTTGATTTTTTGGTAGTGGTCACGAATTGAGGTCCTTTTCGCTCTAGGACACACATTAAGTATTTGTGGCCAAAAAAAAATTCGTATAAAAATTTGAATTTTTCAATGATTTTCATTGAGATTTTGATTTTTTGGGGGTGGTCACGAATTGAGGTCCTTTTCGATCTAGAACGCATATTTAAAGAGTTATGGCCAAATAAGTTTTTCATATAAAAATTGAATTTTTCGAGGATTTTCATCGAAATTTTGATTTTTTGGGAGTGGTTACGAATTGAGGTCCTTTTCGCTCTAGGACACATATTTAAGGATTTGTGGCCATAATAAGTTTTTCATATAAAAATCGGAATTTTCAAGGATTATCATCGAGATTTAGATTTTTTGGGGATGGTCACGAATTCAGGTCCTTTTCGCCCTAGGACGCATATTTAAGGGATTATGACCAAAGTAAGTTTTTCATATAAAAATTTGAATTTTTCAAGATAAAATTTTCATATAAAAATTTTAATTTTTCAAGGATTTTCATATAAAATTTTGATGTTTTGGGGGTGCTCACGAATTGAGGTCCTTTTCGCTCTAGGACGCATATTTAAGGGGTTATGGCCAAAGTAAGTTTTTCATATAAAAATTTGTATTTTTCAAGGATTTTCATAAAAATTTTGATATTTTCGAGGTGGTCACGAATTGAGGTCCTTTTCGCTCTAGGACGCATATTTAAGGAGTTGATTTTCATTGAGATTTTGTTTTTTTCGGGGTGGTCACGAATTGAGGTCCTTTTCGATCTAGAACGCATATTTAAAGAGTTATGGCCAAATAAGTTTTTCATATAAAAAATTGAATTTTTCGAGGATTTTCATCGAAATTTTGATTTTTTGGGAGTGGTTACGAATTGAGATCCTTTTCGCTCTAGGACACATATTTAAGGATTTGTGGCCATAATAAGTTTTTCATATAAAAATCGGAATTTTCAAGGATTATCATCGAGATTTAGATTTTTTGGGGATGGTCACGAATTCAGGTCCTTTTCGCCCTAGGACGCATATTTAAGGGATTATGACCAAAGTAAGTTTTTCATATAAAAATTTGAATTTTTCAAGGATTTTCATCGAAATTTTTATGTTATTGGGGATGGTCACGAATTGAGGTCCTTTTCGCTCTAGGACACATATTTAAGGAGTTGTGGCCACGAGGTGGTCACGAATTGACGTCCTTCTCGCTCTAGGATGCATATTTAAGGAGTTATGGCCAAAATAAGTTAAAGAGTTATGGCCAAATAAGTTTTTCATATAAAAAATTGAATTTTTCGAGGATTTTCATCGAAGTTTTGAATTTTTGGGAGTGGTTACGAATTGAGGTCCTTTTCGCTCTAGGACGCATATTTAAAGAGTTATGGCCAAAATAAAATTTTCATATAAAAATTTTAAATTTTCAAGGATTTCCATATAAAATTTTGATATTGTGGAGGTGGTCACGAATTGAGGTCTTTTTCGCTCTAGGACGCATATTTAAGGAGTTGTGGCCATAATAATTTTTTTATATAAAAATTTAAATTTTTCGAGGATTTTTCATCGAAATTTTGGTGTTATTCGGGATGGTCACGAATTGTGGTCCTTTTCGCTCTACAACACATATTTAAGGAGTTATGGCCAAATAAGTTTTTCATATAAAAAATTGAATTTTTCGAGGATTTTCATCGAAATTTTGATTTTTTGGGAGTGGTTACGAATTGAGGTCCTTTTCGCTCTAGGACACATATTTAATGATTTGTGACCATAATAAGTTGTTCATATAAAAATTTGAATTTTCAAGGATTATCGTCGAGATTTAGATTTTTTGGGGGTGGTCACGAATTGAGGTCCTTTTCGCTCTAGGACGCATATTTAAGGGGTTATTACCAAAGTAAGTTTTTGATATAAAAATTTGAATTTTTCAAGAATTTTCATGTAAAATTTTGATATTTTGGAGGTGGTCACGAATTGAGGTCCTTTTCGCTCTTCCTTTAAGGATTTTCGTATTGATTCCGAGCCAAAGATGCGGCTTCTTTAAAATAAAGGCATTTTTTAGTGACCTATCTCGCTTTAAATCTAGGATAATAACATTGAAATTAGGTTACAGATATCATTTGTAGAATTTTCATTCTCTTTTCGCTATTCACGCACAAACAAATCCCCAGTTTAAAAATTCAAATTATAACGAATACTTCAAAGTAAAAAATGTTTTCTTAATTCCAAAAAAAGCTTCAAATGAAAGATACAAAATCCTCAATATAAGTCTTAGCCTACATTTGAAGCGTTTTTATCTTAAAACAAAAGATTCATTCAACTTAAAAATGATTTCTTTAAATCAAATTTGTTTCCTTAGTTTATGGAAAATTTGCCTTAGTTCACTGACATACGGCTTTAATGAAGGGACGCGAATTTCAAAAATTTGTATCCTAATTTTAATAAAAAAATGTTTTTTGAAGCAAAGATTATAAACTTTATTTTAATTAAAATTTCATTATTTTAAAGAAATTTGTTCTTAATATTTTGGAATTCACGCTCACGCCAATTCACGAAATGAAAAGTCATACTCGCGCACGCTCACAGATGAACAACGTTTATGCCTCACGCTTTCGCATGATACACGACAATTTTCGTACTTCACGACAAATCTCGTGATTCACAAATATTTTCGGAACACGATAATTATCGTGGCTCAATAAAATTCTCGTAATTCACGAAATTCCTCGTGACTAATCACTCTATTGAAATCTTAAGCGTGATTAAATAAGTAAAAGTGATTAAAATCGGTGAGCTTGAATTTAATCGTAAACGTGAATTTATTCGTGATTGTGACTTTTTGTGTCTCTGTTTTACCGTGAGTGTGAATTTTATCGTGATCGTGAATTTTATCTTGAGGGTGAGTTGGATCGTGAGTGTGAGTTGGATCGTGAAAGTGAGTTTTTATCGGGAGCATGATTTCGGAGAAATTTTACTCTCTCACATTCACGAACACAATTTGATTGTTACACACGCTCACGTGCCACACATTTTTGTTTAGTCCCGTTCACGCACATTCACGAGATTTCGTTTAAATTTCATTCACGGCTTCGTGTGAATCACGCGTGACTCACGAAAATGTTTTTTTTTATCCCATGTCAATTTAACTGGCGGTATAAAAAAAAAACCAAAGTATTATAAAGCGCCAATATTCGTGCTAATCCACTAGTATGTTGCCAAGAAGGTCTATCTCTATGGCTTCCTCCTTTTTACGATTCCTTCCAAATTCCCCCCCTGCACTGCAGATATGATTTCCACATCATCGCCGCATTTCTCGTCACTGGGACATCCCAATCGAAGTTCAAAATTTGTTCCAAATCATTGTTTTTCAAACCTTTTTTCTCTAGGTCTTATGCCCAAAAATATGTAATTTTACTACCACAATTGCCCAAAGTTGCCCACAGGCAACTATTCAATTTTAAAAATTTCTCATCTGTTGTTTTTTTGCAATTCTAAAATTTGACTTCCAGAAATATTTTATTTGACATGTACTACAACAGATTTAATAAAAACTTTCAACATTTTAGTTGAATTTTTTAAAAAAAGTCACATGTATAAAAACCTCTTTTTAAATTCGTAAATATTTTTTTCTTGAGGCACGTGCGTATTAATGAGAAAAATATTGCTAATTGACAACCAAATTAGCTGATTTTTCATTCAACTTGAAGAAAACACTTGTAGCTTTCGATACCGTTACAGTTTTACGAACAAAACCAACGCTGTCAGCGGGTCTCAAAACACAAAAAGTTGCCGACAGACAACTTTATGGTCGAAAGGGTTAAGTAAAAATAAAAAAATCCGAGATTTTTCGGATTGTGATTGTCGCTGTAATAGGTTATGACAATAGACCTTCCTCTAAATTAATCGGAGAGCCTTTTTAATAGTAAGTCATTTTACCTAACATAAATTACGTTTGCAATTTAATTTTTTCAATACATTTTGATAATTAGTTTCTTATTTACGCAAAAAAAAAATTAAGGTGAACTTTTCCAAGAAATGAAAAAACAAAAAACTGTTGTAATGTGTATATTGAGAAATCACACTGATCAGCATAATTAAATCAAACAAAGCCCTTTCTGCTCATATCAAAAACTCCATTTCTACCAGCATATTTACCAGCAAAATTATTTTATGCCACCATCGAACATATGTTCCCTGTCAACAGAAGCCCATTTTGTATATGAAAGTGCCTTATCAGTTGGGTAACAATCGCTTGTGGTCACATTTAATATTCCATGGCAAAGGGGGAAGCCTTATTTAATGGCACATTATGATTATGAAATATCCATTAGCACACAAACGGTTTCTGCAAACTCTGCCCACTCTTTCCCAAATTGTTCACTATAGGAGAATGTCCTGAAAAAGTATAATTTCCGTTTTGTTGAAAATGGTGTTGGTACCATCACCATGTTTTGATCACAAACGCTCATTTGGTTATCGGGCCTGTGTAGATAGGGAAGTGGTGAAGGGTGATAGGTAGTTAGCTAGACTTGAGTTCTCCATTTGAGTGGTTCGTTGCTCGTATTTTGTTCAATGAGCAATAACAAGAATATCGAAGTCAACATTTCCAAAACTATAATAAAGGTTTTCATTCGTTGTTTTGTTTGGTTCGGTATGATGGCAGTGCGTTTTTGCAAATAGAGTAGAGTTTTGTGGGTCATTTATACGGGGCTGACGTCAGATTTGCTAGCGATAAACAATGTGGGAGAAAATGTTTAAAATGTGGATCCTTAGATTATGATAGGTTAGTTTATATTTCTAGCTCGTGGCATTTCATTCTCACATGGACAATTCTGCTCATTGTGATACCAAATTAACTGAAAATATATATTTTTATTATTATAGCGTTTCAAGCCAAATTGATTTTTTTTTCAAATCAAACGAAACCTTTTGCAAACCGAAAGAAATGTTTTTTTTTTTTTAAATGAAATTGTGTGGTACTGTTGTAACGACGGCTTTTCCCGACCTTGGCTGGGGTAATACTCTCGGGCACGTCACTGAAATTTATTCTAGGAACTGAGATTGTTTTATGTTACAATGGTAAGCTTTAATTGGTGAAGATGGTTGTGTCAGTTTACTTTGCGGTTAAGACGGGGGGAGATCTCTTGATGTGGAGAGGGCGAGACCTAACGGTCCTCACTTGTGTAAATTTTACTCGGCAACTAGCGGCTTCTCAAAGCAGTGGTTGTGATGTTGGAGGCTACGGGAGATGTGAACAGTACTCCTGGGATCGGCGGTGTGGATCTTCGACGGGGTGAGATGGAGGGTCACGAAGAACAGTACTCTGGGGATCCTCGGCGGCGTTAGGCGGGAGAACTCGATGGTGTGGAAAAGTGGGGTTTTGGTCAACGTGTGGATCTTCGACGGGGTGAGAGGGAGGGTCACGGTGAACATCGGATGTCGGTCAAAGTTTGGGTATTTGGGCGTGGCTGAGGTGGTCGCACATCTGTAACTATGGAGTAGGAGGAAACGTTGAAGTAGAGGAACACGTGGCTAGATTGGTCGCACACCTTTAACTGTGTAATAGGAAATGATGAGGGGAAAGAGGACGCGTAACTAGAGTGATTGCACACCTCTAGCTGTGGAATAGAAAAGGATGAGGGGAAAAGAGAACGCGAGTGACTAGAGTGATCGTAATGTAGGAACACGTGACTAGAGTGACCTCTATCTAAGGAATAGGGGCAAATGGGGAAACATAAGAACGCGTGACTAGAGTGATCGCACACCTCTATCTAGGAAAGGATGAAGACAAGTAGGAACACGTGGCTAGAGTGATCGCACACCTCTATCTAGGAAGGGATGAAGACAAGTAGGAACACGTGGCTAGAGTGATCGCACACCTCTAGTTGAGGAATAGGAAAGAAGGAGGAAAATGGAGGAACACGTGGCTAGGGGCAAATGGGGAAACATAAGAACACGTGACTAGAGTGATCGCACACCTCTATCTAGGAAAGGATGAAGACAAGTAGGAACACGTGGCTAGAGTGATCGCACACCTCTATCTAGGAAAGGATGAAGACAAGTAGGAACACGTGGCTAGAGTGATCGCACACCTCTATCTAGGAAGGGATGAAGACAAGTAGGAACACGTGGCTAGAGTGATCGCACACCTCTAGTTGAGGAATAGGAAAGAAGGAGGAAAATGGAGGAACACGTGGCTAGAGTGCACACCTCTATCTGAGGAATTGGAATGGATGATGAAAAGTAAGAACACATGTCTAGAGTAATCGCTAGAGGTGTGCACGATGTGAGTGTACGTGAGTCACGAAAATAATATCGTCGTAAGTGTGCGTGAGTAACGAATTTCTGTAAAACACGCTCACGAAAATAATCCCGCTTACGAACATAAAATGCTTACGAGTTGAATTTATTTATAATTTTAGTGACTTCCTAGGTGTTAAGAGTTTTATAACGCTCTCGATATATTTTTCGTGAGTCACGACATTTAAAAGATTTTCGTGCGTGAGAACAAATTTTTTCGTGAACGTGCGTGAGCGTGAGTCCATCAAAAGATATCGTGTGTGTGTGTGCATGAATAATATTTCTCCGCCGTGAGTGTGCATGAGCGTGAGCAAAATATTACTCACGTGCACACCTCTAGTGGTCGCACACCTCTAGCTGAATTATTTACCTTACCTTTCATTTCCCTCTCCAATATTCTATAATTTCAAAATATATTTACTGAGATGTTCACTTACCTCGTTGGTGTTACCCCCTGGACTGCTGCTGACCGACCCAGATCCAGATCTCACACACTGCATGCTTTTATAGTTAATTTAAAGATTATTTCTTTAAATCTAAAATGTTTTTCTTTACTTTAAGGCAAACTGGCCAAAGTTCAAAGACATGTGACTTTGACAGAGGGTCATGATTTTCAATGATTGGTGTCCTAAACTTAAAGAAAGAAATTTTTAAATTAAAGATTATAAACTTTCTTTTAATTAAAATTTCTATATTTTAAAGAAGTTTGTTCTTAATATTGTGTAAATTGTGTGACCTAAAATGTAGGTTTCGGTCAATATTTTTTCAGTAAGGAGTTGTCTCACTGGTACAAAAGCGGCCAGAATTTAGTTTTCTCCGATGAAAAGCCATTCCAAAGAAATTGAGGGGTTACTTCCCAGAAAAAAATGGAGCACTATTTTAGCAGGATTGTAAGGAAAAGAGGCAGAACCAAGTACTTACAAAACAACCGAATCCCGATTTAGAGCAGCTTCTACATAGCGCTGCTATAATTGCTCATTGCAATAGCATTATTGCTCAGAAGTGATATATAATCTTGAGTATAGCATTGTGGGTGTGACGGAAGACAGCACTACCTATCATGCATCAATACTGCATGAATTGGTTGCAATAACGTAAACGAATGATCATAGACTAGTTGGATACTCGTATACATTATTGCCACCGATTCATGCACTGTGGATGCACTGCCTACTTTATTGTATACTAGAGGTCAGCTGATGGTGGGTATTTAAGATTCCACCCGGGTGAACTTTTGGTCGCATATACTTGCTTTAAATGTTAGCAGATCTTCCACCTTCTAATATTTTATAAAATTCCTACCCATTAGTGTTACGTTTGTTTTTTGGAAATGTCCACCACTGTGCTATATTGGTATCCTTTGCATTTTGGTTGAAAGTTTTCATTCTGCTGGTCTTATTATTACCAATGACGACTTCCCGTTTACGTATTTATGAAAGAGGCCAAAGGCCAACCATCTCACGTCACTGCAATGAGTCGTGGCTATTGTGAGAAATGTGTGACGCAGGCCGGTTTCGTATTGCAGATTACATCAGTAATTCTTATATTGTTAATTTTTGAATTGAACCTAAATGAAACAGCATAAAAAATGTAATTTTAAGGGCATACCACACGCAGCAAAACAAAAAATGCATATCATGATGTTTCGTGGTATAATTGACATATAGTACTATTCTATGTCACACGTTCTAAACTGATGCTTTCTAAATTCGCAAAAATTTGGAATATATATGCAATGTCATTATTTTCTTCTTTCTTCTACGA
The DNA here is from genome assembly GCF_050003625.1 of Haematobia irritans. Classification (NCBI taxonomy): domain Eukaryota; kingdom Metazoa; phylum Arthropoda; class Insecta; order Diptera; family Muscidae; genus Haematobia; species Haematobia irritans. The sequence goes on along the minus strand of NC_134399.1, from coordinate 108,579,389 downwards.
AAATATTGTATTTGGCACATCGTTTGCAATTAAGTTATTTGTTTTCTTTAAACGAAGTTTCCTTAAATGCTTTACACACTGGAATATGAGCCTTATACACAAAAGGTTGTTTGTTCAATCCCAGTCAGCCGAACTTTAAAAGGTTTTTCTTCAGTGGGTTATATACTGATGATAATGTTGAAGACATTTTTGTGATTTACAAAAGCTCCTGGTTTGTGAAAAGTGTGACTCGTTGGTATTTTTTAGCCGATTTACTTAAACATTTTCTTGAAACGCAAAAGGAGATCTTATTTGCTTGAAACAGAGACTTTGTTAAACACAAAACTGCATGTTTTTAATTGCTCCACGGTAGGTTAGGTTAGGTTAAGTTGAAGTGGCAGCCCGATTTATTGTTTCAGGTTCACTTAGACTATGCAATCCATTGTGATACCACATTAACTAAAGTTACCTATTTCATATAGGCACTTCTAGTTTTAACCGCTGAACCTACTACTACATATTATGTTATTGAACCATCCAAATTCTTCCTAAAACATTAGAAAACTGCTTAAGTTGACAGGTCAGACAGCAATCTAAAGCTGTATGCTACTAAAATTCGCTTACGCCTACACAAAATGCAGGACATTCACACAAGAGATGTCTAATTGATTCCTTTTCGTCCGCATCACGACAACTCATAGGTTAGGTTATAGAGGATGACACCAAATCTATAGAAAGGAAAAATGGAGTAACTTGTTTCTTTCCTCTTCACAGTTGTTCTTTCCTCTTCGTCGTCTATTTTCCTCTGCCAGGGTTGGTCACATCTCCTTTGCGTTCTTGGAAAAGAAAAACGGTTCTCTAGGTCTTCTATCCAGAAGCCTTGATAAAGGCGAGTATATCCTTTAAATTGCAGTCCCGTACCTCAGTAATATCCTGAAATGAAAAGGAGCCCAGTATCTTGTTTCTTCTAAACGATTATGTCGGACACTGGCACAGAAAGTGGTAAGAGTCTTCTGTAACCTCCGGGGCAAGGCACCATCTACAAATATCATCGGTCATTAAGCCAATTCTTAGCATGTACTTCCCAAGTGTGTTGTGTCCTGTTATGATGCATATTAACGGCCTCAAATTTTCTCTATACGTCGTCATTATAAGTTCTGAGTTTCTACCACTTTTGTCGTTCCATATCAGTTTGGTCTGCCCGCAACCCACAGAGGAAGTCCATCGTTCCTTCCACAAATCATTGTATTTGACATTGACCCTGTAAGTAAATAAAGTTAGCGGTGGAAAACGTCCGTGACGATGTTATCCATGCCGCGAGCACCTTCTTTAGCCAGTACATCTGCCTTCTCATTGCCCCATATTCCATAATGTCCAAGTACCCAGCACAGAGTTATATTATGCTGTTCAGCGAGAACTCTGAGTTCTGTACGACAGCGTCTGACTACTTTCGACGTTATGTTCGTGTTATCTAAGGCCTACATTGCTGCCTGACTGTCGACGAAAAAGCAGATATCGCTCCTGAATATCGGCCTCGTCAAAAGGAGCTCCGCAGCTTTGGCAATAGCAAATACCTCCGCCTGAAAGATGCTGCATGTGGTGTCCATTCCATATGATTCCTAGGTCCTCGCAGTAGATACCACTGCCCGTGCCTTTCGATGCGCCCTTATAAATGTTCAGATCTCCAAACACTAACATCAGAGATGATCTTTATCAAACTTTTTTAGGTTTGCGACTGTCGCAAAGTTGCAATCGCCGTAAACGTCACATACGCGTCGTAAGTGTAGAAAAAGTAACAAACGTAACAAATTCAAAATATTTCAGTCGCGTCAGCTGGGCAGCGAATTCGATGATATCCAAGATGATGATATGTTCGAAGATGTTCCAATTCTCAGAAATGTTCACAAAATTATTAAAAAAAAAGTTGACTAGAGAATAGACTTATTTCAATGGGTGACTTCAACAAAAAATCGATGGTGCGGTAAACGTGACGATCTATACTGCTGCTTAGAGAGAATTTTATAAATTCACTTTTTGGCTTATTTCGATACTAATTAAAAATTGTTAAAACTCGAGCTAGTCATTCGATCATGCAACAGAAGCTTTGATGAACATAGTGGACCACGCACACCCAGAATAGTTTGAAGTTCGGAATGAGATATCTAAAACTAGTTGAGTTTTCAGTAAATACAATATTACAGCATATTGAATCCCTTTATCGGGGAGCCAAACAAAATTAAATTTAAAAATGTTCATAATTTCTTTTATTTGAAATTAGGTTTTCTACATTAGGTTTACGACTTTTGCGACATACGTATTACATCATTGTAAATGTATGTCGCAAAAATCAGAGTTTTTGAAAGGCCAACACTGACTAACATATCTAGTTTGTGTTTTAAGTTTAGATGGGTCCATATTTGCTTGGTGTTCTTGCAACCCTTACAATTCTCCCATCGGACATCATAACAGCCTTCTCACGCAGTAAGAGCTTGCAGGTAGCCAAAGGCATACGGACAGATTCTAGTTCCCCTGAAATATGTAAGATACTTCCTAGCCTTGGATCCACCGTGGTGCAATGGTTTGCATGCCCGCCTTGCATACACAAGGTCGTGGGTTCGATTCCTGCTTCGAACGAACACCAAAAAGTTTTTCAGCGGTGGATTATCTCACCTCAGTAATGAATCGGGCAGCACTCAATGATAAGAGAGAAGTTCACCACTGTGGTACCACAATGGACTGCATATTCTAAGTAAGCGTGATACATCGGGCTGCCACCTAACCTAACCTAGTTCCTAGCCTTGCTAACTAATCCGCTTCGCAGGTATGTTCCTATGGTCAGGCACCCACATTAGGTGAATATTGTACTGCTCAGCCATTTCGTTGAGAGATTTGCGGCAGTCGATGGTCGTTTTCGAGTTAAGGAACACAGAGTCCAAGGATTTGGTTGCAGGTTGACTGTCTGAGTATATACTAATGCCAACATTTGTTGGAACATTACTTCTCAGCCAATTCACCACCTCTCTTATTGCTAAAAAACCTGAAAAACACTACAGTGATTAGGTAATCTCTTCGCTATTCGAAGTTCCAGGTCTTTAGAATATACTACGAAACTAACTTGTCTATCTAATTTGGAGCCATCAGTGTAGAAATCTATTTAACGTTTATTCCCCGGGGTCTGTGTGCACCACGCATCACTGTAGGGAATTAGAGTTTCAATTTTTTTGTGGTTTCACCAGAGTGTAATCACTACGTTTGGCACATATGGCATTATTTTGAGGACCGAACTGTGACCGTACCTTTTTTCCGACCACAGCGACAGCTCGAGCAACTGCACAGCCGTTGTTGCTGCTGACTGTTTGGCTAATATGTCTAAAGGTAATAGATTCAGCATGACATTAATGGAATCTGTTGCTGTCTTACTGAATGCCCCTGAAATACACAAGCACGCCATACGCTGAACTTTATCTAAACCTGTCGGTTGCTGAAGTGCCGGCCAGCAGACTACAACACCATATAGCATTATAGGTCCAACCACTGTCGTATATAGCCAATGCACAATTTTCGGTTTTAGTACTCACTTTTTCCCTATTGCCTTTTTGCACGAGTACAACGCTACCGTAGCTTTTCTCGCCTTTTCTTAAATATTAAGCTTAAAGTTCAGCTTCCTATCCAAAATAACGCCAAGGTATTTTGCACACTCACCAAAGGGAATTTCAGTACCCCCTAAGGAAATGGGCCTAACCGTGGGAGTTTTGCGATCTTTGCAGTACATGACTAGTTCTGTCTTTGCTGGATTTACACCAAGACCATTATCTTTCGCCCATTTCTCAGTCATCCGGAGAGCTCTCTGTATAATATCTCTGATTGTGGATGGGAAACTTCCCCTGACTGCTAGAGCCACATCATCTGCGTTATGCCACAACTTTTATCCTTTCTTTTTCTAGTGAAACAAGAAGGTTGTTTATAGCAATACTCCAAAGAATAGGTGATAGAACTCCTTCTTGGGGAGTGCCTCTATACACATACCTTTGTATGTTTGCTTGTCCTAGTGTGGCTGAAATACGCCTCTTCGTTAGAAGTTGGTCTGACAGCCTATGTATACCTTGATCAACATTCAGAGTTGTCAGTCCATTTAATATCGAACTCGTATGGACGTTATTGAATGCTCCTTTGATGTCTAGAAAAGCCACAAGAGTGTATACATTGACAGAAAGTCAGCTTTCAATAAAGCTGACTAGTTCATGCAATGCGGTCACAGCCTGCCCTTCGAGTAAGCATATTGTCCTTTCGAGAGCAGTCATCAATCGATGGTGGTTCTAAGATAAATATATATCATCCTCTCCAGAGTCTTAAGAGGGAATAAGCTGATTGGTCAGAAATCCTTCGCATTCGAGAGAGAGGCTGTTCCCGCTTTAGGTATGAAAACGACTTTTGTTTCCCTCCACTTTCCTGGAATATATGCTAAGTTGATACATCCTTTGTATATGTCACCGACAATCACGACATAATTTTGTCAATCACTGCTTGTAACTCCGCCGGAGTAATTCCATCAGATCCGGGGAAAATGAATGGTCCAAAACTATTTAAAGCCCCTTTTATTTTATATTCCGATACAATTTCCTCTATAGGAAATAACTGCTGAGCCTCTGTAGCACCGTCAGAACATGGTTCAACCGTCTGATTTCCAGGAAAATGTGTGTCCAATAGTACCTCAAGCGTCTCCTCACTGGACGTTGTTCAATTGCTCTCCATTGTTTTAATGAAACCTGGAACGGAGTTAGTGGATGCTGGTACCTTCCGTAGCCTGGAAGCCTAAATATGCTTTTAACATGGAATATCACCGTCGTTGATATTTCGCTGATAATAAATTCTGTACCTAAAACTATTATGAAGGGCACTTTAGCCATTATCCACTGGAGATAACGTATGTTAAGTGCATCAGGTTGTCTTAGGGTGGTCTCTTTTATCAGTGCCTTGTGTGTCGTTGTGTTTTATGATATTATTTCCTAAGAAGACCCTAATAAAACGCAGAGGCATATATTTGTTTAGGATAGCGATAAGACTATGGGGTTAGCATGTGGCAACTATGTGTTGCCTCTAGACTAGATTTATGATTTGCATTATTCTAGATGTAAGTTTTTATTAGATAAAGAATTTAGTATTAATTTGGAATCCAAGCAGAAAAGTAGGTTTTTTGATTTGAGATTTCAAATGGAGCTCATTGCAATTGTTGTCAATGACAATTAATTGTACAATACTGCTACAGTCATCATTCCAAGAGTTGTACTGAGCCCTTCTCAGATCTCGCTTATAGCCTCTCAGATTAATCTTGTAAGCGTCCCAATCCTCCGGATCCCGGGGGGAAAGTCCCCCTGATAAAGAGCTTACTGCAGAATTTTCTCATATTATTTAAGTCCGTAGACCACCATGGCTTTGAGTGAGATGTTGAAGTGCAGTGCTTATATTTGTCTTTGGTATTTCTGGTATCATCTTATTGGACTTATACCTATTCCAATCAGCTTTCCTCACACGTTAACTATAATTTTCGCATTTTAATGGTTTGCTCTAGTTGACCTGTGACTGTGGACTATTTTAGATTTTCAACTGTAGTAATTGCGCCACCGTGGTGCAATGGTTAGCATGCCCGCCTTGCATACACAAGGTCGTGGGTTCGATTCCTGCTTCGACCGAACACCAACAAGTTTTTTAGCGGTGATTATCCCACCTCAGTAATGCTGGTGACATTTCTGAGGATTTCCAAGCTTCTCTAAGTGGTTTCACTGCAATTTGGAACGCCGTTTGGACTCGGCTATAAAAAGCAGGTCCCTTGTCATTGAGCTTAACATGGAATCGGGCAGCACACAGTGATAAGAGAGAAGTTCACCAATGTGGTATCACAATGGACTGAATAGTCTAAGTGAGCCTGATACATCTGGCCGCCACCTAACCTAACCTAACCTAATTGCGCCTCATTCATCTTGAAGTAATTCTGATTGTGTTATGAGGCAATCATAAATACTTTGGTAAAAGGTGATACGGTCATAATTTGGTCAAGGGAAAACGCGTGTAAATCGGTGAAATCGTTTATTTAAAAAATCAAATTAAATTTCTTTTTCAAGTTCAATTAGTATAAAATTCAGGAAAAATATTCAGTTAGGCTTTCGCTTTTCCAAATCCGAATTGCCGGGCCTCACGCTTGACACCTGAAATCAGATTTTGTACAGCCACCTTGTGCACCTTCTTCGCCGCAGAAAGCCAGTTTGCCTTGAACTGCTGCTCGTCCTTAGCAGTTTTGTTGGTCTTCTTTAGGTTCCGCTTGACAATAGCCCAGTATTTCTCACTTGGGCGGAGCTCTGGCGTGTTGGGAGGGTTCTTGTCCTTGGGAACCACCTGCACGTTGTTGGCATCGTACCACTTCATGGCCTTTTTACCGTAATGGCAAGATGCCAAATCCGGCCAAAACAGTACGGAACAACCGTGTTTCTTCAGGAAAGGCAGCAGACGTTTATTCAAACACTCTTTCACGTAAATTTCTTGGTTGACAGTCCCGGAAGCTATGAAAATGCTGCTTTTCAAGCCACAGGTACAGATGGCTTGCCAAACCAGATATTTCTTTGCGAACTTTGACAGTTTTATGTGCTTGAAAATATCTGCTACCTTTCCCCTTCCTTTTGCCGTATAAAACTCCTGTCCCGGAAGCTGCTTGTAGTCGGCTTTGACGTAGGTTTCGTCGTCCATTACCACGCAGTCAAACTTCGTCAGCATCGTCGTGTACAGCCTCCGGGATCGCGCTTTGGCCGTCGTATTTTGTTTATCATCGCGATTTGGAGTCACTACCTTCTTGTAAGTCGATAGTCCGGTTCGTTTTTTGGCTCGATGCACGGTTGTAGACGATGCACCCAGCTTATTTGCGGCATCTCGGAGAGAGAGGTTAGAGTTTCGCTTGAAACTACCGGCTACTCTCTTTGTCGTCTCAGCGGCTTCCAGTTTTCGATTTCCCCCCGATCCAGACTTCCTGGCTGTCGACAAACGTTCCCCAAACACTTTAATTACATTTGTAACGGTTGATTTGGCAACTTTTAGCGATTTTGCCAGTTTTGCGTGCGAGTAGCTCTGATTTTCGCGATGCGCGAGCAAAATTTAGATACGCTGCTCTTCTTGCTTGGACGGCATTTTGACAACTGAAGAGTGAATTCCAAAATCAAAATAGGAGCAACATTCTACACACACAAACATTCAAAATGAGGGGTGTTCAGGTTTTTTAAATGCAAAATTGAAAGAAATACTTCAAGTTTATATTGACCAAATTTTGACCGTATCACCCTTTAATCAACCAAGTAAAACAAAAAAGCGTAAGTATTTGTACGGTGTACAAATGACCGCCCTTGATTTAATCTATAACTCATTTTTGTGCTATGAGTCCACTTACCTTTTGATATATTTCTCATTGAAGATAATATGTCAACACAAGTCATAGATTCACCTTGCACATGAAATATAACTCATCCACAACACTTATCTCTGAAAGAACTCATCCTCAAAAAAAAAGAGAACATCATTAGCTTTCCGTATAATAAAACGTACCAATATGCGATGAAAATGTATTTTTCTTCATTTCTAGAAGACCTTCGACTATCTACTACCACCATCCATAGTTTTATCATAGAACTCTCCGTTTGTACTTATGGATGTACTCGTATTGCGATTATATGAACAGCACTTTTATTTGTATCTTGGGATTTCGGCGGGGAGAGGGGAAAACTAGCTGGTCGGTCGGTATATCCTTGTCATGTCCCATATAAAATGGGTGGGAGCAAAACTTTAGTTGTACTTGGGGATCACTTTTTCTTGGCTTCGAAACACGTAAGTGTTTCTGTGGCCACTTTAATAAATTGATTTCACGTTTCTAGCTAACAGAAAAATGAAGCCGTAGCAAATAAAAATACAAACTTTTTCCTTTCGACTGACTTGCAATGATAATAAATTAATAATAATAATAATCTTTCGCTTTATGTTGGAGTTTTGTGGTTACGTTGATGTGAAGCCATCGACATTCTTGAAATTTTTCGTAATTGATATTAGTTTAACTTTTTTGGCAAAGTTTTTAGGAGTTTTTTTTATATATAGTTGAGCACTTTTAGTGTTCGTCACTAATGTTTCTGTACTCTCCACTATAGTTGGCATAAATCAATGGTCTCAGAGAAAAGACACGCCGTTCATTTAGGTAGCATGGTTTGTCTGATTATAGATAAGCTAGGCGATTTGTATGAGGGTTGCATTTTTATAGTTAGTATCTGGTATTAGAATCGGTTAAAGGACACGAAATTACTTCAAATGCAAGTTATATGTGAGTACTTGTATAGTTGAACTGTTAGACAAAAATTCAGTCAGGTTGCAATCGATGCAATTAAACTGCAGGCTAAAGCATCAGCGAAATCTCTGTGAAAAATGTTTTGTACTACCTATGTGATTCAAGGGAGCCACCGTGGTGCAATGGTTAGCATGCCCGCCTTGCATACACAAGGTCGTGGGTTCGATTCTTGCTACGACCGAACACTAAAAAGTTTTTCAGCGGTGGATTATCTCATTTTCTGAGGGTTTCAAAGCTTCTCTAAGTGGTTTCACTGGAATGTGGAACGCCGTTCGGTCTCGGCTATAAAATGGAGGTCCCTTGTCATTGAGCTTAACATGGAATCGGGCAGCACTCAGTGATAAGAAAGAAGTTCACCACTGTGGTATCACAATGGACTGAATAGTCTAAGTGAGCCTGATACATCGGGCTGCCACCTAACCTAACCTAACCTATCAGCCTAGATAAATATATTTTTTTTTAATATTCACTTTTATTACAACTGAGTTTAACTTATCTAGTAATTTATAGATAATTTAAAATATACTACTAGTAAGTTAAGCTAGTATTAAAATATATAGTTGAGAAATAGTACATTAACTACACTCTAATTTAAGTTAATTTCATTAGCTGACTAAGTCCATTGGTGTAGTTCGTTTGATTCTTCTTCCAATTGAATAACAGGTGAAGATTTCGTTTAGTTCAGAATTTGAATGATGCTGAAGCTTGGTGGCGTGTATTCTTGCATGGAGAGAGATTTCATCTGCTATAGTTCGCACTCCTAAATCACTATGTAAATCACTGTTTGCGTTAACAATAGTACGTAATATCAAGTTTTGAGTCTTCTGTATGGTATCTATTGCTTTCTTTGCAGTACAGCCCCGCAGCTGGATACCATAACTCCATATTGGTTTTATTACTTGGTTGTATATAAGCGTTTTATTTTTCAATGATATCCTGTTTTCGACAAACATCCAGTACAATATTCAGTCAATTGTAGTTTGAGTTCTTTATTCTTTTTCTTCACGTGTTCCTTCCATCTTATTTTAGCGTCCAGTGTCATGTCCAAGTATTTAGCGGTGTTTGCGAATGGAACTATTGAACCATTAAGATACAATAGAATACATTTGGTGTCTTTGTTAGAAAATACTATAGATTTGTTTTCATTTATGTTCATCCTCCATTTATTTATCCAATACATGATAGTGGATAGAACGTGTTGGATCCTTTTGGTAGCTTCCATCAGCAAACGTTGTAATTGTTGCTTCAGGTAGATTTGTAATGTCCCTAGTATATAGGAGATACAGAACTGGCCCTAGGATACTTCCCTGTGGCAAACCTGCTTTTATTGGACGAAGTGAGGAGTGTACGTAAAGCAGTTTCTTTACTGCAATATGTGGTAGATTTTAGAATATCTTGCCAGTTATCAAATTATAACCGGGGGTGCTTAGTGCTTAAGTCTTTTGCAATTATATTTTTTAGCTCTTTGAGCTTATCTGGTTCGATTGGAAGACTGTCATTTCTTTCAATTTTAACTCTGGGCTTAAATATATTTTGGAAATGGTCAGCAAATAGCTCTACTATGTCCTCGGCTTTCCGGATCAAACATCCACTATCGTTTCTAATTGGAGGAATTTTGGGCGAAGCGTGGTTAAATTGTTTAGTTGCTTTCCATAAGTTATAGTTAGTGGTTTTGGTTGCTGATAAATTTCCTAGATACAAAGACATGTCTTTATTCTTAGATAAATATGAGTGGTATAAAGTATTATGCACTAAAGAATAATATAACCTCTGTTGTTGTTGACTAGAAACAAAACATTATGTAATCGTTCGCCAATTGGGTGAATTCTGCAATATCTCTAAAAATAGATTTCGGTTTGTTGCTGCATTAATAACTAACCGAACAAACCAAAATCGAAAAATAAGATTAAGGGATTGTAGTTATATGAGAGGATGAGGCACACTTGTGGTGAAAAAAATGGTTCAATTTGGGAAGAATAATTCTCGTATGTAATTTTCGTAAGAAATTAACATATAAGACCCAAATTTAATCATCTCACCCGGCCAGATCTAACTAGAGACTATGGAAATGTGCCAACAGTGAAACATATTGGCATTTTCATCTGGCATTTTCTTTTCAATAACTTACAAATGCCAATTCCTTAATCTTTATGTCCAATAAGCTCGCATTAAAATTTAAATGATAATATTGCCTAATTTTAGTGATTAAATTACAGGTCAGTGATTTAATTATTGGTCAATGATTGCACTGTAATTCAAAGCATCTGCAATTGAAATATTACTTGTATTTATACTGCAGTAACAGAATTTCTGGTTGAATTTTCAGAGATGATATTAGCTTCATAGCTCATAAAATGGTTACACATGCAAAGTACCTTGTTAGTTCTTCTACGGTTGAACTGCAAACCGAAATCTATGCGAAAAACCTGCAGGCTCAAAGCTCTGTGATATAAATACGGTCGAAACTTAAGTGTCTAACCTGCATGCGAATATGACAGTGTTTCAACCCCAGATAAAAGTCTTAGTGATTGAACCACTGGCAGAAATCTAAGTGGTACAATGTAACATAATGTACGAGAGAAGTAAATATGTAATCTGAACAGCAGGCGGAGAAGGTTAGGTTGGGTTAGGTTAGGTGGCAGCCCGATGTATCAGGCTCACTTAGACTATTCAGTCCATTGTGATACCACATTAGTGAACTTCTCTCTTATCACTGAGTGCTGCCCGATTCCATGTTAAGCTCAATAACAAGGGATCTCCTTTTTATAGCCTAGTCCGAACGGCGTTCGGCGTTAGTGAACCACTTAAAGAAGATTTGAAACCCTCAGAAATGTCACCAGCATTGCTGATGTGGTATAATCCGCCGCAGAAAAACTTGTTGGTGTTCGGTCGAAGCAGGAATCGAACCCACGACCTTGTGTATGCAAGGCGGGCATGCTAACCATTGCATCACGGTGGTTCCCAGGAACTTCTGATTAAAATCTTGGTGTTTGAACTAGGACCGAAATATTAGTGGTACAAATTTCTGACTGAAATATCAGTGCTATAATGTCAGAGGAAAATAGCATTGTACGAGGGCACCATACGTTTGAAACTGTTACCGTTCTGCACTAAACTGCAAATTTATTTATTTATCCTGCACAACAAGACTTACGACTTATATTTACTGTACAGGAATTTTGGTTAAAAGGTATTTCCACTTCGTAATTTAGTGAAAAGTCACGTTAGGTTTAAATAAATAAAGAAAAGCAAAAAAAAAAAAAATAGAAAATACAATTAAAGAATTAAGAGAAAATATTATAATTTAACCCTAGGATAGACCAATTTGGCCAGACCAAATTTGACTTTGAGCGCTTAGTGATGGGAAGCTTATCGCCTATCCTAGGCTTAAAAGAAAACAATAGACAAAAATAATTATAAAGTTAATGTATTAATTTAAGGCAAAATGAAAAGAAAATATAGCATATGCTGTTAATTAGTTTGATAATAGATTTGAATAATGAGGAAATAACCAGAGATGGTCTGTATCAAACTTTTTTAGGTTTGCGACTGTCGCAAAGTTGTAAACGTCGTAAACGTCACATACGCGTCGTAAATGTAGAAAAAGTAACAAAAGTCGCAAACTCAAAATACTTTAGTTGCGTCAGCTAGGCAGCGAATTCGATGATATCCAAGACGATGGTATATGCGAAGAAGTTTCAATTCTTAGGAATGTCCACAATTTTCGGTTTTAAGGTAGAACTACATACCATGCGTTCAATGCGTCCGATGATTGAAGAGTTGAAATTTCTCTTTGAAATCAAAAGTTCCAATAGTCTGCCGCAAACAGAAAAAAATCAACCCTTCCATCAACGCACGGATTGACGCATGGTGTGTAATTCAACCTTTAGTCTCCACATTTTCCCTATTGCATTTTGCAAGAGTACCGTGGATTTCCTCAACCTTTCTTTGCTTTAAGTTCAGTCTCCTGTCCAATATAACCCCAAGGTATTTTGCACACTCACCAACGGGAATTTCGATACCACCTAAGAAAATAGGATTGACCGTGGGAACACTTTCACAAATTTCTGCAGAAACTCACAGCGAATGCTGTCAAACTAAATTAAAAAATGTTCAGGATTTCTTCTATTCAAAATTAGGTTTTATACAGTAGGTTTACGACTTTTGCGACATACGTATTATACCGTCGCAAAAGTATGTCGCAAAAGTCACAGTTTGTGACAAGCCATCCCTGGAAATAACATGTTTTTTGAATGTGTTGCTGTTTCGTTGTATGTTATGAGGGAGTACATTCCAGATACTTATCGCATGTGTGAAGAAGTTGAAACCGCAAAGGAACTAATTTCTTACCCCTTTTAGATATCGCGAAGCGAAGCCTCTCATATAAGTACCTAGGTTCACGCGTATAAATAACTCTATTGAGAAAGAAGAGTTGTCGGAGCGCCTCAATCCATAAACGTATCTCACGATATTATTGTAAACGACATTCAACTTCCGTCTGCTTCCGGCATCGCAACTCGAAAATAGTTCACTTCCATACAACAATCCTGGCAAGACATAACTCTTTGCTAAGATAACTCTTGTCTTGAGCGGAGTAAAGCGTTGTGTGTGCCATAAGGTTCTTAATTTTGCATATGCCTGACCAACAATGTAGTTTATGTGATCCCCCCAAGACAATTTGCCATTCAATACTACAGCAAGATTCTTGGCCGTGGAAACAATATCCACCTGTTGTCCGTTAATCTTAACCTAAATGTCGTTAGGAACCTGAATACCGCGTCCATTGTCACTAGTCATTTAGAGTTTCTTGGATTGAGAAGTAATCCATTTCTTGTAGCCCAATTGTTCACAGAAAGGAGGTCGTCATTGATCTTGTCTGCTCATATATATTTGTAAGTCATCAGCGTACATATGTAACCTGCTATATCTCAAAACATGTGGCAAATCATTTATATATAGAGAAAAAAGGAGAGGACCAAGATTTGAGCCCTGCGGTACGCCTCTTGAAACAATTAGGGGATCCGAAGTACCAATACCCGCGTATACCGACTATTTCCTGTCAACGAGATAGGAATGCAGAAGACGTACCGAACTGGCCGAAAAATTAAATAAGTTCCTTAGCTTCAGACATAAAAGGGAATGATCCATCGAATCAAACGCCTTCGAATGGTCCAGCAGCACCAGAAAATTAACTTTTACCTCATCCTGATCAGATCTTAAAGCCTCACACACATCAGCCACAGCACTTATGCAGCTGTGGCCCGAACGAAAACCCGATTGCCTCGAGCATAAAAGGGAATATCGATTCCGAAATTCTTGCATTTGCCCATTCAAAAGTCTCTCGAACACCGAAAAAAAAGGGAAGCAGTGATATTGGCCGAAACTCTGATTCACCCTTAGGTATGGGTATGACCTTAGCATGTTTCCAAAGACTGGGGAAAGTACTCCTTGTCAAAATAGAATTGAAAGCGTGGGTGACATAGGGCAAGATCAGTGGCAACAAAATTCTCACAAAATTTGGGATCTATATAGTCGTATCCCATCGAATCCGACTTCACCTGAGTGAAGGCACGAAGAATATCATATTGTGTCACGCTGCTAAACTCGAATGAGTTCGAGTCATCCAAAGCCCATGAGTGCATAGACAAGTCGCTGTAAAATTCCGTGTCAACTGAAACAAATGGCAAATTCACAAATGCATCGTTCAAAATATTTGGGTCCATGTGACACTCCTTTCTATAACATTTACCTATGCCAATATCCCTAATGACCCTCCAGGTATCTTTCGTTCCCAAGGCGAACCGAAATCGGTTCGAAAAATATGCCGATTTAGCCTGCTTTATCAGAGAATTGACATGTCTTCTCGCCTCCCGCAACTCATCATGAACCGTCGCAGTCCTAAATCGTTTCCATCTTGAGTAGAGAAAATCTCTAGCATTAATGACTTGTTTTATATCATTCGTAAACCACGGATGAGACCTTGGTCTCGTAAGTTTTAACGGGGACACACAAGTCATATAAATATATTATATTATTCTGATGAAAAGTGATTTGTTCATCGACATTATCCATCACATATATCTGAGACCAGTCGATGAGATCAAACTGAAAGTAGAGGTTTCCGCATCTGTACATCATACGATAAAAAATTAGGTCATGTTTGGAAAAGGTAGAGGCAGATATGTGATCATACAAAATAACATAATAGATGTCGCTCACAAAGAATATGTCTAACAGCGTTCCACCCGAAGACGTATGGTGAGTGGGGACCGTTGTGTTCGTAGGATATAATCCCAATGACAACATTTCGTCCGACAGTCTATTCTCGGTCAATATATTAGAATTAAAATCAGCAGTGATGATGATATTACTGTACCGAACCGTAAGTGCCTGCATGGCAGCGAGAAAACTATCAATCATAACATCATTACGAGGCCTATATACACATGCAACAAAAACTTTACCTCCAGGAGACTTAATCTCAATTGATATTATCTCAATAGCGTCATCCCGAGTTGACTGAGCACAAAAACGTGATACCAATTTATCCCTTACATAGATTGCCACCCCGCCTCCTCTCCGCTTCCTATAGTTCCTATAAATAACGTATCCTGATAATCTTACAAGACTATCAGGTATTGAATCCGACAGGCATGTCTCAGATATGCATACTATATCTATGTTAGAGTCCTCAAAAATGAAGCGAAACCCGTCGATCTTATTCCGCAACTCTCAATTGAACTGAAGAACCTAATCTCAATGGTACAATGTATAACATATCTCAAAGCAAATGAATTACGTGTGTACGAGTGCACCAACGAAATAAGAGATTACAGACCGAAATCTTAGGCTTTGAAATCTAGGCTTAAAACTCCGGAGTACAATTTACGATATTATGTATAACCTCTGCAAAACTTTTTCACAAAATATCTGAAAACAATAGGTGCACAGAAACTGTCGCAAAATTGTAAGCGTCGTAAATGTAGACTCCGAAGGCCGATTCGTGGCCGATAATCGATTTATGGCCCAATGCCGAAGTCGATTCTTCGGTCGAGCTCTAAAAGGAATACTGTACAATTATGAGTTGAACTAGAATCGTTTGGTTTGTTGATTGCTGAATTGCAACCACCAACCTAATTCATTGGTCCAATGAGTTGTTAACTCAAACAATAATATCAATCACCGCATAAGCTAACAATTTAATTGATTTAACTCAATTTATTGTAATCCATTTTGATTAATTGTGTGAAATCCCTTCTAACTACTATATAATATAGCCAATGCACAAGTTTTGGTTTTACACATGACCAATTGCTTTTCTATTCTATTCATTTGATTACAGTAAGTAGAACCTCCTGCAGTTTTCTAAAAGTATTATTACCATGTTCATTATACCCACCACCATAGAATGGTGACGGGGGTATAATAAGTTTGTCATTCCGTTTGTAACGCATCGAAATATCGATTTCCGACTATATAAAGTATATATATTCTTGATCAGGGAGAAATTCTAAGACGATATAACGATGTCCGTCTGTCCGTCTGTCTGTCTGTCTGTCTGTCTGTCTGTTGTAATCACGCTACAGTCTTCAATAATGAAGCAATCGTGCTGAAATTTTGCACAAGCTCGTCTTTTGTCTGCAGGCAGGTCAAGTTCGAAGATGGGCTATATCGGTCCAGGTTTTGATATAGTCCCCATATAAACCGACCTCCCGATTTGGGATCTTGGGCTTATAGAAATCGTAGTTTTTATCCAATTTGCCTGAAATTTGAAATCTGGAGGTATTTTATGACCATAAAGAGATGTGCCAAAAATGGTGAGTATCGGTCCACGTTTTGGTATAGCCCCCATATAGACCGATCTCCCGATTTTACTTCTAGGGCTTATAGAAACCGAAGTTTTTATTCAATTTACCTGAAATTTGAAATCTAGAGGTATTGTAGGACCACAAATACATGTGCCAAAAATTGTGAGTATCGGTCCATATTTTGGTATAGCCCCCATATAGACCGATCTCCCGATTTTACTTCTTGGGCTTATAGAAACCGCAGTTTTTATTCAATTTACCTGAAATTGGAAATCTAGAGGTATTGTAGGACCACAAATACGTGTGCCAAAAATTGTGAGTATCGGTCCATATTTTGGTATAGCTCCCATATAGACCGATCTCCCGATTTTACTTCTTGGGCTTATAGAAACCGCAGTTTTTATTCAATTTATCTGAAATTGGAAATCTAGAGGTATTGTAGGACCACAAATACGTGTGCCAAAAATTGTGAGTATCGGTCCATATTTTGGGATAGCCCCCATATAGACCGATCTCCCGATTTGGGGTCTTGGGCTTATAGAAACCGTATTTTTTATCCAATTTGTCTGAAATTGGAAATCTAGAGGTATTTTAGGACCATAAAGAGGTGTGCCGAAAATGGTGAGTATCGATCCATATTTTGGTATAGCCCCCATATAGACCGATTTCCCAATTTTACTTCTTGGGCTTCTAGAATCCGAAGTTTTTATCCTATTTGCCTGAAATTGGAAATCTAGAGGTATTTTCGGGTCACAAAGAGGTGTGCCGAAAATGGTGGGTATCGGTCCATATTTTAGTATAGCCCCCATAAGAACGATCTCCCGATTTAACTCCTTGGGTTTCTAGAAACCGTAGTTTTTATCTGATATGCCTGAAATTGTAAATATTCTGGTATTTTAGGCTCACAAAAACGTGTATCGGATTAAGTTTTTATCGGTCCATTTGGTAATGCCTCCATATAGACCGACTTCACTTCTTGAGGGTGTAGAAGGCGCACTGATCATGAAAATTGCTTGAAACTCAATGTAAAATTTCCAGATTTTACTTCTACAGATTTAAGATTTCAAATCAAGACGTTATTTTATAATTTTCTTGCACACTTACAAGAGATGTTAATGATTCCTCTAAACCTCAAACAAAAATGGTTCTTATAAATCCAGAATCTGATATAGTCCTCATAAGTGAAATCTTTAAATTTATCTTCGGGATGTGTCCTCAAGTCCTCAAGCCCTCCTGAAATTTCAAAGGAAACCCTAATATATGGTTCATGGTGGTGGGTATTTAAGATTCGGCCCGGCCGAACTTACTGCTGTATATACTTGTTTTACATTTATAATTCATAATGACGTTTTATATTTGAAATTTTTAGCTAAACTTTTCATATAAAATGTATGAGTTTCAGCGTTATTCTTTAAACTTATGGACAATATGCAAAATATTTCCCTTATTTTAAACCATTAAATATAGTAAACTGTCCGTTTCCATCCTATATTCTTTCACCTTCGACTGACGCTCTTTTTAAACTATTCCACCACACGTTGGTTGGGTTTCACTGAGTTTTGTATGTAACAGTGTTACCATTAGGTTTCGAAATATTTGCAAGGAGAATATCTTTTGGGTATGCGAAATTGACAATCTTTAAATTAAACTGAATCAAGCTAAATTATATCAGTTTCACTTAAAATGAAACCTTTTTTAAACCAAATGAAACTCTTTTCAAGGTAAATGAAACCTTTTTCAAATAAAATCTATACTTTTTCAATTAAAATTAAACCTTTTACTATTCAAAGTAGCCTTTATTAAATTCGAATGAAACTGTATAGAATATACGGAGCTTGCCTTTTATATTATGGGATTAGATTTTTCTTAAGAACTTAACAGATAAGACCCAAATTCATCATCACATCCCCCAGATCTTACTAAAGACTATGAAAATGTGTATTATGGCTTGTAAGATAAGTATCTGGCATTTTTATACTCTGCGCCACACTGTGGAACAGGTTATTATAAGTTAGTGCATATGTTTGCAACACCCAGAAGGAGACGAGATAGACACATGGTGTCTTTGGCAAAAATGCTCAGGGTGGGCTCCTGAGACGATATAGCCATGTCCGTCTGTCCGTGAACACATTTTTGTAATCAAAGTCTAGGTCGCAGTTTTAGTCCAATCGACTTCAAATTTGGCACAAGTATGTGTTTTGGCTCAGAATATAACCCTATTGATTGTGGACTTATATGGCCCCAAAAGCCAGAGTTTTACCCTAATTTGCTTAAAATTGTGCACAAGAAGAACATGTAGTACTATAGTCAAGTGTGCCAAATTTTATTGAAATCGGTTCAGATTTAGATATAGCTCCCATATATATCTTTCGCCCGATATAGACTAATACAGTCCCCGAAGCCAGAGTGTTACCCCAATTTGGTTGCAATTTTGCACTAGGAGTACAATTTGTAGTGTAGTCAAGTGTGGTAAATTTTATTGAAATCGGTTCAGATTTAGATATAGCTCCCATATATATCGTTCGCCCGATTTACACTCATATGAACACAGTGGCCAATCTTTTACTCCGATTTAGTTGAAATTTTGCACAGGGAGTAAAATTAGGATTGTAGCTATGCGTGCCAAATTTGTTTGAAATCGGTTCAGAGTTAGATATATCTCCCATATATAGCTTTCGTCCGATTTACACTCATATGACCACAGAGGCCAATTTTTTGCTCCGATTTAGTTGAAATTTTGCCCAGGGAGTAGAATTAGCATTGTAGCTACACTGAAAAAAATATTGTCGTGAGGTCAAAGATTTCATGTCTTTAAAATACGAATGCATAGAAGACACATTTCTCTAGTATAAAGTTTTTTTTCCTTGACCAAAGGTCGATAAACTTTTCAATGAAGTCGTATTGTCCTTATAATTAAGTGATTTGATTTAAAAATGGATATCATAACATGAAAGAAAAAATGTTTGGGCTAAGGTCAACTTAACTTTAATAATTTAGAAAAATCTTTAAATTTAATGAAATTGTCTTTAAATTTGTTGTCTTTTTTGCATCTTGACTACAAAACAAAAAATCGTTCAAATATAGGACATGTTTTTCAACACTTTATTTTAAAGACGTTTTTTACTTGAAACACAGCATAATTTCTACTAGAAGTCGAGTCTTAATTTGGAAAATAAAGTCGTCGTTAACTTGTTTTTAAAGGACTTTGACAGCATATGAAGAAAAAAAGCTGAAAAAGCGAAATATTAAAATTTGCTTCCTAGAAGCAAGTACACAAAACCCGATTTTAAAAGAGAATTGTGTCTTAAAAGTATCCTTACTTGTATTCTCCGCTTCTTTGGCTCGGAATCAATACCAAATTTTTTAAAGTAAAGACAAAATCTTTGGAACCGGGTATGCTTTTTTTTCAGTGTATGCGTGCCAAATTTGGTTGAAATCGGTTCAGATTTAGCTCCCATATATATGTTTTTTGATTTCGACAAAAAATGGTCAAAATACTAACATTTTCCTTGTAAAATCGCCACTGCTTAGTCGGAAAGTTGTAAAAATGACTCTAATTTTCCTAAACTTCTAGTACATATATATCGAGCGATAAATCATAAATAAACTTTTGCGAAGTTTCCTTAAAATTGCTTCAGATTTAAATGTTTCCCATATTTATTTACTAACATTGTGTTCCACCTTAGTGCATTAGCCGACTTAAATTTTGAGTCTATAGATTTTGTAGAATTCTATCAAATTCTGTCCAGATCGAGTAATGTTTAAATGTATGTATTTGGGACAAACCTTTATATATAACCCCCACACGGATGTGATATGGTATCGAAAATTTAGATCTACAAAGTGGTGCAGGTTATAATATAGTCGGCCCCGCCCGACTTTAGACTTTTCTTACTTGTTTTAAATAGCTTAATAATACCAATTAATCTTCATCTCCAATAAGCTCGTATTAGAATTGTAATGATTGTATCAAATGGTATATTTTACAAATGCGCAATTTTTTTGGAATGGATTCAGCATTTTCTTCGTCAAAATTTAAATAATTTGTACCATTCCTACCTGTGTATACTAAAAAAAAGTTTACTTGGATCCAAAGATTTTGACCTTCCATTAAGAATTTTGGTATTGATTCCGATCCTAAGATGCGGCTTCTTTAAAATAAAGAAATTTTTTAGCGACCTATCTGGCTTTAAACCTAGGACCAATAAAATTAAAATTAGGATACAGATCTCATTTATCAAATTTTCATTCTCCTAATAAAGGTACACACAAAAAAATAACTGCAAATAAATATTAACAACTTTATTTGTATGTAGAATCTGCTTATGCTCAACAAATTTGTCTATTGAACATGAGGCATTTGTTGTTGAAATGTGTTTGTAGATGCTTCACAGAGGAAATAATAGAAATATTCTGAATTTTCAACAAATTGCTTTGTTGCGAAAATAGTTGAATGCTATCGATATGAAAACAAAAACAAAAATACAAGACTGGTTACGCGCACATCGCTGAGAATATGTACGAAAGCTATATTTATATATTTTATATATTATTTGTATATTTTTCAATATGGTAGTTTCTTAAACGTAACGTTCAACAACAAATATTTTGTACTGTTGGATGCTCAACAAATTACTTATAAATTATGTTATTGAGAACACAAATTATTTGTTGTCTTCTGATGGTAACGATTGCTAACAACTTTTTTGTAATAATGGTTATTAAAAGTACAAATTAGTTTGTTGCAGGAAAATTAACAAATTTTGTTATTGGTTTTCCAACAAAAGTTATTGGTTCTCAAACTTATTTTTATCTGTGTACTCACGTACAAACAAATGCCAGTTTAAAAATCCAAATTATAACGGATATTTCAAAGTAAACAAGTGTATACGGCCGTATGTTCGGCCAGGCCGAATCTTATGTACCCTCCACCATGGATTACGTAGAAACTTCTACGAAAGACTGTCATCCACAATCGAATTACTTGGGTTGTGGTATCTTATATATACCACGTATACCATACGTGGTATATATTAGACAAAAAAAACTTATGTATAGGTAAGTCTACAAATAAATACGAATCGACATGGACTTTTGCACCGTACGTAGAGAGCCAGAATATAAATATGGGGGCCGCTTATATGGGGGCTATATAGAATGATGAACTTGATATGGACCACTTTTTGTGTGATTGGAAATCGATTTATCTGAGGGATATATATAACTATAGACCGATATGGACCTAGTTACGCATAGTTTTTAACGACCATATACTAGCACAATGTACCAAATTTCAACTCACTCGGATGAAATTTGCTCCTCCAAGTGGCTCCAAAACCAAATCTCGGGATCGGTTTATATGGGGGCTATATATCATTATGGACTGATATGGACCACTTTTGGCATGGTTGTTAAATATCATATACGATCACCACGTACCAAAATTTCAAGCAGATCGGATGAATTTTGCTTCTCCAAAAGGCACCGGAGGTCAAATCTGGGGATCGGTTTATATGGGAGCTATATATAATTCTGGGCTGATAGGAACCAATTCTTGCACGGTTGTTGGATACCATATATTAACATCACGTACCAAATTTCAACCGAATGGGAAGAATTTTGCTCTTCCAAGGGGTTCTGGAGGTCAAATCTGGGGATCGGTTTATATGGGGCCTATATATAATTATGGACCGATACCGACCAATTTTTACATGGGAGTTTGAGGCCATATATTAACACCACGTACCAAATTTCAACTGAATCAGATGAATTTTGGTCTTCCAAGAGGCTCCGGAGGTCAAATCTGGTGATCGGTTTATATGGGGGCTATATATAATTATGGACCGATGTGGACCAATTTTTGCATGGTTGTTAGAGACCATTTACTAACACCATGTACCAAATTTCAGCCGGATCGGATGAAATTTGCTTCTCTTAGAGGCCTCGCAAGCCAAATCGGGGGATCGGTTTATATGGGGGCTATATATAATTATGGACCGATGGGGACCAATTTTTGCATGGTTGTTAGAGACCATATACTAACACCATGTACTGAATTTCAGCCGGATTGGATGAAATTTGCTTCTCTTAGAGGCCTCGCAAGCCAAATCGGGGGATCGGTTTATATGGGGCTATATATAATTATGGACCGATGTGGACCAATTTTTGCATGGTTGTTAGAGACCATATACCAACACCATGTACCAAATTTCAGCCGGATCGGATGAAATTTGCTTCTCTTAGAGGCCTCGCAAGCTAAATTTGGGGGTCCGTTTATATGGGGGCTATACGTAAAAGTGGACCGATATGGCCCATTTTCAATACCATCCGACCTACATCAATAACAACTACTTGTGTCAAGTTTCAAGTCGATAGCTTGTTTCGTTCGGAAGTTAGCGTGATTTCAACAGACGGACGGACGGACATGCTCAGATCGACTCAGAATTTCACCACGACCCAGAATATATATATACTTTATGGTGTCTTAGAGCAATATTTCGATGTGTTACAAACGGAATGACAAAGTTAATATACCCCCCATCCTATGGTGGAGGGTATAAAAATGTTTTCTTAATTCCAAAAAAAAAAAAACTTTAAACCAAAGACGCTAAATCCTCAAAATAAGTCTTAGCCTATATTTGAAGCGTTTTTATCTTAAATCTAAAGTTTCAATATTTCAGTTAATTTAAGGAAAATTTCTTTAAATCAAAAATGTGTTTCTTTACTTTAAGGAAAATTAGCCTTAGTTCAAAGACATGCGACTTTAACGGACACACCACGGACGGACCACAGTGGTGAACTTCTCGCTTATCACTGAGTGCTATGTTAAGCTCAATGACAAGGGACCTCCTTTTTATAGCCGATTCCGAACGGGGTTCCACATTGCAGTGAAACCAATTTGAGATGTTTTGACAGCCCAAATTCATTGCTTCTGAGCCAAATTGCGGATCCAAAATTGTCATTGCTTTTTTTGCTGGGATAGTAAAAGAAAACATGCCTATTGTAATTTTTCGTATTGTTTAGGAAAATTTCATATTTGGAGGGAAAAATTTGTAGATAAAAATTGTTAAAATTTCTTTTGCGTAATATGAAGTTCAAGACCGACAATTTGACTAAATGTATTCAATATAGAAAATTATGAACACAATCTAAGTAAAATTTACACATTTTAGAAAATTATTAACTATTTTATATGAATTTCGAATTAAAATAAATTGTGTACATAATTTGTATAAAACTTTTTTCGCATTGTTAGTTCATGTCATTAATGTAAAAAAAAAACAAGTAAATACAGTAGTAAGTTCGGCCGGGCCGAATTAAATACACACCACCATGAATCAAATATAATAATAGTTTCCTTTGAAAATTTCAGGGGGTTTGATGACAGATATTTTCCCAAGCAGATCATTGCGCCTTCTATACCTTCAATAAGTGAAATCGGTCTATATGGGGGCCTTACCAAATGGGCCGATAAAACTAAATCATATACACTTTGTTATGGGTCTAAAATGCCCATCTTTTTATTTTCCTAGAATACTTCTAGATTTCCAATTGGGTAAAAACTTCGGATTCTAGAAGCCCAAGAAGTAAAATCGGGAGCTCGGCCTATATGGAGGCTATATCAAAACATCGACCGATAATCACCATTTTCGGCACATCTCTTTATTTTCCTAGAATACCTCTGATTTCCAATTACAACCAAATGGGGTAAAAAAACGGATTCGAGAAGCCCAAGAAGTAAAATCGGGAGATCGGTCTATATGGGGGCTGTATCAAAACATGGACCTATACTCACCATTTTAGACACACCTCTTTAAGGTCCTAGAATACTTCTAGATTTCCGGTTTGAAGCAAATTGAGTAGAAATTACGGATTCTAGAAGAGCAAGTGGTAAACTCGGGAGATCGGTCTATATGGTGGCACACGTCTTTAGGGTCCTATAGTACCTCTAGGTTTCAAATTTCAGGTAAATTGGATTAAAACTACGGATTATAGAAGCCCAAGAACTAAAATCGTGAGATCGGTCTATGAGGGGGCTATATCAAAACATGGACCGATACACCCCATTTTCGGCACACCTTTTTATGGTCCTAGAATACCTCTAAATTTTTAATTTCAGGCAAATCGGATAGAAAATACTTTTTACAATTTCAGTCAAATTGGATAAAAACTAAAGTTTTTATAAGCCCAAGACCCCAAATCGGGAGGTCGGTTTATATGGAGACTATATCGAAACTTGGACCGACATAGTCCATCTTCGAACTTGACCTGCCTGCAAACAAAAGGCGAATCTGTGCCAAATTTCAGGACGATAGCTCCATTATTGAAGGCTGTACCGTGATTACAACAGACAGACAGACGGACCGACGGACATGCTAATATCGTCTTAGAATTTCTACCTGATCAAGAATATATATACTTTATATAGTCGGAAATCGATATTTCGATGTGTTAGAAACGGAACGACAAACTTATTATACCCCTGTCACCATTCTATGATGGTGGGTATAAAAATAAGGATTTTTTTCATGAACTAATATAAACTTAAATCAGCAGTAGATCCAATAAAAAAAAACCTTGCCCAATGGCAACACTGATCTGTGGCTTACTCTCTAATTCTTGTTGTTGCGCTCTAATTTAGTTCAATGTGTAGAGGAAAGTTACCTGAATAAAAGCGCAAATTATTCATTTCCCTCGAGTTGGATGTGGGTTGATCCATACACCCTCAAAAAAAACGCTTCTTTAACATATGTTCCAAACATATTTTGCAGGAAGCACATATATTATTGGATACTGCCGAAACAATAATATATTTGTTTTATGTGAACATATTATATCTTTGGAAGCATTTTGAGCCCAAAAATATTATATGCTTGGAAGAATTTTTTCCCAAAGACGATTGTGCTCATTCCCTCACTTACTCGTAATTTTCACTTCCACGAAATATTTTAGTTCTTGGCACATTTTTCTGTAATACAAATAATTTTGAAGAAATTATTCACTTTTATAAATTTTTTAAATTTTACCTCCCGTCTGCACGGAGAATCGAACCGAGGACCACACAGTTTGTAAGCCAACACACTATCCACTGGGCTACGTAGCTGTTATAGTCACCAGCAAATAATTATCGTTATAAGTTACATTTATATAGCATAGTTTGCAGCGCCCATGAGCCCATGCAAACATAACATTATTTAACAGAAACATACATTTGTTTGCCACGTGGAGCAGTGGTTAGCATGTCTGCCTTGTATACAAAGGGTCGTGGGTTCAATCCCTGCTCCGACCGAACACTTTTTTTAATTTAACTTTAAAACTTTGAAATGTGGGTTATTAAAGATTTATAGTCAGTAACACTGCTTGATATAAACGAAATTGACTGATTTTTGGATAAAATATTATTTTTTTAAAGCAAAAAAAAAAACAATTTTGTAACAAAAAACTGTTTTTGGTACAAAACTTTAAAATTTGGTATTCAAAAACTCTAACAAAAGAAGAACGTGGAGTCGAGTATAAACATACATAAGTAATTTTATAATATAAACATAAATTTATTTAGGCGTGAACAGTTTTTTACTAGCATTTAACACCATCGCTCTAAAATGCCTTTTATTTTTCGTTAATAATTCATTTTAAAGAAAATAAACTTTTTAAATGGTTTTAGCTGCAAAACTCGAACTTAATGCCCGCTTTTATATTTGAAGGTGTCCGTCAACTCCTCGTGGACTACTTATTAATAAAGAGGAACTAAACTTTGCTTTTATATATTTTACTGTGTAATTTTTCACTGTTTCCTCTTTATTTCATTTTACTGTCCCAACTCTAAAAAGAGTATAGTGACCTTTTGTTATTTTTATGAAGACCCCTGATTTCTTTTAACGAACCAAGAAAAAAATTGTGCCCATAATGCCATAATAATAAACAAAACACATGTCCACACATGCATAAAATGCTGCTCTCAAGGCGAAAACATATGCTGTTTGTTTTTCAAATGTCTATTCTCTTGGTTCCGAATGTCCATTCTCTTTATTCAAATTAAATAATATTTAGACTTAAGCATATCACATTTTTGGCCTTATCATAAAACAGTTTTCCGAAACAACATAAAACATTCTTTCGCTGTGTTATGTTGATATCTTTTGTCAACTCTCCCAGTTCCCATCTCTATTTCTTTCTCTATACTCTCTCTGTCGCTTTGAATAAAATATCACAACATATGTATGTTTAGTCGAAATTTGTAAATTTATATATGTTTGCATTCACACATATGATTTTTATGAAACATTCATGCCCCAAACATAATATATTCTAACATATTAACATAGATGTCCCAAATATTTAGTGTTAGTTTAGGAACATTACATGTTTGCACTTAAATATATTGTGTTTTAAAATTGTGCCTGAAACACATTTTGTTTATATCGGAACATATGAAAAACATATTTTTCTAAGAGTGTATGCATTCAAAACCCCTCTTTCACCTATTGTTGATGCTGCAAAACACTTTCGGAAATCCCAATAACAACCATACCACCCTACCCAGTGGTATTGTATGTGGCTAAACAAAAACATTTTGCTAATTTCAAACAACAACAACAGCAACAATGATAATAAACATGTAAATAGAATGGAGGAGGTCTTCGTGTTACATGAGTATATGTGTGATTTTGTGGTTGTGCGGTAAATGTGTGTCGCACAATACGGCAATGGTTGAGTTATTGCGGTGTATTTTTCATAATAAAATGTCATACTCAAATGTTTTATAAATATTAAAATTACATGTTATAAATTAATTGGTATGTACTATGCATTTGACATGTGAATCCCAAAAAGTGCATGTCCATATTGGTTTCATTAAAGTGTTAAGAGGTAGATGTGAGTATAATGAATCCATATAATTTGATTAAATATTACTTTGAGATTTCAATTCAAAGGATTTTGATTATGTCATTTGTTCTATTTTAATTTGTTAAATATGAATGATGTTTTTAATTTCATGAAAACCACAAAAAAAAACAAACTTTCATACTTCAATAATTTTCACATAATAACTACACTCAAAAAAGTGAACCCTCTATTTTACTAAAGCCAATTTAACTTTATTTTAGTTAATGGAATTATTATGTTTGGAAAAGTTTACTCTAACAATTTTTTGCGTACGTTAGTTAAATGAAATAAAAAAAAGAAAAAATTAAACAAAAATGGGGTATAAAGTTGAACTAAGTTTGTGTCTCCCGCAAAATAGTTCAGAATTTCTTAAAATTTGTAAATTTTACCAATAATGCGCCCATTATGAACTTCGTACACCGAAAAAAGAGTGAACTGCTTTATAGGAAGAATGAACTACATCGCACGAAAATTGAACTAAATCTTACTCCACATTTTGAGATTTCCACAAAGCGTTGTTAAAACCAGGAAAATTTAATGCCCTGTTGTACTTTTTAACTGCAATTCACGAAATTACATCCTCTCATAGAAGAAACAAGTAAGTAAAGTCTAAAGTCGGGCGGAGCCGACTATATTATACTCTTCACCACTATGTAGACAAGCATTTGTGTTACCATCTCAACTACTTAAAATTTGCTGGGGGCTATATAAAAGTTTGCATTTCCAGATACAAATACTTTTAATGGAAACAATTTTTTGTACTTCTACAAAAACTCTAGAATTAAAATTTAAATCGGCTAACGCCCTGGGATGAAACACAATGTTAGTAAAAAATATGGGAAATATGAAGCGAGAGAAATTTTAATGCAATTGTACAAAAGAGATTTATGATTTTTCAGGCGATAAGCTGAGTACTATGTTCAGTTTTCAAGCTGAAAACCAGCTTGTTTTCACGGTTACTTTTTTTAATTAATTAATATAGAAATATAAAATTATTGCAATCAATTCCTTGGATCTTTTCCTTCCATTATTTGGTAAGACTTGATCAAAATATAATCATCTTCATACATATTTTTGTAATTTTAGTATAGTGTTTTGGTGAAAAACCCGAACATAGTACTCACCTATACATATGTATTCGAGATATAGGACAATTAGAGTAATATTTACAATTTTTGCTACTCAGCAGTGACGATTTTACAAGGATATTGGTTAGCTTTGTACTCGTGCAACTGTAGCTTTGTACTCGTGCAAACAGGCAATAGGAAAAAAGTGGGGACTAAAACCAAAAATTGTGCATTGGCTATACATGGCAGTGGTTAGACCTATAATGCTATATGGTGTTGTAGTCTGGTGGCCGGCACTTCAGAAACCGACTTGTTTAGATAAAGTTCAGCGTATGGCGTGTTTGTGTATTTCAGGAGCATTCAGCAAGACAGGAACAAATTCCCTTAATGTCATGCTGCATCTATTGCCTTTAGACATTTTGGCCAAACAGTCAGCTGCAACAACAGCTGTGCGGTTGCGCGAGCTATCGCTGTGGTCGGAAAAGGGTTACGGTCACAGTTCTGTCCTCAAAATAATGCCAGATGTGCCTAACGTAGTGGATTACACTTTGGCGAGTCCACTTTTCGGCAAAAAGTTTGAGACTCTAATCCCCAACAGTGAGGCGTGGTGCACACAGACCCCGGGGAATAAAGAATATATAGATTTCTACACTGATGGCTCCAAATTGGATGGACAAGTGGGGTTCGGAGTATATTCTAATGATCTGGAACTTCGAATAGCGAAAAGATTACCTAATCACTGTAGTGTTTTCCAGGCTGAAATATTAGCAATAAGAGAGGTGGCGAATTGGCTGAGAAGTAATGTTCCAAAAAATGTGGGCATTAATATATACTCAGACAGTCAACCTGCAATAAAATCCTTGGACTCTGTGTTCCTCAACTCGAAAACGGCCATCGATTGCCGCAAATCTCTCAATGAGATGGCTGAGCAGTACAATATTCACCTAATATGGGTGCCTGGCCATAGGAACATAGCGGGGAACTGCGAAGCGGATGAGTTGGCAAGGCTAGGGACTACCTTACATATTCCAGGGGAACTAGAATTTGTTGGTATGCCCCTAGCTACCTGCAAGCTCATGCTGCGTGAGAAGGTTGTTATGATGGCAAATGTTCGATGGGAGAATTGCAAGGGTTGTAACGACACCAAGCAAATATGGCCCCATTTCAACTTAAACCGCACACTAGATATGCTAATGTTCTCGAGACGTCAGATATCACTCCTGATATCTGCTATAACGGGTCGCTGCCTGATAGGAGATTTTGCAAAAACTATTGGCGCGAAGTATAATGACTATTGTATGAACTGTCATGATGCGGAGGAAAAAGAATCAATTAAACACCTCTTGTGCGAGTGTCCTGCATTTTGTGTAAAGCGCAAGCAACTTTTAGGAGCATATAGCTTCAGATTACTGGCGGATCTGGAAAACGTTAACTTAAGCAGTCTGCTAATATTTTTGGAACAATCTGGTTGGTTCAACAAAGAAAAATAATCAAGAAGGTTCAGCGGTTAAAACTAGAAGTGCCCATATGTAACAGGTACTTTTAGTTAATGTGGTATCACAATGGACTGAATAGTCTAAGTGAGCCTGAATCTTAATCGGGCTGCCACTTTAACCTAACCTAACCTAGATCTCGCCAAGATATGTAGTCAAGTGTGGATTGTGATATATTATTTGGTCTGAACCAATAGTGACTAAATTTGAAATGCATAGTTAGAATAATAATTCTGCTATCTATGCGAAATTTCACGTAAATGGGAGTATAACTTTGGCCCACCTAGTCATATGAGTGCAAATCGGACGGGAGATATATATGGGAGCCATATCTAAATCTGAACCGATTTCAACAAAATTTGCCACAATTACCTATACTACTAAACGTACTCCTTGTGCGAAATTTTTAGCAAATCACGGCAAGACCCTGATTTTGAGGCCATATAAGTTCAAATCGGACAAAATATATATATGGGAGCTATATCTAAATCTAAATCGATTTTGACCATATTTGGCACATACAATAGTATCGTTAAAAGTACCGCTTGTGCAAAATTTGAAGTAAGTCAGGGCAAAACTCTGGCTTTTGAGACCATATGAGTGCAAATCGGGCGAAAGATATATATGTGAGCTATATCTAAATCTGAACCGATTTTAACAAAATTTGACACACTTAACGATACTATTAAACGTACCCCTTGTGCAAAATTTGAAGCAAATCACGGCAAAACTGTGGCTTTTGTCGCCATATAAGTTCAAATCGGACGAAAGCTATATATGTGAGCTATATCTAAATTTGAACCGATTTCAATCAAATTTACCAAGCATTGGTAGAATGTCAATACTACTCTCTGTGCAAAATTTCACGAAGATCGGTACTAAACTTTGGCCTCTGTGGTCATATGAGCCTAAATCGGACGAAATATATATATGGGAGCTATATCTAAATCTGAACCGATTGGGCTGATATTTTGCAATATTTTCGAGATTCTCTGTCCCAAGAAACGGCCCTATGCCAAATTTGAGGACGATCGGACTTAAATTGCGAGCTGTACTTTGTGCACAAAATTACATATACAGACAGACGGACGGACAGACAGACGGACATCGCTAAATCGACTCAGAATTTAATTCTAAGCCGATCGGTATACTAAAAGATGGGTCTATGACCACTATTTCTTGGCGTTACATACAAATACACAAACTTATTATACCCTGTACCACAGTAGTGGTGAAGGGTATAAAAATTAACTAAAAGTAAAGAAGAAAATCATTGGCACCAAATCCTCACCATTTTAACCATACAGTAGTTCATTCTTACTATTATTGGGAATCGTACGAAAATCTTCGTTTGCTTTAGTTCATATTGAACTTATGTGTACGGTCATTGAACTTTATAACCACGTTTAGTTCATAACATTTTTGAGACATACTTAAAAAAGTAAGATTTCATTAAGCTGTAGAAAATTTCGAAAAAAATAATAAAATTTAAGTACTAACAAATAATTTTTTTTTCCAATAAAAATAAGTTAAATTTAGCGTTAGTTTAATTACGGAAATTTTTTTCTGTATATGGCACTAAAGACATTCTTGCAATTTTGAACTCCAATTTTTCCTTCAAACTACAACATTTTCTTTATGAAGTGAAAAAAAAAATAATTATATTTATTATTATATCTGATAAATATTCTTGAATTTCTCGAAAAATTTTTACTGATTTTTGTGCCATCGCACTATGGGGCAAATTACCGGATTCTGCGGTAAAAAGTCAATTTTTCGATAGTTTAAATTGGAAAAAGTGATAACGTTATTCTATTTCGGATATCCCAGTAGCTCGAAATAAAAAATATTATAAACATATGGCAACTCATTTCTTTTAAAACAAGCTGGCAAAGTTGGTTGTTTTTAGATTGTTTACATTTTTAATCTCTAGTCAAAAAAAAAACAGATTGTAGAAAATTTGCTGTAAAAATAAACTAATAAAATAATGCAAAATAGTACTACATGCACGTTAAATAATATAAAAAATATTAAAAATTCGTATGTGTTTGTGAGAAAAGAAATTTGTTGTGTTAAAGTGGTAAGTTTTTGTTTTATAATTTTCATGTAATGTTTGTGTTTCGTGGAATGGTACTTTCTGTATTCACGTGTATTCACCGACATCAAAAACGTCAGTGTTTCTAAAATAAAAAAAATTGAACTCGTAACATTTTGACTGCAAAACTGTCGGAATTCCTTTGGTGTCGTATTCCAAATTTTCAAGGATGCAAAGTAAGCCTGCGTGGCATCAATATTAAAAAAAAACATGTAATATTTTCGCTAGAGCCAAACAAAAAGGGAAGAAACACAAATAGCAGATGCGTCCCATTGGCTGTTTTGCTATAAATGTATAAATAAATGTTATAATAAAGACTTGATCATGTAAAGAAGGACTCGAGGATTCACAGAATAAGGGATCTTTTCAATAGAGCCAACTTTGTGTGCAATTTGAAGCAAAATAAGGCGAAACTCTGGCCTCTGGGACCAATAAAGTGTATATAAGGTGAACGATATGAAATGAACGATATGAACGATATTATATGAAAGCTATATCTAAATCTGGACGATTCCACCAAATTTGGCATATATTGCTAGAATGTTAATTCTGCTCCCTGTGCAAAATTTTACGTAAATCGGATTAAAACTTTGTACTCTGTGGTTACATTTGTGTAAATCGGACAAAGCATATATATGGGAGCTATATCTAAATCTGAAGCGATTTCAATCAAATTTAGCACACTTGAAAATATTATTAATTCTGCCCTTTGTGCAAAATTTGAAGAAAATCGGGGTAAAACTATGGCTTCTTGGGTCTTATATAAAGTAAAGAACACACATTTTTGATTTAAAGAAATTGTCCTTAAATTAGCTGAAAAGAGAATGAAAAGTTGATAAATGAGATCTGTATCCTAATTTTAATTTTATTGGTCCTAGATTTAAAGCCAGATAGGTCGCTAAAAAATTTCTTTATTTTAAAGAAGTCACATCTTTGGCTCGGAATCAATAACAAAATCCTTAAAGAAGGTCAAAATCTTTGGATCCAAGTAAACTTTTTTTGAGTGTAGGAAGAAGTTATTATCCCAAGATTCTCGGGATCACATTCGACAGCCTTTTCAAGTTGTCTGCTCATGCAAAGAAAAAAAGTAAACTGTTTTATAGCAAGAATGAACTTTATAGCAAGAATGAATGCGAAAATTTAAAAAAAATCTATTCCACATTTTAAGATTTTCAAAAAGCATTGTTAAAATCTGGAAAATTTAATGCCCTGGTGCACTTTTCAGCTGCACTTCACGAAATTACACCTTCTCATAGAAGAAAAAATTAACTAAAAGTAAAGACAAAAATCGTTGGCACTTTTCACAACACAGTAGTTAATTTTTACTATTTTTGGAAATCGTACGAAAATGCTCTTCTGCTTTAGTTCATATTGAACTTATATACCCACTTTTAGTTCATAAAAATACTTCAAAAAATAAAAATTTCATTGGTCCGTGGAAAAATTTACAAAAAACTAGAAACAAATAATTTTTTTTGTAATAAAAATAAGTTTAATAATTTGTCGTTATATAACTTAGCTATAGGTCGACTAATAATTCCAGTTGCTGTACGTACATCCGCAACGCGTACTTTCGAATCAGCCCCAAAATACGTTTTTATGATTCTTCCCAAGAACCATTCGCACGGTGGCGGTAGATCATTCATTACAACCACTAAATCATCTACTTTTAAGTTCAATGAAGGAGATTTCCATTTGTACCTTTTGTGCATGGTTTTTATACCCTCCACCATAGGATGGGGGGGGGGGGTATATTAACTTTGTCATTCCGTTTGTAACACATCGAAATATTGCTCTAAGACCCCATAAAGTATATATATTCTGGGTCGTGGTGAAATTCTAAGTCGATCTGAGCATGTCTGTCCGTCCGTCTGTTGAAATCACGCTAACTTCCGAACGAAACAAGCTATCGACTTGAAACATGGCACAAGTAGTTGTTATTGATGTAGGTCGGATGGTATTGCAAATGGGCCATATCGGTCCACTTTTACGTATAGTCCCCATATAAACGGACCCCCAAATTTGGCTTGCGAGGCCTCTAAGAGAAGCAAATTTCATCCGATCCGGCTGAAATTTGGTACATGGTGTTAGTATATGGCCTCTGACAACCATGCAAAAATTGGTCCACATCGGTCAATAATTCTATATAGCCCCCATATAAACCGATCCCCCGATTTGGTTTGCGAGGCCTCTAAGAGAAGCAAATTTCATCCGATCCGGCTGAAATTTGGTACATGAAGTTAGTATATGGCCTCTAACAACCATGCAAAAATTGGTCCACATCGGTTTATAATTATATATAGCCCCCATATAAACCGATCCCCCGATTTGGCTTGCGGAGCCTCTAAGAGAAGCAAATTTCATCCGATCCGGCTGAAATTTGGTACATGGTGTTAGTATATGGTCTCTAACAACCATGGAAAAATTGGTCCACATCGGTCCATATATATATATATATATATATATATATATATATATATATATATATATATATATATATATATATATATATATATATATATATATATATATATATATATATATATATATATATATATATATATATATATATATATATATATATATATATATATATATATATATATATATATATATATATATATATATATAGCCCCCATATAAACCGGTCGCCAGATTTGACCTCCGGAGCCTCTTGGAAGACCAAAATTCATCTGATTCAGTTGAAATTTGGTACGTGGTGTTAATATATGGCCTCAAATTCCCATGCAAAAATTGGTCGAAATCGGTCCATAATTATATATAGGACCCATATAAACTGATCCCCAGATTTGACCCTTGGAAGAGCAAACTTCTTCCCATTCGGTTGAAATTTGGTTCGTGATGTTAGTATATGGTATCCAACAACTATGCAGGAATTAGTTCCTATCAGCCCATAATTATATATAGCTTCCATATAAACCGATCCCCAGATTTGACCTCCGGTGCCTTTTGGAGAAGCAAAATTCATCCGATCTGCTTGAAATTTGGTACGTGGTGATCGTATATGATATTTAACAACCATGCCAAAAGTGGTCCATATCAGTCCATAGTCATATATAGCCCCCATATAAACCGATCCCGAGATTTGGTTTTGGAGCCTCTTGGAGGAGCGAATTTCATCCGAGTGAGTTGAAATTTGGTACATTGTGCTAGTATATAGTCGTTAACAACCATGCCTAACGAGGTCCATATCGGTCTATAGTTATATATATCACTCAGATAAATCGATTTCCAATCACACAAAAATTGGTCCATATCAAGTTCATAATTGTATATAGCCCCTATATAAGTGACCTCCATATTTCAATTCTGGCTCTCTACGTACCGTGCAAAAGTCCATATCGATTCGTAATTATTTGTAGACTTAACTACACATAACTTTTTTGTCTAATATATACCACCTATGGACTAACTCACAATTTGGAAAACGATGTTAAGAAGTTTTAAGATACCACAACCCAAGTATTTCGATTGTGGATCACAGTCCTTTGTAGAAGTTTCTACGCAATCCATGGTGGAGTAAGTTCGGCCTTGCCGAACTTACGGCCGTATATACTTGTTAAATATTCTTCCTTACATCTGAGAGCAAATTGATGGTGAAGAGCCTTTAATTTAATCCACTTGTTTATCATGGATATTTTTGGAGATATGGGCTCTGGAAGAGCGAGCAAAGAAGAACCTCTCAAAAAGTGGCCAGGAGTTAAGGCTGTGATATCAGAGGGATCTTCTGTCATGGCTGAAATGGGCCGAGAGTTTAATACCCCTTCTATTCGAACTAGAATAGTAGAGAGCATTTGCTTATAACTGCCGCTTCCCATAGACGTCCCATATGGGGTGCATGTGGTGGTATAAATTTCCACTCGAAACCTTGATGTAGATACGTTTGGGAAGGTACTTTTAGTTAATGTGGTATCACAATGGACCGAATAGTCTAAGTGAGCCTGAAACTTAATCGGGCTGCCACTTTAAACTAACTTCACATTCTTGACGTTTGCCTCTAATGTGTTTATTTGTTTTTAAAGATTGTTTTTTGCGTCCAAAGAGAACAACTTTTGTTTCGTTTCCCAGAAAAGAAATCTCTTCCTTAAGTATACAAAAATTTTGAAAATCTTGCACACAGTTCGCGAAAAATTATTTTGACTGATGAAGCTCATTTCCAACACGTTGCACGCGGCAAGGAACATAGTTGTCATGCTCACATTTGAAGAGCAGGATATTGGACCGTTTTTGCGGTGACACCATGTACAATAGCCACCACAACCATGTCCACCTAGTGAAAGTTAATAAAAGACGTGCTGCATATTTAAGATGTTATGATCCCGATGAAAATATTGTTATTCTTTCTCCGAAACATTGTACCACCGTGGTGCTGATTAGCATCCCCGCTTTGCATACCAAGGATAATGGGTTTCACCCCAGTTTCGAGCAAACACCAAAAAAAATTTTCAACCGTGGATTATGCCCTTTCAGTTTAACCCCAATGTGTAAAGCCGTTCGGACGAGGCCAGCACTCAGTGATAAGAAAAGAGTGAAGTTCACATTGGTTGTATCACAATGGACTAAATAGTCTAAGTGAGTCTGAAATATCGGGCTAAATTTTCTCCGAAACAAACTTTAAGACCAACGAAGTTTTCTTCTATTAATAAATTGTTTCTTTAAAGAAAATATTATTTAGAAAAAGAATGCAAAAAAGGCTTCAAACAATTATCTGTGAAAGAGAATTTAATTCAAGTATGTTTCGAACATTTGTGTTTGTTGAATAATAAAGAAAATTTAAAACAAATTAACACACACGTACTTTATTCTTGGTTTATCCATAACACTATTGCAAACAAGTTTGTACGTATTTTAAGAATATAAATTCTCAAAATATACTTTCCGGCAAAAGCATCTGTTGAAAGTTATATATAAGCTAAATAAGCTCATTATCTAAAGATATTAAAGTGCAGCTTATTAATTCCAGAAAAGATAAATGAGCTTAGTTCTTTGCGAAAATGTTATGCATTGAACCATATCCAATGTCTTGGCATGTCTTGAGCAAAAACGAATAGCCACAATAAACCCCTTTTGTGGCTATTTAGATATATAATCAGTGTTCCACATGATCTTGGTGTGCATCTTGCTGTCTTCTACATTACAAGGCAAAAAAAATGCAAAATTTGTCCAAACCATTTGTGACGATTGAAATTGCACATTTTATTCCTTTGCCATGCAATGTCATGCCAAAAAGGACAAATGAACGACTGATGGTAGTATACTAAATTGTCACTTCCTCAGTGGACTATCCCTCAAGGGAGGAGGAAACAATAAGTGATTAATGTTTGTTTGCTTTTGAGTAGAAATATTCAGTTCACTTTATGTTTTTTAAGTACAACCGGATTTGCGAGAGGAAAAATCAAATTGTCTTCGGTTATAAAAAACTAGGTTTTTCACGAAGGCAACCTAGCAATTGTATTGATACAGTCTTGTTGTTGGAATGATGAGAATAAATTTCAAAACGCAAAAGAAAATAAATGGAGGGTATTTCAACGATCTACATCCACTTTGAGGAAGCAACCTAATTATACATATAAAATTATATATTTAAAGTGAACCCACACTCATAGAAAAAATCATGAACGGCTTGCACGTTTCAAAACGATCTGTTCATGAAAGTGAATCAACATAAATGTTTCATTTAATAAGGAAAATTTCCTATTTTTAAGGATAAAATTTGATTTAGAAATTGCAAAAATGTTTTTAGCTCCATACAAAGTTCAAGCCCAAAATAACGGATCAAACGGTATTTTAAAATCAGGTGAAAAGAGGCGTCAATTTTTTTTGGGTCGATATTTATTCTTCAAATGCATTTTGTTGGGGCTTATTTTACATGGGGTCCATATTCATTCGGAAGCTTCGTTCCACATTCACAAGGTAGCTTTTCAGATCCCTAGAGATGAGAGGCAGATGGCTGCCCGGAGGAGAGGAAGTCTAATTGAATCTCGATCTCTTCTGAAGGCGAACCTGGTTAGCTTGGTTTCAGATAGTGCCTTTTCACAAGTCACATGGTTTTAATGGCCTACCTCATATCACTCAAATGAGGAGGAGGTGTTACTTCACCCATGCTGTAATAAAATGACAAACAGTGGCAACCCTTAGACCAATAATTTGCAACGCTTTGATATATCTCCTCGCTAGCACGGTTGTCAGAGTTGGTGAAATTCTACCAAAAATGGTAAATTTTTTATTGTTTGGTAGATTCGTAGAATTCTTTATGTTTTGGTAGATTTTGAGGAGCAATAATCTTTTGAACAATTTTCTATAAAATAAAATTTTGACAACATTTTCTAAAGAAATAAAATTTTGACAAAATTATATATAGAAATAAATTTTTACCAAAATTTTCTATAGAAATAAAGTTTTGAAAAAAATTTCTATAGAAATAAAATATTGACAAAAATTTCTACAGAAATAAAATTTTCTGATTATTAGTTTTGTTCGGCTTCAGGTAATAGAAACAAGCGATTATTGATTTGTTTTAATATTTCGGTTAGTGCCACTAACCATCTTCTGGGCTTCTGGAAAATAGGTCGACAATACTCAAATATACGTAAGAAATAAAATTTTGACAAAATTTTCTATAGCAATAAAATTTAAAAAAAATTTCTATAGCAATAATATTTTGACAAA
Source organism: Haematobia irritans (assembly GCF_050003625.1). Lineage (NCBI taxonomy): Eukaryota > Metazoa > Arthropoda > Insecta > Diptera > Muscidae > Haematobia > Haematobia irritans. The sequence continues at coordinate 108,540,999 of NC_134399.1, read as the reverse complement.
ATTTTCTATAGAAATAATATTTTGACAAAATTTTCTATAGCAATAATATTTTGACAAAATTTTCTATAGATATACAAATTTGAGAAAATGTACTATCGAAATAAAATTTTGACAAAATTTTCTATAGAAATAACGTTTTGACAAAATTTTCTATAAAAATAAAATTTTGACAAAATTTTCTATAGAAATAACGTTTTGACAAAATTTTCTATAAAAATAAAATTTTGACAAAATTTTCTATAGAAATAAAATTTTGATAAAATTTTCTACAGAAATAAAATTTTGACAAAATTTTCTATAAAAATAAAATTTTGACAAAATTTTCTAAAGAAATAAAACTTTGACAAAATATTCTATAGCAATAAAATTTTCACACAATTTTTTTTATAGAAATAAAATTTTGACAAAATTTTCTATAGAAATAAATTGTTGACAAAATTTTGTATAGAAATAAAATTTTTTAAAAATTTTCTATAGAAACAAAATGTTGGCAAAATTTTCTATAGAAATAAAAATTTGACAAAATTTTTTATAGAAATAAAATTTTGCCAAAATTTTCTATAGAAATAAATTTTTGACAAAATTTTCTATAGAAACAAAATTTTGACAAAATTTTCTATAGAAATAAAATTTTGACAAAATTTTTTATAGAAATAAAATTTAGACAAAATTTACTATGGAAATCAAATTTTGACTAAATTTTCTATAGAAATAAAATTTTGACAAAATTTTCTATAGAAATAAAATTTTGACAAAAATTTTCTATAGAAATAAAATTTTTACAAAAACTTTCTATAGAAATAAAATTTTGACAAAAATTTTGTATAGAAATAACATTTTGACACAATTCTCTATAGAAGTAAAATTTTGACAAAATTTTTTATAGAAATAAAATGTTGACAAAATTTTCTATAGAAATAAAATTTTGACAATTTTTTTTATATAAATAAAATTTTGACAAAATTTTCTACAGAAATAAAATTTTGAAAATATTTGCTATAGAAATGAAATTTTTACAAAATGTTCTATAGATAAAATGTCATAGGTTATATTGGAATTTATTAAATTTCGTCAGTGTTGCGTTAATTGCACATTTCGTTATCTCTGAAATCTACATAACCTCATTAATGTCCCATTGACCCATTTGTACAAAAATTGTAATCATGTAGGACATCATCGGTCAAGTAGATCAATATCATTTAATCCCCGCCATGTCCATTTCATTCTTAATCTCTATTGGCCTAATATGCCTCATTTTGTGGTAGTACCATCTTGATGTCTTACTCATTCCTACAAGCAGAATAAATTTGAACCGAAGCTGAAAAATCGGTCATCCGTTCGAATAATAAATTCGTTGGTATTAGTGTCTACGATATTCGTTGTGCACTGCCTTATGTCTGTCTTTTGATTTACGACGACATTGATTGGTGCTATCATCGAAAAATGTTGGTACACCCATCATATATCCTTCATTTATAACCAAGCTGACGTTTGGCGCACATCTCACATCAAACATTCCCAACAATTATCAAGAACATCAGTGAACTAATTGATAAATTGCGTTTGTGTGATGGGATGGAGTGATAGTTGAGGGTGCCGGCTAAAAGGCAGCATAGAAGGAAATGTCATCTCATCGTAGCATTTTATGGTGCAACACTAATGAACAAGGGGACGAATAATGCTGCATATGCAGATGTGTGTTGTCTCTATATCAATGTGTGTATTTCCGGTGGTTATCGATCTATGAGATATGCAGTTAAGAGAAAGAGGAATTCAATTTTGTAACTAAAACATTTGCAAAGCCATTGGCTTACATATCAATTAGATATTGGGGTCGAAAAAAAAAAAACACATTTAAATAAAAAGTTTCTAACTCTTATTCTAAGTTCTCAATGGCGATGTATTCAAACCCATATTTGCCTATTTCAATAGGGTGTTGCGGTCTAGTGATTTATGTAGATTTAATTCTTTGTGGCACGTATTGTGAAAATTTATGGGCATACAATAAATTAAAGAAATACAGAATTAGTAAGTTGACATTATTTTTTCAAAAAACTAAATCGAAAATAAAATAACCAATAAAATATAACAAATCATTCATCATGTTAAGTGATTTGGAAAAATTTTAAATTAAAAAATCTTGATTCAAAAGATTTATTTGTCCGTGTATATTATTTGCAAAATAGTACAAAATGAATTCACTTATAAACTGAATCTATGTTTAAACTAAAAATGCTATTATGTTGCAATACATACTATTACCATAAAAAATAAAATAAAAATTCAGAATAATTGAAAGAAAAAATATCAAAATAATAAATAAATTGAAAAAAAATTTAAATACGCTCTCAAATAATGAAATGAGCTTAAAATATTAAAAATTTTAAATTACAAATCAGTAACTCTCACCCAGCAAGAAACAAAAATAATTAAAATAGCGTCGCCAAAAAAGTAGTGAAAATGTTTTTTTTTATTGATCCGTAAGTGGTGCAAAATTGGCGCAGAAGCGTTGAATTTAACACGGGCTTGTCATAGGACGAATGTCCACAATTTTCACAGCTGTTGCACTTAATCTGCATCGCTTTTTATGGTGTGATCCGGATTTAGTGTTTCGGATGTGTTTTAAAAAACTTTGTGATATTTTCCTAATAAATAATTTTATAATGTCTTTTTATTTTTAAGGCATTCTGACAACGGTTGCTACACATAGTAGCAGATTTATTACTATTTGGTGGATAGGTAGAATTCTCGATGTTTTTGGTAGATTTTGCAAAATATTCTTCTCCAACAATTTTCTATAGATATAAAATTTTGACAACATTTCCTGTAAAAATAAAATTTTGATAAAATTTTCTATAGAAATAAAACTTTGACAAAATTTTCTATCGAAGTAAAATTTTGACAAAATTTTCTATAGAACTAAAATTTTAACGCTTTCTATAGAAATAAAATTTTTGGAAAATTTTCGATAGAAATAAAATTTCGACAAAATTTTCTATAGAAATAAAATTTTAACAAAATTTTCTATAGAAATAAAACTTTGACACAATTTTCTATAGCAACAAAATTTTGACAAAATTTTCTATATTAATAAAATTTTCTATAGAAATAAAATTTCGTTATTGTTGTTTTTGATCTCAGCTTAAAGCCATGCATTGACTAAACTACAAGTGTAGCTTAACCAACAGAGGAAAAGTATGCTTGTCAAATTTATTTGGGCAAAGCCCTATAGACTGCAAGATGGTTGGATGTACAGCTGTTTCGGAATTACCACATTCCTCATCAGCATCCTCTACTTGCAGCAAAACTATCAACCAATTATCAGAATAAATTCGGGTAATTCACTCAACCCAAAGTGAAATACACTTGAACCTTCCGAAAAAGGGTTTAATAGTCGGCTACTGCCTAAACAACTTTGCACGCATATCTCTTTTCCTTTTCCAAACTCAAATCATCGATTTGTATTTAGTTGGCTGGGTTTGTTTTTGAGCGTGCTTCCTCTATCTTCATTCGTTTTGTTTGTTATTGTTGGTTTCTCTTCAATCGTTATTGTTGTTTTTGATCTCAGCTTAAAGCCATGCATTGACTAAACTACAACTGTAGCTTAACCAACAGAGGAAGAAAATTTCGACAAAATTTTCGATAGAAATAAAATTTTGACAAAATCTTCTATAGAAATAAAATTTAGACAAAATTTTCTGTAAAAATAAAATTTTGATAAAATTTTCTATAGAAATAAAACTTGACAAAATTTTCTATCGAAGTAAAATTTTGACAAAATTTTCTAAAGAACTAAAATTTTGACAAAAGTTTCCATAGAAGTAAAATTTTGACGCTTTCTATAGAAATAAAATTTTTGGAAAATTTTCGATAGAAATAAAATTTCGACAAAATTTTGTATAGAAATAAAATTTTAACAAAATTTTCTATAGAAATAAAATTTTGACACAATTTTCTATAGCAACAAAATTTTGACAAAATTTTCTATAGAAATAAAATTTCGACAAAATTTTCGATAGAAATAAAATTTTGACAAAATTTTCTATAGAAATAAAATTTTGGCAAAATTTTCTATAGAAATAAAATTTTGACAAAACTTTCTATAGAAATAAAATTAAATTTTGACAAAATTTCCTACAGAAATAAAATTTCGACAAAATTTTGTATTAAAATAAAAGTTTAAGTTTTCTATAGAAATAAAATTTTTACAAAATTTACCATAGATATAAAATGTTGACAAAATATTTTATAGAAATAAATTTTGATAAAATTTTCTATAGAAATAAGATTTCGTCAAAATTTTGTATTAAAATAAAAGTTTAACAAGGTTTTCTACAGAAATAAAATTTTTACAAAATTTTACATAGATTAATAAAATAAAATTAAATGTTGACAAAATTTTCTATAGAAATAAAATTTCAACAAAATTTTGTATTAAAATAAAAGTTCAACAAGGTTTTCTATAGAAATAAAATTTTTACAAAATCTTCCATAGATATAAAATTTTGACAAAATTTTTTATAGAAATAAAATTTTGACAACATTTTCTATTGAAATAAAATTTTGACAAAATGTTTCTATAGAAATAAAATTTTGACAAAATTTTCTATAGATATAAAATTTTGACAAAATTTCCTAATGAAATCAAATTTTGACAAATTTTTCTATAGAAGTAAAATTTTGACAAAATTTTCTATAGAAATAAAATTTCGACAAAACTTTCTATAGAAATAAAATTTCGACAAAGTTTCTGTAAAAATAAAATTTTCTATTAAAATAAAATTTTTACAAGGTTTTCTATAGAAATAAAATTTTGAGAAAATTGTCTATTATAATAAAGTTTTGAGTTTTTCTATAGTAATAAAGTTTTGACAAAATTTTGTATAGAAATAAAATTTTGATAAAACTTTCTATAGAAATAAAATGTTTACATTTTTTATAGAAATAAAATTTTGACACAATTTTCTATAGAAACAAAATTTTGACACAATTTTCTCTAGAAATAAAATTTTGACAAAATTTTCTATAGAAATAAAATTTTGACACAATTTTCTATAAATATAAAATTTTGAAAAAGTTTTCTATAGAAATAATATTATTTAGGACCAGAGGTATGGACAGACGGACAGGTAAAATCGTGTTCTGGTTAAGGTTTTTTTTGTAATTAACAAACCTTTCATTACTTTAAGTATATCTAAATCTCAAATTTTTAATTTTATATAGCTTATATTTAAAACAAGTATGTACGGCAGTAAGTTCGGCCAGGCCGAATCTTATGTGCCCTCCACCATGGATTGCGTAGAAACTTCTACGAAAGACTGTCATCCACAATCGAATTAATTGGGTTGTGGTATCTGAAAACTCCTTAACATCGTTTTCTAAATTGTTAGTTAGTCCATACTTGGTATATATTAGACAAAAAAGTATGTATAAGTCTACAAATAATTAAGTCTAAAATAATTGCGAATCGGTATGGACTTTTGCACGGTACGTAGAGAGCCAGAATTGAAATATGGGGTCGCTTATATGTGGGCTATATACAATTATGTACTTGATATGGACCAATTTTTGTGTTATTGGAAATCGATTTATCTGAGGGATATATATAACTATAGACCGATATGGACCTCGTTAGGCATGGTTGTTAACGACTATATACTAGCACAATGTACCAAATTTCAACTGACTCGGATGAAATTTGCTCCTCCAAGTGGCTCCAAAACCAAATCTCGCGATCGGTTTATATAGCGGCTATATATGATTATGGACTGATATGGACCACTTTTGGCATGGTTGTTATATATCATATACTACCACCACGTATCAAATTTCAACCAGATCGGATGAATTTTGCTTCTCCGAAAGGCACCGGGGGTCAAACCTGGGGATCGGTTTATATGGAAGCTATATATAATTATGGGCCGATGTGGACCAATTCTTGCATGTTTGTTAGATACCATATAGCAACACCATGTACCAAATTTCAGCCGGATCGGATGAAATTTGCTTCTCTTAGATGCTCCGCAAGCCAAATCTGGGGATCGGTTTATATGGGGGCTACATATAATTATTGACCGATGTGGACCAATTTTTACATGGTTGTTAGAGATCATATGCTGACACCATGTACCAAATTTCAACCAGATCGGATGAAATTTGCTTCTCTTAGAGGCTGCGCAAGCCAAATCTGGGGATCGGTTTATATGGGGGCTATATATAATTATAGACCGATGTGGACCAATTTTCGCATAGTTGTTAGAGACCATATACCAACACCATGTACCAAATTTCAGCCTGATCGGATGAAATTTGCTTCTCTTAGAGGCTCCGCAAGCCAAATCTGGGGATCGATTTATATGGGGGCTATATATAATTATGGACCGATGTGGACCAATTTCTGCATGGTTGTTAGAGATCATATGCTGACACCATGTACCAAATTTCAACCGGATCGGATGAAATTTGCTTCTCTTAGAGGCTGCGCAAGCCAAATCTGGGGATCGGTTTATATGGGGGCTATATATAATTATGGACCGATGTGGACCAATTTTCGCATAGTTGTTAGAGACCATATACCAACACCATGTACCAAATTTCAACCGGATCGGCTGAAATCCTCTTAGAGGATCGGCAAGCCAAATTTGGGGGTCCTATACGTAAAAGTGGACGGGGGCTATACGTAAAAGTGGACCGATATGACCCATTTGCAATACCATCCGACCTACATCAATAACAACTACTTGTGCCAAGTTTCAAGTCGATAGCGTGTTTCGTTCGAAAGTTAACGTGATTTCAACAGACGGACGGACGGACGGACGTGCTCAGATTGACTCAGAATTTCATAACTAGATAACCAAATGTCTGTATTTTATAGAAGTCGCCTCTTTGGCTCGCAATCAATACAAAAATCCTTAAGGGAAGGTCTAAATAATGCAATCCGAGTAAGCTCTGTTGAATGTGGTCTTCTTTTATAGAGCACCTCCACAAACACAAATTATTTTGGCTTATGTAGACTATCACATTATCAGCTCCGTCAGCTTACGTCTTTAGATATTTTCACTCTTGAAATATTTTTAAATTTCATTGTTGGCAAATTTAATATGATGCCTTAGCTTTCTTATCTTACTTATGTAACTTCTTGAAAACCAAATTCTATGCATTTCACACATCAGCAGATTTTCCATTCCATTCATAGTCGTGCCATTTCATAATTCTTTTGATGTTCTTTTGTGTATATATTGTGTTTTAACATAACAAAAAAAAAAAAGAGAATAAGACATTTAACTTCTTTTCCTTAGGGCTATCAAATTTTGCTTTGATTTTAAGTTTCAAAAAAATATTTGAATAGGTTCATATTGAGTGAATGGGCAAAGCGAAATGCTGTGAAGGAGGATTTGTGGATATTGAAAAGCAAACGAATACATTTGCTGTGGAATAATTTGAATTCATTTGTATTCATATGTTCATTGATTTACTATTATGTAAATGTGATAGATGTTTAATAGAGTGGGTACACTTTTGAATGTGTGACAGAAGGGTTTAGCTAATATAAGATTTAGATATATGGATAAGGTTAGAAGCCATGGTAATGAAATCGTTACCATGGCCGTCTTGTATCAGTGGGGGTCCTGGGTTCAATCTGAGACCCTCTAAATGAAAAGAAAATGATGATGAAGTTAAATGGGGTAGTCTAATATACGAGCGGAATCCCTTTAGTACAGAGCCTCGTCGCCAGGGGTAAGATAAAGTAAGGAAAGTAAATTATATTAAAGGGCTGCTGCCGAAATGTCAGTAAAATTTGTTTCATTTGTTTTGTTACTGATTTTAAAAAGATGGAAAAAATTCTTATTCTAATTTTTGGAAGGTAAAACGCGCAGCAATATCAGAAATCGTTTCAATGTTGTTTCATCATTTATGCAAGTCGGCTTTTGATACTAGGGCTACCACAAATACACACGATCCCATATTGGCAGCAGTTGTTATAGAAATAAAATTTTGACATAATTTTCTTTAGAAATAAAATGCTGATACAATTTTCTACGTAACTAAAATTTTGACAAAACTTTCTATAGAAATAAAATTTTGGCAAAATTTTCTACAGAAACAAAATTTTGACACAAATTTTTCTAGAGATATAATTTTCACAAAATTTTCTATAGATGTAAAATTTTCACAAAATTTTCTATAGAAGTAAAATTTTGTGGAAATAAAATTTAAACACAATATTCTATAGAAATAAAATTTTATCAAATTTTTCTATAGGAAAAAAATTTGATAAATTTTTCTGTAGAAAAAAATTGACAAAATTTTCTATAGAAACAAAACTTTGACAAAATTTTCTATAGAAATAGAATTTTCACAAAATTTTCTATAGAAATAAAATTTTCACAAAATTTTCTAGGAATAAAATTTTGACAAAATTTTTTTTTTTTTTAATAAAATTTTGACACAATTTTCTATAGAAATAAAATTTTGACAACATTTTCTATAGAAATAAAATTTTGACAAAATTTTCTATAGAAATAAAATTTTGACACAATTTTCTATAGAAATAAAATTTTGACACAATTTTCTATAGAAACAAAATTGTGTCTTCTTTTGTGACATCGTGGCAAAACGGCCCCATATGAAGAAGAAAAAAGTGTTGTTCCACCAAGACAACGCACCGTACCACAAGTCATTGAGAACGATTGCAAAAATTCATGAATTGTGCGTCGAATTGCTTCCCCACCCACCGTATTCTCCAGATCTGGCCCCAGCGACCTCTCTTGTTCTCAGACCTCAAAAGGATGCTCGCAGGGAAAAAATTTGGCTGCAATGAAGAGGTGATCGCCGAAACTGAGGCATATTTTGAGGCAAAACCGAAGGAGTACTACCAAAATGGTATCAAAAAATTGGAAGGTCGTTATAATCGTTGTATCGCTCTTGAAGGAAACTATGTTGAATAATAAAAACGAATTTTGACAAAAACAAGTAAGGAAAGTCTAAAGTCGGGCGGAGCCGACCATATTATACCCTGCACCACTTTGTAGATCTAAATTGTCGATACCATATCACATCCGTCAAATGTGTTGGGTGCTATATATAAAGGTTTGTCTCAAATACATACATTTAAATATCAAATTTCTATAGAAACAAAATTGTGTCTTCTTTTGTGACAAATTTGCACCTTTTTGGAAGCGATGACACTTTTGCGTCACTAAATACCATACTTTTTATACTTTTATGCCACCTTTTTGATGTGTTGTGCAACTTTTTTTTTATTGGATTTATTTTTTAACGTAACATTTTTTACACTTTGTCCCGGGCCCCATTAAAACTATGGATATGATCGTGGCGCTAAAATATAATCGGACTTAAAAATTCAATACTAATTATTTAGCGATTTTTCCTCCCTTACCATAATGTTTTTAAGCCGACACTTATACCGCGGGAAAATATGAAAAGTTTATAGTAAATTGATTGTTAGGTTGAATTGTTATTTTTACCGAATTCTACGAAATTAAGTTTGTTGCATTTAAAACATTACAACGCTATTTAAAAAAAGAAAAAAAGTTTTTCCGGAAATTCGTAGTACTTCAAAATTGAAAATCAAATTTTGACTAAAAATTCACAAAACTACAAATTGGAAGTTAAATAACATTTACCAAAGATGAAAGTAATGTTGGTAAAAACACTGTATAGTGTACAAATATCTCTATTATCTCCTAAAATCTAATTGTCTATTTGTACATAAAAACTTGGTTTAACACGCACTGTAAGTTAAGATAAACCACTATTAAAAAAAAAAAAACACACACAATTATATACAATAAAAAATTATATACAATAACGAATCAAGAAGATTTATTCTACTTTGTAATTCCTAGAAAATAGTTCAGAATTTCCTACTATTTGTAAATCTGGCCGAAAATGCGTCTATCACTTTGAATGTCGCTAAAACCATTTGTGAAATGGTGAACTCCTTTCATTTCCCTACAAACAGCGACATTTTTTATACCCTCCACCATAGGATGGGGGTATATTAACATTGTCATTCCGTTTGTAACACATAGAAATATTGCTCTAAGACCCATTAAAGTATATATGTTTTGGGTCGTAGTGAAATTCTGAGTCGATCTCGTATTGATTTAATTTTTATTTTTACCATTACACCAAATACCCAGAAAGTAAAAAAAGTCCTCCAGAACCAATCAAGTTTTCTTTTATTTATTTTGAAGTTTTTGTTTTTGCAGATATATTTGAAACAAAAACTTTCATACATTAAATTTTGTTTGAGTTAAAACCATTAACATATTTGTTTGTTTCGTACTTTATGTGTTTTTCTTTTTGGTATATTTCGCTAAAAGCACGTACATTTATTGCATTCTGATAATGTTGGTGATATGCTATCACACAAATGTTACCAATTTCAAAAGAACGAAAACCAAACAAACACATCCACACATAAGCATATATCTTCAAGATACGACAAAATGACAAATATTCTATTAAGTTCATCACATACATACATATCCACATAAATATTGAATTGAATATAAATGTGAGAAATTCTCTCACCATTCAAGATCCATTCTATTACTTTGTGTAATTTTCTACGATAATGTGTTTTTACACACGCATAATATCTTGAAATTCTAGGAAACACATTAATTAAGGGTTCTATATCATAACAAAATATTTTCCGTTGGAATCAGTAAATTTGTCAATTGACATTCTCATGAGTTTTTTCTTTGGTTTGCATCATTTATGATTGCGTCTTTTATTGTCAGGGGGCTGTACAATATTGCGTATACGTTATGCTGAGCTAACTCATGGTGGCATGAATCATACGCCACAATGGTGTTTGGAGTACATATAGTGTGAGACAAAACATATAGACGAACTTACACATACATAATTCAATGGGTAGCTAATAACTAAGAAAACTCATTGACAAAATTTCATAAGAAATAAAATTTTGTCAACATTTTATGTCTAATAAAATTTCTATAGAAATAAAATTTTGACAAAATTTTCTATAGAAATAAAATTTTGACAAAATTTTCTATAGAAATAAAATTTTTACAAAATTTTTTATAGAAATAAAATTTTGTCAAATTTTTTATAGAAATAAAATTTTGATAAATTTTATATAGAAATAAAATTTTGACAAAATTTTCTAAAGAAATAAAATTTTGACAAAATTTTCTATAAAAATAAAATTTTGACAAAATTTTCTATAAAAATAATATTTTGACAAAATTGTCTATAGAAATAAAATTTTGACAAAATTTTATTTCTTATAAAAAAAATTCTATAGAAATAAAATTTTGACAAAATTTTCTATAGAAATAAAATTTTGACAAAATTTTCTATAGAAATATAATTTTGACAAAATTTTCTATAGAAATAAAATTTTTTCGTTTTGTTTGTTATTGTTGGCTTCTCTTCAATCGTTATTGTTGTTTTTGATCTCAGCTTAAAGCCATGCATTGACTAAACTACAGGTGTAGCTTAACCACCAGAGGAAAAGTATGCTTGTCAAATTTATTTGGGCAAAGCCCTATAGACTGCAAGATGGTTGGTTAAGCTACACTTGTAGTTTAGTCAATGCATGGTTTTAAGCTGAAATCAAAAAACAACAACAATGCTTAAAGAACAAAACCAACAATAACAAAACAAAACGGATGAGAAAAAGAGGGAGCACGCTCCAAATTAACCCAGCCAACCGCACACAAATTGATGATTTGACAGTGGCATAGGAAAAGAGATATGTTTGTACGAATTTATTTCGGTATAAGCCGGCTATCATGCAAAACCTCTTTTCGGAAAGTTCAAGTGTGGTTCATTGTTGGGTTTAATGAACTGACTGAATTTATTCTGATAATTGGTTGATAGTTTTGCTGCAAGTAGAGGATGCTGATGAGGAATGTGGTAATTCCGAAACGTGCGTCCATCCAACCATCTTGCAGTCTATAGGGCTTTGCCCAAATAAATTTGACAAACATTATTTTCCTCTGTTGGTTAAGCTACACTTGTAGTTTAGTCAATGCATGGTTTTAAGCTGAAATAAAAAAAAACAACAATGCTTAAAGAACAAAACCAACAATAACAAAACAAAACGAATGAAATAAAATTTTGACAAATGTTTCTATAGAAATAAAATTTTGACAAAATTTTCTATAGAAATAAAATTTTGACAAAATTTTCTATAGAAATAAAATTTTGACAAAATTTTCTATAGAAATAAAATTTTGACAAAATTTTCTATAGAAATAAAATTTTGACAAAATTTTCTATAGAAATAAAATGTTGACAAAATTTTCTACAAAAATAAAATTTTGACAAAATTTTATATAGAAATAAAATTATGACAAAATTTTCTACAGAAATAAAATTTTGACAATATTTTCTACAGAAATAAAGTTTTGTTGTTGTTTTTTGATTTCAGCTTAAAACCATTTTCTAGAAAATTTTGTCAGTGTCAAAATTTTATTTATATAGAAAGTTTTGTCAAACATTTATTTCTCTAGAAATTTTTTGCAACAAAATTTTATTTTTGTTGTGTCAACATTTTATTTATATAGAAAATTTTGTCAAACATTTATTTCTATAGAAATTTTTGGCAACAAAATTTTATTTCTATAGAAAATTTTATCAATATTTTATTTCTATAGAAAATTTTTGTCAAAATTTTATTTCTATAGATTTTTTTTGTCAAAATTGTTATTGTTATTACTTTTTGTAGGCCTAACTTATTTTGAGAAATATATAATTATAACCTTTTCCAAGCGTTTTGTTTTTTTTTTCTTTGCATGAAGTCGAGTATAAATATTAATATTTTTCCATCGAATCCTAAAGTTATTAACGGGATCGTGACAATATCCTCTAATCGGGCCATCTGGACTTTGTTCATCAATCTGTAAAAAAACATTTCTATAAACAAATATTATAATATTTAACTTTAATTTAAATGTTTTCCCATTTTCATACGCAAAGATATCCCCCTCCCTGTATTTCCCTTTGTTGATGAAGTATTGCACCCTATAACTCACAAAATCGTAATTATCTTACACAATTCCATTGGTATCGAGTTGTCACTTTTAAAGCATGTAACCAAATATAAAACGAGTCGTAAAATGTATCTCATTTGCAAAAGACATTAATACAGAGATACTTCCACTCCCACTATCAATTCCTATCTTCATCTCTCTCTCTCCCTCTCGTCTAACCTTAAAAATGTATATTCGTCCTTTATACGACTAGGCGTTTAGGCAATCAATCAAAATGGCCTAATGAAAACATGCACTAAAATTTGCCAAAGCTATGAAGTACCTTAAAAAAAAGCCCAATACCAAAATGTCCTTGTTAACATTTTCCATTAGCACGCCCCCACAATGGGAGAAAAAGAACATGCGGTTGTGGTATGAGTCTCAATCGGTATTAGCATAAATTCTCAGAGAATGTGAAAGTAGCCTGGAAGGATATTGGCCAGTGAACTGTGAGATGTGCTTACCCGAATGCGTGCGGTTTTTAAATGAAAAATGGTCAAAGGAAAGGTCTCGCATTAACACCACATTGTTGGCATATAAATGAAACTCAAACATACACATCCACATGCCCTCAAGGGCTAGTACAACACTGACACTTCAATAGGGCCATATGCACATGAAACAAAGTCGTTAAATTTAAATACGAAATGGAATAAAAACATCCTCCCAGCTACTGGGATATTAATGTCCTGAAAGGCGACTCACAAAAGGCAATGCTTTCTCCTGGTGATGATACTCTACTGAGGGTAGATCGTAACGGAGGCAAAAAATTGAAATTTATTACAGCAATTTTTTACTCGCCTGATATAGAGATACATGAAATGTCTATGCAAATATGCTTTTCTCATCTGATGTCCATTTGCACTCACACAATATTCTAGGGTATGAATTTTTATGGGCTTCGAAGGCACCAAGCTGGTCAATTTATGTTAAATTGCAAGCAATGTGCAACAAATGTGATTTGGGAAATTGGAAATGTAGAAATGGAAATATTGGAGAAATTATGTATTGAACGAAAATTGCGTATTACTAAAGACATAAAGGGTGTTTTTCTGAGAGCCAAGAAAAATTTTATTTTACTTGTCATTTAAAATTTAAATATTATTTCGGGCATAGGGCCACCAAGACTATTTTGCACAAAGATCATTCTGGAGGTCCAATTGTCGACCACAAGTATTTGAGAGGTATTTCAGCAATGACACGTTGAATATTGGTTTCCAAACCTACAGGTATCCCAACAAAAAGTAATCGAGTGACGTCAAATCGCACGAATGCGGAAGCCAATTCAACGGCCCATTTCTCGAAATAATGTTGTCGTTGAAAGGTTCTTTCAAAAAGTTCATTGTTTCGCCCGCAGTATGACAAGTGGCAACATCCTGTTGAAACCACATTTCGTTTACAACCATTTCTTGAAGTTTTGACAACAAATTGATCATGCATCTGTATCGATTTGCTTTCACGGTAACGCGCCGACCTTCCAATGATACCACATGTCCATAGACCGCACCGAACAGTATGTTGCATTTATCGGGATGCATTGGTAATTCTGAATGGATATGTCAATAATTGTTTGTTGACATATCCATTCAACCTGAAATTCGCCTCATCACTGAAGAGAATTTTTTGGTACAAAAAGCGAATCTTCGTCTATGAAATTTAGCGACCAATTACTGAATTTACGGCGCATATGATGATACGATTTCTAAGCGTTGTTCTCGAGTTAATCTATTCATGAACATGACTGAGTAAGGAGGTCTCTTTAAAATCTCAAAACAGCTGTCAGACAACAGAGTGATTCATATTAAAAAAAAAAACAAGTATATAGGGCCGCCAGTTCGGCCAGGCCGAATCTTATGTACCCTGGAAGCCAACGTGGTGCAATGGTTACCATGCCCGCCTTGCATACGCAAGGTCGTGGGTTCGATTCCTGCTTCGACCGAACACCAAAAAGTTTTTCAGCGGTAGATTATCCCACGTCAGTAATGCTGGTGACATTACTGAAGGTTTCAAAGCTTCTCTAAGTGGTTTCATTGCAATGTGGAACGCCGTTCGGACTCGGCTATAAAAAAGAGGTCCGTTGTCATTGAGCATAACATGGAATCGGGCAGCACTCAGTGATAAGAGAGATGTTCACCAATGTGGTATCACAATGGACTGAGTAGTCTAAGTGAGCCTGATACATCGGGCTTCCACCTAACCTAACCTATGTACCCTCCACCATGGCTTGCATAGAAATTTCTATCTTAAAACTTCTTAACACCGTCTTCTCAATTGTAAGTTAGTCTATACCGGGTATATATCAAACAAAAAAAGGCCGGTTAAATACGTATATAATTCAGTTTGACAAAATTTTCTATAGAAATGCAATTTTGACGAAATTTTCTATAGAAATAAAATTTTGACGAAATTTTCTATAGAAATAAAGTTTTGACAAAATTTTCTATAGAAATAAAATTTTGACAAAATTTTCTATAGAAATAAAATTTTGGTAGATTATGTTTGGCAATATGGACCAATTTTTGTGTGATTGGGGATTGGCTATATATAACTATAGACCGATATGTATTTTTGACAAAATTTTCTATAAAAAACAAAAATTTTGACAAAATTTTCTATAGAAATACAATTTTGACGAGAAACAAAATTTTGACAAAATTTTGTACAGAAGTAAAATTTTGACAGAATTGTCTATAGAAATAAAATTTTGATAAAATTTTCTATAGAAATAAAATTTTCACAAAATTTTCTATAGAAATAAAATTTTGACAAAATGTTCTATAGAAATAAAATTTTGACAAAATTGTCCATAGAAATAAAATTTTGACAAAATTTTCGATAGAAATAAAATTTTGACACAATTTTGACTAGCTCAATGTACCAAATTTCAACCGAATTGGATGAATTTGCTCCTCCAAGAGGTTGCGGAGTTCAAATCTAGAGATCGCTTTTTATGGGGGCTATATATAATTATGTACCGATATGAACCAATTTGTGCATGATTGTTAGAGACCATATACTAATACCACGTACTAAATTTCAACCCGATCGGATTAAATTTGCTTCTCCAAGAGGCTCCGCAAGCCAAATCTGGGGGGTCGGTTTATATGGGGGCTATACGTAAAAGTGGTCCAATATGGCCCATTTGCAATAGCATCCGACCTACATCAATAACAACTACTTGTGCCAAGTTTCAAGTCGATAGCTTGTTTCGTTCGGAAGTTAGCGTGAGCCCGATACATCGGGCTGCCACCTAACCTAGCGTGATTTCAACAGACGGAAGGACGGACGAACATGCTTAGATCGACTCAGAATTTCACCACGACCCAGAATATATACACTTTATCGGGTCTTGGAGCAATATTTCGATGTGTTACAGCCCGATGTATCAGGCTAACTTAGACTATTCAGTCCATTGTGATACCACATTGGTGAACTTCTCTCTTATCACTGAGTGCTGCCCGATTCCATGTTAAGCTCAATGGCAAGGCACCTCCTTTTTATAGCCAAGTCCGAACAGCGTTCCACATTCCAGTGAAACCAGTTAGAGAAGCTTTGAAACCCTCAGAAATGTCACCATCATTACTGAGGTGGGATAATCCACTGCTGAAAAACTTTTTGGTGTTCGGTCGAAGCAGGAATCGAACCCACGACCTTGTGTATGCAAGGCGGGCATGCTAACCATTGCACCACGGTGGGTCCCATCCTATGGTGGAGGGTATAAAAACTTAAAAGACACCCTTTATCAGTATTGTTTTTATAGAAAATAGCTCAAATAGCTTTTTATAGCCTGCACCACACTGTGGAACAGGGTATTATAAGTTAGTGCATATGTTTGCAACACCCAGAAGCAGACGAAATAACCACATGGTGTCTTTTGCAATAACACTTAGGATCGGACGCTGAGTTGTCCGTCTGTCTGTCTGTGAACTCATTGTTGTGTGAAGTCTAGGTCGCAATTTTAGTCCAATTGATTGATTCAAATTTGGCACAAGTATGTGTTTTGGGTCAGAATATAACTCTATTTGGTATTGGAAGAAAGCGGTTCAGATTTAGGTGTAGCTCCCATATAAAGTACGGAGCAGAACCGAGTGCATGTTTTCACTTTTTGCAATCTTTATTAAATAGAAAATGTCTAGTACGGCCCACAGAGATTGGTTCGTTGATGGCTGGAAATAAGTTAAATGGTCGGATGAAAAAAAAAATATATATATATAAACCGTTTTTAATCTGATGCAATAGAACATTACTGGTAACGACGTCCGCACAATACTGGTAATCCCGTGTAAAAATTGGAGGATCCAATCCTATCTAATAATTGGATCTAATTGGATCTGTTCAGATATTAGTTCAGACATAATTAGATATGCACAGATATGCTATATATGATGCTAGATCTGGTTAGATATAATTGCAGATCTCATCATATATAGTATAATATCTAATTATATCTGGCATATCTAATAATATATGCTTGGATAGGACCATATATAGCACTATATCTAATAAGATATGGTAGATATAACATCATATCTGAATATATATGGGATTAAATACGGTCCAAAATATAATTGAAAACAATCATGAACAAGTTAAAAAGAAATTTGAAATATACGTCTAAAAAACTATTCGAGATATATACACAAAGTTACAGATGAGAAAAACATCTTTTGTTTATTTAACGGACTTACATAATACATTTTAAAGTATTTACAAACATGTTTTTCGAGTTTCAGGTGGTTGAGCTCCTTCACGTCAAATAGTTTTAACAATCTAAAGCAGTCAGTTTTGGAAATGGATATAATATGATCAGCGCCAGTTTTTAAATGTTTTTCGGATACTGCTGGTTGACGGATACTGCTGGTTGACGTCAAAAAGTGTAATAAAAATAAATTGTTGAAAATGCGTCGTTCCCATTTATTAGTATTTGTCGTTCCCATGCGTTTGGAGTATAATTAACCTTTCATCCAAAGCATTATTTAGTATCCAAAGTAGATTGCAAAATTAATTTTTATTTTGAAATATACTCATATAAAAAGACTGCTGTTAATAGCAAACACTGACTGCTGTTTTTTCGGTAAACAAAAAAGTTTTGTTTTAGCAGTTTTTCTGCTAAAGTAGCAAACAATCTGTTGGTTTGGAATAACAGACGTACTGCCCCAAAGTTAGTAGTTTGCTTAAATAATAGAACTTCAAACATTCAAAAACATTTAGTAGATTTTGATTATGCAATAACATTTCTGAGCAAGTCGCCCTTTTTAATATATGTCCCACTCGGACATCACCAAACAGTCGTACCTTGAGGATGGGGCTTCTCAACAATACCTTCTTGGTTTTCTAAGCAATTTTGCTTATTGACGCAGGCACCGATGTGGATGGAGCCTCATTAGTCAAGATGATTTTAATATTTATATTGTAAATTTAATTTAATGCGTTTTACTGCTATTAATTGCGTAAATTGTACTTGTTAAGTTTCAAATAACAAAAGTTTCTTCTTTTTACATCTATGATACGTTCTAATAAATGGGTTCTATACATTATATACAAATTATGGGTTTTTATGCGTTGAAAGATCTCGAAAGATATAATTGTATCAAATAATATACAATTATATCTAATTAGATCTGATTAGATGTGTCTCATTTTTGAGATCTGATCAGATCCAATTTCATAGCATTTAGATCTGACCAGATATAACCATTTTTCGGATCAGCTCAGATCTGACCATGTCGTGGCTCAGATCTAATCATATCAAATCAGATCCCTCAATTTTTACACGGGATGACAAAGTCTCCAAAAACACCACATCGCACAAAACAAATTTTGTCAAATTTTGTCATAGATAATTTTGTCAATATTTTATCGCTATAGAAAATTTTGTCAACATTTTATAGCTATAGAAAATTTTGTAGATGTAGACAAAATTTTATCGCTATAGAATATTTTGTCAAAATTTTATAACTATAGAAAATTTTGTCAAAATTTTATTTCTATAGAAAATTTTGTCAACATTTTATCGCTATTGAAAATTTTGTCAAAATTTCATAGCTATAGAAAATTTTGTCAAAATTTTATAGCTATAGACAATTTTGTCAAAATTTTATCGTTATAGAAAATATTGTCAAAATTTTCTATCAAAATAATATATTTTATTAGCTGTGAGTAAAAATAGGTTTTATTACCTGTCAGTGGCACAGCAAATATCTATAGAAAATTTTGTCAAAATTGTATTGCTAACATAATACTTACTGTGAAAAACAACAGAAAATTCTGCCAAAATTTTATTGCTATAGAAAATTTTGTCAAAATTTTATTGCTATAGAAAATTTTGTCAAAATTTTATAGCTATAGAAACTTCTGCCAAAATTTTATTGCTATAGAAAATTCTGCAAAAATTTTATTGCTATAGAAAAATTTATTTATAGCTATAGACAATTTTGTCAAAATTTTATCTCTGTAGAAAATTGTTGTCAAAATTTTATTGCTATAGAAAATTTTTGTCTAAATTTTATTTCTATAAAAAAAAATTAGCCTATTCGAATAAATCTAAACTGATTCCAATTATTTATGTTATTTCCAACACTATTTGGTTTAGAGCCATAAAATTAAATTTGTTACTATTAGATTAGTATAATTTTCTTCTGTGTAGATTAATTCATTTTTAATATCAACTCGCAGCAAGACAGCAAGAGCCTGTATCCACTTGGGATTATTCAATTTACTATTGCACAACATATGAAAACATTAATTTACATTGCAAATGCATTCTGCTTTCACTAATGCATTCATTTATTTGAAATTCATTCGAAATGTGGTCATTTTGGTAAACCAATAAATTATGATTACATGTGAGCATTCTGTGGTTTTCTATTTTTGCTGCTCAACTTTCGATTGTGGTTTCCTAATGTTATTACATAATTTATTTCAATTCCCTACTGATATTCCAAAAATATGCAATTGTTGTTTTTATAACTAACCAATTTTGTTTATTATTTTCTATTTGCAGGTATTTTTTGGAAAGTTGGTAACTATAAAGTATTTTCAGCCGTATACGTTAATCAAAATTAATGATCAATATAGATGCATTTTATTAATGCATATATACTCGTACATACATCTCTATTTAATATAGTAATATAAATTTGATAAAATGTTGACAAAATTTTCTATAGTAATAAAATTTTGACAAAATTTTCTGTAGCAATAAAATTTTGACAAAATTTTCTGTAGCAATAAAATTTTGAAAATAAAAAGGAAACGATTGTTTTTGGACATTTAATACTTACTATTTATGCTATACAAAATTCTGCTAAAATTTTATTGCTATAGAAAATTTTGTCAATATTTTATTGCTATAGAAAATTTTGGCAAAATTTCATTGCTATAGAA
Source organism: Haematobia irritans (assembly GCF_050003625.1). NCBI lineage: Eukaryota > Metazoa > Arthropoda > Insecta > Diptera > Muscidae > Haematobia > Haematobia irritans. Next base: position 108,520,579 of record NC_134399.1, on the reverse strand, counting down.
AATTTTGTCAAAATTTTATTTCTAAAGAAATTCTTATTAAAATTTTATTGCTATAGACATTTTTATTAAAATTTTACTGCTATAAAAAATTTTTGTAAAAAATTCATTTTTACAAAAAAATTTGTAGAAAATTGTCAAAATGTTATAGCTGTAGAAAATTGTTGTCAAAATTTTATTGCTATAGAAAATTTTTGTCTAAATTTTATTTCTATAAAAAAAATAGCCTATTCGAATAAATCTAAACTGATTCCAACTATTTATGTTATTTCCAACACTATTTGGTTTACAGCAATAAAATTAAATTTGTTGACAAAATTTTCTATAGCAATAAAATTATGACAAAATTTTCTATAGCAATAAAATATTACAAAATTTTCTACAGCAATAAAATTATGACAAAGTTTTCAATATAAATAAAATTTTGACAAAGTTTTCAATAAAACTGACAACATTTTCTAGAAATTTTTCTATAAAAATAAATTTTTTGCAAATTTTTTTTATAGCAGTAAAATTTTAATAAAATTGTCTATAGCAATAAAATTTTGACAAAATTTTCTATAGAAATGAAATTTTGCCAAAATTTTCTATAGCAATAAACTTTTGACAAAATTTTCTATAGCAATAAACTTTTGACAAAATTTTCTATAGCAATAAAATTTTGACAAAATTTTATATAGCACTTCAATTTTGACAAAATTTTATATAGCAATTAAATTTTGACAAAATTTTCTACAGCAATAAAATTTGTACAAAATTTTCTACAGCAATAAAATTTTGACAAAATTTTCTATAGCAATAAAATTGTGACAAAATTTTCTATAGCAATAAAATTTTGACAAAATATTATATAGCAATAAAATTTTGACAAAATTTTATATAGCAATAAAATTTTGACAAAATTTTATATAGCAATAAAATATTGACAAAATTTTATATAGCAATAAAATTTTGACAAATTTTTCTATAACATTACAATTTTTACATAATTTTCTATAGCAATAAAATTATGATAAAATGTTATATAACAATAAAATTTTGATAAAACTTTGTCTAGAAATAAAATTTTGACAAAATTTTCTATAGAAATAAAATTTTGATTAGATTTGCTATAGAAAAAATTTTGCCAAAATTTTCTATAGAAAAAATTTTGACAAAATTTTCTATAGCAATAAAATTTTGACAAAATTTTCTATAGCAATAAAATTTTGACAAAATTTTCTATAGCAATAAAATTTTGACAAATTTTTCTATAACATTACAATTTTTACAAAATTGTCTATAGCAATAAAATTATGATAAAATGTTATATAACAATAAAATTTTGATAAAACTTTTGTCTAGAAATAAAATTTTGACAAAATTTTCTATAGAAATAAAATTTTAACAAAATTTTCTATAGAAATAAACTTTTGATTAGATTTGCTGTAGAAAAAATTTTGACAAAATTTTCTATAGAAAAAATTTTGACAAATTTTCTATAGCAATAAAATTTTGACAAAATTTTCTATAGCAATAAAATTTTGACAAAATTTTATATAGCAATAAAATTTTGACAAAATTTTCTATTGCAATAAAATTGTGACAAAATTTTATATAACAATAAAATTTTGACAAAATTTTCTATAGCAATAAAATTGTGACAAAATTTTCTATAGCAATAAAATTTTGATAAAATTTTCTATAGCAATAAAATTTTGACAACATTTTCTATAGCATAAAAATTTTGACAAAATTTTCTATAGCAATAAAGTTTTGACAAAATTTTCTATTGCAATAAAAGTTTGACAAAATTTTTTATAGCAATAAAATTTCGATAAAATTTTCTATAGCAATAAAAGTTTGAGAAAATTAAAATTTTAACAAAATTTTCTATAACAACAAAAATTTCTATAGCAAAAAAAAAATTTGGACAAAACTTTCTATAGAAATGAAACTTTGACAAAATTTTCAATAAATTTTTTACAAAATTTTCTATAGCAATAAAATTATGATAAAATTTTATATAACAATAAAACTTTCTATAGAAACAAAATTTTGACAAAATTTTCTATAGAAATAAAATTTTTATTAGATTTTCTATAGAAATAAAATTTTGACAAAATTTTCTATAGAAATAAAATTTTTATTAGATTTTCTATAGAAATAAAATTTTACAAAATTTTCTATAGAAAAAATTTTGACAAAATTTTGCATAACAACAATATTTTGACAAAATTTACTATAGAAATAAAATTTTGGTAGATTATTTATGGTGGCACGAGTGCACACAGAGAAGGAATATGATCACCCCAACCATGTTTCAAAATGTTACTTTTTAACGGAAAACATGTAACATGTTTGCCGAAACCATGTTATTTTCTCGATAATTATATATCTGATTTAGGAAAGCATGTTATGCTTGACGAGGAAAGAAATTTTTTGCGACAAAAATGTTACATAGTCGCCGTGAAAAAGTAACATGGTGCTCTTGAAACATGTTTGAAGTGATCATATTACTCTGGGTGTGGCAACCGTGGTTAACAGTCGCCTTTGCACAGTGCACCCCCAATGGAGTTGCCATACCATCGTCTAACGAATATTTTTTGACTATTCATGGCTAAAGAAAAACGAAAGCCGTTCATGAAACCGTGAACATTCTGTTATAATTTTTAGTGAACGTTTCCGTTTCATTTTGTTACAGTCCGTTGGAATGTAATTTTTATACCCTTCACCACTACTGTGGTACAGGGTATAATAAGTTTGTGCATTTGTATGTAACGCCAAGAAGGAGTAATCATAGACCAACCTTTTTGTATACGGATCGGCTTAGAATTAAATTCTGAGTCGATTTAGCGATGTCCGTCTGTCTGTCTGTCTGTCTGTCCGTCTGTCTGTTGATGTATTTTTGTGTGCAAAGTACAGCTCGCAGTTTTAGTCCGATTGTCCTAAAATTTGGTATAGGATCCTGTTTCGGCTCAAAGACGATCCCTATTGATTTTGGAAAAAATCGGTTCAGATTTAGATATAGCTGCTATATATATTTTTCACCGATCTGGTCATAATTGGCGTGTATATCAACCGATCTTCCTCAAATTCCGTACATCCGAATATTTTATGGGTCTCGAAAAACTTGCAAAATATCAGCCAAATCGGTTCAGATTTAGATATATCTCCCATATATAGCTTTCGCCCGATTTACACTCATTTGCCCACAGAGACCAATTTTTAACTCCGATTTAGTTGAAATTTTGCACAGGGAGTAGAATTAGCATTGTAACTATGCGTGCCAAATTTGGGTGAAATCGGTTCAGATTTGGATATATCTCCCATATATAGCTTTCGCCCGATTTACACTCATATGACCACAGAGGCCAATTTTTTGCTCCGATTTAGTTGAAATTTTGCACAGGGAGTAGAATTAGCATTGTAGCTATGCGTGCCAAATTTGGTAAAAATCTGTTCAGATTTAGATATAGCTCCCATATATATGTTTTTCTGATTTCGACAAAAATGGTCAAAATACCAACATTTTGCATGTAAAATCGCCACTGCTTAGTCGAAAAGTTGTAAAAATGACTCTAATTTTCCTAAACTTCTAATACATATATATCGAGCGATAAATCATAAATAAACTTTTGCGAAGTTTCCTTAAAATTGCTTCAGATTTAAATGTTTCCCATATTTTTTTACTAACATTGACGGATGTGATATGGTATCGAAAATTTAGATCTACAAAGTTGTGCAGGGTATAATATAGTCGGCCCCGCCCGACTTTAGACTTTCCTTACTTGTTTCTATTAGTGTAGTAGCTATTTGCGATAGTCCCATTCATATATGGCGAGTTTAATTTTTTAATCAACTATTCTTACAATTCGCGTGTATTGGTTCTCATTCATATTTCCGCCTTTCCCAACGGGGTCATTCGAAACTTTTTCGAAGCTTTTGCAGAACACGCGAAACATTATAAATCAACTGATTTTTCATATCCTTCGTCAGGGGCATACTATGAACTATAAAATAAAACACGCAAAGCAAAATGTTCACCAAACGAATTTTTATTGTATTGACTTGTTTACGTAGAACAACTTAACTAAATAAGTCAACAATCAGAAAGAATATTGGCAAACCCAAAATAAATAGTGGCAAATAAACTTGAAATCGAATGGACAGAAAAGAACAAAGCAAGCATTGGGCAGGATACAAAAGAAATTTTACCTTGACTTGGGACGAAATCCAACGATTGGTGAATATTGCGTGCGTTAATGCAATAAGTTTTCATTTTACCATAAATCCTTTTTCTTTTTTTGTTCTCTCCTTCGATCAATGGAACATGAACGGAAGGAACTCAACAGTCCCCTGAATGATTGTAGAGCATGACATGAAGGAATAATGCTTTTTACGAATCATAATGAATACGTCAACCAAACTCACCAATACACTTAGAAAAATTTGTTCCAATATTATTTCTAATATTTTATTCGGGTAATTTTCAGATTATGGTAGCATTATAGAAAGGGTGTAATTGCAAGAAATCATATAAGTATGATTTTTTGTAAGGAATGTAGATTTGGTTGAAACTTCTCTTAAAGTTTCGGTTTGTCTGCTTAAGAAGAACGGAAGTATAGGAGGGTAGTCCTATACAGGGTGGCTATAGTTTTCTTTTATGTTTTATTTTATTGTTAAAAAGCACAAATATCGATAGTAAAATTGGCTATCTTTGGCACAAAATATGGCTCTCAAATGTCCGACAAAGCCATCACATGCTGAACGAAAGTGAGTCTGTGGTATTTTGACTCATCCCCGGCGATGCGCCATTTTGAAATCATCGATACTTAGGCCTTATTACTCTTCATGGATTGAGATCCAGAGATTTTGGTAGGCATTGAATTGGAGAAATATAGCAAGGAACCTCCTTTTTAAGCCATTCATACACCCTCAAAAAAATCCTTTCTCTAACATATGTTCCAAACATATTTTGCAGGAAGCACATATATTATTGGATACTGCCGAAACATTAATATATTTGTTTTGTGTGATCACATATTATATGTTTGGAAGCATTTTGAGCCCAAAAATGGTATATGCTTGGAAGATTTTTCCCCAAAGAAGTTTGTGCTCATTCCCTCACATAATTTTCACTTCCACGAAATTTTTTAGTTCTTGGCACCTTTTTCTGTAAGACAAATAATGTTGAATAAATTATTCAATTTTATAAATTTTTTAAATTTTACCTTTCGCCTGGACGGAGTATCGAACCGAGGACTATACAGTTTGTAAGCCAACACACATCCACATATTTTCCACCGTTGTTGTTTTTTTTAATTTCCTTTGCCTGAATATTTTGACTTACTCCTCGCAAATGTCTATTCTCTTGGTTCCGAATGTTTATTCTCTTTACTCCGAATGCTCATTCTAATATTCAAATTAAATAATATTTAGACTAAAGCATATCAAATTTTTGGCCTTATCATAAAACTGTTTTCCGAAACAACATACAAGCGGTTTCACAGAAATTGCTCTCTTTTGATTCTCTCGCTGTGTTATGTTGATATCTTTAGTCAACCATCCCGGTTTCTATCTCTATTTCTTTCTCTATACTCTCTCTCTCTCTGTCGCTCTCTGAATAGAATATCACAACATATATATGTTTACTCGAAATTTGTAAATTTATATATGTTTACATTCATACATATTATGTTTATGAAACATGCATGCCCCAAACATAATATATTCTAACATATTAACATATGTGTCCCAAACAATCAGGGTTAGTTTAGAAACATTACATGTTTACACTTAAATATATTGTGTTTAAAAATTGTGCCCGAAACACATTTTGTTTATATCGGAACATATGAAAAATATATTTTTCTAACAGTGTAGCTGATGCATGCTGAGCAGTGTTGCCAATTTGGTGCTTTTAGCACCAAATTTAGTGCTTTTTGATTTCTAAAAAAACACCAAATTGCCTTTTTGGTGCCTTTTCAAAAAAAGCACCAACTTGGTGCTTTCTGGCATTTTCATTTAGTGCTTTGGGTGCTTTTTTTATTTTGAACAGTATTAAGTTTAATTGATACAAAAATTTTGATTAGACTTTCAAGAGCCGAAGAAACTCAAATTTATTGCCAAATATAGAATTTGATTGTTTTAAAGTTGGTATTGATTATTTTTTAGTTAATATTGTTATTTAGGGTATTCTGTAGGAAAGTCGAGCGATGAGTGTCGAATTTTTGAATTTGCTAAAGATGTCATTAAAAATGTTTGTATTAAATTCACAAAAGCACGTACAACTGAAATAAGCAATAGACTCCTTCCATATATTAATATTTTGAAAGTTGAAAAACATCACTGATCAAAATGAATTGGACGAAAGCATTAAAACTGATCAAAGTGTATACTTGAATAGCGGTTCATAATGGTGAGTACTAAGTTCGAGTTTTGCCGCTAAAGTGAAAACTATATCAGTAAAAAAGGCATAAAACTATGCATATTTGCTGCAAATTTTATTATAACTTGATGGGGAATAGCCAAAAGCAAATTTTTACAAAGTTTGTAGTCCTTAAAATGAATTATTAAAGAAAAGTAATTGTGAAAAAATGACTATTTTAGCAGCTAAACTCGATCTTACCTTAACTTCTTAAAATTCAATTCACAAAAATTCTATAATACATCTTCGGAAGTTTTTTTTTGTGTTTTTGTTTTTTTTTTTTTTAGTAGAGCATTTAATTTTCGATTTTGTGGTGGAAGGTGGTATGTTAGAACTTATAATATATTTTTGGTGCTTTTTGGCCTTGGGGAGTTGGCAACACTAATGCTGAGTGAGAGTCCATGATCTACGGCCACAACGTTTGTCTGTTCGGCGATTCAATATTGTCTTTTAGTACACTTAATATTCGGCATTTGTTTTGATTCCGAGCTGCCATTACGGCAGTCCACACGATTAGAGCTGGCGGCGCTTGAGTGTGAGTGAAGATATAACTTTTTGGTTTTGCCTCTTTGGACAAAGAGACTCGTTCATTTTATTTGTTCACAAGCAGCTCAATCTGGAATACCTTTCTATCGGAGGAAATCAAATTCGGCAACTTGCCACTTTTGTGCAAATGAAGCCATTTTTTGGATCTTTACAGTCCAATTTTTTTGTGCATCGGAGAGCCCTTCAAGTTTTTAGAACTAGAATGGCTCACATTTTTCAATATGTGTTGCATTCGTTCTCACTATAGTTTAACTCACGAGCAAGTTTTCTACCACGGAAGCGTGAATTTTGATCAAATCTGACCTTCACTTTTCAAATCATTTCTGGTGCTATCACCTTTTTATAGCCACCACCATAGAATGGTGATGGGGGTATAATAAGATTATCATCAGAATCGTCTTTGGTCTGCACGCAGGCCAAGTTCGACGGCGGGCTAACTTATAATACCCTGTTCCCACATCAACCGATCACCCGATTTGGGGCCTTGGGCTTATAGAAACCATAGTTTTTATCCAAATTGCATGAAATTGGAAATCTAGAGGTATTCTAGGACCACAAAAAGGTGTGCCGAAACCATGTTTTGATGTAGCCCCCATAAAACCGATCCCCCGATTTGGGGCCTTGGCCTTATAGAAACCGTAGTTTTCATCCAATTTGCCTGAAATTGGATATCTAGAAGTATTCTAGGACCATGAAGAGGGGTGCCGAAAATAGTGCATATCAGACCATATTTTGATATAGTCCCCATATAGACAGATCTCCCGATTTTACTCCTTGGGCTTCTAAAATCCGTAGTTTTTATCCAATTTGCTTGAAATTGGAAATTTAGAAGTATTCCAGGACCATGAAGAGGTGTGCCGCAAATGGTGAGCATCGGTCCATGTTTTTGTATAGCTCCCACATATAGACCGATCTTCCGATTTTACTTCGTGGGCTTCTAGAATCCGTAATTTTTATCCAATTGGCCTGAAATTGGAAATCTAGAGGTATTCTAGGCTCGTAAAGAGGTGTGCCGAAAATAGTGAGTATCGGTCTATGTTTTAATATAGCCCCCATATAGACCGATCTCCCGATTTTACTTCTGGTCTTCTAGAATCCATATTTTTATACCCTGCGCCACACTGTGGAACAGGGTATTATAAGTTAGTGCATGTGTTTGCAACACCCAGAAGGAGACGAGATAGACACATGGTGTCTTTGGCAAAAATGATCAGTGTGGGCTCCTGAGTCGATATAGCCATGTCCGTCTGTCCGTGAACACATTTTTGTAATCAAAGTCGCAGTTTTAGTCCAATCGGCTTCAAATTTGGCACAAGTATGTGTTTTGGCTCAGAATAGAACCCTATTGATCGGTTCAGATTTAGATATAGCTCCCATATATATATTTCGCCCGATATGGACTTATATGGCCCCAGAAGCCAGAGTTTTACCCTAATTTGCTTAACATTGCTTCAGATTTAAATGTTTCCCATATTTTTTTACTAGCATTGTGTTCCACCCTAGTGCATTAGCCGACTTAAATTTTGAGTCTATAGATTTTGTAGAAGTCTATCAAATTCTGTCCAGTTCGAGTGATATAGGGTATAATATAGTCGACCCCGCCCAACTTTAGACTTTCCTTACTTGTTTTTTTATACAATTTGCCTTAAATTGGAAATCTAGAGGTATTCTAGGACCATAAAAAGGTGTGTTGAATATATTGTGTATCGGTACAGTTTTTTGATATAGCTCCTATATAAATCGATCCCCCGATTTGGGGTTGGACTTATACAAATCGTAGTGTTCATCCAATTTGCCTGAAATTGGAAATCTAGAGGAATTCTAGGACCTTAAAAAGGTGTGTCGAAAATAGTGCTTATCGGACCATGTTTTCATATAGCCCCCATATAGACCGGTCTCCCGATTTTACTTCTTGGGCTTCTAGAATCCGTAGTTTTTACCCAATATGCCTGATGCGAATTTCAATCAAATCTGACCTTCACTTTTCAAATCATTTCACCTTTTTATACCCACCACCATAGGATGGTGATGGGGTATAATAAGTTTATCATTCCGTTTGTAACACATAGAAGGGAGCCACCGTGGTGCAATGGTTAGCATGCCCGCCTTGCATACACAAGGTCGTGGGTTCGATTCCTTCTTCGACCGAACACCAAAAAGTTTTCAGCGGTGGATTATCCCACCTCAGTAATGCTGGTGACATTTCTGAGGGTTTCAAAACTTCTCTAAATGGTTTCACTGCAATGTGGAACGCCGTTCGGACTCGGTTATAAAAAGGAGGTCCCTTGTCATTGAGCTTAACATGGAATTGGGCAGCACTCAGTGATAAGAGAGAAGTTCACCAATGTGGTATCACAATGGACTGAATAGTCTAAGTGAGCCTGATACATCGGGCTGCCACCTAACCTAACCTAACCTAACACATAGAAATATCGATTTCTGACTATATAAATTCTTGATCAGGGAGAAATTCTAAGACAATCTGTCAGTCTGCTTGTCCGTCTGTCAGTCTGCCTGTCTGTCTGTTTGTTTGTATGTCTGTCTGTCTGTCTGTTTGTCCGTCTGTTGTATGCATGCAGGCCAAGTTCGAAGTTGGGCTATATCGATCCAATTTGCATGAAATTGGAAATCTAGAGGTACTCTAGGATCATAAAGAGGTGTACCGAAAATGGTGAGTACCGGTCCATGTTTTGATATAAAAAAATAAATATATATATATACCAATCTCCCGATTTTACTTCTTGGGCTTCTATAATCCGTAGTTTTTATCCAATTTGTCTGATATTGGATATCTAGAAGTATTCTAGGACCATAAAGAGGTGTGTGTATTGGTAGAGGTATTGTGTATCGGTACAGTTTTTGATATAGCCCCCTTATAAACCGGCCCTCCGATTTGGGGTCTAAATTCTAGAACCACAATTATATGTGTTGAATATTGTGTGTATCCCTCCATGTTTTTGGTATAGGCCCCATTAGACCGATCTCCCGATCTAACTCCTAGGATTTCTAGAAATTTTAGTTTTTATTTGATTTGCCACAATTTAAAAATATACTGGTATTTTGGACCCACAAAAAAGTGTATAATCATATATCACATATAATAGTTTTTATCGGTCCATTTGGTAAGGCCTCCATATAGACCGATTTCAGATCTTAAGGGTATAGAAGGCGTGCTGACAATGAAAATTGCTTGAAACTGAAAGTAAAATTTCCAGATTTCTCTTCTAATAATATGAATAATGGCGCTAAAAATCTACAGAATTTAGATTTCAGATCAAGACTTTATTTCATAATTTTCTTGTACACTTACACGAGATGGTTTATGATTCTACTAAAACTCAAACAAAAATAGTTCTTATAAATCCTGCTTGGATTTATAAGAACTATCTGCTTGGGAGAATATCTGTTATCAAAGCCCTCTGAAATTCTATATATTTGTATACACAGAAAAAATATCAACAAAATATTTCCAATTAAAAAGTTAATTGAAGTTGAAAATTTTTTCAATTAATTGATACAATTAACTTTTCAATCAAGATAGAAAGATTAAGTTAATTAATGATTGAAAATTTAAAAATTTTTAATTAAAAAACAAGTATATACGGCCGTAAGTTCGGCCAGGCCGAATCTTATGTACCCTTCACCATAGATTGCGTAGAAACTTCTACGAAAGACTGTCATCCACAAATTTCAACTCACTTGGATGAAATTTGTTCCTCCAAGAGGCTCCAAAACCAAATCTCGGGATCGGTTTATATGGGGGCTATAAATGATTATGGACTGATATGGACTACTTTTGGCATGGTTGTTAAATATCATATACTACCACAACGTACCAAATTTCAACCAGATCGGATGAATTTTGCTTCTCCAAAAGGCACCGGAGGTCAAATCTGGCGATCGGTTTATAGCTCCCATATAAACCGATATAATAGCTCCCATATAAACCGATATAATTATGGACTGATAGGAACCAATTCCTGCATGGTTGTTGGATACCATATACTAACATCACGTACCAAATTTCAACCGAATGGGAGGAATTTTGCTCTTCCAAGATGCTCCGGAGGTCAAATCTGGGGATCGGTTTATATGGGGCCTATATATAATTATGGACCGATATCGACCAATTTTTGCATGGGTGTTTGAGGACATATATTAACAGCAAGTACCAAATTTCAACTGAATCAGATGAATTTTGGTCTTCCAAGAGGCTCCGGAGGTCAAATCTGGTGATCGGTTTATATGGGCGCTATATATAATTATGGACCGATATGGACCAATTTTTGCATGGTCATTAGAGACCATATACTAACATCATGTACCAAATTTCAGCCGGATCGGATGAAATTTGCTTCTCTTAGAGAATCCGCAAGCTAAATCGGGGGATCGATTTATATGGGGGCTATACGTAAAAGTGGACCGATATGGCCCATTTGCAATACCATCCGACCTACATCAATAAAAACTACTTGTGCCAAGTTTCAAGTCACGCTAACTTCGTTCGGAAGTTAGCGTGATTTCAACAGACGGACGGACGGACATGCTCAGATCGACTCAGAAATTCACCACGACCAAGAATATATATACTTTATGGGGTCTTAGATCATCTTAGATACCCATCCTATGGTGCATGGTATAATTAATTGATACAATTAATTTTTTAATCGAATTCGGAAGACTAACGGCCATTTTCATGTAGCTCCGTTAGGCTTTAACTGCCAGTTAACAGAAAATTAACTTTCCGGTTAACATTAACTGAAAAAATTTCAGCAGTTAAATTCTTAACTGGCATAACATATGGAATATATAGGCAAGGTGACAGATATTTCCATAGTGCGGTTTAAAAGTTCGTTAGCTAACGTAGCACTAACGGAGCTTCATGAAAATGGGGGTGTCAGTTAACAATACTCGTAGTGATGAACATTTTTTTAATTTTTACTTAAAAATTTATTTCAAAAATGTTAATCAAACCAAAAACTCTAAGCCATTTCACAAAGTAATTGAAAATTACCTTTTTTAATTAAAACATTAATTGAGTTATGCAATCGACATCAATTAAATTTTTAGTTGAATCAATTAAAAAATTAATTGGAATTTGCTAATGAAATCAATTAATTTTTGAATCAAGTATTTTTTTTATGCCCAATTAAAACAGTGATTTTTGTAATTGAAGACATTTCAATTAAAAAATTAATTGGATCAATTAATTTCGTGATTGAATCAGAATTTTTGTTTGTTTATTTAATACTAAAATTTTACCAAATGGTACAAACATTACCAAACGAACGTATTTACCTAAAAACTTTAAATAAAACAAGTAAGGAAAGTCTAAAGTCGGGCGGGGCCGACTATATTATACCCTGCACCACTCTGTAGATCTAAATTTTCGATACCATATCACATCCGTCAAATGTGTTGGTGGCTATATATAAAGGTTTGTCCCAAATACATACATTTACGTATCACTCGATCTGGACAGAATTTGATAGACTTCTACAAATTTATAGACTCAAAATGTAAGTCTGCTAATGCACTAGGATGGAACACAATGTTAGTAAAAAATATGGGAAACATTTAAATCTGAAGCAATTTTAGGAAACTTCGCAAAAATTCATTTATGATTTATCACTCAATATATATGTATTAGAAGTTTAGGAAAATTAGAGTCATTTTTACAACTTTTCGACTAAGAAGTGGCGATTTTACAAGGAAAATATTGGTATTTTGACCATTTTTGTCGAAATCAGAAAAACATATATATGGGAGCTATATCTAAATCAGAACCGATTCCAACCAAATTTGGCACGCATAGCAACAATGCTAATTCTACTCCCTGTGAAAAATTTCAACAAAATCGGAGTTAAAAATTGGCCTCTGTGGTCATATGAGTGTAAATCGGGCGAAAGCTATATATGGGAGCTATATCTAAATCTGAACCGATTTCAACCAAATTTGGCACGCATAGCAACAATGCTAATTCTACTCCCTGTCAAAATTTCAACTAAATCGGAGTTAAAAATTGGCCTCTGTGGTCATATGAGTGTAAATCGGGCGAAAGCTATATATGGGAGCTATATCTAAATCTGAACCGATTTCAACCAAATTTGGCACGCATAACTACAATGCTAATTCTACTCCCTGTGCAAAATTTCAACCAAATTGGAGTAAAACTCTGGCTTCTGGGACCGTATTAGTCCATATCGGGCGAAAGATATATATGGGAGCTATATCTAAATCTGAACCGATTTCAACTAAATTTGGCACGCATAGCTACAATACTAATTCTACTCCCTGTGCAAAATTTCAACCAAATTGGAGTAAAACTCTGGCTTCTGGGACCGTATTAGTCCATATCGGGCGAAAGATATATATGGGAGCTATATCTAAATCTGAACCGATTTCAATAAAATTTTGCACATTTGACTATACTACCAATTGTACTCCTAGTGCAAAATTTCAACCAAATTGGGGTAATACTCAGGCTTCTAGAGCCGTATAAGTGTATATCGGGCGAAAGATATATATGGGAGCTATATCTAAATCTGAACCGATTTCTTCCAAAATCAATAGGGTTCTATTTTGACCCAAAACACATACTTGTGCCAAATTCGAAGTCGATTGGGCTTAAATTACTACCTAATCCCTTGGTTACAAACATGTGTTCACGGACAGACGGACAGACGGACATGGCTATATCGACTCAGGAGCCCACCCTAAGCATTTTTGTCAAAGACACCATGTGTCTATCTCGTATCCTTCTGGGTGTTGCAAACATATGCACTAACTTATAATATCCTGTTCCACAGTGTGGCGCAGGGTATAAAAAGCTCATTTATTTTTTAAAAATTTTAATAATTTAATTTTTTAATTTATTTCTAAAACATAGATATATTTCACGGTGTATATTCCCATGTCAAAGTAAATAAATGTTTAAATATAGCTTCATTCCTATGGTGGTTTAGTTAGATAAAATATCTGAACTAAAAACAACAACAAATCGAAAATCAAATCATTTCTGGTGCTATCACCTTTTTATAGCCACCACCATAGAATGGTGATGGGGGTATAATAAGATTATCATCAGAATCGTCTTTGGTCTGCACGCAGGCCAAGTTCGACGGCGGGCTAACTTATAATACCCTGTTCCCACATCAACCGATCACCCGATTTGGGGCCTTGGGCTTATAGAAACCATAGTTTTTATCCAAATTGCATGAAATTGGAAATCTAGAGGTATTCTAGGACCACAAAAAGGTGTGCCGAAACCATGTTTTGATGTAGCCCCCATAAAACCGATCCCCCGATTTGGGGCCTTGGCCTTATAGAAACCGTAGTTTTCATCCAATTTGCCTGAAATTGGATATCTAGAAGTATTCTAGGACCATGAAGAGGGGTGCCGAAAATAGTGCATATCAGACCATATTTTGATATAGTCCCCATATAGACAGATCTCCCGATTTTACTCCTTGGGCTTCTAAAATCCGTAGTTTTTATCCAATTTGCTTGAAATTGGAAATTTAGAAGTATTCCAGGACCATGAAGAGGTGTGCCGCAAATGGTGAGCATCGGTCCATGTTTTTGTATAGCTCCCACATATAGACCGATCTTCCGATTTTACTTCGTGGGCTTCTAGAATCCGTAATTTTTATCCAATTGGCCTGAAATTGGAAATCTAGAGGTATTCTAGGCTCGTAAAGAGGTGTGCCGAAAATAGTGAGTATCGGTCTATGTTTTAATATAGCCCCCATATAGACCGATCTCCCGATTTTACTTCTGGTCTTCTAGAATCCATATTTTTATACCCTGCGCCACACTGTGGAACAGGGTATTATAAGTTAGTGCATGTGTTTGCAACACCCAGAAGGAGACGAGATAGACACATGGTGTCTTTGGCAAAAATGATCAGTGTGGGCTCCTGAGTCGATATAGCCATGTCCGTCTGTCCGTGAACACATTTTTGTAATCAAAGTCGCAGTTTTAGTCCAATCGGCTTCAAATTTGGCACAAGTATGTGTTTTGGCTCAGAATAGAACCCTATTGATCGGTTCAGATTTAGATATAGCTCCCATATATATATTTCGCCCGATATGGACTTATATGGCCCCAGAAGCCAGAGTTTTACCCTAATTTGCTTAACATTGCTTCAGATTTAAATGTTTCCCATATTTTTTTACTAGCATTGTGTTCCACCCTAGTGCATTAGCCGACTTAAATTTTGAGTCTATAGATTTTGTAGAAGTCTATCAAATTCTGTCCAGTTCGAGTGATATAGGGTATAATATAGTCGACCCCGCCCAACTTTAGACTTTCCTTACTTGTTTTTTTATACAATTTGCCTTAAATTGGAAATCTAGAGGTATTCTAGGACCATAAAAAGGTGTGTTGAATATATTGTGTATCGGTACAGTTTTTTGATATAGCTCCTATATAAATCGATCCCCCGATTTGGGGTTGGACTTATACAAATCGTAGTGTTCATCCAATTTGCCTGAAATTGGAAATCTAGAGGAATTCTAGGACCTTAAAAAGGTGTGTCGAAAATAGTGCTTATCGGACCATGTTTTCATATAGCCCCCATATAGACCGGTCTCCCGATTTTACTTCTTGGGCTTCTAGAATCCGTAGTTTTTACCCAATATGCCTGATGCGAATTTCAATCAAATCTGACCTTCACTTTTCAAATCATTTCACCTTTTTATACCCACCACCATAGGATGGTGATGGGGTATAATAAGTTTATCATTCCGTTTGTAACACATAGAAGGGAGCCACCGTGGTGCAATGGTTAGCATGCCCGCCTTGCATACACAAGGTCGTGGGTTCGATTCCTTCTTCGACCGAACACCAAAAAGTTTTCAGCGGTGGATTATCCCACCTCAGTAATGCTGGTGACATTTCTGAGGGTTTCAAAACTTCTCTAAATGGTTTCACTGCAATGTGGAACGCCGTTCGGACTCGGTTATAAAAAGGAGGTCCCTTGTCATTGAGCTTAACATGGAATTGGGCAGCACTCAGTGATAAGAGAGAAGTTCACCAATGTGGTATCACAATGGACTGAATAGTCTAAGTGAGCCTGATACATCGGGCTGCCACCTAACCTAACCTAACCTAACACATAGAAATATCGATTTCTGACTATATAAATTCTTGATCAGGGAGAAATTCTAAGACAATCTGTCAGTCTGCTTGTCCGTCTGTCAGTCTGCCTGTCTGTCTGTTTGTTTGTATGTCTGTCTGTCTGTCTGTTTGTCCGTCTGTTGTATGCATGCAGGCCAAGTTCGAAGTTGGGCTATATCGATCCAATTTGCATGAAATTGGAAATCTAGAGGTACTCTAGGATCATAAAGAGGTGTACCGAAAATGGTGAGTACCGGTCCATGTTTTGATATAAAAAAATAAATATATATATATACCAATCTCCCGATTTTACTTCTTGGGCTTCTATAATCCGTAGTTTTTATCCAATTTGTCTGATATTGGATATCTAGAAGTATTCTAGGACCATAAAGAGGTGTGTGTATTGGTAGAGGTATTGTGTATCGGTACAGTTTTTGATATAGCCCCCTTATAAACCGGCCCTCCGATTTGGGGTCTAAATTCTAGAACCACAATTATATGTGTTGAATATTGTGTGTATCCCTCCATGTTTTTGGTATAGGCCCCATTAGACCGATCTCCCGATCTAACTCCTAGGATTTCTAGAAATTTTAGTTTTTATTTGATTTGCCACAATTTAAAAATATACTGGTATTTTGGACCCACAAAAAAGTGTATAATCATATATCACATATAATAGTTTTTATCGGTCCATTTGGTAAGGCCTCCATATAGACCGATTTCAGATCTTAAGGGTATAGAAGGCGTGCTGACAATGAAAATTGCTTGAAACTGAAAGTAAAATTTCCAGATTTCTCTTCTAATAATATGAATAATGGCGCTAAAAATCTACAGAATTTAGATTTCAGATCAAGACTTTATTTCATAATTTTCTTGTACACTTACACGAGATGGTTTATGATTCTACTAAAACTCAAACAAAAATAGTTCTTATAAATCCTGCTTGGATTTATAAGAACTATCTGCTTGGGAGAATATCTGTTATCAAAGCCCTCTGAAATTCTATATATTTGTATACACAGAAAAAATATCAACAAAATATTTCCAATTAAAAAGTTAATTGAAGTTGAAAATTTTTTCAATTAATTGATACAATTAACTTTTCAATCAAGATAGAAAGATTAAGTTAATTAATGATTGAAAATTTAAAAATTTTTAATTAAAAAACAAGTATATACGGCCGTAAGTTCGGCCAGGCCGAATCTTATGTACCCTTCACCATAGATTGCGTAGAAACTTCTACGAAAGACTGTCATCCACAAATTTCAACTCACTTGGATGAAATTTGTTCCTCCAAGAGGCTCCAAAACCAAATCTCGGGATCGGTTTATATGGGGGCTATAAATGATTATGGACTGATATGGACTACTTTTGGCATGGTTGTTAAATATCATATACTACCACAACGTACCAAATTTCAACCAGATCGGATGAATTTTGCTTCTCCAAAAGGCACCGGAGGTCAAATCTGGCGATCGGTTTATAGCTCCCATATAAACCGATATAATAGCTCCCATATAAACCGATATAATTATGGACTGATAGGAACCAATTCCTGCATGGTTGTTGGATACCATATACTAACATCACGTACCAAATTTCAACCGAATGGGAGGAATTTTGCTCTTCCAAGATGCTCCGGAGGTCAAATCTGGGGATCGGTTTATATGGGGCCTATATATAATTATGGACCGATATCGACCAATTTTTGCATGGGTGTTTGAGGACATATATTAACAGCAAGTACCAAATTTCAACTGAATCAGATGAATTTTGGTCTTCCAAGAGGCTCCGGAGGTCAAATCTGGTGATCGGTTTATATGGGCGCTATATATAATTATGGACCGATATGGACCAATTTTTGCATGGTCATTAGAGACCATATACTAACATCATGTACCAAATTTCAGCCGGATCGGATGAAATTTGCTTCTCTTAGAGAATCCGCAAGCTAAATCGGGGGATCGATTTATATGGGGGCTATACGTAAAAGTGGACCGATATGGCCCATTTGCAATACCATCCGACCTACATCAATAAAAACTACTTGTGCCAAGTTTCAAGTCACGCTAACTTCGTTCGGAAGTTAGCGTGATTTCAACAGACGGACGGACGGACATGCTCAGATCGACTCAGAAATTCACCACGACCAAGAATATATATACTTTATGGGGTCTTAGATCATCTTAGATACCCATCCTATGGTGCATGGTATAATTAATTGATACAATTAATTTTTTAATCGAATTCGGAAGACTAACGGCCATTTTCATGTAGCTCCGTTAGGCTTTAACTGCCAGTTAACAGAAAATTAACTTTCCGGTTAACATTAACTGAAAAAATTTCAGCAGTTAAATTCTTAACTGGCATAACATATGGAATATATAGGCAAGGTGACAGATATTTCCATAGTGCGGTTTAAAAGTTCGTTAGCTAACGTAGCACTAACGGAGCTTCATGAAAATGGGGGTGTCAGTTAACAATACTCGTAGTGATGAACATTTTTTTAATTTTTACTTAAAAATTTATTTCAAAAATGTTAATCAAACCAAAAACTCTAAGCCATTTCACAAAGTAATTGAAAATTACCTTTTTTAATTAAAACATTAATTGAGTTATGCAATCGACATCAATTAAATTTTTAGTTGAATCAATTAAAAAATTAATTGGAATTTGCTAATGAAATCAATTAATTTTTGAATCAAGTATTTTTTTTATGCCCAATTAAAACAGTGATTTTTGTAATTGAAGACATTTCAATTAAAAAATTAATTGGATCAATTAATTTCGTGATTGAATCAGAATTTTTGTTTGTTTATTTAATACTAAAATTTTACCAAATGGTACAAACATTACCAAACGAACGTATTTACCTAAAAACTTTAAATAAAACAAGTAAGGAAAGTCTAAAGTCGGGCGGGGCCGACTATATTATACCCTGCACCACTCTGTAGATCTAAATTTTCGATACCATATCACATCCGTCAAATGTGTTGGTGGCTATATATAAAGGTTTGTCCCAAATACATACATTTACGTATCACTCGATCTGGACAGAATTTGATAGACTTCTACAAATTTATAGACTCAAAATGTAAGTCTGCTAATGCACTAGGATGGAACACAATGTTAGTAAAAAATATGGGAAACATTTAAATCTGAAGCAATTTTAGGAAACTTCGCAAAAATTCATTTATGATTTATCACTCAATATATATGTATTAGAAGTTTAGGAAAATTAGAGTCATTTTTACAACTTTTCGACTAAGAAGTGGCGATTTTACAAGGAAAATATTGGTATTTTGACCATTTTTGTCGAAATCAGAAAAACATATATATGGGAGCTATATCTAAATCAGAACCGATTCCAACCAAATTTGGCACGCATAGCAACAATGCTAATTCTACTCCCTGTGAAAAATTTCAACAAAATCGGAGTTAAAAATTGGCCTCTGTGGTCATATGAGTGTAAATCGGGCGAAAGCTATATATGGGAGCTATATCTAAATCTGAACCGATTTCAACCAAATTTGGCACGCATAGCAACAATGCTAATTCTACTCCCTGTGCAAAATTTCAACTAAATCGGAGTTAAAAATTGGCCTCTGTGGTCATATGAGTGTAAATCGGGCGAAAGCTATATATGGGAGCTATATCTAAATCTGAACCGATTTCAACCAAATTTGGCACGCATAACTACAATGCTAATTCTACTCCCTGTGCAAAATTTCAACCAAATTGGAGTAAAACTCTGGCTTCTGGGACCGTATTAGTCCATATCGGGCGAAAGATATATATGGGAGCTATATCTAAATCTGAACCGATTTCAACTAAATTTGGCACGCATAGCTACAATACTAATTCTACTCCCTGTGCAAAATTTCAACCAAATTGGAGTAAAACTCTGGCTTCTGGGACCGTATTAGTCCATATCGGGCGAAAGATATATATGGGAGCTATATCTAAATCTGAACCGATTTCAATAAAATTTTGCACATTTGACTATACTACCAATTGTACTCCTAGTGCAAAATTTCAACCAAATTGGGGTAATACTCAGGCTTCTAGAGCCGTATAAGTGTATATCGGGCGAAAGATATATATGGGAGCTATATCTAAATCTGAACCGATTTCTTCCAAAATCAATAGGGTTCTATTTTGACCCAAAACACATACTTGTGCCAAATTCGAAGTCGATTGGGCTTAAATTACTACCTAATCCCTTGGTTACAAACATGTGTTCACGGACAGACGGACAGACGGACATGGCTATATCGACTCAGGAGCCCACCCTAAGCATTTTTGTCAAAGACACCATGTGTCTATCTCGTATCCTTCTGGGTGTTGCAAACATATGCACTAACTTATAATATCCTGTTCCACAGTGTGGCGCAGGGTATAAAAAGCTCATTTATTTTTTAAAAATTTTAATAATTTAATTTTTTAATTTATTTCTAAAACATAGATATATTTCACGGTGTATATTCCCATGTCAAAGTAAATAAATGTTTAAATATAGCTTCATTCCTATGGTGGTTTAGTTAGATAAAATATCTGAACTAAAAACAACAACAAATCGAAAACTATTACAAAAACCTATGAAATAAAGGATAGTTTTTATAGACATAAACGAAATGAAGAAGGAGAAAAGAGAATGAGAAATAAAATTTCATTTTCTTTTACTACAGTTCAGTTATCAGCCTTCCGGCAGAAAAAAGAGGTGGTAACTTTTCACTTACCTTGGTCAATGTTTGGCTATTGAGCTCATAGAAATCGTAGGCCGTAAATTTAATGGGATTTTGTCTAATTTGCAAAATGAAATCGTCTACTAGTGGTGATTTCATCAGCGATGATCTCAGTTTCATTAGAAGTCTATAAAGACACATAAGAAAGAAAAGAAAAAGAAATAAAAATTAAACAACAAAATATGGAAATTGATTTGTTAATAACATTAGGGTCAAACAGATGAAAAATTGTGTGAGTATAAAAACATGTCATGGAGAATTGTGGCATGAATGATAATTGAAATGAGTACAGAGAAAAAAAAACACGGCTTGTTCAATTTTTTAGGTGTAGTAATAAGAAATCCATTATTTTTCTAAAATATGGAGTTATTCATACCAGGGCTGTGGAGTCGGAGTCGGAGTCTTGGAGTCGGAGTCTGAAGATTTGGCTGGAGTCGGAGTCGGAGTCGTAAAAATTTTGCTCGACTCCGACTCCGGCTAAACCAAATTTTTTAAAACACTTCACATTTTTGTAACTAAAAAAGTTTTTACGCAAATTAGTTTCCAATGCGTTATGCATTCGATCAATGTACACCACGATTGGAAATAAAAATCAACTTCCAATTACGGCTATCATTTTATGTTTCCTAGAATGTTAGACTAGCAAATGGGCTGGATCGATCCATTTTAATCCCCATATCAATTTATTTGAAATAATTCGAATTTATTGTTTTTAATTTTATTTTAAGGCTATATACCTACACACATATGACAGAAAAAATTGTCAAAGCTGTTTTTTATAGAAAATTTTGTCACTATTGTATTTATATGGAATGTTTTGTCAAAATTTAATTTCTATAAAAAAATTATTCGAAATATTATTACTATAGAAAATTTTTTTCCTATAGAAAATTAAGCCAACATTTATTTCTATAGAAAATAAAAAATATAACAAGTATATACAGCAGTATGTTCGTTCGGGCCAAATCATAAATACCCACCACCATGAATCAAATATACTAATTTCCTTAGAACATTTCATGGGGGTTTGATGACAGATCAGTTTAACCAGTTCGCATCCCGAAAATAAATGCAAAGATTTTACCTATCAGATTCCGGATTTATAAGAACTATTTTTGTTTGAGTTTTAAAGGAATCATAAACATATCCTGTAAATGTGCAAGAAAATTAAGAAAAAATACCTTGATTTGAAATCTAAAATCTATAGTACACCAACTGTTTTATGATTACGAGAAGTAATATCTGGCAAATTTACATTTATGGTAAATGCACCTTCTGTACCCTCAATATCTGAAATCGGTCTATATGGAGGCCTTACCAGCGTTGCAACAACGAGTTTTTATTTTGGACCAAATTTTTCCAAAATTCGTACCAGGGGACCAGTTTTCTAATTTAAATTAAAATAATTTAAAAGTTACAATTTTTCTAAAATTTTTCTTCGAAAGAAAATTTTTTCAAAATTTTATTTCTATATAAAATGTTGACCTCATTCTATTTCTATCGAAAATTTTGTCCATGTTTTATTTCTATAGAAAATTTGGTCCAAATTTTATTTCAATAGATTTCATTTTAAACAAAATTTCAATTTAGCCAAAATTTAATTTCTATAGAAAATGTAGCCAAAGTATAATTCTATTGATAAAAGGATTCGAAACAGGATCATGACTGCTGTAGTGACACACATTGTTTGAGTTCTGTTTTATTTTTAAAAAAATATAGACATTTTATTAATGCAGACTTTTTAATATCTATACCAGAAGACACAATACATTTCATAATATTATGCCCTCTAAAACAAAAAGACGAAATAAGTGATTTGAGAGAATGATAAAATAAAGTGCAAAAAGAAAACTGAATGCGATTTTGACTGCAGTGTGAATAAAGAGAATAATATACAACAAAGATTATAGAGACAATAACATCATTATCTCCCGGAATTTACACTCTCTTATACTGAACTCGTAAGAATTTAATCAGTTAGTAGTTGTTATTGTGCTTTGCTCTTGACTCTGCAAGTAACTGTTCCCTCGTATTCACCAATTGACATTAACAAGAAAAGCAAAAATAAATTTTTGATTTTTGTTCTACACTCGCTGGAATTTCTTCTTTTGATATGGCTCAGTGCGGCATTTGCAATAATAAAGCTCAAGGAGCAAATGTAATTAATTGTGGATCTTGCAACCTCAAGTTTCATACAGCATGTGTTTCTTCTACAAATTCCATGCTTACAGACGCAATGTTAAAGCTCATGAAAAACAGTAAAAGCGGAGTTCTTTTCAAATGCACCTCTTGTTTGGACAACCTGCCATTGCGTGAGACTCGTTCTTCTGAGGCTACCAACTTGTGCTCCAAAATCAATGAACTGGAAGTTTGTATTAAAAATCTCTCGAAAATTGTGTCAGAGGATGTCGTTCCCCAATTGAAAGATATTAAAGAAGAGATGGTCCGCTGTGTAGCAAAAACTAAAGAGACAGAAGTCTATGTTAAATCAAAAATATATCAATTAGAGGTGGAAAACAATAGCCTAAGAAGGCAGATAAATAGAGGAGATATTATCGTTAGTGGTTTTCCTAGCGATTTGTCCTCGGAATCATTATACAATGCCATAATAAAAATTGGAGAAGTCTTGGATATTCCGGTGCAGCATTGCGACATTAATATTTGCACTTATGTCAATCGCAAGAAGAAAGTTATGGTTAAATTCAATAATATTTACAAACGTGATGCTCTTTTTAAGAAATATATGGCGAGTCGAAGTTTGAAACTATGTCAAATACTTAATAACGACATTGAAAGCCGTGTTTTTATTAATGACAATCTCACTCCTCTTGCTACCAAGATGAACTTTATGTGTCGTACTTTAATGAAGAAACATAAAATCAAAAAGTTTTCACTCATGAATAGGAACATTCCTGAAGTCAAGCTGGTATTTAATGATGATTCTGTCAAAATTGTTCGTGCTGGAGAACTAGAAGCTATTTTAAAAGAAATGGGTGCGGAATCAGTAAATAATTCATAGAAGTAGTAATATCTTGTTTGCATTATTTCCTTTATCTTCTAAATCCTTTTTGTTCTGATTTTTTAATTAAAAAATGTGTATAATTCGTATATAGTATCCAATTTTCAAATATTACAAAATATTATTAATGCATTAAGGAATTTTGAAATACTTTCTATTGTCATGAATGGATAATTTTTAAAATTAGAATCCATATATCTTTTATCGTAATATACATTATATTTGAATAGCTATTACACGAAATTAGATTTGAATTCTAAATATTAGGAATGAATTTGTTAATGATTATTCAAAATAAAATTAGTTTTAATCTTAGAATAGTACACAATTTATTAACACGAATAGGGACAAGATATTTAAACACAGATTATGGCTAGTAATATAGGCTCGTCCATCATTAGCAAGGATGCTATAGATAGTCTTGGACTAGACCCTTGCAATCTCAATGTTATCCATTTTAATGCACAAAGTATTGTGCCTGGACCGAGTTCAACTAAAATAGAAGAGATAAGAGCTGTATTTGCGGGAAAAGTTTTCGATATCATTGCTATATCTGAATCATGGTTGAAGGAGTTCGTGCCGAATTCAGTGGTAAATATTTCGGGATACCGTTTATTTAGAATGGATAGGTTAGACGGTCGTGGAGGCGGCGTTTGCATGTATGTTAGAGAGACATTGCGTTCGAAAGTTGTTTATGAGATCAAGAATGATTGTGTATCGGAGAGAATTTTTATTGAGATAAATTTTAACTCTAAACATAAAGTGCTTGTTGGAGTGATATATCTTCCTTATGGTGGAATTAGAAGCTGTTGGGACGTCGTAGGTGAGCTTTGTTCTAAGTATAGTTCTGTAATTGTGGTTGGCGATTTCAATATTAATCTTTTCGCTGGTGGTGGAGAATTGAGAGATCTTTGTTCGCAATATGGTCTACATATTCTACACAATTGTTTGCCAACACATTTTAATTTTCGGACGGACAGATGTTCCCTTATTGACTATTATTTGGTTAATGATTGGAATATGGTAGCTTCGCAAGGCCAATTTATGTTTCCAGCACTGAATTCCCACCATGCTGCTGTTTATATTTCGTGCACTGTAGAGAAAACAGAATCACTTCGTAGGATAGAGATACGGGACTATTCTGCTATGGATTTGAATAGTTGTCTGTTAGATTTAGATGCCTCGGATTTTGGGGAAATATATTATACAAATGACCCTGATATCCAGATTGCATGTTTTAATGAGATTTTACTTAGAGTGTTCGATACACATGTTCCAAAAAGGAAAATAGTTTTAACAGGTCGTATTGATTGGTATTTTTGTGCTGCTATTAATTCAGCTAGACAGCTGAGGGATTTTGCTTATAGGGCTTACGTTGAATGTCGCAACGATTCCAACTGGAAAACATTTTGCAGATACCGAAATCGGCTTAAGAGGATCATCCGTAGAGAAAGGGCTAGACATTTCCGCAATTTTTTTACTAGTTGTTCGGCTAGGGATATGTGGATGGAACTCCGCAAACTTGGGTATACAGGTGGTAATCGTGGGGGGTATGACATTGATCCAGATGGGTGTAACGATCATTTTGTGTTGCCGCAGATATCTAGTCCTCCCACGATGGACTTTGAGACGGCATTTGCTGAAATGCATGATGGATACACGCTTCGTAACACTGACGTTACAGAAATTTGGGCCGCAATATGTGGAATAAAAACAAATGCTGTTGGCTGTGATGACATTCACCTTAAATTTGTCAAAATGATTTTTCCGTCGATTGCAAGCCACTTGGTCCACATATACAATACTATAATGACGACTTCGTGCTTTCCGGAAGTTTGGAAACGTGCAAGGGTAATCCCGGTACCGAAAGTTAGTTCTCCGAATTCATACTCTGATTTTCGTCCTATCAGCATTCTCCCTGCTTTATCTAAGGTGTTAGAGATCATCATTAACGATCAGATATCTGCTCATATACGAGAGAGAAACTTGCTTTCTCCATACCAGTCTGGTTTTCGAAGAGGACACAGCACAACGACTTTAATGTTAAGTGTAACCGATTCCATTCGAGAAGAGTTAGACAGGAGAAGATGTGTGGCTGTTGTTAGTCTTGATCTTACTCGTGCATTTGATTCTATAAGTCATGAGATTTTGCTCAATAAACTATATCGGAATTTCGGATTTTCCAAGAGCTTATGTCGACTGATTAAAAGTTTCATTTGTGAAAGGACTCAGTATGTTCAGGTTAATGGGACAAACTCAAGATTGAGGATGATATACAGAGGGGTTCCCCAAGGCTCAATTTTAGGACCAATGTTTTTTTCATTATATATAAATGACATATTTACTTCATTAACATTTATGGGAGCACATTTATATGCAGATGATTTGATGGTTTTTGCGGCTTTCTCTCCGGATAGGGTGGAAAACTTTATGAGGAGGGTGAATGAGGAGCTTTCTGGACTAGACAACTGGTGTTCTTCTAATTTTATACAGATAAATGCCACAAAATCTAAATCAATAACTTTTAACTATTCCGGGCACGGAAATTTGTATTTTTCACTAGGTGATTTAGATATTGTAAATGTTCATTCAATGAAAATTTTGGGATTCTATATCGATGCTGATTTGAAGTTTGATTGTCATGTTAACAGGCTAATGGCTAGAATATCCTTTTTGTTACGGAGAATATATACGACTGCTTCTGTGTTACCCTTCAATGTCCGATGGAAAGTAGGGATGACGATATTATTACCACATATCTTGTATGGGCTTGAAATATTGTCCGGTGCATCCCAAGGGAGTTTGGACAGATTAAAGGTTTGTTTTAATCGAATTGTTCGTTTCGTATTCAATTTGGATTACCGTCAACATGTTACGCCTTACACGATACAATTTCTTGGCTGCTCTTTCCAGAAATTTATCGATCTTAGAGTTATCCAATTGTTGTACAGAACCATAAAGTTCGATAGTCCTCAGTATTTGAGCTCTAAATTTGCTTTTTGCAATTCTGTTAGAACTTCTGCCCTTGTTATGCCTCTGTTCCGATCACTGGTCATGCAGCGATCTTTTCAGGTAAGGGCTGTAAAGCTTTGGAATTCGCTTGTTCCATATGAGCTTCGAAATTTCTCTTTGTCATGTGGCGGATTCAAAGAAACAATTCTATCTAAGCTTTGATATAATTGAACTCTTTTGGCTCACATTTGGTCATCCTTGTCTTTGGAAATAAGCAATATTTTACCAATTAAAACATTTTGTCTTTATTCGTGTTAAAAGTTGTTATAATATTCACATTATTTTTTTTAAGATTTTTCTTTAGTTAAGTTAGTTTAGTGTCATTTGTAGTACTTGTAATCATTTAGGCCCGGTGGGGCTTCTGGATTATAAATAAATAAATGAAATGAAAAAAAAATGAAAAAATATTTTTATGTAGAAAATTTTGTCAAAAATTTATTTCTATAGAAAATTTAGCCAAAATTTTGCTTCTATAGAAAATTGTGCAAAATTTTATTTACACAAAAAATTTTCCAAAATTTCTATTAATAATTTTTTCAAATTTTTTTCCATAGAAAATTGTGCCAAAATTTTGTTACTATAGATTTTTTTTATACAAAATTTATACAACATTTTATGTCGATAGAAAATTTTGTCAACATTTTATTTTTATAGAAAATGTAGTCTAAATTTTCTTTCTATAGAAAATTTTGCAGCATTTTATTTCTTTAGAAAATTTTATTTACTACACAAAAAATTTTCCAAAAATTTCTATTGATATTTTTTTCAAAATTTTATTTCTATAGAAAATTTTGTCAAAATTTGTTTACTATAGTCTTTTTATAGAAAATTTGGTAAAAATTTATTTATATAGAAAATTTTCTCAAACATTTATTTATATAGAGAATTTAGTTCAAATTTTGTTGCTATAGAAAATTTTGCAAACTTTTATTTACTACACAAAAATTTTTCCAAAATTTCTATTTATATTTTTTTCCAAAAATTTATTTCTATAAAACAATTTGTCAAAATTTTATTTATGTAGCAAATTTTCTCAATTTTTTTTCTTACTGATACTCACTGCTAAGTCGAAAACTGGTAAAAGTGACTCAAATTTTGCTATATAAAAAATTATGAATGTTTCCCAAATATTGCACGAGATTTTGTAGAAGTCTGATTTCAGATTTTATCAAAATGTTGATCTAAATACAAAGTTGTGCAGAGTATGTTACAATCGGCCCGCCCGACTTTAGACTTTCTTTGCATTTTTATTTTTTGCTATAATTGTGTTACGTCCCATAACGTTAGATTTAAATTTTAGGTACAGAGATTTTCTAGAAGTATATACAATTTTGTCTAAATCGATTCAGATTCAAATTCATGCATATGGGAATATAACCCTTTATAATAATTTTCGTCCACAAATACATATACTGTCGGTATCTTCTCATATTTTGATGGGTATTTATATCATTATTTTATTTATTAAACATTGCCCTAAATTTGAAATAAAGAGTTTAATTGGTATAAATGCGAAATAAAGACCTTTCTTGCACACATAAATAAATACGATACTTTATATCGATCCATATATATACCCCATATATATCCCCTCAATAGAACTACAAATTAGTGGTACTAAAATGAGATTTAGTTATATTACCCGGAGTCGACTCCGGAGTCGGAGTCGGAGTCGAGCTGATGAAAAATGCTGGAGTCGGAGTCGGAGTCGAGCAAAATTGGCTCGACTCCACAGCCCTGATTCATACACTGAAAAAAAAATTTACCTAATATGGAAGATTATGCAACTTCAAATTTAGGACTCGAAATTTACGCAATGCTAAGGACAAAATTCTTTAAAATAATGACATTTTATTTAAAAGAATGTTTATAATCCTTGCTTCAAAAATTTTTTTCATTAAATTTAGGACTCAAATCTTGAAATTTTGCGTCACTCTGTTGAAGTTGTAGATCTTTGAAGTAAGGCATATGTTCCTTAAAATAAAGGAAAACATTTTTAATTTAAAGAAATCGTCTTTAACTCAACTGACATATTGAATTTTTAAATTTAAGATAAAAACGCTTCAAATATAGGCTAAGACTCATTTTAAGGATTAGCATCTTTGGTTTAAAGTTTTTTTAGCATTAAGAAAACAGTTTTTACTTTGAAGTACTTGGCATAATTTGGATTTTGAAACTGGAATTTGTTTGTACATGAATACCTTTATTAATATATCGCAAACAGAGAATAAAAATTCAATGAATGAGATCTGTAGCCAATTTTAATTTTATCGATCCTAGATTTAAAGCCAGGGAGGTCCGTAAAAAATGTATTTATTTTAAAGAAGCCGCATCTTTGGCTCGGAATCAATACCAAAATCCTTAAAGAAAGGTCAAAATCTTGGGAACCAAGTAAACTTTTTTTGAGTGTGTGTATTTCGAATTATAAAAGAGGGAATCTGATAGATGAGGTTTTCTGTCATTGTTCTGCTCTCGGATATAGAAAAAATGCTTGCTGAGAAGAAATTTTCGTCGACAGAAGAAAGGGTGCTGACTGCAACTGAGATTGATTGACTCAAGGATTGGAATCTAATCCATATGGCGTCAATGTTTGATAAAAATGTCAACTGGATCGGATGAGGCTCCAGTAGTTAAAACCAAGAATTGGTTAGGGGGGTTGTACCGACCCAATAGAGCCCACTTGCAATACCATATTACTAGAGGTGTGCACGTGAGTAATAGTTTACTCACGCACACTCACGACTGAAAAATCATACTCACGCACGATATTTTTTGGTAGGACTCACACCCCCTCACGAAAAGAAAATTTGTACTCACGCACGAAAACGTTGTGACTCACGAACAATTTTATGATTGATTTACCTTACCGAAGTGTTGAATTTAACTCTTAAGCGTTTTATGTTGGTGATCAGGAATAATAATGATCAGGAATATTTTCGTGAGTGTAAATCGTGACTCACGAACAATTTTATGATTGATTTACCTTACCGAAGTGTTGAATTTAACTCTTAAGCGTTTTATGTTGGTGATCAGGAATATTTTCGTGAGTGTAATTCGTGACTCACGAACAATTTTATGATTGATTTACCTTACCGAAGTGTTGAATTTAACTCTTAAGCGTTTTATGTTGGTGATCAGGAATAATAATGATCAGGAATATTTTCGTGAGTGTAATTCGTGACTCACGAACAATTTTATGATTGATTTACCTTACCGAAGTGTTGAATTTAACTCTTAAGCGTTTTATGTTGGTGATCAGGAATAATAATGATCAGGAATATCTTCGTGTGTGTAATTCGTTACTCACGCACACTCACGAAGATATTATTTTCTTGACTCACGCTCACGCACGACATTTTGGTTTGTTAATCGCGCTTACGCACACTCACGTTTTTGTCATTAGCGTGACCCACGACTCACGCACGAATCACGAAAATTTTCGTGAGTCACGACAATTTCGTGTCACGTGCATACCTCTAGTATAAAACTGGAGATTTCCACAAACAATCATGTAAAAATTTCCCATGACACTTCAAAACATTATTTGTTCTACTCCACGAAAAACGATAAAACTCTTCAAAATTTCCCAAAAAAGTACACACAAAAAACCATCAAAATAACTACGAAATAGAAACATTTAGCAAATTATATTTGTATATAGTTAAACTACTATCCTTGAGTATTAGAACTAATACTTACATATTTTTTTATAAAAATATTTAATTAAACAAGTATATCCGGCCGTAAGTTCGGCCAAGGCGAATCTTATGTACCCTCCACCATGGATTGCATAGAAACTTGTACTAAAGACTGTTATCCACAATCAAATTACTTGGGTTGCGGTAGCACTTGCCGATGGCAAGGTATCTTAAAACACCGTCTTCTCAATTGTAAGTTAGTCCATACGGGGTATATATTAAACAAACAAAAGGCCGATTAAATACGTAAATAATTCAGTTTGACAAAATTTTCTACAGAAATAAAATGTTGAAAAAATTTTCTATAGAAATAAAATTTTGACAAAATTTTCTATAGCAATAAAATTTTGACAACATTTTCTATAGCAATAAAATTTCGACACGATATTTTTCGTGAGTCGTGAGCACGCAGAGAAAAAACATGATGTCACAATCATATTCGAAGAGCAAAATAATATGATAGGAGCTATTTTTGCGGCGACTAAGTAACATTTTCACCCGCAACCATGTTGGCTCAGTGAACATGGTTCTGAGAAAAATAAAATTGTCCTCATCTAAAATGTTATTATATTGATAAAAAGTATTTTGTTTCCATTAAAAGACAATGGTCAAAAGCGTTTTTCTTCCAGGTAAAAGAACATGGTCAAAACCTAAAATACTTTAATCTTTATGGAAAAAAGGACGCCACTTGAGAAAACACAAAATTAACTTAATTTATTTGTTTTTATTTATTTATAAACGAATTCATTGTTTATTTGTATTTATAATGTCGTGCAAGCAAATATCACATATTTTTACACACTCTATTTTGGTTCAATTTCAAAATGAAAATCGTGTGTATCTGCTCAATGTTTTTATAAAATTATTTTCGCTGCAAAAAAAAATTACAAAATTAAATGGTACCGAAAACAATGTACATGGTCTTTATCGCGATGTAATGGTTCTAGATATGTCTATACGTAACCTATAAAAAAATACTTTTTTCTCTGCAAAAAAGTAAAAAAGTATATGATTTTCCGACCATGTAATGGTCTCAAATTCGTTCATTTAAATAATAGAACATGTTTGCGGCATTTGAGAACCATTTAAATGCTTATTGCCAACATATATTTTTCTCAAAGACAAAATACATGGTTTTCGCAACAATTACATACTCTAGATAAGCATTAAATGGATGCGGCAACCATGTCCAAACATGTTTTTTCTGTGCGTGCGAGAGATGCCGAAAGGCGATTTTTGGCAACGATTTTTGAAAGGCAAAAATAGTAAAAGCAGTAACCCAGTGGTAAAAAACGTCATTAACAAATCGATTACATCCCACCGATTTTATGGAGACAACTACTCCACTTCTCCGATAAATTTTCCGTATTACTTTTAAGATTTTGTAAATATTGTTAATATTATTGTAAACTTATTCAAGGGATGCTGAAATAAATTTGTCATTACAATGCGATGAAGACTGTAGAGTAGAGGGGGCGAAACTTCACGCACACTCACGAGTTAAATTTTTACTCACACGTGCACTCACGTTATCGTGCATTATTTTCTAATACACCCTGTTCTGATTTACGAATTCGAAAAAAGCAAAATTTTGAATTGTCAATAACTCGTCAACCGATACGTCTTTAGATTTGAAATTTTTTACAAATCAAATTCCCTATCGATAGGAACAGTTTGCGAAAATTTCGTATTATATATTGCAGCGGTTCGGAAAATAAAGACTGGGAAAATTTTTGAGTTTTGGGAATTCGTAAACCAAACAGGGGGTGGGGAAGGGGGGTGTTGATAAAAGTATCAAACTATGTATAGTAAAATATTGTTCGCCGACTAAATAAATATTGGTTTTTCAAATAAAGGGTGATACGGTCAAAATTTGGTCAAGGGAAAACGCGTGTAAATCGGTGAAATCGTTTATTTAAAAAATCAAATTAAATTTATTTTTCAAGTTCAATTAGTATAAAATTCAGGAAAAATATTCAGTTAGGCTTTCGCTTTTCCAAATCCGAATTGCCGGGCCTCACGCTTGACACCTGCCATCAGATTTTGTACAGCCACCTTGTCCACCTTCTTCGACGCAGAAAGCCAGTTTGCCTTGAACTGCTGCTCGTCCTTAGCAGTTTTTTTGGTCTTCTTTAGGTTCCGCTTGACAATAGCCCAGTATTTTTCAATTGGGCGGAGTTCTGGCGTGTTGGGAGGGTCTTGTCCTTGGGAACCACCTGCACGTTGTTGGCGGCGTACCACTCCATGGCCTTTTTACCGTAATGGCAAGATGCCAAATCCGGCCAAAACAGTACGGAACAACCGAGTTTCTTCAGGAAATGCAGCAGACGTTTATTCAAACACTCTTTCGCGTAAATTTCTTGGTTGACCGTCCAGGAAGCTATGAAAATGCTGCTTTTCAAGCCACAGGTACAGATGGCTTGCCAAACCAGATATTTCTTTGCGAACTTGGACAGTTTTATGTGCTTGAAAATATCTGCTACCTTTCCCCTTCCTTTTGCCGTATAAAACTCCTGTCCCGGAAGCTGCTTGTAGTCGGCTTTGACGTAGGTTTCGTCGTCCATTACCACGCAGTCAAACTTCGTCAGCATCGTCGTGTACAGCCTCCGGGATCGCGCTTTGGCCGTCGTATTTTGTTTATCATCGCGATTTGGAGTCACTACCTTCTTGTAAGTCGATAGTCCGGCTCGTTTTTTGGCTCGATGCACGGTTGTAGACGGTACACCCAGCTTATTTGCGGCATCTCGGAGAGAGAGGTTAGGGTTTCGCTTGAAACTACCGGCAACTCTCTTTGTCGTCTCAGCGGCTTCCGGTTTTCGATTTCCCCCCGATCCAGACTTCCTGGCTGTCGACAAACGTTCCCCAAACACTTTAATTACATTTGTCACGGTTGATTTGGCAACTTTTAGCGATTTTGCCAGCTTTGCGTGCGAGTAGCTCGGATTTTCGCGATGCGCGAGCAAAATTTTGATACGCTGCTCTTCTTGCTTGGACGGCATATTGACAACTGAAGAGTGAATTCTAAAATCAAAATAAGAGCAACATTCTACACACACACACCTTCAAAATGAGGGGTGTTCAGGTTGTTTAAATGCAAAATTGAAAGAAATACGTCAAGTTTATACTGACCACATTTTGACCGTATCACCGTTTAATGGTGATTTTGCAGAACGGAATAAATTTTTCACTCACGACATATATTTTTATTCCCATTCACGAGAGGTGCTTCGAATTTTGTTCACTATCACGTGATTCACGCTTTCCACGCGCACTCCTCTGCTGCAGTATTCTCTATCACTGGCACTCGAAAGAACGGCAGGAAATGGATGATTTTTTTATTGATGTAAAAATATGCATGTGAAAAATATGCATGCATAAAAAACAAGTATAAACGGCCCTAAGTTCGGCCAGGCCGAATCTTATGTACCCTCCACCATGGATTGCGTAGAAACGTCTACTGAAGACTGTCATCCACAATCGAATTACTTAGGTTGTGGTATTTTAAATCGTTTTCTAAATTGTGAGTTAGTCCATACGTGGTATACATTAGACAAAAAAAAAAATATGTGTAGGTAAGTCTACAAATAATTACGAATCGATATGGACTTTTGCCAGAATTGAATATGGGGGTCGCTTATATGGGGGCTATATACAATTATTGATATGGACCAATTTTTGTGTGATTGGGAATCGATTTATCTCAGGGCTATATATAACTATAGACCGATATGGACCTAGTTAGGCATGGTTGTTAACGGCCATATACTAGCACAATGTACCAAATTTCAACTGACTCGGATGAAATTTGCTCCTCCAAGTGGCTCCGAAACCAAATCTCGGGATCGGTTTATATGGGGGCTATATATGATTATGGACTGATATGGACCACTTTTGGCATGGTTGTTAAATATCATATACTACCACCACGTACAAAATTTCAACCAGATCGGATGAAAGTTGCTTCTCCAAAAGGCACTGGAGGTCAAATCTGGGGATCGGTTTATATGGGTGCTATATATAATTATGGACTGATATGAACCAATTCCTGCATGGTTGTTGGATACCATATACTAACATCACGTACCAAATTTCAACCGAATCGGATGAATTTTGCTCTTCCAAGGGGCACCGGAGGTCAAATCTGGGGATCGGTTTATATGGAGGCTATATATAACTATGGACCGATTTCGACCAATTTTTTCATGGGAGTTTGAGGCCATATATTAACACCACATACCAAATTTCAACTGAATCAGATGAATTTTGGTCTTCCAAGAGGCTCCGGAAGTCAAATCTGGTGATCGGTTTATATGGGGGCTATATATAATTATGGACCGACGTGGACCAATTTTTGCATGGTTGTTGGAGACCATATACTAACACCATGTACCAAATTTCAGCCGGATCGGATGAATTTTGCTTCTCTTAGAGCAATCGCAAGCCAAATTTGAGGATACGTTTATATGGGGGCTATACGAAAAAGTGGACCGATATGGCCCATTTGCAATACCATCCGACCTACATCAATAACAACTACGTGTGCCAAGTTTCAAGTCGATAGCTTGTTTCGTTCGGAAGTTAGCGTGATTTCAACAGACGGACGGACATGCTCAGATCGACTCAGAATTTCACCACGACCCAGAATATATATACTTTATGGGGTCTTAAAGCAATATTTCGATGTGTTACAAACGGAATGACAAAGTTAATATACCCCCCATCCTATGGTGGAGAGTATAACAACGAAAATCGAAACAAAAACCCTTCCTAATTACAAACATCTTACGCAGTAAGAGAGAGTCGTAAGCACTAGGTACACTACAATGCAACAGCTAGATTACTATGTAGTAGCTTTCATTTGTTCAAAATCTATGGGCATTACTTTCTGTGCGACTTTTCAATGCTAAGTATAAGTAGTACCAATTTCAACTCAATTTTAATTTACATAGAACGTACTTACTTAATCTTCCAAGTTTCCCAAGAACATAATCGATTGTTTGGTAATTGATTTGAATTTTTACCACTGCACGGGCGAAAAAGACTGTTTTTCATATGTTTGGGTGTAAAAATTATATGTTTGGAACTCAAATTTGTAAACACAATATTTTTAAGTGCAAGCATATAATGTTCATAAACTAGCATAACATGTTTGGGACATATGTGTTAATATGTTAGAACATATTATGTTTGGGACAAAAAATGGTTGTAAATATAATATGCTTGGATGCATTAATATATGTTAATTTAGAAATAGACTAAAAACATATATGTGTTTAGAAGGAGCGACATAAAATGTGTGCTGGAAGTAAAATCATGAAAATAACAAATTGGCGCATTAAAACTATATATACACAAAGAAAATTCAATTAAACATTGGAAAAATACTGTGTGTGAATATAAACAAGTATAAATTCCAAATTTGTAGTAAACATATATATGTTGTGATATAAGACCGCCAAAAATTGTATATGCTTAAGTAAAAAGATTAAAATGAGTATTCGGAGGGAAAATTCATTCGGAACCAAGAGAAAAGACATTTGAAAAAAAAGAGCATGAGTTTTGTTTATCATTTTCGCATTACGGGCACCTTTTTTGTTTCGTCAAAACAAATCGGAACGAACACGACAATATATTTTCAGTGTACTCTTTTTAGAGTTGTGACAGTAAAATGAAAACATTGGGAAACAGTGAAAAATTAAACAGTAAGATCTATAAAAACAAAAATTAGTTCCTCTTTATTAATGAGTAATCCAAGAATCCGTCAATTCTTCGAAAATAAAAGCAGGCATTGAGTTCGAGTTTTGCCGCTAAAATTATTTCTCATTTTAACGGCAAAACTCGAATCGGTAAACCCAGAATAACATTATAACTTTTTTAGGCAAATTGTATTATAACTTGGAGGGGCATGATCCCAAGCAACAATTGAATAAGTTTATTTTCTTTAGAATAAATTATTAAAGAAAGCAAATAATTGTTCACACCTAAATAAATTTATGTCTTGGTTGTAAAATTATTGTTTAGAATTTAAATATAATGTGCTTTTGAATGGTTATCGTTAACTTTAGGATTCGATGGAAAAATATTTATATATATACACTCGACTTCACATTCTTCCTTTGTAAGAGTTTTTGAATTTCTTCGAAAATTTCAAACTTGTATAGTAAACCCTTTTTGTTACAAAATTTTTTATTTTTGCAATAAAAAATAATGTATGATTTGAACTCAGACCATTTCGTTTATATCAAGCACTGTTGTTTTCTGACTTTAAGTCTTTTATAAGACACACTTTACAGTTTCGTAGTAAAAATTTAATATAGTAGTATGTAATGTTGAACACCTTTTCGGGATATTCCGAACGTATCTGGAATATACGTAAAAAAATATATGTAAAAAAAATAAAAAAAATGGCGTCGGTCGAAGCAGGGATCGAACCCAGGACCTTTGGCATGCAAGGCGGACGTACCAACCACTGATCCACGCCGCCAACAAATGTATGTTTAACAATGTTATGTTTGCATCGGCTCGTGGGCGCCGCAAGCTATGCTATATAAATATGACTTATAACGATAATTATCTCTTGATGACCATAACACGTAGCTCAGTGGTTAGTGTGCTGGCTTACAAACCGTGTGGTCCGCTGTTCGAATCCCCGTCCGGCAAAAGGTAAAATTTAAAAAATTATAAAATTTAATAATTTCTTCTACAATGTTTGTATTACAGAAAAAGGTGCTATGAACTTAAAAACTCGTGGAAGTGAGAAAAATGTGAGGGAATACATAATTAGGCAGAAAAAAAATTTGAGCACAATCTTCTATGGGAGAATATTCTTCTAAGCATATAATATTTTTGGGTTCAAAATGTTTCCAAACATATTATATGTTCACATAATAACATATAGTTTTTTGGAAGACAACATTATTGAATTTGGATGGAAAAATACATAATGTTTGGAACTTAGACTACTCAAACATATTATATTGTTTAGACCAATATGCTTTCAAACATATATATATTGGAAGAAATCAAATATATAAATGTTTGGGCAATACCCAAAAATGTATATGCTTAAAGCCAAATGTGTTTGGGAGTATATGTTACAGAAGCGATTTTTTTTTGAGGATGTGGGAATATCAACAACATTCCCTCTAATTAACACATAATAGACAAGAATTATGTGATGACTGATAATAATTTCGTTCTACTTTTAATACAAATTTCAATTGCAACAAATTGATTTACTTGGCTCTCTAAAAAATTTTCAATTTCCCACAATCAATCAACCTAGCAAACAAATGATCCTTATATCACAAAGAAAAAATACAAAATACACAAAAATATCCAATTCATTGCTTCCAAAAAGGATACACACAAAAATAGAAATACGTGGAAGAGGAATTTGCATTCGATTTTTTTTCCCATTGAAATTGCCTTTCATAAATCCTCACGATGTTGACTGCATGCAAATATTGTTTGTCTTTAATGGTGTCATTAGTGGAGACAATCGTAATAAATCATAATTCACAGGATCTATCCTCCGGTGTCCCTTGGCAATTTTGTCCATCATAATTTTATTGAATTTCGTTTATTTGTTGAATTCGAAATGCAATTTGGCAAACAAAAAAAATTTGGTCTATAAGGAAATTGTTTATCCTCTGGGCCAATAGATTAGGATCTTCTTCAAATGTTAACAATTTCAATGCTGAATTCATCAATGAGGAAAATCGGAATCTAATCAAAGGGAAATCAAGGAAAATAATTAACATCTATGGACACCATCTATGTCATCAAATATTGAACATCAGTGTTCAATAATCTTATATCCAGTGGCTATAGGCCTTAATGCTCTGATGATTTAGTTCAAAAGATGATTAAGTTTAATATTCATAGCTTCATAAAGAGAATATATGTATTTAAGCTGATTAACTCATCGCAATCCGTAGGGAATTGTAATATGAAATTGTTTAATTGCTACACTGAAAAAATATTTACGTGATATTAAAGATTACGCAACCTAAATTTTAGGATGCGAAATTTACAAAATATTAAGGACAATTTTCTTTAAAATAATGAAATTTTAATTAAAATAAAGTTTATAATCTTTCCTCCAAAAAATTTTGTCATTAAATTTAGGACACAAATTTTGTAAATTTTCGTCCCTCCGTTCAAGTCGCATGTCTTTGAACTAAGGATAATTTTCTTTGAAGTAAAGAAACACATTTTTAATTTAAATAAATTGTCCTTAAATTATCTGAAATTATTGAAACTTTAGATTTAAGATAAAAACGCTTCAAATATAGGCTAAGACTTATTTTGAGGATTTAGCATCTTTGGTTCAAAATTTTTTTTTGTAATAAGAATTTTTTTACTTTGAAGTATCCGTTATAATTTGGATCTTTAAACTGGCATTTGTTTGTACGTGATTACCTTTATCAATAAACCACAAAAATGCAAATTTAATAAATGAGATCTGTATCCTAATTTTAATATTATTGGTCCTAGATTTAAAGTCAGATAGGTCGCTAAAAAATATCTTTAGGGAAGATCAAAATCTTTGCATCCAAGTAAACTTTTTTTTGAATGTACTATGTAAGGTATCTAATATCAGGGTATCGGATTCAATTACAAAACATGAAATCCACAGTGAAAAAATTGGTATTTATGCTTAATCTGAAACCTGCCCAGCAACTTAAGGAAGTATATACACTCAAAAAAAAGTTTACTTGACCTTCCCTTAAGGATTTGGGTATTGATTCCGAGCCAAAGATGCTCGGAACGACACATTTCGTTATATTAACGAAATGTGTCGTTAAAAGTCAGCCAATGAAACAAATTCGTTAATACAACGAAATTTTTCGTTATTACCACGAATTTTCTGGTAATCAACGTAACGTTTCGTACCATTAACGAATATTTTCATTGTATTAATGAAAATGTTTCGTTATATCAATGAAAATTTTTCATTGGCTGTATTTTAATGAAATTTTCTTTGTGTGTATAAATCTAAGACCAATAAAATTCAAATTAGGATACAGATATCATTTATCAAATTGTCATTCTCTTTTCGCGGTTTATTAATAAAGATACTCACGTACAAACAAATGCCAGTTTAAAAATCCAAATTATAACGGATACTTCAAAGTAAAAAATGTTTTCTTAATTCCCAAAAAAAAACTTTAAACCAAAGACGCTAAATCCTCAAAATAGGTCTTAGCGTTTTTATCTTAAAGCCCAAAGCCTTTTTATCTTAAATCCAAAGTTTCAATATTTCAGTTAATTTAAGGACAATTTCTTTAAATCAAAAATGTGTTTCTTGACTTTAAGGAAAATTAGCCTTAGTTCAAAGCAGGGCTGTGGAGTCGAGCCAATTTTGCTCGACTCCGACTCCGACTCCAGCATTTTTCATCAGCTCGACTCCGACTCCGACTCCGACTCCGGAGTCGACTCCGGGTAATATAACTAAATCTCATTTTAATACCACTAATTTGTAGTTCTATTGTGGGGGTACCGTAAGTGGACGATATAAAGTATCGTGTTTATTTATGTGTGCCAAAAAAGATCTTAATTTCACATTAGATGCCAATTGAATTCTATATTTCAAATTTATGGCAATGTTTAAAAAATAAAATAATGATATAAATACCCATCATAATATGAGAATATACCAACAGTATATGTATTTGTGGACCAAAATTATTGATACTATTTCAAATCCTTTAAATTTGTTGCGAGCTATATAAAGGATTATATTTCCATATGCATGAATTTGAATCTGAAGACAAAATTGTATAACTTCTACAAAATCTATGTACTTAAAATTTAAATCTAACGTTATGGGACGTAACACAATTTTAACGAAAAATAAAAATGCAAGGAAAGTCTAAAGTCGGGCGGGCCGATTATAATATACTCTGCACAACTTTGTATTTAGATCTACATTTTGATAAAATCTCAAATCAGACTTCTACAAAACTCGGGCAATATTTGGGAAATATTTATAATTGTATAGACAATTTCGCAAAAATGCATTTATGATTCATTCATTGAAAAATTTGAAAATTTGAGCCATTTCTACAAGCTTTCGACTTAGCAGCACTTTTTCCAAAATTGTATGCTCACTGAATACAATTTTGGAAAAATTTTTGTCTAGTAAATAAAATTTTGCAAAATTTTATATAGAAATAAAATTTTGGAAAATTTTTTACAGTAACAAAATTTTGACTAAATTTTCTATAGAAATAAAATTTTGGCAACATTTTCTATAGAAATCAAATTTTGACCAAATATATAGAAATACAATTTTGAATAAAATTTTTGTAGAAATAGAATTAGGCAAAATTTTTTATAGAAAAAAAGTTTGAAAAAATTATCAATAGAAATACAATTTTAAAAAAAATTGTGTAGCAAACAAAATTTTGCAAAATTTTCTATAGAAATAAAATTTTGCAAAATATTCTATATAAACAACATTTTGACTAAATTTTCTATAGAAGTAAAATTTTGACTAAATTTTATATAGAAAAAAATATTTCTATATTAATAAAATTTTGAATACATTTTTATAGCAGTGAGTATCAGTGAGCATCAGTAAGAAAAAAAATTGAGAAAATTTGCTATAGAAATAAAATTTGACAATTTTTTCTTATAGAAATAAAATTTTGAAAAAATTATCAATAAAAATACAATTTTAGAAAAATTTTTGTGTAGTAAATAAAATTCTGCAAAATATTCTACAGAAACAAAATTTTGACTAAATTTTCTATAGAATGTTGACCAAATTTTCTGTAGAAATAAAATTTTGACCAAATTTTCTAATAAAAAAATCTATTACTATAAAATTTTGGCAAAATTTTCTATAGAAATACAATTTTGACTAAATTTTCTATAGAAATAAAATTTTGACTAAATTTTCTATAGAAAACAAGTAAGGAAAGTCTAAAGTCGGGCGGGGCCGACTATATTATACCCTGCACCACTTTGTAGATCTAAATTTTCGATACCATATCACATCCGCCAAATGTGTTGGGGGCTATATATAAAAGTTTGTCCCAAATACATACATTTAACAAGTAAGGAAAGTCTAAAATTTTAAGGAAACTTCGCAATAGTTTATTTATAATTTATCGCTCGATATATATGTATTAGAAGTTTAGGAAAATTAGAGCCATTTTTACAACTTTTCGACTAAGCAGTGGCGATTTAACAAGGAAAATGTTGGCTTCTGGGACCGTATTAGTCCATATCGGGCGAAAGATATATATGGGAGCTATATCTAAATCTGAACCGATTTCAATAAAATTTGGCACACTTGACTATAGTACTAATTGTTCTTCTTGTGCAAAATTTTAAGCAAATAAGGGTAAAACTCTGGCTTCTGGGGCCATATACGTCCATATCGGTCGAAATATATATATGGGAGCTATATCTAAATCTGAACCGATTTCTTCCAAAATCAATAGGGATCTATTCTGAGCCAAAACACATACTTGTACCAAATTTGAAGTCGATTGGACTAAAACTGCAACCTAGACTTTGATTACAAAAATGTGTTCACGGACAGACGGACATCGCTATACCGACTCAAGAGCCCACCCTGAGCATTTTTGCCAAAGACACTATGTATCTATCTCGTCTCCTTCTGGGTGTTGCAAACATATGCACTAACTTATAATACCCTGTTCCACAGTGTGGAGCAGGGTATAAAAATATTTCTATAGTAATAAAATTTTGAATAAAATTTTTATAGAATTAAAATTTTGACAAAATTTGCTATAGAAATAAAATTTTGACAAAACTTTTTATAGAAATAACATTTTGACAAAATTTTCTATAAAAACAACTTTGAAAAAATTTTCTGCCAATATTCCACATATGTATATTGCCTTAAAATAAAATATAAATAATATCGATTATTCGAAACATTTCAAATAAATTGATATGGGCATTAAAATGGATCGATCCAGCCCATCTGCTAGTCAAACATTCTAGGAAACATAAAAAGATAGCCGAAATTGGAAGTTGATTTTCATTTACAATCATGCTGTACATTGATCGAATGAATAACGCAATGGAAACTAATTTGCGTAAAAACTTGCTTAGTTACAAATATGTGAAGTGTTTTAAAAAATTTGGTTTAGCCGGAGTCGGAGTCGAGCAAAATTTTTACGACTCCGACTCCAGCAAAATCTTCAGACTCCGACTCCAAGACTCCGACTCCGACTCCGACTCCACAGCCCTGGTTCAAAGACATGTAACTCTAACAGAGGTACGCAAATTTACAAAATTTGTGTCCTAAATTTAATGAAAAAAATTTTTTTGTTGAAGCAAAGATTATAAACTTTATTTTAATTAAAATTTCATTATTTTAAAGAAATTTGTCCTATTTATAAATTTTGTAAATTTCGCATCCTAAAATTTTGGTTGCGTAATCTTTAATATAACATAAATATTTTTTTTCAGTGCAAGGTCTTATATTCGACCGGGCAGAATCTTAAATACCCACTACCACCAAACAAATATATAAATGTTTCCTTTAAAAACTTTTCATAGCCGGTAGGCTTACTTGGAAATGTATAAAGAAATTCAGGTGGATTTGATGACATAAAGGGTGATACGGTCAAAATTTGGTCAATATAAACTTGTCGTATTTCTTTCAATTTTGATTTTGGAATTCACTCTTCAGTTGTCAAAATGCCGTCCAAGCAAGAAGAGCAGCGTATCAAAATTCTGCTCGCGCATCGCGAAAATCCGAGATACTCGCACGCAAAGCTGGCAAAATCGCTAAAAGTTGCCAAATCAACCGTTACAAATGTAATTAAAGTGTTTGGGGAACGTTTGTCGACAGCCAGGAAGTCTGGATCGGGGGAAATCGAAAACCGGAAGCCGCTGAGACGACAAAGAGAGTTGCCGGTAGTTTCAAGCGAAACCCTAACCTCTCTCTCCGAGATGCCGCAAATAAGCTGGGTGTATCGTCTACAACCGTGCATCGAGCCAAAAAACGAGCCGGACTATCGACTTACAAGAAGGTAGTGACTCCAAATCGCGATGATAAGCAAAATACGACGGCCAAAGTGCGATCCCGGAGGCTGTACACGACGATGCTGACGAAGTTTGACTGCGTGGTAATGGACGACGAAACCTACGTCAAAGCCGACTACAAGCAGCTTCCGGGACAGGAGTTTTATACGGCAAAAGGAAGGGGAAAGGTAGCAGATATTTTCAAGCACATAAAACTGTCAAAGTTTGCAAAGAAATATCTGGTTTGACAAGCCATCTGTACCTGTGGCTTGAAAAGCAGCATTTTCATAGCTTCCGGGACTGTCAACCAAGAAATTTACGTGAAAGAGTGTTTGAATAAACGTCTGCTGCCTTTCCTGAAGAAACACGGTTGTTTCGTACTGTTTTGGCCGGATTTGGCATCTTGCCATTACGGTAAAAAGGCCATGGAGTGGTACGCCGCCAACAACGTGCAGGTGGTTCCCAAGGACAAGAACCCTCCCAACACGCCAGAGCTCCGCCCAATTGAGAAATACTGGGCTATTGTCAAGCGGAACCTAAAGAAGACCAAAAAAACTGCTAAGGACGAGCAGCAGTTCAAGGCAAACTGGCTTTCTGCGGCGAAGAAGGTGGACAAGGTGGCTGTACAAAGTCTGATGGCAGGTGTCAAGCGTGAGGCCCGGCAATTCGGATTTGGAAAAGCGAAAGCCTAACTGAATATTTTTCCTGAATTTTATACTAATTGAACTTGAAAAAGAAATTTAATTTGGTTTTTTAAAAAAACGATTTCACCGATTTACACGCGTTTTCCCTTGACCAAATTTTGACC
Source organism: Haematobia irritans (assembly GCF_050003625.1). Classification (NCBI taxonomy): domain Eukaryota; kingdom Metazoa; phylum Arthropoda; class Insecta; order Diptera; family Muscidae; genus Haematobia; species Haematobia irritans. The sequence goes on along the minus strand of NC_134399.1, from coordinate 108,476,211 downwards.
GTATCACCCTTTATGTGAAATCAAGTTCGTTTATTTAAAATGTCATTCGTATTGAACAAATTATTGTATCAGCACCATATTAATATCAACACTCCCTCTAATTACAATAGACAAGAATTATGTGATGATTGATAATAATTTCTTTCTAATTTTAATACAAATTTCAATTGCAACAAATTGATTTACTTGGCTCTCTAATAAATGTTCAATTTCCTACAATCAATCAACCTAGCAACAAATGACTCTTATATCCAATTCAATGCTTCCAAAAAGGATACACACAAAAATAGAAATACGTGGAATAGGAATTTGCATTCAATTTTTTGCCATTGAAATTGCCTTTCATAAATCCCCACGATGTTGACTGCATGCAAATATTGTTTGTCTTTAATGATGTCATTAGTGGAGACAATCGTAATAAATCATAACTCACAGGATCTATCCTCCGGTGTCCCTTGGCAATTTTGTCCATCATAATTTTATTGATTTTCGTTTATTTGTTGAATTCGAAATGCAATTTGGCAAACAAAAAAAGATTTGGTCTATAAGGAAATTGTATATCCTCTGGGCCAATAGATTAGGATCTTCTTCAAATGTTAACAATTTCAATGCTGAATTCATCAAAAAGTAAAATTGGAATCTAATCAAAGGGAAATCAAGGAAAATAATTAACATCTATGGACACCATCTATGTCATCAAATATTGAACATCAGTGTTCAATAATCTTTTACCCAGTGGCTATAGGCCTCAATGCTCTGATGATTTAGTTCAAAAGATGATTAAGTTTAATATTCATAGCTTCATAAAGAGAATATATGTATTTAAGCTGATTAACTCATCGCAATCCGTAGGGAATTGTAATATGAAATTGTTTAATTAATTGCTACTTTGTAAGGTTTCTAACCGGGTTTGCGGTTAACCCGAAACCCATAGTGACAAAATTGGCATTTATGGTTAATCTGAAACCCAGCCCAGCAAAAAAAGCATTGTCAAAAAAGTAGTGAAAATGTTCTTTTTGGATCCGGAAGTAGTGCAAAAATGGCGAAAAGGTTATGAATTTAACATGGACCTATCGTATGATGGATATCCACCATTTCAACAGCCATTGCACTGAATTTGCATCACTTCTTAAGGTTCGATCCGAATTCTGTGTTTTGGATGTGAATTCAAAAATTTTGTGATATTTGCCAAATAAATAATTTTTCTAATTTTTAATAACTTTTAATGGATTCTAACGCTTATCTAAAACGTTCGACCTCAAATATTTTCAGAAATAAAAGAATTTACTTAATCAAGTATATACACTAAAAAAAAGTTTACTTGGATCCAAAGATTTTGACCTTCCCTTAAGGATTTGGGTATTGATTCCGAGCCAAAGATGCGGCTTCTTTCGAATAAAGAAATTTAGAGACCTACACTATTAGAAAAAGTTTCGTTATAGTAACAAAAAAGTTTCGTTATATTAACGAAATGTGTCGTTAAAAGTCAGCCAATGAAACAAATTCGTTAATACAACGAAATTTTTCGTTATTACAACGAATTTTCTATTAATCAACGTAACGTTTTGTATCAATGAAAATTTTTCATTGACTGAATTTTAATGAAATTTTCTTTGTGTGTATAAATCTAGGACCAATAAAATTCAAATTAGGATACAGATATCATTTATCAATTTGTCATTCTCTTTTCGCGGTTTATTAATAAAGATACTCACGTACAAACAAATGGCAGTGTTCACGTTAAAAGTGAACGTGATACCCTAAAAAATATTTAAATTGAAATCCCTACAATAATAAGAAAAAATCCCATAGAATTGTTTTGTTATCGATTGGATACGTACATATGCCATTACACTAAATGTCATGAGTTTTCGCCGTAAATCACATCAGAATTACGATTTCCGCTTAGGTTTAGAAACTCTCTGGGTATTTCCATTAATACCTTTCTACTGGTAAGACTTGATCTCGCTGAATAAATCCAAAATTGTAACACCAATCCTAATTCACCTGATTCTCCTTCTTTCATTTTTGGCCATATGGTCATTGGGATCATATTCTCATTGTTTTCTTGGAGAAACATCAAAACCATCAGTCCATCAAAACTCTTTCCGTGTGCTCTACATTCTCCACCGGTAAATCTCCCTTTTTCAATCTGGTTGCAGTCTGAGACGCAAACATTAGTGGTCCTTCGAACCGGATCCCTGCAAATACGTGGAAGGAGATAGACTAATTGGTTCCTATTCAACTAGTTCCAACTCATCATCCCGAGAAAATAACAGGTTGGTGTTGTATTGTTTTCTATGTTCTAGTTATTCGTAGTTGAAGTGTTTGAAAGTGAGCATCATTTAAAATTAAGTCGCATGTGTGGTTATACAAATCTTAAAATCACGTGAGAAATTTACATATTTGGAAAATTGAAATAATAAACTGGGAAACCATTAAAATATTTATAATACCAGAAGGAAATGATAATCCCATAAATACTATAGGAGTGTTTCTGTGGAGACTGTATGATTTACGATCGAGAGATATAATATATACCCGTTTGCAGACGCTTGTTATAATATTTTTAAAATAGCCTTCTAAAGCTACGTCCTAAATATTGTAGGTGAGTTGGTGCTATTTTCCCAAAGTGGTGATTAATAAAAGAGATCCCAATGGTTTATACTGAAAGGCCCTTATGCGGTGCGCCTTCAGTTTGATGAACACATGCATATTAATGCGCAGCAGTCAATGTGAAAAATTCCTAACATTGTGCTCTGTGGCTCTTTCTTTTACAGCTTATGCATGTTTTTGTTTTTCATTTTACAGCATTACTTGTTATACATCGAGTATCACATATTTACATTTAATATACAAAATAACATTTCATATCCCATTCTCATTCGTCCCATTAACTATCCCCCAGTCCCCCATTCTTTTGTATTTCCATCGTTTGCTGGATTATTTTCGATTACTCACTAACGACATCATTCTGTTTTCACTCATTCCCCAATTATAAATATCACTCAAGAGTAGCGCTCGGGATTCCAAAGTTTACTCTCTTTCTTGTTTTGCTTCGATTCATCTGAGACGGAAGATTATAAGGGATTTGTACCATAGGGGTACGTTCCAACAATTGAATGTTAAGATTAATTTGGTTGACCGATGCTTTTGAGACTTTCGTATTGTGTGATATTTTTTTTTATATTGGTGTTGAATTAATCACTTGCCGTACACGGGGAGAAGAGGTCCGTAGATAAACTGATGCCAAATTTAAAAATTATTAGATTTTAGTGTAAGTCCAATATTTTTTGGTTTTCCACAAGTCCAATATAATTTTTATTTTCCCGCATAATTCTCAAATTTTTTATGAACTGAACGTGTATTTAAAATTCACTGAACATCCAGCGAAGTTTATTATAAACTAAGGAAAAAATTCCATACGATTTCTAAAAAATATGAGGAGTGAACTACTGCACGATTAAATGATTTTGATCTTGTGTCAACGATTTTTTCCTTTACTTTAAATTATTTTTTTTTTTATTTCATGACAACGTGTCAATTTTTTCCTTGTTTTAACGGCGCATTGTGAAAGGCTTAAAGAGTGGAATACGACCTATTTTAATTTTCGTATGAGGCAGCTCATTTTTTTTTTCTCCATAGAACAGTTTATCTTTGTGTTTTCTGTGCTGTAAGTCCTAATAGTACCTATTCATCGTTTCACTTGGTGGCTCACGCCAATGAGACCAGTTCTACGTACATTTTGGGTACAAATTTGAACATACGTCCCAGTTGAATGAAGGTACCTTCACTATAGTCCAATCTCACGTCCATGACAGAAGCCCTCCTCTGTGATACACAAACACACATATATTTTATTTCTGTTCAGCAATTCCTTATTCTTCTGCTCTCGATTGGATGTTGGTTTTACATATATTTTTGTTTGCGTCACCTAGATTCTTTTCAACGGATTTCTCAGTATCATATGCGTATCTCTGAGCTACGTTTATGCTTACACTTCTGAGCATAACTATAGGGTCACTTTACTAAATACGTACATATATTATAACGACACACGATAATAATATTATTGGGGGACATTACAAGAAGTCTCAATTGTGGACGTTGTGAATATTTTCTAATTTGTCCATATATATAATATTTTTTTTTGCATACCTAATACTGCATTTTGAATAGGGTGCTCTTAATGAGTGTCCCGATTTCTCAGTGGAGCTGAGTTCTTGAACTGTCAACTTTTCCTTATTATAATTTCGTTGACCCTTTACTGTCTCGGACGAAAATGTCATTGGAGAGGTACATACGGTTTTCGGATAGGCTTGTCGAATTCGAGGCTAGCCTCAGTGACAAGAAGAACCCCTTGACTTCTCGCTATGTTATCGAGACATATAAGGAGGAAGTCAAAGATATTTGGGCGGATATAAGATCCGCATATGATCAATGTCTTCAGGATTTGGGGCAAGAGGAAGATGAGAACGATGGGGACAAAAAGGATGAAGATGAAGCATCCGAAATAGAAACAGTCAAATCCAAGTTTAAGAGTGCATTTGCCACTTACTGTCGATGCTCTGAAAGATTAGGTTCACTGCTTAATGATATGTCCTTATCCAATTACTCGACTGTGCCCAATAAGGCTCAAGGTTTCACGCTGCCTCCATGCGAAATTCCGACTTTTCATGGGGATTACGCCTCCTGGCCTACCTTCCGGGACATGTTTAGGGCGGTCTGCATAGATAATCCGAGACTCAGCGCCGTCGAAAAGCTCTTCCATCTTAATCAGAGAACGAAAGGTGAGCCAAATGACATCGTTCGAAGACTTCCCTTAACGGATCAAAATTTTGCAGTGGCGTGGAGAAATCTTTGTTCTCGATACGAGAATAAACGTGTCCTAGTCAATGCTCAATTAAAGATCCTTTTTGGCCTTTCTCCCATACAGGCTGAATCGGGGGCATCGCTCAAACGCTTACAAAGGGATATCAATGCTTGCATTTCTATGTTGAAACTCTATGATATCGATGTTGATAGTTGGGGCCCTATTTTTGTTCACATATGCTCTGCTCGTCTACCAGATGTTACGCTCACATTGTGGGAACAAACGTTGGAAGACAAAACCGTTATTCCAGAATGGTCTTCCTTGGATTCTTTCCTCACGAATAGACATAGGACATTGGAGTCCGTGTCAGAAATCCGCACGAAAGGCCCCAGCACTTCTAACCCTAATTCTGGTGATAAAACGAATACCAAACCCAGGAATGTTAAGGCCTTTCAACATCAAGTTAATGCACCCAAATGTCGATTATGTCCCACTGAAGAACATTTCCTTCGCAAATGTCCGAAATTTTTGGCGATGAGCGTTAACCAAAGATTCTCCGAGGTCAAACGATCCAATCTTTGCCTCAACTGTTTTTCCAAAGTGCACACTTCGAAGAATTGTACTAGCAAGAACTGTTGCTTAAAATGTCACAAACGGCACAACACATTGCTTCATAGGGAACAATTGCCGGTGACTGCCGAAACTAATTTGAATACCACTTCCACTGCCGATTCCTCTCTACGCCAATTTCCGTCTACTTCGTCCAATTTACAGTCCACGGGCATGGGAGGTGGTGTAATCCAAACTTGTTTTGCAAGTCATTCGAGAGGCGTCCTTTTGGGGACTGCTCTCGTCAAAATCAATCATAGTGGTTTAGAATACGTCGCGAGGGCATTGATCGATTCCGGCTCCCAAGGTACCTTTATCTCGGAGCGATTATTCAATACTCTCAGATTACCCTTTCAGCGAACGAGTGCAACCATTTCGGGTTTAAATGATTCTGTCTCAGCTGCCGTTCATAAAGAATGCAGCTTCAGGCTAAGCTCTATGGTGAGGGACGACTTTGAGATTTCTACTTCCGCGTTAGTTGTGCCGCATCTATCGGGAAGTCTTCCATCTGTTACATTTGACCCTAATGCCCTTCTAAATATGCCACGAATTACTTTGGCTGATCCTCGTTTCTACGACAGTTCAAGAATCGACCTTCTCATTGGAGGTGATTTACTTCCGGTCATAATGCTGTCCGGGGTTAGACAGCAAATATGTGGATCTTTACTTGCGCAAGAAACAGTCTTTGGGTGGATCTTAACTGGTCCAATCCCTTTTGAGTCCAAGACGTCAATACCTAAAGTCGTGTCCTACTACTGTGAAATCTCATTGGATAAAGAGATTTCACGATTTTGGGAGGTGGAAGATCTTCCACAGAAGACGTTCTTCTCCCAAGCTGATAAAATTTGTGAGAATTTATACGCTTCTACGACTACGAGAAATAAGGATGGTCGATATGTTGTATCTCTTCCTTTCAAGGAGGAATTTTTGCAGGATATGAATTTAGGCCAATCTAGGAATATAGCCATGGCGCAATTCATTCGGAACGAAGCTCGTCTCTTGAGGGACCCGAGTTTTAAATCCGAATATGACGATGTCCTTGAGGAATATAGACTTTTACACCATATGTCCGAAGTACCTTGTCCAAATGGGTTGAACAACCCAGTTCATTACTATCTACCCCATCATGCCGTTGTGCGACCTGAAAGCACGACGACTAAAGTTAGGGTTGTTTTTAATGCTTCTTCACCCTCCTCCGATGGTAGAAGCCTCAACGACATTTTATACACAGGTCCTGTACTCCAAAAGGATCTTGTAGTTCTGATACTTAGGTGGCGATTTTTTTTTTTTTTTTTTTTTGGTCCTTCGAACCGGATTGGATAAAGAGATTTCACGATTTTGGGAGGTGGAAGATCTTCCACAGAAGACGTTCTTCTCCCAAGCTGATAAAATTTGTGAGAATTTATACGCTTCTACGACTACGAGAAATAAGGATGGTCGATATGTTGTATCTCTTCCTTTCAAGGAGGAATTTTTGCAGGATATGAATTTAGGCCAATCTAGGAATATAGCCATGGCGCAATTCATTCGGAACGAAGCTCGTCTCTTGAGGGACCCGAGTTTTAAATCCGAATATGACGATGTCCTTGAGGAATATAGACTTTTACACCATATGTCCGAAGTACCTTGTCCAAATGGGTTGAACAACCCAGTTCATTACTATCTACCCCATCATGCCGTTGTGCGACCTGAAAGCACGACGACTAAAGTTAGGGTTGTTTTTAATGCTTCTTCACCCTCCTCCGATGGTAGAAGCCTCAACGACATTTTATACACAGGTCCTGTACTCCAAAAGGATCTTGTAGTTCTGATACTTAGGTGGCGATTTTTTCGATACGTCTTCAATGGAGACATAACGAAAATGTATCGCCAGATACTGGTAAAACCCGAGCACAGAACATTTCAAAGAATCCTACATCGTCGTGATCCTAAAGGGAAAATTATTGATTACCAGCTCGATACGGTGACATTTGGGGTCAATTGCGCACCATATCTGGCTATACGGACCATCATGCAATTGGCTGATGATGTCCAAAGTTGCTATCCATTAGCGTCAGATATACTCAGAAACTCCATGTATGTAGATGACGCTTTAGCCGGTGGCCATTCTATTGCAACTGCGGTTGAATGCAGGAATCAACTCATTGAGGCATTACAATCTGCTGGATTTTCAATGAAAAAGTGGACGTCAAATTCCAAAAGAATCCTTTCTGATCTTCCGAAAGATCAGCTTTTGAATGAAGATTTTTTGGAATTTGATGATCGCAGCACCGCTAAGACGCTTGGGGTTCGTTGGAATGCCTCGTCCGATTTATTCTACTTTTCAGTCTCTCCTATCTCCGACGACGGTCTTTATACGAAGAGAAGGGTTCTTTCTCATATAGCCAAATTGTTCGATCCAGCGGGATGGCTTGCGCCCACAATTGTTATTGCCAAGATTATTATGCAGTCCATTTGGGCTGAAGGTACGAAATGGGACGAAAATATATCACCTCAGTCCCTATGTAATTGGAGAAAATTCCTAGAGGCATATTCATCTATTAATTCTATAGCAGTGCCGAGGTGGTTAGACTACTCTCCAGGCTGCGAAGTCCAATTCCACGGATTTAGTGATGCCTCCGAGAAGGCTTATGCAGCAGCCCTTTATGTTAGAATAAAAGGGAAGACATCTACTTCCGTCCATCTGATTTGCTGCAAGACTAAAGTGGCCCCTTTAAAACCCTTTCAATACCTAGACTTGAGCTCTGCGGTGCAACTTTACTTACTGAAATGATCGACCATATCATTCCACAATTACGGATTCATTATTACACAATTTTTTGTTGGACAGATTCCACTATTGTGCTATCGTGGTTGGCCAAACCTCCTTGTTTCTGGTCCACATTTGTAGCGAACCGAGTTTCTAAGATTACGCAGGTTGTTAATCCGTCAAATTGGTTCCACGTGAGGTCCGAAAATAATCCCGCGGACTTGGCTAGCCGTGGAGTGTATCCGAATGACCTTCACAATAATCAGTTGTGGTGGCATGGACCACCATGGCTTGCCAATCCTGAATACACCTGGCCTAGACTCGACGATATGACTCATGAGTCTATTGACCTCGAAAGGAAGTATATAAAGGTTCATTTCTCCTATTATTCAGATTTTGAGGACGTCCTAGATCGATTTTCCTCCTTCCCAAAATCAGTTCGAGTAGTTGCGTACATGTATCGGTTCTTTTATAATACTCATCCAAAGTATCGATCGAATTTCACTAAACAATCCAGCAATATATCCTCGGCTGAAATTTTACAGGTGCAAAAGAATATCCTAATAATGACGCAGAAGGCTTACTTTCCGAATGAATATTTAGCACTTTCCGCAAAGAAGGGGATATCATCTTCCAGTCCCATTCTAAGTCTGAATCCATTTATTGATGAAGAAGGGATTATGAGAGTTTGCGGGAGGCTCGCATCATCCCCGGCGCTCTCCTACAACGAGAGACATCCGTCTATCCTTCCGTATAATTGCCAGCTATCTCGTCTGCTTGTTAGGTTTACGCATGAAATCTCTATTCACGGCGGAAATCAACTTGTCCATAGGCTACTTCGTTTACAATTTTGGATTATAAAAGTTAAGAATTTGATAAAGACGACGATAAATAAATGCAAGGCTTGTATTCTGTATAAGCAAAGATGCCAGAGACAAATGATGTCAGCCTTACCTCCAGAGAGGTCCGAACTTTCTAGACCTTTTACTCATACCGGTTTAGACTTCACTGGACCTTTTGACCTTAAGAATTTTTCTGGGCGCGGGTGTCGTGTTACGAAAGGTTACGTGTGCGTATTCATCTGCTTCGCAACGAAGGCTATTCACCTTGAGGCTACCACAGATCTATCCACTAACACTTTTCTGGCAGCTTTCAGCCGATTTGTGTCAAGACGAGGTTGTCCACTCCACCTCCACTCTGACAATGGCACCAACTTTGTTGGTGCTTCCAAAATCCTTGCAAGGGAATTCCTCCTCGCGTCCCAACAGGCCATTGAAACGAACTATGGTGTTCATAATATTACATGGCACTTTATCCCGCCTGGAGCTCCACACATGGGAGGGCTCTGGGAAGCTGGGGTAAAGAGTTTTAAATCGCACTTCCGAAAGGTTGCAGGGAATACAAAACATACCTTTGAGGAATTTCAAACTTTGCTTTCAAAGATTGAGTCATGTTTAAATTCCCGTCCGTTGTGTCCCATATCCCAAGATCCATCGGATCTGTCGGCATTAACTCCGGGCCATTTCCTTATAGGTACTCCAATATTGGCCCCTATCGATCCAAAAATTGAGGATTCACCCATACATCTTGTAAATCGGTGGCAAAAATTAAAAATTATCCATCAACATTTCTGTATTCGGTGGAAAGACGAATACTTGAAAGAATTGCATAAACGCCACAAATGGAAAAGCCCTACTGAGAGCATAAAGGAAGGCACAATGGTCGTTGTAAAGGACGAAAATTTACCTCCTAATTGTTGGCGAATGGGACGAGTTTCTAAAGTTCATCCAGGTTCTGATGGTCGAGTACGCGTGGTTGATGTCACCACAGCAAAGGGACCTATAACTAGGCCGATTACAAAATTGGTTGTACTTCCTACTGAATCCCTATCCTAAATCCTATGTTGTACGAACAAATAGAATTTCCTCTTATTAATATTAAATTTAATGAAAAGTACAATCCCTCTTAGATTAACATGCGTGACAACACCGCAAAGGACCAACATAAAAATCGGCAAGCCAAATATGTCTGCAGGCTATGTAGACAAACCCATCCACTCCGGAAATGTAAGCGGTTTCTAGAACTGAATTCGGTAAAACGCCAGCAACTAGTGAGGAAGTACGGCTATTGTCGCAACTGTCTTGCCCACTCACACTCACAGGGCACATGTTTCACCACCACCGGTTGTAAATACTGCCAACTGCAACATCATAGTCTGCTTCATGTTCATCGCAGAATCCAAGAATCGGGTGCAGAATCCAATAGGCCAAAATCCTCACAAAGGGGAAAAAGCAGAATCCGCAAATCCCACTCACAAAGTCCAAATCCAAGTCCAAAGCCACAGCCCAGTTCAAAGCCAGCTCCTAATTCCTACAAGTCCAAAATGCATCCGTCGGATATAAAAAAAGCCTCTTCCAGCGCTACTTTATCGTCCATTCTGAGGCAGAACACTATCCTACTCCTCCCGACTGTAGTTGTCAAAATCGAAGGTAGCAAAGGAATGTGTAAAGTCCGGGGTCTTTTAGATTCAAGCTCAAGGCATAACTACATATCATCAAAAACGGTCAATAATCTACGCCTCGCTACATTCACTTTAAATGGGGAATCTATATGCCTAACCACATTGATCTCGGTGCATGATACAGAAATAAAAATTAATGCTACACTATGCGTGAAAAATAAAATCACACTGCAAACTCCAAGCTCATCACTGTCATCATCTATCCAACGTAAGTTTTCTAATATCTTACTAGCCGATGAAAAATTCTTCGAATCTGCAAATGTTGACCTGATTTTGGGTACAGATATATATTCTAGAATAATAAAAGAAGGTATCTTGAGTTACTCCGGTTTACCTACAGCCCAAAATACCTTATATGGGTGGGTAATCTACGGTAACTGTTCCATCTGAGCACACCTTAACATGCACTTTAATACTTACCCCTCACTATAAACACTCATAACTAGGACATAAATTACAGAGTAAACCACCTTGTTACAATTTATATCTATATATATATATCCATCTAAAGATAATATAGTACAATTAAGGCTGAATTTCTTTTCTTGAATTATCTATTACCTAAATTTCCTTACTTTAAATATGTTAAGAAAATGAATTAAATTTTATCAGAAAACGAATTTTGATGTGAAAAAAAAAACACTAAAACTCTTTGCAGGGTCACTGCAAGGGGGGCGGAAAATGTTCACGTTAAAAGTGAACGTGATACCCTAAAAAATATTTAAATTGAAATCCCTACAATAATAAGAAAAAATCCCATAGAATTGTTTTGTTATCGATTGGATACGTACATATGCCATTACACTAAATGTCATGAGTTTTCGCCGTAAATCACATCAGAATTACGATTTCCGCTTAGGTTTAGAAACTCTCTGGGTATTTCCATTAATACCTTTCTACTGGTAAGACTTGATCTCGCTGAATAAATCCAAAATTGTAACACCAATCCTAATTCACCTGATTCTCCTTCTTTCATTTTTGGCCATATGGTCATTGGGATCATATTCTCATTGTTTTCTTGGAGAAACATCAAAACCATCAGTCCATCAAAACTCTTTCCGTGTGCTCTACATTCTCCACCGGTAAATCTCCCTTTTTCAATCTGGTTGCAGTCTGAGACGCAAACAGGCAGTTTAAAAATCCAAATTATAACGGATACTTCAAAGTAAAAAATGTTTTCTTAATTCCCAAAAAAAAACTTTAAACCAAAGACGCTATATCCTCAAAATAGGTCTTAGCGTTTTTATCTTAAATCTAAAGCCTTTTTTATCTTAAATCCAAAGTTTCAATATTTCAGTTGATTTAAGGACAATTTCTTTAAATCTAAAATGTGTTTCTTGACTTTAAGGAAAATTAGCCTTAGTTGAAAGACATGGGACTTTAACGGAGGTACGCAAATTTACAAAATTTGTGTCCCAAATTCAATGAAAAAAAAAAAATTTTTTGAAGCAAAGATTATAAACTTTATTTTAATTAAAATTTCATTATTTTAAAGAAATTTGTCCTTAATATTTTGTAAATTTCGTATTCTAAAATTTAGATTGCGTATTCTTTAATATCACAAACATATTTTTTTCAGACTAAGGTCTTATATTCGACCGGGCAGAATCTTAAATACCCACTACCACCAAATAAATATATAAATTTTTCCTTTAAAAACTTTTCATCGTAGCGAATTACTTGGAAATATAAAGAAATTCAGGTGGATTTGATAATATATACTCTTTCAAGCAGATCGATTCAAATGGTACTCTTCCCAAAGTTAAATTTAAAGTGTCTACTTGTAGTCTGCATCAGATTCTGGATTTACACGCAAAAAAATAATTCTTTCCTCCCAAACGAAATTTTAGACAAACAAAGTTCGTTTCTCATTTGTTTTCGCTGTAAGGAAGTGTATTTGGAAGAAAAGTATATACTTTTTGTGATAAACGTTTATTCTTTTCCAGGATGTAAAAACAATTTCATAAAGACTAACTCAAAAAAAATTTTTTCTGGCTAATTGCATTTTCCCTCACATCTTTCTCACTTCCACGAAGATTTTTAGTTCTTAGCACCTTTTTCTGTAATACAAACAATGTAGAAGAAATTATACGATTTTATAAATTTTTAAAATTTTTTACCTTTCGCCTGGACGGAGAATCGAACCGCGGACCATGCACTTTGTAAGCCAACACACTAACCACTGAGCTATGTACCTGTTATGGCCATCAAGAGATAAATATCCATATAAGTTATATTTATATAGCATAGCTTGCGGCGCCCACGAACCTAATAAACAAAGTTTATTTAACAGAAACAAACATTTAGTTTGGCACCGTGGAGCAGTGGTTGCTACGTCTGACTCTCATGCCAAGGGTCGTGGGTTCGATCCCTGCTTCGACCAAAGTTTTTTTTTTTTTTTTTTTTACATACATTCTATATATATTCGGAAGATTCCGAAAAAAATGTTCAACATTACATTGTACTATATTAAATTTTGAACTGTAAAATGTGTGTTATTAAAGACCAAAAGTCAGAAAAGAAGAGTGTTTGATATAAACGAAATGGACTCTGTTGTTGTTTCAAAAATAACTTTTTTTATTGAAAAAATAAAAACTTTGTAACAAACGAATTTTTTTGGTGATAAAAGTTTAAAATTTTCGAAGCAATTCAAAAAACTCTAACAAAAGAAAAACGTTTTCGGTACACGTTTTCCAAACGTTTTTTTTCTTTGCGTGTATAAAAAACGGTTTTGTTTACGATTTAGGGGACATTTAAACATCTCGTGCGTGCAAGCAAATACCATGAAGACGATTTTCTAGTGTAGTCCACTTCTGACCTTGCGCCTTCTATCACCACAAGAAGTAAAATCTGGGGTCGCTGTATATGAGGATTATATCAACTCGACTTAAAATACGTCAAGATTTATAATTTGAACCAAATCGGATAAAAATTGCGTTATCCCAGAAGCCCAAGAAATTAAATTGGGAGAACGATCAATATGGGGGCTATACCAAAACATGCACCCGTACTCACCATATTTATGCTATTATTGACCTGCAGTACCTCTAGATTTCCAATTTCGCTTTATATGGGGGCTATATCAAAACATCTTCGAACTTGATTTGCTTGTAGACAAAAAATGAATATATACCAAATTTCAGGACGATTGCTTCATTATTGAATGATGTGGCGTGATTACAATGGACAGACGGGTATGGTTATATCGTCATATAATTTCTCCTTGATCAGGAATATATACATATACTTTATATAGTCGTAAATGCATATTTGGATGTGTTACAAACGGTATGACAAACTTCCCAGCCAAGAAAGAGGATACAAAAAAGTAGGTTGGATCCCCAATTTGCGATCCGGAAGTAGGTTAAGTTAGATATAGTGGCAGCTCGATATTTCACCCTCACTTAGACTATTCAGTCCATAGTGATGAACTTCTCTCTTCTCACTGAGTGCTGTCCGATTCTATGTTAAGCTCAATAACAAGGGACCTTCTTTTTATAGCCGAGTCCGAACAGCGTTCCACATTGCAGTGAAACCAATTAGAGAAGCTTTGAGACACTCAGAAATGTCACTAGCATTACTGAGGTGGAATAATCCACCGTTGAAAACTTTGGTCGAAACTGGGTTTAACCCACGACCCTGTGTATGCAAGGCGGGCATGCTAGCCATTACACCACGGTGGCTTCCAAGTAGTGCATGCTTGGATCATCTCCAATGAATTTTACATGGGCTTGTCATAAGACGGATGTACTACACTTTTGGATCCTTTGCATTGCTTTAGAAGTTGTGCCTTGGAAATTCATTTGAGTGAAGAAATAAAAAAAAAACAACAACACAAACTTTTTTTCACCATTTTCACTTTTCACTTTATCAATATTTAAACCTTTCACCACTACTATGGTACAGGGTATAATAAGTTTGTGCATTTGTATGTAACGCTAAGAAGGACCGGTCTTAGACCCATCTTTCAGTATACCGATCGTCTTAGAATTAAATTCTGAGTCGATTTAGCGATGTCCGTCTGTCTGTCTGTTCATGTATTTTTGTGTGCAAAGTACAGCTCACAGCTTATGTCCGATCATCCTCAAATTTGGCACAGGGTCTTTTTTCGGTTGAAAGACGATCCCTATTGATTTTGAAAATCGGTTCAGAATTATATATACACCCTCACAAAAAATCGCTTCTGTAACATATACTCCCAAACATATTTTGCTTCAAGCATATACATTTTTGGGTATTGCCCAAACATATATATGTTTGATCTCTACCAATATATAATATGTTTGAAAGCATATTGGTCTAAACAATACATGTTTGGGTAGTCTAAGTTCCAAACATTTTGTATTTTTGCATCCAAATTTAATAATGTTTTCTTCCAAAAAAAATATGTTATTATGTGACCATATAATATGTTTGGAAGAATTTTGCACCCAAAAATATTATATGCTTAAAAAAAAATTCTCCCAAACAATATTGTGCTCAAAATTTTATTTATTTATTTATATATTTACAATCATAATGAATTATGAAAATAAACAGGTAATATAGGTGCTAACAACATAGGTTTTCGACCTGAATGCTCAAAATTTTGTTTCTGCCCAATTGTATATTCCCCGACATCTTTTTCACTTCCACGAGATTTTTTAGTTCTTAGCACCTTTTTTTGTAATACAAACATTGTAGAAGAAATTATTCAATTTTATGATTTTTTTTTATTTTAATTTTACCTTTTGCCGGACGGGGATTCGAACAGCGGACCACACAGTTTGTAAGGATCAAAGAAGTAGCTGATCAATTGCCCAAGGAAAAATAAAATGTTAATTTTGTAATAACAAGCAACAACCACCAACTTAATTCAATATCGCTCCCTGTTAAATAGCGCTCCAAGCTACTAAACACATATATGTTTATAGGCTATTTCTAAATTAATATATGTTTGCATCCAAGCATATTATATTTACAAACATTTTATGTCCCAAAATTAATATGTTCTAACGTATTAACATATATGTCCCAAACATGTTATGCTAGTTTATGAACATTATATGCTTGCACTCAAAAATATTGTGTTTAAAAATTTGTGTTCCAAACATATAATGTTTATAGCCAAACATATGAAAAACAGCCTTTTTCATCCGTGTAGCTGCCATATATATTTATAACCGATGTGGTAATAAATGACGTAGTTATCAACCGATCTGCTTCTAATTTCGTATAATCGAATGTTTTGTGAGTCTCGTAAATTTTGCAGAATATCAGTCAAATCGGTTCAGATTTAGATATAGCTCCCATATATAGCTTTCGCACGATATACACTCCTTTAGCCCCAGAGGCCAAAGGTTTACTCCGAGTTACGTGAAATTTTGCACAGGGAGTAAGGTTAACTTTATAAATATGCATAATATTTATGAAATCGGTTCAGATTTAGATATAGCTCCCATATATATCTGTCGTTCGATTTATAGTCATATGACCACTGTAGGTCAAAATTTCACTCCGATTTACTTAAAATTGTACACAGGGAATGGAATCAACATTTTTACTATGCATGCCAAATTTAGTTAAAATCGGTTCAGATTTAGATATAGCTGCCATATATATCTTTCGTCCTATACGCACTTATATGACCCCAGAAGTCAAAATTTCACTCTGATTTACTTGAAGTTTTGCACAGAGAGTAGAACTAACATTCTTGCCAAATTTGGTCAAAATCGGTTCAGATTTAGATATAACTCCCATATATATCTTCCGCCCGACTTACATTCATATGACCACACACAAATTTTTTTTTTCTGATTCAATCACCAAATTAATTGATCCAATTAATTTTTTAATTGAAATGTCTTCAATCACGAAAATGATAGTATCAATCACAGTTTTAATTGGGCATAGAAAAAATTCTTGATTAAAAAATTAATTGATTTTTTTCAGCAAATTTCAATTAATTTTTTAATTGATTCAATTAAAAATTTAATTGATGTTGATTGCAAAACTCAATTAATTTATTAATTAAAAAAGGTAACTATTTTTAATTACTTTCTGAATTGGCTTAGAGTTTTTATTTGGATTAACAAATGATTGTTTGAAATACATTTTTAATTAAAAATTTAAAACAAATCAGCACTTTTTTTAACTGAATTAGTCTTCCGAATTAGATTAAAAAGTTAATTGTATCAATTAATTTTTTAATTACAAATTTTAAAATTTTCAATCATCGACTTAATTAACTTAATGTTTCTATAATGATTAAAAAGTTTATTGTATCAATTAATTTATTAATTAAAAAATTTTTCAACTTCAATTAACTTTTTAATTGGAAATATTTTGGTGATATTTTTTCTGTGCATGGAGACCAAAGTTTCATTTCGAAAATTTTGAAGTTTTGCACTGAGAGTGTAATTTAAATGTGTGCCAAATTTTATCAATATTTGTACATGGGAATATAAACCTTTATATAGCTCCCAAAAAATTTGAAAATGTTAAGATGGTATCAAAAATTTTGGTATATATAGTGGTGAAGGGTATAATATAGTCGGCCCCGCCCGACTTTCGACTTTCCTTACTTGTTTTTGTTATAAATTTATTTTCTTATTATTTTATTTTTACAATTTGAAACACTTTTTTGCTTTCATCGGGCTTGAATCTGAGTTTGTTGGCATCACAATAGAACGACTTAGCACACTAAGCCACAAACGCCATTGAACAAGATGCATCAAATCAAATGTTTTTGATATGATCGTAATATAACACCAAGGGATAACATTCTAATTACTTTCTGAGACTTTATTTATTGTTATGAATGAAAACATACGCTGGTTCAAATCTCAGCTGCGATGATTTTTTATCAAATATTTTTCCCAATTACGTACTTAAGACTAGTCCAAAAGGACCGCATCGGAAGTCCTTTGGGGCATAACGGATGCCCTCTAAAAGAAATGTTTGTAGAACAACTTCCAATTTTTATTGCTGGGTTGGGTATAAAAATACTATCACACTCAAAGTACAACATGAATTATTATTATTATTATCCTTAGTATTATATAAAATCTTCAAGCCAACAAAAATAACGATAAATCGTATAAAGGAATAGTGCCAGCTAACATTGAAATGCCATGCAACGTACACACAAAAATTTTTTTTTCTGATTCAATCACGAAATTAATTGATCCAATTAATTTTTAATTGAAATGTCTTCAATCACAGAAATGATAGTAACAATTAAAAAATTAATTGAAGGTCAATTAAAAAGTTAATTGATCCAATTAAAAAATTAATTGATACTATTATTTTTGTGATTGAGTTTTGTTTCAATTAAAAAATTTGTTGAATCAATTAAATTTTTAATTGAATATTTTTTAAAACTCAATTAAAATTTTAATTGGAAAAATTTTCGTGAAATTTTTTTTGTGTGTAGGGTTAATTTCCCTGGGATCTCGACAAATGATTGTATTCGAAATAATGTGGAAAACCACATTTGTATTAGCAAATGATCTCGGGTAAACAATTCAATTAAATTAAATCAAGTCACATTAATATATTATTTAGTAAAACTAAATTAAATTGAATTAAAAACTACACTAAATTTAAGGTATTTTTTTAAATTAAATCAAAGGTAAATTAATTTAAAATAAATTGATAATTTATAATTTAGATAATTTAATTTAAATAAAATTATAATTTAATGTTCTCCACTCTTACATTGCTCATTTATTTACTTTTCAATTAACTACTGATTGACATTGATTTCTATTTCAATTTCAATGTTTTGTTTTTATATCCTCTAAAAGAATAATTGGTATATGTCTGAGAGTGTATATAATAGCCGACCATCTAACATAGAATGGGCGGAGTTTATTCGTATAATGATACGCCATGGATAACCCCATATTAACTTGTCTTTCGTTTTATTTTTCCTTTCTATCTTTCAGTGCTAACTGTATTGACATCAACTATCAAATACAACGAATACGTGACCGACAAAGGTGAAAATATTTCAATACCATGTATTGCCGATGGTAACATAATGTGGGTCAAAGAGAATGGCAGCAACAACAACACAATAATACAGGTACACAAATATTGAAATAAAATATTCATGCTAATATTTATGCTTATTCGTTTTTTCATAAATGTTGACTTATTGTAGTGACATATGCGTTTTATACAATGGCATACAAGGGAATAAAAGCTTTTAGCCATGAAGTTCTGGAAGGGGAAACTTTGGATTTAATTGGAGTTAGGAGTTAATTAGTCCTGACCAAGAATCTATATTGAACAGACAAAATGAAAACAAATCAGCCCTTCCAAACGCAGTTGCCACGGCTTTGACAAATTTTTCTAAAGAAATAAAATGTTGACAATATTTTCTATAGAAATAAAATTTTGACAAAATTGTCTATAGGAATAAAATTATGACAAAATTTTCTATATAACTAAAATTCGACAAAATTTTCTATAGAAATAAAATTTGATAAAATTTTCTATAGAAAAAAAATTTTGATACAATTTTCTACAGAAAAAAAAATCGGTAAAATTATCTATAAAAATAAAATTTTGGTAAAATTTTCTAAAGAAAAAAAAAATGTTCTACAACGACAAAATTAGGCAAACTTTTCTTAGAAATAAAATTTTGACAAAATTTACTACGGAAATCAAATTTTCTGTGCGAATAAAATTTTTATAAATTTTTCTATAGAAATAAAATTTTGACAAAATTTTCTATAGAAATAAAATGTTGACAAAAAAATAAAATGTTGACAAAAAAAAATAAGTAAAGTCTAAAGTCGGGCGGAGCCGACTATATTATCCCCTCACCAATATGTAGACAAACATGTGTGTTACCATCTCAACTACTTAAAATTTGCTGGGAGCTATATAAAAGTTTGCATTTCCAGATACAAATACTTTTAATGGAAACAATTTTTTGTACTTCTACAAAAACTCTAGAATTAAAATTTAAATCGGCTAACGCCCTGCACCCTCAAAAAAAAATCGCTTCTTTAACATATGTTCCAAACATATTTTGCAGGAAGCACATATATTATTGGATACTGCCGAAATATTAATATGTTTGTTTTATGTGAACATATTATATGTTTGGAAGCATTTTGAGCCCAAAAATAGTATATGCTTGGAAGAATTTTTCACAAAGACGATTGTGCTCATTCCCTAGCATACTCGTAATTTTCACTTCCACGAAATTTTTTAGTTCTTGTCACCTTTTTCTGTAATACAAATAATGTTGAAGAAATTATTCACTTTTATAAATTTTTTAAATTTTACCTTTCGCCTGCACGGAGAATCGAACCGAGGACCATACAGTTTGTAAGCCAACACACTATCCACTGGGCTATGTAGCTGTTATAGTCACCAGTAAATAATTATCGTTATAAGTTACATTTATATAGCATAGTTTGCAGCGCCCACGAGCCTATGCAAACATAACAATATTTAACAGAAACATACATTTGTTTGCCACGTGGAGCAGTGGTTAGCATGTCTGCCTTGCATGCAAAGGGTTGTGGGTTCAATTCCTGCTCCGACCGAACACTTTTCTTTATACCCACCACCATAGGATGGGGGGTATATTAACTTTGTCATTCCGTTTGTAACACATCGAAATATTGCTCTAAGACCCCATAAAGTATATATATTCTGGGTCGTGGTGAAATCCTGAGTCGATCTGAGCATGTCCGTCCGTCCGTCTGTTGAAATCACGCTAACTTCCGAAGGAAACAAGCTATCGACTTGAAACTTGGGTCAAGTAATTGTTATTGATGTAGGTCGGATGGTATTGCAAATGGGCCATATCGGTCCACTTTTACGTATAGCCCCCATATAAACGGACCCCAAAATTTGGCTTGCGAGGCCTCTAAGAGAAGCAAATTTCATCCGATCCGGCTGAAATTTGGTACATGGTGTAAGTATATGGTCTCTAACAACCATGCAAAAATTGGTCCACATCGGTCCATAATTATATATAGCCCCCATATAAACCGATCCCCCGATTTGGCTTGCGAGGCCCCTAAGAGAAGCAAATTTCATCCGATCCGGCTGAAATTTGGTACATGGTGTTAGTATATGGTCTCTAACAACCATGCAAAAATTGGTCGACATCGGTCCATAATTATATATAGCCCCCATATAAACCGATCCCCTGATTTGGCTTGCGAGGCCTCTAAGAGAAGCAAATTTCATCCGATCCGTCTGAAATTTGGTACATGGTGTAAGTCTATGGTCTATAACAACCATGCAAAAATTGGTCCACATCGGCCCATAGTTATATATAGCCCCCATATAAACCGATCCCCCGATTTGGCTTGCGAGGCCCCTAAGAGAAGCAAATTTCATCCGATCCGGCTGAAATTTGGTACGTGATGTTAGTATATGGTCTCTAACAACCATGCAAAAATTGGTCCACATCGGTTCATAATTATATATAGCCCCCATATAAACCGATCACCAGATTTGACCTCCGGAACCTCTTGGAAGACCAAAATTCATCTGATTCAGTTGAAATTTGGTACGTGGTGTTAATATATGGCCTCAAACTCCCATGCAAAAATTGGCCGATATCGGTCCATAATTATATATAGGCCCCATATAAACCGATCCCCAGATTTGACTTCCAGAGCCCCTTGGAAGAGCAAAATTCTTCCCATTCGGTTGGAATTTGGTACGTGATGTTAGTATATGGTATTCAACAACCATGCAGAAATTGGTTCCTATCAGTCCATAATTATATATAGCTCCCATATAAACCGATGCCCAGATTTGACCTCCGGTGCCTTTTGGAGAAGCAAAATTCATCCGATCTGCTTGAAATTTGGTACGTGGTGGTAGTATATGATATTTAACAACCATGTCAAAAGTGGTCAATATCAGTCCATAATCGTATAATCCGAGTGAGTTGAAATTTGGTACATTGTGCTAGTATATGGTCGTTAACAACCATGCTTAACTAGGTCCATATCGGTCTATAGTTATATATGACCCTCAGATAAATCGATCCCCAATCACACAAAAATTGGTCCATATCAAGTTCATAATTGTATATGGCCTCCATATAAGCGACCCCCATATTTCAATTCTGGCTCTCTACGTACAAAAAGTCCATATCGATTCGTAATTATTTGTAGACTTAACTATACATAACTTTTTTGTCTAATATATACCACGTATGGACTAAATTACAACTTAGAAAACGATGTTAAGAAGTTTTAAGATACCACAACCCAAGTAATTCGATTGTGGACGATAGTCTTTCGTAGAAGTTTCTACGCAATCCATGGTGGTGGGTACATAAGATTCGGCCTGGCCGAACTTGCGGCCGTATATACTTGTTTTTCACTATTTCCTCCTTATTTTATTTTACTGTCCCAACTTTAAAAAGAGTATAGTGCCCTTTCGTTATTTTTATGAAGACCCTTGATTTCTTTTAACGAACCAAGAAAAAAATTGTGCCCATAATGCCAAAATGATAAACAAAACACATGTCCACACATACATAAAATGCTGCTCTCAAGGCGAAAACATATGCTGTTTGTTTTTCAAATGTATATTCTCTTGATTCCGAATGTCTATTCTCTTTATTCAAATTAAATAATTTTTAGACTTAAGCATATCAAATGTTTGGCCTTATCATAAAACAGTTTTCCGAAACAACATACAAGCGGTTTCACAGAAATTGTTCTCTTTTGATTCTTTCGCTGTGTTATGTTGATATCTTTCGTCAACTCTCCCGGTTTCCATCTCTATTTCTTTCTCTATACTCTCTCTCTCTCTGTCGCTCTCTGAATGAAATATCACAACATATATATGTTTACTCGAAATTTGTAAATTTATATATGTTTACATTCACACATATTATTTTTATGAAACATTCATGCCCCAAACATAATAAATTCTAACATATTAACATATGTGTCCCAAACATTTAGTGTTAGTTTAGTAACATTACATGTTTGCTCTTAAATATATTGTGATTAAAAATTGTGTTTATATCGGAACATATGAAAAACATATTTTTCTAACAGTGTAGGATATGGCTAAGATATGGGGAAATAATCACAGAATTTTGTGTAAAGTGTGAGAATTTTGGCCATATTTGTATTCTCTGAGGAAACTATCCAGTCAATTGGAGGAAAATCCCATTGAAAATGGGTCTAAAATATGAAACAGTCTACCATATTTTCCCAACTCTGGTGTACGTATATATGGGAGCTATATACAATCTGAACCAATTTTGACTAAATTTGACATGCATAGTTAGTATAATAATTCTGCTATCTATGCGAAATTTCACGTAAATGGGAGTATAACTTTGGCCCCCCTGGTCATATGAGTGCAAATCGGACGGGAGATATATATGGTAGCCATACCAAAATCTGAACCGATTTCAACCAAATTTGCCACAATTACCTATACTGCTAAACATACTCCTTGTGCGAAATTTGAAGCAAATCACGGCAAACCCCTGGATTTTTTCGAAATATATATATGGGAGCTACATCTAAATCTGAATCGATTTTGACCATATTTGGCACATACAATAGTACCGTTAAAAGCACCGCTTGTGCAAAATTTGAAGTAAGTCAGGGCAAAACTCTGGCTTTTGAAACCATATAAGTCAATACTACCCTCTGTGCAAAATTTCACGAAGATCGGTAGTAAACTTTGGCCTCTGTGGTCATATGAGTCTAAATCGGACGAAAGATATATATATGGGAGCTATATCTAAATCTGAACCGATTTGGCTGATATTTTGCAAGATTTTCGAGATTCATAAAATATTTGGATGTACTGTATTTCAAGAAAATCGGTTAATAAACACGCTAACTATGACCACATCGGGGATAAATATATATGGCAGCTATATCTAAATCTGAACCGATTTTTTCCAAAACCAATAGCGATTGTCTCTGTACCAAGAAACGGCCCTATTCCAAATTTGAGGACGATCGGACTTAAATTGCGAGCTGTACTTTGTGCACAAAATTACATATACAGACAAACGGACGGACAGACAGACAGACGGACATCGCTAAATCGACTCAGAATTTAATTCTAAGCCGATCGATATACTAAAAGATGGGTCTACGACCACTATTTCTTGGCGTTACATACAAATGCACAAACTTATTATACCCTTTACCACAGTAGTGGTGAAGGGTATAAATATAGGAAACATTTAAATATAAACCAATTTTGAGGCAACTTCGCAAAAGTGTATTTATGATTTATCGGTCGATAGATGTGTAATAGAGTTATAGGAAAATTTGAGTCATTTTGATAAGTTTTCGACTTAGCAGTGGCGATTTGATAAGGAAAATGTAGGTATTTCGGCCAGTTTTGCCTAAATAGGAAAAACATATATATGGAATCTATATCGAAATCTGAACCGATTGCAATCAAATTTCACATGCATAGTTACTATGTTGAATCTACTCCCTGTGCAAAATTTCACGTAAATCGGATAACAACTTTGACCTCTGTGGTCATATGACCGAAAATCGGGCGAAAGATATATATGGGAGCTTTATCAAAATCTGAACCGATTTCAACTAAATTTTGCACAATTCTACTACCTGTGCAAAGTTTCAAGTTCAATTCTACTCCCTTTGCAAAATTTCACGTAAATCAGAGTAGCACTTTTGCCTCTGTGGGCATATTAGTCCAAATCGGGCGAATGATATATGGGAGCTATATCTAAATCTGAACCGACTTCAACTAAATTTTGCACAATTGACGATACTATAAAACGTGCTCCTTGTGCAAAATTTCAAGCAACTCAGGGCAAAACTCTGGCTTTTGAGGCCATATAAATCCAAATCGGACGAAAGATATATATGGGAGCTATATCTAAATCGGAACCGATTTTAAGCAAATTAAGCACACTTAACGATACTACTAAACGTACTTGTTGTGCAAAATTTGAAGCCAATCAGGGCAAAACTCTGGCTTTTGAGGCCATATAAATCCAAATCGGACGAAAGATATATATGGGAGCTATATCTAAATCGGAACCGATTTTAAGCAAATTAAGCACACTTAACGATACTATTAAACGTACTTGTTGTGCAAAATTTGAAGCAAATCAGGGGAAAACTCTGGCTTTTGGGGCCATATAAGTCCAAATCGGTCGAAAGATATATATGGGAGCTATATCTAAATCTGAACCGATTTCAACTAAATTTGTACAAACTTTTAATCAAATCAGGCCAAAACTCTGGCTTTTGAAGCCATATAAGTCAAAATCGGACGAAAGATATATAGGGGAGCTATATCTAAATCTGAACCGATTTCAACTAAATTTGGCACAATTAACGATACTATTAAACGTACTCGTTGTGCAAAATTTGAAGCAAATCAGGGCAAAACTCTCGCTTTTGGGGCCATATAAGTCCAAATCGGACGAAAGATATATTTGGGAGCTATATATAAATCGGAACCGATTTAGCAGATATTTGGCAGTTGTTACGGGACTCAGAATTTAATTCTAAGCCGATCGGTATACTAAAAGATGGGTCTATGACAATTATTTCTTGGCGTTACACACAAATGCACAAACTTATACCCTGTACCACAGTAGTGGTGAAGGGTATAAAAACACACAAAAAAGACATTTTTTTCATTGACCTAATTTTCCGATTTGGATTCAAAATTAAAATTAAAATTTTCATTCGTCGACCTAATGGACTTACTCCCATTTTCATGAAGCTTCGTTAGTGCTTCGTTAGCTAACGAACTTTTAAATCGCACTATGTACATATATGTCATCTTGTCTATGTATTCCATATACCAGTTAGGAACTTAATTGCTGAAAATTTTTCAGTTAAAGTTAACCGAAAAGAAGATATTTGCAAATTACTTTCTGTTAACTGGCAGTTAAACTAACGGAGCTACATGAAAATGACTGTTAATATTTCTAGTTTGTTTAAAGGTTAATTGTATCAATTATTTTTTTTTCAGCTTCAATTAACTTTTTAAATGGAAATATTTTGATGATATTTTTTTTGTGTATGTCTAGTTTTGGGCTCCTAATTGCGGGAGCTGCTGCATGGTTGTTACAGACAATATACTAACTCTACGTACCAAATTTCAACAGGATCGGATGAAACTTTCTCCTCCAAGAGGCTTCGCAAGTCACATCTGGGGATCGTTTTATTTCGGGACAATAGATATATAATTTTGGACCGATATGGACGAATCTTTGCATGGTGGTTACAGGCCATAGACTAACAATATGTACCACATTTCAACTGGATCGGATGAAATTTGCAATACCATCCGACCTCAATCAATAACAACTAAAGGGTGATACGGTCACAATTCGGTCAATATAAACTTGACGTATTTCTTTCAATTTTGCATTTAAAAAACCTGAACACCCCTCATTTTGAAGGTGTGTGTGTGCAGAATGTTGCTCCTATTTTGATTTTGGAATTCACTCTTCAGTTGTCAAAATTCCGTCCAAGCAAGAAGAGCAGCGTATCAAAATTTTGCTCGCGCATTGCGAAAATCCGAGCTACTCGCACGCAAAGCTGGCAAAATCGGTAAAAGTTGCCAAATCAACCGTTACAAATGTAATTAAAGTGTTTGGGGAACGTTTGTCGACAGCCAGAAAGTCTGGATCTGGGCGAAATCGAAAACCGGAAGCCGCTGAGACGACAAAGAGAGTTGCCGGTAGTTTCAAGCGAAACCCTAACCTCTCTCTCCGAGATGCTGCAAATAAGCTGGGTGTATCGTCTACAACCGTGCATCGAGCCAAAAAACGAGCCGGACTATCGACTTACAAGAAGGTAGTGACTCCAAATCGCGATGATAAACAAAATACGACGGCCAAAGCGCGATCCCGGAGGCTGTGCACGACGATGCTGACGAAGTTTGACTGCGTGGTAATGGACGACGAAACCTACGTCAAAGCCGACTACAAGCAGCTTCCGGGACAGGAGTTTTATACGGCAAAAGGAAGGGGAAAGGTAGCAGATATTTTCAAGCACATAAAACTATCAAAGTTCGCAAAGAAATATCTGGTTTGGCAAGCCATCTCTACCTGTGGCTTGAAAAGCAGCATTTTCATAGCTTCCGGGACTGTCAACCAAGAAATTTACGTGAAAGAGAGTTTGAATAAACGTCTGCTGCCTTTCCTGAAGAAACACGGTTGTTCCGTACTGTTTTGGCCGGATTTGGCATCTTGCCATTACGGTAAAAAGGCCATGGAGTGGTACGCCGCCAACAACGTGCAGGTGGTTCCCAAGGACAAGAACCCTCCCAACACGCCAGAGCTCCGCCCAATTGAGAAATACTGGGCTATTGTCAAGCGGAACCTAAAGAAGCCCAAAAAACTGCTAAGGACGAGCAGCAGTTCAAAACAAACTGGCTTTCTGCGATGAAGAAGGTGGACAAGGTGGCTGTGTCAAGCGTGAGGCCCGGCAATTCGGATTTGGAAAAGCGAAATCCTAACTGAATATTTTTCCTGAATTTTATACTAATTGAACTTGAAAAAGAAATTTAATTTGATTTTTTAAATAAACGATTTCACCGATTTACACGCGTTTTCCCTTGGCCAAATTTTGACCGTATCACCCTTTACTTGTACCAAGTTTCAAGTCGATAGCTTGTTTCGTTTGGAAGTAAGCGTGATTTCAACAGACGGACGGACATCGCTCAGAATGGCTTAAATAGGAAGTTCCTCTTTTAATTTCTACTGTACAATGGTTATCAAAATCTCCTGATCTTATTCCATTATACTTCTGCGCCTGAGGCATTTTGTAGAATAAGGTTGGAACTAAAAAATGCCAAAGTTTCGCTTTGTCGGCTGTTTGAAGGACATAATTCGAGGGACAGGTAGCCAATTTGAACTGATTCTGACGAGGAGCCCGTTGTAAAACGCTTCAATTTGGGAAGAATAGTTCTCGTATGTAATTTTCATAAGAAATTAACATATAAGACCCGAATTTAATCATCTCACCTGCCCAGATCTTACCAGAGACTATGGAAATGTGTATAGGCCAACATTGAATCATATGTATAGTCAGGCTTGTGAGATTGGTATCTGTCGTTATCTTTTCAATAACATGATAATACGAATTCCTTAATCTTCATGTTCAATAGGCTCGCATTAGAATTGTAATTGATTTAGTCAAAAAACCAACTTGCATTGATATCAGGCTAACATAAAATTGAAAAATAATTGTTTTATTATGAAACTGAAATGGGGGATATAAATAAATCAAAGACAAAGAATAATATTAATTTAGCTCTTTCTCAAATTTCATTAGCACCACATATTGTAATTCCGAATAATCTTCATATCAATTTTTTTTTGCCTGTCTTCTCTTCTCTTCTAATTAAGCCAATTCCTTTTGTCATGCAGTTCACTTGCAAATAAATGAAATCGATTGACTTCCATTTCATTGTGGCTTTCATCTCTTTCTTTTCGTTCTATTTTGCAGACGGGTAAATATTTAATCCTTACAAACGTTTCGGCATCCGATAGAGGAGTATATATTTGTTTTGCCGCTGTAACACCACGTAAAAGCTTACCTAGCAGCCCAAGTAAAAGTGATGACCATGAGTCGTCCGTTGAGCTTCACAGCGGACACAAAGAAGAAAAAAGTCAAGATGAAGAAGTGACAAAAAACGATGAAGCGACAGTGATGACTATGGGTGAGCCTGTCGAAGAGAAAACCAAAAATGCTTCAACTACCTCAATGCTTCCAATGCCTAAGGATGATACAAGCAGTGTATCATCACAATCGTCATCCACATCCTCCACCATTACGAAAACAGTTAGTGAAGCCACCAATTCCGACTTATCATCATCATTGCCTGTATCAGCTTCAGCAGCCAACAATAGTAGCACAAATAAAACAGAGACACTAGCAACAAGTGTCAGTTCTTCAAATAACTTCGTTAACACCACCAAAGCCTCCAGCAATAGCAGTAGTAGCAACACAACTTCCAGCAGCAGCAGTAGTAGTAGCCTTAGTGATAGCAATACATCTATCCAATATATAACTACCACCACCACCATGACCACCACCTCTCCCACCTCATCATCCTCACTGCTTCCTCATTCCGGTGAGGTGGCCATTGGCGAGGAGCGGAATGATGATGATGATGTAATACAAGAATTTCAAGCATTTCAAAAAATCAATCTTACCGTTCGTACCCCACCTGGCCCCGTTTCACAGTTGTATTTTAAGGCCTCAACAATTTTGGGTTTCCTTGTGTGGCGTTTCAATAAAACCAATTCCGGTGGCTATCCGGTACGTAGTTTTACAGCGGAATTCCGTAATGTTTCCTACGATACACCGCCTTATAACAGTAGTTTCGAACATCAATGGAGCAGAATGGATCCCATAAATATAGCGCCGAATGTGGTAAGTACATGGGTGGAGACTGAGGGGATATATGCATTTTTCCAACTATGGTGAATTCGAGAATGGGGATATTAGCAAAATCAGATTGTATTTCCACTTGGTCAAAATGAATAATGTGTGAACCTTGAAACATATCTTCACTTAGTGCTCTATTAGCAGCAAGCTAAAGGAGGTGTCTTTTGCGACAAAATAATCAAATTTTGACTTTTTGCACTCACAACCAAGTTTACCATTTTCTATGTAAGACAAGGAAATAAAGATTTTCGACTGTTATTTTTTATCAGATAGAAATTGTGAGACTATATAACGATGTCCCTCTATCTATCGAAATAACGCTACTTAGGGAGCCATCGTGGTGCAATGGTTAGCATGCCCGCCTTGCATACACAGGGTCGTGGATTCCAACCCAGTTTCGAGCAAACACCAAAAAGTTTTTCAGCGGTGGATTATCCAACCTCAGTAATGCTGGTGACATTTCTGAGTGTTTTAAAGCTTCTCTAAATGGTTTCACTGCAATGTGGAACGCCGTTCGAACTCGGCTATAAAAAGGAGCTTAACATGGAATCGGGCAGCACTCAGTGATAAGAGAGAGGTTCACCACTGTGATATCACAATGTACTGAATAGTCAAAGTGAGCCTGAAATGTCGGTCTGCAACTGTATCTAACCTAACCTAACGCTACATTCTTCAGAAAAGTAGCCACTTATATGTTTTTTTTATCGAAGTCATAAACATTATTTCCGAGAAAATAATATGATTGCCAGAAACATGTTACATGTTCCCCATCCAAAGATAACATTTTGTCTCTTAAAACATTTTGATATATCGCTCACAAAACCGATCTCCCGATTTTATTGTTGCGTTTCTACGAGTATTGCCCTTTATATTTCGCGATTGGACACACAGTTGCCACAGTTCGTAAAATTCTACCAAAAATTTTAGATTTTTTACTTTTTGGTAGATTGGTAGAATTCTGGATGTTTTGGTAGATTTTCAGAACATTCCTCTCCAACCATGAGGTAATTTAATTTCATATATTAATAAAATGTTGACCGAAATTTCTATAGAAATACAATTTTGGCCAAATTTTCTATAGAAATAAAATTTTGGGAAATTTATCTATATAAATAAAATTTTGACAAATTTTTCTATAGAAATAAAATTTGGAGAAAATTTTCTATAGAAATAAAATTTTGACAAATTTTTCTATGGAAATAAAATTTGGAGAAAATTTTTTTTACAAATAAAATTTTCAGAAAAATTTCTATAGAAATAAAATTTTGAGAAAAATTTCTATGGCAATAAAGTTTTGACAAAACTTTCTATAGCAATAAATTTTTAAGAAAATTTTATAAAAAAATAAAATTTTGACAAAATTTTCTATAGAAATAAAATTTTCACAAAATTTTCTATAGAAATAAAATTTTCACAAAATTTTCTATAGAAATAAAATTTTGACAAAATTTTCTATAAAAATAAAATTTTGACAAAATTTTCTATAAAAATAAAATTTTCACAATGTTCTCTATAAAATTAAAATTTTGAAAAAAATTTCTATAGAATGGCACTTTTAAAAAAAAAAAAAAATTATATAAATA
This sequence comes from Haematobia irritans, assembly GCF_050003625.1. NCBI lineage: Eukaryota > Metazoa > Arthropoda > Insecta > Diptera > Muscidae > Haematobia > Haematobia irritans. Next base: position 108,445,535 of record NC_134399.1, on the reverse strand, counting down.
AAAATTTATATAGTAATAAAATTTTCACAACATTTTCTATAGAAGTAAAATTTTGACAAAATTTTCTATAGAAATAAACTTGTATAGAAATAAAAATTTTTTCATTCGTTTTGTTTTGTTATTGTTGGTTTTGTTCTTTAAGCATTTTGCTGTTTTTTTTTTATTTCAGCTTAAAACCATGAATTGACTAAACTACAAGTGTAGCTTAACCAACAGAGGAAAATAATGTTTGTCAAATTTATTTGGGCAAAGCCCTATAGACTGCAAGATGGTTGGATGGACGTTTCGGAATTACCACATTCCTCATCAGCATCCTCTACTTGCAGCAAAACTATCAACCAATTATCAGAATAAATTCAGGCAGTTCATTAAATCCAACAATGAACCTTCCGAAAAAAGGTTTTGCATGATAGCCAGCTTATGCCAAAACTTTGATAGAACTTTCTATAGAAATAAATTAAATTTTGACAAAAATTTCTATAGAAATATAATTTCGACAAAATTTTGCATTAAAATAAAAGTTCAACAAGGTTTTCTATAGATATAAAATTTTAAAAAATCTCCCATAGATATAAAATTTTGACAAAATTTTTTTATAGAAATAAATTTTGATAAAATTTTCTATAGAAATAAAATTTTGAAAAATTTTTCTAGAGAAATAAAATTTTGACAAAATTTTCTATAGGAATAAAATTATGACAAAATTTTCTATAGATATTTTGACAACATTTTCTATTGAAATAAAATTTTGACAATTTTTTCTACAGAAATAAAATTTTGTATAGAAATAAAATTTTGAAAAATTTTTCTAGAGAAATACAATTTTGACAAAATTTTCTATAGGAATAAAATTTTGATAAAATTTTTGATAGAAATAAAATTTTAACAAAATTTTATATAGAAATAACATTTTGACAAAATTTACTATAGAAATAAAATTTTGACACAATTTTCTATAGTACTAAAATTTTGACAAAATTTTCTATAGAAATAAAATTTTGACAATATTTTCTATAGAAATAAAATTTTGACAAAAATAAATTTTTAAGAAAGTTTTCTAAAGAAATAAAATTTTACAAAATTTTCTATAGAAATAAATTTTTCACAAAATTTTCTATAGAAATAAAATTTTGTCAAAATTTTTTATTGAAATAAAATTTTGACAAAATTTTCTATAAAAATAAAATTTTCACAATATTTTCTATAGAATTAAAATTTTGAAAAATGTAAATAAAATTTTGAAAAAAGGCACTTTTCAAAAAAATTTTATATAGTAATAAAAATTTTACAACATTTTCTATAGAAGTAAAATTTTGATAAAATTTTCTATAGAAATAAACTTGTATAGAAATAAAAAATTTTCCATTCGTTTTGTTTTGTTATTCTTGGTTTTGTTCTTTGTTGGATAAGCTACACTTGTAGTTTAGTCAACGCATGGGTTTAAGCTGAAATCAAAAACAACAACGAAAAAAAATGTTGACAAAATTTTCTATAGAAAAAAAATTGACAAAATTTTCTATAGAAATAAAAATTTGACAAAATTTTCTGTAGCAATAAAATATTGGCTAAATTTTCTATAGAAATAAAATTTTATGAAAATTTTCTATAGAAATAAAATTTTGTATAGGCATAACATTTTCACAATGTTTTCTATAAAATTAAAATTTTGAAAAATATAAATAAAATTTTGAGAAGATTTTCTATAGAAATTTACTTTTCTAAAAATTTTTTATAGAAATAAAATTTTATACAATAATAAAATTTTCACAAAATTTTCTATAGAAGTAAAAATTTTACAAAATTTTCGATAGAAATAAAGTTTTGAAAAAAAAAATCTATAGAAATAAAATTTTGTATAGACATAAAATGTTCACAATGTTTTCTATAAAATTAAAATTTTGAAAAATATAAATAACATTTTGAGAACATTTTCTATAGAATTGCACTTTTCAAAAAAAATTTTATAGAAGTAAAATTTTATATAGTAATAAAATTTTCACAACATTTTCTATAGAAGTAAAAATTTCACAAAATTTTCTATAGAAATAAACTTTTGAAAAAATTCTATAGAAATAAAAGTTTTGACAAAATTTTCCATAGAAATAAAGTTTTGAAAAATAAAATTCTATAGAAATAAAATTTAAAAAAAAATTCTATAGAAATAAAATTTTGTATAGAAATTTTCTATATATTCAATTAAAAATTTAATTGATTCAACAAATTATTTAATTGAAACAAAAATCAATTACAAAAATTAATAGTATCAATTAATTTGTTAATTGGATCAACTAAGTTTTAATTAACTTTTAATTAATTGATACTATCATTTCATTCTGTTATTGAAGGCATTTCAATTAAAAAATTAATTGGATCAATTAATTTCGTAATTGAATTATAATTTTTTTGTGTGCAGTAATGCTAGTGACATTTCTTAGTGTTTCAAGCTCTCTAAGTGGTTTCACTGCAATGTGGAACACCCTTCGGACTCGGCTAAAAAAGGAGATCACTTGTCATTGAGTTTAACATGGAATTGGGCAGCACTCTGTGATAAGAGAAAAGTTCACCACTGTGGTTTCACAATGGACTGAATAGTCTAAGTTAGCCTGATACGTCGGGCTGCCACCTAACCCATTTGTAACCAAAAAAGGTAAAATTACCTATTAAAAATGTGAAAATGAGAGTTGTAAAAAATTGAAGTAAAAGAACTTCCTGTGTAGTTGAAAAATAACATCTTTGGAAGGACATTTTAGGAAGTGCTTTTAAAGTTGTGTAAAGTTGGTACAATTTTTTTTCCTGGGTATCTTTTTACGGCCGGATAAAAATTACCTTTGGCTAAGCACCCATACACACAAAAAAAATTTTTTCTGATTCAATCACGAAATTCAATTAATTTTTTAATTGCAATGTCTTCAATCACAGAAATGATAGTATCAATTAAAAAATTAATTGAAGGTCAATTAAAAAATTAATTGATCCAATTAAAAAATTAATTGATACTATTAATTTTTGTGATTGATTTTTGTTTCAATTAAAAAATTTGTTGATTCAATTAAATGTTTAATTGAATATTTTTTAAAACTCAATTAAAATTTTAATTGGAAAATTTTTCGTGAAATTTTTTTCTGTGTATTAAGCAGGGCTGTGGAGTCGGAGTCGGAGTCTTGGAGTCGGAGTCTGAAGATTTGGCTGGAGTCGGAGTCGGAGTCGGAGTCGTAAAAATTTTGCTCGACTCCGACTCCGGCTAAACCAAATTTTTTAAAACACTTCACATTTTTGTAACTAAAAAAGTTTTTACGCAAATTAGTTTCCAATGCGTTATGCATTCGATCAATGTACACCATGATTGGAAATGAAAATCAACTTCCAATTACGGCTATCATTTTATGTTTCCTAGAATGTTAGACTAGCAAATGGGCTGGATCGATCCATTTGAATCCCCATATCAATTTATTTGAAATAATTCGAACAATAATTCGAATTTATTGTTTTTAATTTTATTTTAAGGCTATATACCTACACACATATGACAGAAAAAATTGTCAAAACTGTTTTTTATAGAAAATTTTGTCACTATTGTATTTGTATGGAATGTTTTGTCAAAATTTAATTTCTATAAAAAAATTATTCGAAATATTATTACTATAGAAATAGTTTTTCTATAGAAAACTATGTCAACATTTATTTCTATAGAAAATAAAAAATAAAACAAGTACATACAGCAATAAGTTCGTCCGGGCCGAATCATAAATATCCACCACCATGAATGAAATATACTAATTTCCTTAGAAAATTTCATGGGGGTTTGATGACAGATCAGTTTAACCAGTTCGCATCCCGAAAATAAATGCAAAGATTTTACCTATCAGATTCCGGATTTATAAGAACTATTTTTGTTTGAGTTTTAAAGGAATCATAAACATATCCTGTAAATGTGCAAGAAAATTAAGAAAAAATACCTTGATTTGAAATCTAAAATCTATAGTACACCAACTGTTTTATGATTACGAGAAGTAATATCTGGCAAATTTAGATTTATGGTAAATGCACCTTCTGTACCCTCAATATCTGAAATCGGTCTATATGGAGGCCTTACCAGCGTTGCAACAACGAATTTTTATTTTGGACCAAATTTTTCCAAAATTCGTACCAGGGGACCAGTTTTCTAATTTAAATTAATATAATTTAAAAGTTACAATTTTTCTAAAATTTTCCTTCGAAAGAAAATTTTTTCAAAATTTTATTTCTATATAAAATTTTGACCTCATTCTATTTCTATCGAAAATTTTGTCCATATTTTATTTCTATAGAAAATTTGGTCCAAATTTTATTTCAATAGATTTCATTTTAGCCAAAATTTCAATTTAGCCAAAATTTAATTTCTATAGAAAATGTAGCCAAAGTTTAATTCTATTGAAAATTTAGCCAAAATTTAATTTCTGTAAAAAATTTAGCCAAAATTTTATTTCTATTACATATTTAGCAGAAATCTTTTTCTATAGAAAGTTATCGCAAAATTTTATTTTTTCTTAAAATTTGTACAAAATTTTTGCATAATATTGTATCCCAAAATTTTTTAAGTAGCTTATTTCTATACAAAATTTTGTTAAAATTTTATTTCTATGAAAAATTTGTTAAAATTTTATTTCTATGAAAATTTTGTTAAAATTTTATTTCTATAGAAATTTTTGTCCAAATGTTATTTCTGCAGAAAAATTCCATTTGGTCTGACCATCGGACCAACTTCAATAATTTTTTGGGTCTATTTTGGTCCAATCGGACTAATGGGGCTACGCCAAAAACATGGAAGGATACGTACAGTATTCAGCCCATCTATTGTAGTTCTAGTATATAGACCCCAAAACGGAGGGCCGGTTTATAAGGGGACTATATCAAAAACTGGACCGATACACAATATATTCGGCACACCTCTTAATGGTCCTAGAATACCTCCAGATTTTCAATTTCAGGCAAATTGGATAAAAACTACGGATTGTAGAAGTCCAAGAAGTAAACTCGTAACATCGGTCTAAAAGGGGGCTATATCAAAACTTCGTCCGATAATGACCATCTTCGGCACGCCTTGTAATGGTCCTATAATACCTCTAGATTTCCAATTTCAGACAAATTGGATAAAAACTACGGATACTAGAAGCTCAAGAAATAAAATCGGGAGTTCTGTCTATATGGGAGCTATATTAAAACAGGGTCCGATAATCACCATTTTCAGCACTCCTCCTTATAGCCCTAGAATACCTCTAGGTTTCCAATTTCTGGCAAATTGGATAAAAACTACGGTTTTTATAAGCCCAAGACCCCAAATCGGGCGATCGGTTGATATGGGAGCTATATCAAAACCTGGACGGATCTAGCTCATCTTCGACATGACAAACTATTATACCCCTGTCACCATTCTATGGTGGTGGGTATAAAAATATTTTTATGTAGAAAATTTTGTCAAAAATTTTTTTTTCTATAGAAAATTTAGCCAAAATTTTGCTTCTATAGAAAATTGTGCAAAATTTTATTTACACAAAAAATTTTCCAAAATTTCTATTAATAATTTTTTCAATTTTTTTTCTATAGAAAATTGTGCCAAAATTTTGTTACTATAGATTTTTTTTATACAAAATTTATACAACATTTTATGTCGATAGAAAATTTAGTCAACATTTTATTTTTATAGAAAATTTAGTCTAAATTTTCTTTCTATAGAAAATTTTGCAGCATTTTATTTCTTTAGAAAATTTTGCAAAATTTTATTTACTACACAAAAAATTTTCCAAAAATTTCTATTGATATTTTTTTCAAAATTTTATTTCTATAGAAAATTTTGTCAAAATTTGTTTACTATAGTTTTTATACCCACCACCATAGAATGGTGACGGGGGTATAATAAGTTTGTCATTCCGTTTGTAACGCATCGAAATATCAATTTCCGACTATATAAAGTATATATATTCTTGATCAGGGAGAAATTCTAAGACGATATAACGATGTCCGTCTGTCCGTCTGTCTGTCTGTCTGTCTGTCTGTCTGTCTGTCTGTCTGTTGTAATCACGCTACAGTCTTCAATAATGAAGCAATCGCGCTGAAATTTTGCACAAACTCGTCTTTTGTCTGCAGGCAGGTCAAGTTCGAAGATGGGCTATATCGGTCCAGGTTTTGATATAGTCCCCATATAAACCGACCTCCCGATTTGGGGTCTTGGGCTTATAGAAATCGTAGTTTTTATCCAATTTGCCTGAAATTAGAAATGTAGAGGTATTTTATGACCATAAAGGGGTGTGCCAAAAATGGTGAGTATCGGTCCATGTTTTGGTATAGCCCCCATATAGACCGATCTCCCGATTTTACTTCTTGGGCTTATAGAAACCGCAGTTTTTATTCAATTTACCTGAAATTGGAAATCTAGAGGTATTGTAAGACCACAAATACGTGTGCCAAAAATTGTGAGTATCGGAAAATATTTTGGTATAGCCCCCATATAGACCGATCTCCCGATTTTACTTCTTGGGCTTATAGAAACCGCAGTTTTTATTCAATTTACCTGAAATTGGAAATCTAGAAGTATTGTAGGACCACAAATACGTATGCCAAAAATTGTGAGTATCGGTCCATGTTTTGGTATGGTCCCCATATAAAAGGACCTCCCGATTTGGGGTCTTGAGCTTATAGAAACCGTAGTTTTTATCCAATTTGTCTGAAATTGGAAATCTAGTGGTATTTTAGGATCATAAAGAGGTGTGCCGAAAATGGTAAGTATCGGTCAATATTTGGTATAGCCCCCATATAGACCGATTTCCCGATTTTAATTCTTGGGCTTCTAGAATCCGAAGTTTTTATCCTATTTGCCTGAAATTGGAAATCTAGTGGTATTTTAGGACCATAAAGAGGTGTGCCGAAAATGGTGAGTATCGGTCCATATTTTGGTATAGCCCCCATTTAGACCGATCTCCCGATTTTACTTCTTGGGCTTATAGAAACCGCAGTTTTTATTCAATTTACCTGAAATTGGAAATCTAGAGGTATTGTAGGACCACAAATACGTGTGCCAAAAATTGTGAGTATCGGTCCATGTTTTGGTATGGTCCCCATATAAAACGACCTCCCGATTTGGGGTCTTCGGCTTATAGAATCCGTAGTTTAAATACAGTTTGTCTGAAATTGGAAATTTATAGGTATTTGAGGACCATAAAGAGGTGTGCCACAAATGGTGAGTATCGGCCCATGTTTTGGTATAGCCCCCATATAGACCGATATCCCGATTTTACTTCTTGGGTTTCTAGAATCCGTAGTTTTTATGCGATTTGCCTGAAATTGTAAATATTATTTTAGGCTCCCAAAAACGTGTATCGGATTAAGTTTTTATCGGTCCTTTTGGTAATGCCTCCATATAGACCTACTTCATTTCTTGAGGGTATAGAAGGCGCACTGATCATGAAAATTGCTTGAAACTCAATGTAAAATTTTCAGATTTCAGATACTTCTCGGGTGAAAATCTACAGATTTAAGATTTCAAAGCAAGACGTTATTTTATAATTTTCTTGCACACTTACAAGAGATGTTAATGATTCCTCTAAAACTCAAACAAAAATGGTTCTTATAAATCCAGAATCTGATATAGTCCTCATAGGTGAAATCTTTAAATTTATCTTCGGGAAGTGTCCTCAAGTCCTCAATCCCTCCTGAAATTTCAAAGGAAACCCTAATATTTGGTTCATGGTGGTGGGTATTTAAGATTCGGCCCGGCCGAACTTAGTGCTGTATATACTTGTTTTATAGAAAATTTGGTAAAAATTTATTTATATAGAAAAATGTCTCAAACATTTATTTATATAGAGAATTTAGTTCAAATTTTGTTTCTATAGAAAATTTTGCAAACTTTTATTTACTACACAAAAATTTTTCCAAAATTTCTATTTATATTTTTTTCAAAATTTTATTTCTATAAAACAATTTGTCAACATTTTATTTATATAGCAAAATATCTCAAATTTTTTTCTTACTGATACTCACTGCTAAGTCGAAAACTGGTAAAAGTGACTCAAATTTTGCTATATAAAAAATTATGAATGTTTCCCAAATATTGCACGAGATTTTGTAGAAGTCTGATTTCAGATTTTATCAAAATGTAGATCTAAATACAAAGTTGTGCAGAGTATGTTACAATCGGCCCGCCCGACTTTAGACTTTCTTTGCATTTTTATTTTTTGCTATAATTGTGTTACGTCCCATAACGTTAGATTTAAATTTTAGGTACAGAGATTTTCTAGAAGTATATACAATTTTGTCTAAATCAGATTCAAATTCATGCATATGGGAATATAACCCTTTATAATAATTTTCGTCCACAAATACATATACTGTCGGTATCTTCTCATATTATGATGGGTATTTATATCATTATTTTATTTATTAAACATTGCCCTAAATTTGAAATAAAGAGTTTAATTGGTATAAATGCGAAATTAAGACCTTTCTTGACACAAAAATAAATACGATACTTTATATCGATCCATATATATATCCCATATATACCCCCTCAATAGAACTACAAATTAGTGGTACTAAAATGAGATTTAGTTATATTACCCGGAGTCGACTCCGGAGTCGGAGTCGGAGTCGAGCTGATGAAAAATGCTGGAGTCGGAGTCGGAGTCGGAGTCGAGCAAAATTGGCTCGACTCCACAGACCTGGTATTAAGTAAATATTCAAATATTCAGTCATTTCGTTAAAGACTTGCTGCAGTCGAGGAACTTAGAGTTAAGGATTTTATTTCAGGGTGTCATATATATTTCAATCAAATCATGGCCGTCCTTTTGTCCGTTAGTTGAGATATCATTAACTAAATATCTTATGATAACAATGGGACACCGAGTAAAGTTGTTTTGAGAATTGCAATTTTCACAACAACCAAACTCAAAACTAAAAAAACATTTTGCGTAATGCTAAGCTGTTACCCTAACTACGACATGAGTATTGCGATTGTGCATAGTGTTTCCCTTTAGCAGACTACAATCCATGGTGGGGGGATAAATTCGATTCGGCCACAAGGAACATCATTCTTATTGCCTTAAATCGATATAAATAACCTACGCAATGTAAACCATAAGCCAAGAATCTACTTGACCAAGACTTTTTTTTATATTTTGATTTCATCAAAGACACAAATATTAGATCAACATTAGGCTACATTCTGATTTTATTGAACTGATTGACGTCCATGGTAAATGTTTATGATGTTTGCCAAAGACTTGACCCAAAATCTAAGTGAAGCATAAAATTCATTTGACTTGAATTATTTTGATTAAATTTTCTTTTGGTCATGGATTATGGGCTTTGTTAATGTGTCAATTGCCAAATGCCAGCACACCCTCATTCAAGTGTCAACAAAGGAAATAATAATGAAACATTGTCTGTCTGGTGACATTTTCATTCTGGACAAAAATTCCAAGTTCACAATCAATTTGAAGTGTGGGAAGAAGTACATTCGTTGTCTGCATACTAGGGTGTCATAAAATTATTAAAATAAAAAAATTGGAAAACTGCAAAAAAAAAAATTAAGTAAACTGCAATTGTTACAAGACTGACCTAATGAGATCTCTAATCTCCATATATTTAAAATTAACGTGTAAGGGATAAATACGAAAACTACAAGACCGATATTTATATGTATGGGCCTATGGGCCTTGACGAATGATTCTAAGTAGTTTTAAGTTTGTCCGATAAATGGCCCATTTTTTTAGTTTCTTGGCACTCAGTATATCAAGTTTCGTGCCCATAAAACATCATTTTCGGGAAGTTAGCATTTACTTTCTTAATTTTGGAGAGAAATGCGACTGTATCGTGCCAATTACTCTCGAAAGATTTTTCGGAGTAAGTTTTTTTTTTTTAATTTTCAAGTGCGAGAAGTGGTTTGTGCGTTTCAGAAGTAGTAATTTTGAAGTTGAAGACAAATAACGTCTAGGACAATCGGATAAGATTGAAGATACTGAAATGATGGCATTACTCAATGAGAATTCGTGTCGAAACGCCATAAAAGTTTATATAAAAGTTCGAAGTTACTTGCCAAGCCATTTCCCACCGATTGAAACTATGGGGAACTATATAAAGTCTAGAAAAATTGGTATCGTACAAAGTGAATCCGAGGGACATCGAAATGATATTTTTCACTTGCTTCAAATGCAACATAGATAAGGTTTTTGGCATCGCATCGTTACTGATGATGAAAAGTGGAACCAAGGGAAAACATCATATGGGTAACGCATCACCATCAACAAAAAAAAACCGAATATCCATGGAATCAGCTTATACGTTAATCTTATTTGAAAACACCCAAATGGGAAGTCCTATCCCATCCGTCGTGTAGCCCATGCATTGCTCCTTCTGATTACCACTAGTTCTATAGGAAATTTTGTTAAAATGTTACATCCATAGAATATTTAGTCAAAATTTTATTGCAATAGATAATTTTTGTTTAAATTTTGCCAAAATAAAATTTTTCTTAAAATTTTATTTCTATAACAAATTTTGTCAAAATGTTATTTCTATGGGAAATTTTGTCAAAATTTTATTTCTAGAGAAATTTTTGTAAAAATTTTATTTTTAAAAAAGTTCTATGAAAATTTTATTTCTATAGAAAAATTTGTCAAAATTTTATTTCCATAGAGATTTTTTTTCAAATATTATCTCTATAAAAATTTTGTCAAAAATTTATTTTTAGAGAAAATTCTATCAAAATTTTATTTCTATAGAAAATTTTGTCAAAATTTTAATTCTAGAGAAAATTTTGTCTAAATTTTAATTCTATTGAAAATTTTGTCAACATTTTATTTCCATAGAAAATTTTGTCAAAATTTTATTTCTAGAGAATTTTTTTTTCAACATTTTATTTCTATAGAAAATTTTGTCAAAATATTATTTCTATAGAAAATTTTGTCATAATTTTATTTCTATAGAAAATTTTGTCAAAATTTTATTTCTATAGAAAATTTTGTCAAAATTTTATTTCTATAGAAAATTTTGTCACAATTTTATTACTATTGAAAATTTTGTCATCATTTTATTTCTATTTCTATATGCCACTTATGAATAAATAAATTAACACAAAACACAGCAACAAAAAAATTTACATGGTTTTTATTACATGGTCATAATTACATAATGGTTCTAGATATATCTACGTAGCTGATAAAAAAAATACTTTTTCCCCTGCAAGTAAAATAATTGAATGGCCATATACATGATTTTCCTGACCATGAAATGGTATCAAATTCTAGGTTCATTGGTGTCTTTTTGGGGAGCCACCTTGGTGCAATGGTTATAATGCCCGCCTTGCATGCGTAGGGCCGTGGGATTAACCCCCAGTTTCGACCGAACACTAAAAAAGTGTTTCAGCGGTGGATTATCCCCTCTCACTAATGCTGGTGACATTTCTGAGTGTTTCAAAGCTTCTCTAAGTGGTTTCACCGGAATACCGTTCGGATACGGCTATAAAAAGTAAGTCCTTGTCATTGAGCTTAAAATAAAACCGGGTAGCACTGAATGATAAGAGAGAAGTTCACCACTGTGGTAACACAATGGACTGAATAGTCTAAGTGAACCTGAAACTAGCAGTTTAAAATTTAAATTTTGGACAATAAAAAGCCGTAAAGAATAAAAAAAATCAACAAAACATGAAAAACTTAATGAAAATAAAACTAAAAATTTCACCTCCTCGGAGATTTGAATCTGTGTCTGTTGACGTTTTTCACTTCCATCGAAGTTCATTATGGTCTTGAAAATTGCTTGAAATTTCAATTTCTTATTGGTTTTAAATGGATTTTTTTTTACAAAACTATACGCCAAAAATAACCAAATAAAAATGATGTACAACCCAAAAATAATTTTTAAAAAATATTTTATAAAAAAAGTTCCCGCTGGTGAGATTTGAACCTGTGTTCTTTTTTTCCATTCATACTAATAAAGAACATCTTGAGAAGTAGTTAGCATGTTATGTCTTGATATTATATTACACAAAAAAATCAATGAATTTTCTTGTCAATACAATTAAAATTATGTTTAAGTTTGAGCTAATAACGTAATTTGTAATTACAATTACGATTTTAGTAATATTTGGTCACATTAGCAACCAATTTTGTTATATCAACAAAAATTTAGTTTAACTTAAAAATTTTCTTTAACAACAATTTATTGTTAGTTCAAAAATTATAATATTATTTTGCGTGTACGATCAAACCACAAACATTTGTATTGTCGTTTCGACACTTTGTGTTCAAAGGCATTTATGGCTGATTGTGCTAAGATGATTTGTAATGGTGCTAGCGACCCAGGTTCAATTCCCGGTCGGAGCGAAAAAATTGTTCACATTGTAAAAATTAGATAATTAGAGTATAAAAAGAGTAATAAAAAATATTTATGAAAATTAAAGTAAATTGGCGAAAAAATCGTTTATTTAGGTTTTTGTTTTTAATTTCATCATCCCAATGAACTTTTACGGCACAACTTCTAAAGCAATTCAAAGGATCCACAAACGAGACGATCTAAGTTTGCACTACTTCTGGATCACAAGTTGGGGATCAAAACTACTTTTTTGGAAGCTTTTGTTTTTTGCTGTGTATGTATTGATGTGTTTACATCCTGTAAAAGAGGCCAACATTTATCATAACAATTATATACGGCCGTAAGTTCGGCCAGGCCGAATCTTATGTACCCTCCACCATGAATTGTGTAGAAACTTCTACGAAAGACTGGCATCCACAATCGAATTACTTGAGTTGCGGTAATACTTGCCGATTGCAAGGTATCTTAAAACTTCTTAACACCGTCTTCTAAATTGTAAGTCCATACGGGGTATACATTAAACAAAAAAGGCCAATTAAATACGTATATAATTCAGTTTGACGAAATTTTCTATAGAAATAAAATTTTGACAAAATTTTCTATAGAAATAAAATTTTGACAAAATTTTCTATAGAAATAAAATTTTTACAAAGTTTTCTACAGAAATAAAATTTTGTCAAAATTTTCTACAGAAATAAAATTTTGTCAAAATTTTCTATAGAAATAAAATTTTGACAAAATTTTCTATAGAAATAAAATTTTGACACAATTTTCTATAGAAATAAAAATTTGACACAATTTTCTATAGAAATAAAATTTTGACAAAATTTTCTATAGAAATAAAATTTTTACAAAGTTTTCAACAGAAATAAAATTTTGTCAAAATATTCTATAGAAATAAAATTTTGACAAAATTTTCTATAGAAATAAAATTTTGACAAAATTTTCTATAGAAATAAAATTTTGACAAAATTTTCTATATTTTCTATAGAAATAAAATTTTGACAAAATTTGACAAAATTTTCTATATTTTCTATAGAAATAAAATTTTGACAAAATTTTCCATACAAAGTTTTCTACAGAAATAAAGATTTGTCAAAATATTCTATAGAAATAAAATTTTGACAAAATTTTCTATATTTTCTATAGAAATAAAATTTTGACAAAATTTGACAAAATTTTCTATATTTTCTATAGAAATAAAATTTTGACAAGATTTTCCATAGAAATACAATTTTGACAAAATTTTCTATAGAAATAAAATTTTGACACAATTTCCTATAGAAATAAAATCTTGACAGAATTTTGTATAGAAATAAAATTTTGACACAATTTTCTATAGGAATAAAATTTTTACAAAGTTTTCTACAGAAATAAAATTTTGTCAAAATTTTCTATAGAAATAAATTTTTTTCAAAATATTCTATAGAAATAAAATTTGGACAAAATTTTCTATATTTTCTATAGAAATTAAATTTTGACAAAATTTTCTACAGAAATAAAATTTTGACAAAATTTTTTATAGAAATAAAATTTTGACAAAATTTTCCATAGAAATAAAATTTTGACAAAATTTTGTATAGAAATAAAATCTTGACAAAATTTGGTATAGAAATAAAATTTTGACACAATTTTCTATAGTAATAAAACTTATACAAATTTTTCTATAGAAATAAAATGTTGATAGATTATTTTTTTGGCGATATAGACCAATTTTTGTGTGATTGGGGATCGGTTATACATAACTATAGACCGATATGAATATGAATGAATTTTGCTCCTCCAAGAAGCTCCAGAGGTCAAATCTGGGTATCGGTTTAAATGGAGGTTATATATAATTATGGACAAATATGGACCAATTTTTGCATGCTTGTTAGCGATCATATATTAACAACACGAACCACATTTCAACCGGATCGGGTGAATTTTGCTCCTCCAAGATGCTCCGGAGTTCAAATCTGGGGGGTAGGTTTATATGGGCGCTATATATAATTATGGACCGATATGGACCAATTTGAGCATGGTTGTTAGATACCATATACTTACAGCTCGTACTAAATTTCAACCGGATCAGATGAATTTTGCTCCTCCAAGAGGCTCCGGAGTTCAAATCTGGGGGTCGGTTTATATGGGGGCAATATATAATTATGAACCGACATCGACCAATTTTTGCATGGTTGTTAGAGACCATATACTAACACGATGTACCAAATTTCATCCGGTTCGAATGAAATTAGTTTCTCTTAGAGGATCCGCAAGCCAAATCTGGGGGTCCGTCCATATGGCCCATTGCAATACCATCCGACCTACATCAATAACAACTACTTGTACCAAGTTTCAAGTCGATAGCTTGTGTGGTTCGGAAGTTAGCGTGATTTCAACAGACGGACGGACGTACATACTTAGATTGACTCTGAATTTCACCACGACCCAGAATATATACACTGAAAAAACAGTGAACCCACCAGGAAGAAAACTTTTTGTTAATTCTAGAAAATTTTGAATATTTTTAGAAAATTTATTACAAACGCTGGCATCACGCCGATATCACAAAAATAAGTAAATATTTTTCGACAAATTCAAGAAAATTTATTAGATATTATTAAGTTTTTTTCACATGTTAAGGAAAATTTTGAAGTTTGAAGGAAAAACTTGGAGTTCAAAATTGCAAGAATGTCTTTAGTGACATACGAAGTTCATGATGAAAACATTTCACGTAAAATTTACAAATTTAAAGAAATAGTGAACTTTGTTGTGAGAAATACGATTTTAGTAAATCTTTATGCTTAATTTATGTATAATTTTTTAGTTAATTTTACTAGCGTACGCAAAAAATTATTAAAGTAAAGGAAATTTTCTCCAAACATAACAGTTCCACGAACTAAAATAAAGTTACATTGGCTTTAGTGAAAGAGAGAGTTCAATTTGTTTTGAGTGTATACTTTATGGGGTCTTAGAATAATATTTCGATGTGTTACAAACGGAATGACAAAGTTATGGTGGAGGGTATAAAAATAATTTACTTTTCTTCAAACGATTTGTTTTTTACCACGAAACGGATTTTCCAAACGATGGTCGTTGGTCTAAAATTTCGTTTGAGGGAAAGTATACATTCCCTCATACGAAACAAATATATTTGTTTTTACATGTACCTTAAATATATTCCCGTGATTTTCTCCAAATACCCATCCACCCTAATGTTGTCGGTCTCAGTTAATGATTATAGCTAATATTGACTTTACCTGCCACAAAAAAAAACTCTCATGAGACAATATTGTCTACGCCTCATAGTATATCAATAGCTCATTAAATAAAAATCAAATTCGTTTTCACTACAATGGAGATGAGGCTACAGAAATTTCCTGGTGAAAAGCTAAATTGAATGAAAATCAAGAAACCACCTCCCATTATAAATTACACAGTCAATAATAACAACGGATATTTACAAAAACAACACCGCCCCCTCTTCGAATTCACCAATGTTGGCAAGTGCTAGTGAATGACAAAATGTAATGGAACTCAATTCCATAGCGTGTAATACTCTGTATACCAACCATTAAATTGTATTAATCTATAATTAACCAGATTTACTCAACATTAGCTGCTCTGTTTATTCTTCTCTTACTTGTGTGTGTTTTTTTTATTTTTCATTTCCGTTTCCGACCCTGTCTCATTTTCATCAACGATGTGCGAAACCACCAATGTTTCTACAGCGACAAATGGAAGTTTATCGTCTGGAGCCTAACACCACATACGAATTTCGCATGTGGGCCAATAATCACTTGGGAAGTGGTGAAGTTGTTACCACAAATGTAACAACATTACCGGAAACGAAAGAAGAAGGTACGTATCACAGGATATATAAGTTTTGAGCGTGTGTGTGTGCGTATGTGTGTTTATGTGTTCGTATATGTTTATGTTATCTTTGGTTAATGTTTCTTTGGTTGTAAGGATTTATTTTTTGGTTTGTTCTCTTTTTGGTAGCAGGAGTATACTTTAGTCTCAAGTATTTTATTGAAAAGAGTTTGTCTTTTTTTTAATATTTTATTCGTATGTTGAATAGATAGAGATAATTTGTTTGTCATTTTAATTGCCGGGATTAGTAACAGTCAAGTGAAAAGAGGAATCAGAAGTTCCACTTAATTTAAAAGTGTCAACTAGGATAATGAAAAATTATTACAAATTCTATTAGATGATTATATTTTTATGCTATGCGGTCTTAAACTGGTAACTTCTTAAGTAGTTGATCCGAATAGTGCTTACCCTCATGGCAAGATTGTGAAACGAAAAATTCTTTAAGCCCGTTTGGACGTCCGTGTGCTTGGCTGCACTCATACAAAAATTTCCTTGGATTCAAAGAGTTTGATCTTTCCTTAAGGGTTTTGATATTTATGCCGTGCCAAAGATGTGACTTCCTTAAAATACAGAATTTGTTTTAGGTGTCTTTAAAGCCAAACTTAAAAAAGTATTGAGAAGGTAGTCAGATTGGCTGATGCAATTAATTTTTAATCAAATTAAAATAAAACGTCAGTTAAGAAAACGGTTGAAAATTACTTTTCATATTAGCCTGATATCGAAACAAGCAATCCACGCCCAAATACATGATTTAATTTTTTTAATTATCATTCGAGCTTTATGGACACAGAAGATTAAGGAACTTGTTCAATAAAACGAAAACACCAGATACAAATCTATATGCACTGAAAAAAATATTGTCGTGAGGTCAAAGATTTCATGTCTTTAAAATACTAATGCAAATTTTGCTTAGCATAGAAGACACATTTCTTTAATATAAAGATTTTTTCCTTGTCCAAAAGTCGATAAACTTCTCAGTGTAGTCGTATTGTCCTTATAATTAAGTGATTTCACTTAAAAATTGGTATCATTACATGAACGAAAACATGTTTGGGCTAAAGTCAACTTGACTTTAATAATTCAGAAAAATTCTTTAAATTTAATGAAATTGTCTTTAAATTTGTTGTCCTTTCGCATGTTGACTACAAAGCAAAAAAATCGTTCAAATATAGAACATGTTTTTCAACACTTTATTTTAAAGAAGTTTTTTACTTGAAACATAGCATAATTTCTACTGGAAGTCAAGTCTTAATTTAGAAAATAAAGTTGTCTTTAACACGGTTTTAAATTGACCTTTCGACGATTTATGTTCAATGGTTCAAGCCCTGATCGAATCGAAAAAGTTTTTAATAAGTCGATATCAAATTTTTGAGCGAATTTCTAGCATTAAGGAAACTCAAAACTTTTTCGGGGCTCTAATGGAGCCAATTCAATCATATATTTCGGAGGAAAAAGTGTAAACTTTGCGATATGATCCATTCACTGCGAATTTGCCCAGCTTTCAGACAACTCTCTGTGGCAGAACGAATAGAATTTGTATTTAAAAACAAATTTTGCAACAATTGCTTATCGCCTTGGTACGTGAAAAAATAATGTAAAAGTAAAAATAGGTGTACTGAATGCACCACACCCTGCTTCATTTAAAAAAGGCCAAATCGCCATCAAATAGTACCACAATCACTTAGACAGCAATGGTGGCTCACGACCTACCTAATATGACCCCTCAAATCATGCAAGAGTCGAACCCATCGACTGAAAATTTTTAATTTTAAATTTTTAATATCTGATTCAGTGTGAGATCTGAATAGAATCAACTGAAAGCATCTATTTTCCGGGTAAATTAAAATTTGGCGGTACATTTTTTGCACATCGCCGCTGAAAACGTATCAATAAGTTCTCCAGTATAGAAGTATTGACATCAAATCAGCTTGCAAAGACCGGTGTTAGTTCTGACGGACCCATTGAAAACTACGCGAACTTTGGTGGTCTTACTATCGGGACGTAACACCGCACGGTGCGGCAAATATAACAAACAATATTTCCCGTTTTGTCTCTCTTCGGCTGAAAGTGTTTCCTGCATGTGGTCTAAAGTGATATAGTCAGACAGCATCTTCCCAGCAAAAAAAAAAAAATTGGAAGTTGTTCCACAAACATTTCTTTTAAAGCCTATCCCAAAATTTTGGACAAGTCCACAAACATTTCTTATAAAGCGCATCGTGGGATCCCCCAATGATTTTTTCCACTTCCGATGCAGTTCTTTTGGACAAATGCACAAATATTTTTTCTAAAGCTAATCTTGGGATCCCCCATGATTTTTTTCTACTTCCGATGCAGAAAGAACGCAATAAGGCTATTTTAAGTGCAAATTTTGTACAATAAAATTTTACAAAAAATAGAAAACTAATAAAAACATAAAAACGAAAATTAATAAAAAAGTAAATAAAAATTAAATTAAAAAAAAAAGATTTTTAATGGAAAAATATATTTATACGAAAATATATGCCGAAAATAAAAACGATGCCTAACATAAAAAAATATTTTTTTAGAAAAATATTTTATAAAAAATTGCCGCTGGTGAGATTTGAACCTGTGTTTCTTATTTGTTCGTTCATACTAATAAAGAACATCTCGAGAAGCAATTAGAATGTTATTCCTTGGTGCCGTATTACGATCATATCACAAACATTTGAATTGACCTTTCGACGATTTATGTTCAATAGCGTTTGTGGCTGAGTGTGCTAAGGCGTTCTATTATGGTGCCAGCGAACCCAGGTTCAACCCCTGGTCGGAGCGAAAAAATTTTTCAAATTGTAAAAAAACTATGGATGAAAAAAAGTGAAATTGGTTGAAAAACCTTTCGCTTTTTAAATTTCTTCATTCAAATTAACTTCCACAACTTCTAAAGCAATACAAAGGATCCAAAAAGGGAGTACTTCCGTCCTATGACAAGCCCATGTAAAATTCACTGGAGATAATCCAAATTTGCACTACTTCCGGATCACAGATTGGGATTCCAAACTACTTTTTTGGAATCTCTTTTTTTGCTGGGTTTCTATATTCATTAGAGAGGTCGGTCTGTTTTGAAAGTGATTTTTCTATTCGGATATATTGTTGTAGTGCAATTATTCTCGAAGGACCTAGTGAAAGTGTGGTATTGAATTCTTTTTTAAACGGCAGGCGAACCGTGTATCGTCCATCAGGTCCCCTGAGAGCAAGGCCGTAGCTAGGATTTTAATTCGGGGGGGGGGTTCAACTTTAAAAAAAAATATTCATATAATCTCATGTGTAGAAAATTTATTTATGCATAGGTATGTATACAATATTTTTATAATATTAAATTGAACCGACGGGCTTTTTGGGCAGCAAATAAATCAATGACTTCTTCAGTCGGCACATTTATTCGGCGATAAACCGACATTAATGCAAATCCTTTGAGTCTACTCTCGCTAGTCGAATTTCTAAGATACGTCTTTAATCTCTTCATTGTTGAAAATGAGCGTTCGGATGAGCACGTACCCAGCAAAAAAATTTGGAAGTTCTTCCAAAGGCACAACTTTAAAAGCACTTCCAGAAGATGCACTCCCAATGATGTTCTTTATTTTAACTACCCAGGAAGTTCTTTCATTTCAATTTTTTATAACTTGGTTTTTCCATACTTTTAATGGGTAATTTTAACTTTTTTTGTTTCAAATAGGTTAAAAACAGAGTAAGAATGCATAAAATGGTACAAATCATTTAAATTTTGTCGAAAAAAATGCTAAATCCAATCTTAAAAAATTGTGATTTTTTGAAAATATTTGAGGTCAAACGGTTCCGACAAGCGTTAAAATCCATTAAAAATTATAAAAAATTATTTATTTGCCAAAATATCACGGAATTTTTTAATTTACATCCAAAACATTGAATTCGGATCACACCTAAAGAAGTGATGCAAATTCAGTGCAACGGCTGTTGAAATGGAGGACTTCCGTTCTATGTCAAGCCCATGTTAAATTCATCGCTTCTGCGTCAATTTTGCACCACTTCCGGATCCAAAAAGAACATTTTCATTGCTTTTTTGGCGACGCTTTTTTTGCTGGGTAGTAACTGCAGGGATGGAAAATGCAGTACTATAGTACTTTTTCAAAACTTTTTCACCCCGGTCAGTACCGTAGTACACCCGCGAATGATTTAGTACCTTTTGTGTAGACATTTTTGAGTCGATATCAGATTTATGGTACAATAGTTTTGACAAAATATTTTAATATTTTGAGAAAGTCTTTATCAACCTTATTTGCTAATAGTCTTTTACAAATATGACAAAACAGACATGTTCATGTGGGAAGAAAATCTCGATTTTGTAAAAGACATAGTCAAACACAGGATTTTATTGAACTTGAAGAATGTTTTAGTCGAAAAAAGAATGCGATTCTATATTATCGATTTTTTATTTCGGTAGAAAATGTTGTCAAAATTTTATTTCTATATAGAATTTTTGCAAAATTTTATTTTTATAGAAATTTTGACAAAATTTTATTTCAATTGAAAATTTTGTAAAAATTTTATTTCTACAGGAAATTTTTGCAAAATTTTATTTCTATAGAAAAAAATTTGCAAAATTTTTTTTCTATAGATTTTTTTTGCAAAATTTTATTTCTATCGAAAATTTTTGCAAAATTTTATTTATATAGAAAAATTTGTCAAAATTTTATTTTCTTTAAATTTCAGTCTCTTGACAATAATCTTCCAGTGAAATTTTTGTTGAAATTTAGTAAAAAGTACATTTCCGCTCAAAAATACCTTTTTTGTACTTTCTTAAAAATTGTATTTTCCATCCCTGAGTAACTGGCAAAGTGACCAAAATTTTTAAAAGAATATGCACGTTTGGAAATATCTCTTTATTGCTTCCATCGCTGAATTAGGCAGGTTCTTTTTTTTGCAAATTTTTATTTCTATATATTTTTGCAAAATTTTATTTCTATAGAAAAAATTTTGCAAAATTTTTTTTCTATAGAATTTTTTTTGCAAAATTTTATTTCTATAGAAAATTTTTGCAAAATTTTATTTATATAGAAAATTTTGTCAAAATTTTATTTTCTTTAAATTTCAGTCTCTTGACAATAATCTTCCAGTGAATTTTTTGTTGAAATTTAGTAAAAAGTACCTTTCCGCTCAAAAAATACCTTTTTTGTACTTTCTTAAAAATTGGATTTTCCATCCCTGAGTAACTGGCAAAGTGACCAAAATTTTTAAAAGAATATGCACGTTTGGAAATATCTCTTTATTGCACTCTCCAAGTGCTTCCATCGCTGAATTAGGCAGGTTCTTTTCGCAGGTTTTGCGCCATTTCATTTACACATGTGTGTTTGGCTGTTTCGTTGTTGTTGCAATGGCCAAACAAAGCGAGTCATGTTCACAAAAAGAACAACAAACACACATAAAAAGCAGAAATACATTTTCCAAAAATGAAATTTGTGGTGCGAGAACAAAAATAATTTGTTTTTTTTTTCGACCGTCGTTTGACGGGCTTTTCAACTAGTATTCTATGATTTATACAAGTTTTATAGGTAAGCGTTTTTCAAAATAAAACCTCCAGCTTTTCTTCAACATCTTCGATAAAATTTTTCTATGCAGCTAAAAATATATATTTATTTATATAAAAATATTCATTCATTTCGGGGGGGGTTTGATCCCCCTCATCCCCCCCCCTGAATACGGCCTTGCCTGAGAGTAGTGCGTTTATAATATTCTGCACAATAAATATCCTATTCAGATACTTTTGTAACGCTAGGAATTTCTTCTACTTCCCAAAATTTACGTAGTAGGCCAGTAAAGGCCACATTTTCCGGTGCAAATTTTCCGATTAAAATTTGTTTCCTACACACAAAAAAATTTCACGAAAATTTTTCCAATTAAAATTTTAATTGAGTTTTAAAACAAATTCAATTAAAAATTTAATTGATTCAACAAATTTTTTAATTGAAACAAAAATCAATCACAAAAATAATAGTATCAATTAATTTTTTAATTGGATCAATTAACTTTTTAATTGACCTTCAATTAATTTTTTAATTGATACTATCATTTCTGTGATTGAAGACATTTCAATTAAAAATTAATTGGATCAATTAATTTCGTGATTGAAGCAGAAATTTTTTTTGTGTGTAGAAGCAAGTACACAAAACCCAAATTTAAAGGAGAATTTTGTCTTAATAGTATCCTTACTTGTATTCTCCGCTTCTTTGGCTCGGAATCAATACCAAAGTTTTTAAAGTAAAGACAAAATCT
The DNA here is from genome assembly GCF_050003625.1 of Haematobia irritans. Lineage (NCBI taxonomy): Eukaryota > Metazoa > Arthropoda > Insecta > Diptera > Muscidae > Haematobia > Haematobia irritans. The sequence goes on along the minus strand of NC_134399.1, from coordinate 108,423,071 downwards.
TTGGAACTCGACATGCTTTTTTTCAGTGTGTAACAGGTTGGCTGATAAGTCCCCGGTCTAACAAAGAAAAACACATTTTTTGTCAAAATTTGTTTTTATTATTCAACATAGTTCCCTTCAAGAGCGATACAACGATTATAACGACCTTCCAATTTTTTGATACCATTTTGATAGTACTCCTTCGGTTTTGCCTCAAAATAGGCCTCAGTTTCGGCGATCACCTCTCCATTGCAGCCAAATTTTTTCCCTGCGAGCATCCTTTTGAGGTCTGAGAACAAGAAAAAGTCGCTGGGGACCAGATCTGGAGAATACGGTGGGTGGGGAAGCAATTCGAAGCCCAATTCATGAATTTATGCCATCGTTCTCAATGACTTGTGGCACGGTGCGTTGTCTTGGTAGAACAACACTTTTTTCTTCTTCATATGGGGTCTTTTTGCCGCGATTCAAACGCTCCAATAACGCCATATAATAGTTGCTGTTGCTGGTTTTTCCCTTCTTAAGATAATCGATAAAAATTATTCCATGCGCATCCCAAAAAACAGAGACCATTACTTTGCCAGCGGACTTTTGAGTCTTTCCATGATTCGGAAACGGTTCACCGGTCGCTGTCCACTCATCCGACTGTCGATTGGACTCAGGAGTGTAGTGATGGGGCCACGTTTCATCGATTGTCACATATCGACGGAAAAACTCGGGTGTATTACGAATTAACATCTGCAAACACCGCTCAGAATCATCAACACGTTTTTGATCAAATGTGAGCTCGCGCGGCACCCATTTTGCACAGAGCTTCCGCAAATCCAAATATTGATGAATGATATGACCAACACGTTCCTTTGCTATCTTTAAGGCCTATGCTATCTCGATCAACTTCATTTTACGGTCATTCAAAATCATTTTGTGAATTTTTTTGATGTTTTCGTCGGTAACCACCTCTTTCGGGCGTCCACTGCGTTCAACGTCCTCCGTGCTTATTTCACCACGCTTGAATTTTGCATACCAATCAATTATTGTTGATTTCCCTGGGGACAGAGTCCGGAAACTCATTATCAAGCCAAGTTTTTGCTTCCACCGTATTTTTTCCCTTCAGAAAACAGTATTTTATCAAAACAAGAAAATCCTTTTTTCCATTTTTTCACAATAACAAAAGTTGCTTCAGAAAAGACGCTCTATCTCACAAACTAATTGACTTACAGACGTCACATTTTGACACGAATCATTTGAAGGTTGGTACTATATAACAAGTATATACGGCCGTAAGTTCGGCCAGGCCGAAGCTTATGTACCCTCCACCATGGATTGCGTAGAAACTTCTACTGAAGACTGTCATCCACAATCGAATTACTTGGGTTGCGGTAACACTTGCCGATGGCAAGGTATCTTAAAACTTCCTGCCACCGTCTTCTAAATTACAAGGTAGTCCATACGTGGTATATATTAAACTAAAAAAGGCCGATTAAATAAGTATATAATTAACTTTAAAGTTTCTATAGAAATAAAATTTTGACAAAATAAAATGTTGACAACATTTTCTATAGAAGTAAAATATGGACAAAATTTTCTATAAAAATAAAATTTGGAAAAAATTTTCTATAAAAATAAAATTTGGAAAAAATTTTCTATAGAAATAAAATTTTGACAAAATTTTCTATAGAAATAAAATTTTGACAAAATTTTCTATAGAAGTAAAATTTTGACAAAATTTTCTATAGAAATAAAATTTTGACAAAATTTTCTATAGAAATAAAATTTTGACAAAATTTTCTATAGAAATGACATTTTGACAATGTTTTCTATAAAAATAAAATTTTGGTAGATTATTTTTGGCTCGAGTGGCAACCATGATTATGAACCGATATGGACCAATTTTTGTGTGATTGAGGATCGGCTTTGTATAACTATAGACCGATATGGACCAATTTTGGCATGGCTATTAAATAGCGGCCTTATACTAACACCACGTTGCAAATTTCAACCGGATCGGATGAATTTTGCTCCTCCAAGAGGCTCCGGAGATCAAATCCGGGGATCGGTTTATATGGGGGCTATATATAATTATGAACCGATATGGACCAATTCTTGCGTGTTTGTTAGAGACCACATTCTAACACCATGTTCCAAATTTCAACCGGATCGGATGAATTTTGCTCCTCCAAGAGGCTCCTTAGGACAAATCTGGGGATCGATTTATATGGGGGCTATATATAATTATGGACCGATATGGACCAATTCCTGCATGGTTGTTAGAGACCATATACTAACACCACGTACCTAATTTCAACCGGTTCGGATGAATTTTGCTCCTCTAAGAGGCTCCGGAAGTCAAATCTGGGGATCGGCTTATATGGGGGCTATATATAATTATGGACCGATATGGACCACTTTTGGCATGGTTGTTAGAGACCATATACTAACACCACGTACCTAATTTCAACCGGTTCGGATGAATTTTGCTCCTCTAAGAGGCTCCGGAAGTCAAATCTGGGGATCGGCTTATATGGGGGCTATATATAATTATGGACCGATATGGACCACTTTTGGCATGGTTGTTAGAGACCATATACTAACACCACGTACCTAATTTCAACCGGATCGGATGAATTTTGCTCCTCCAAGAGGCTCCGGAAGTCAAATCTGGGGATCGGCTTATATGGGGGCTATATATAATTATGGACCGATATGGACCACTTTTGGCATGGTTGTTAGAGACAATATACTAACACCATGTACCAAATTTCAATCGCATCGGATGACTTTTGCTCCTCTAAGAGCTCCGGAGGTCAAATCTGGGGATCGGTTTATATGGGGCTATATATAATTATGGACCGATGTGGACCAATTTTTGCATGGTTGTTAGAGACCATATACTAACACTATGTACCAAATTTCAGCCGGATCGGATGAAATTTGCTTCTCTTAGAGCAATCGCAAGCCAAGTTTGGGGGTCCGTTTATATGGGGGCTATACGTAAAAGTGGACCGATATGGCCCATTTGCAATACCATCCGACCTACATCAATACCAACTACTTGTGCCAAGTTTCAAGTCGAAAGCTTGTTTCGTTAGGAAGTTAGCATGATTTTAACAGACGGACGGACGGACATGCTCAGATCGACTGAGAATTTCACCACGACCCAGAATATATATACTTTATGGGGTCTTAGAGCAATATTTCGATGTGTTACAAACGGAATAACAAAGTTAATATACCCCGATCCTATGGTGGAGGGTATAAAAATAATATGCATTTAACACTAGCGACGCCAGTGTCAGACCGGGGACTTATCAGCCAACCTGTTATTATGTTTGGAGAAAGTTTCCTCTACTCTAATAATTTTTTGTTTACGTTAGTTAAATTAACTAAAACCGAAGGAAAAAAATGTACACAAATGAAGGATAAAGATTAACTAAATTCGTGTCTTCCACAAAATAGTTCAATATTTCTTTAAATTTGTAAATTTTACTACAAATGCGTTCATCATGAACTTCGTATGTCACTAAAGACATTCTTGCAATTTTGAACTCCAATTTTTTCCTTCAAACTACAAAATTTTCTTTAACAAGTGAAAAAAAAAACTTAATTATGTCCAATAAATTTTCTTGAATTTGTCGAAAAATATTTACTTATTTTTATGACATCGGCGTGATGCCAGCGTTTGTTATACTGTTTAGTTAAAATTTTCTAAAAATATTCAAAATTTTCTAAAATTAACCGAAATTTTTACTTCCTGGCGGGTTCACTGTTTTTTCAGTGCAGGACCCGTTCTCACCCGTTTATAGCGATTGACACTTTTAGAGCCACTTTTTAAAACCCTAATTACAACTACTAGAACCAAATTTAAGTTAGGGGTTTTCTTGCGGAAAATAACGTGATTTCAACAGACGGACGGACATCGCTAGATCAATGCTTTACACGAAGTTAGTTCACTCCCCATTTTATGGTGGTATAAAAGTTAAAAAAAAAACATTAATGTTGTTTCGATGTTTAGAGTAATACAAGTAACGTAATGATTTAGCAAGTAAATAGGATATATGTGTATGGAAAACTATTTTGTAATTATAGAGTAAAATTGAGGAAGTATTTGTTTTTTTTTTTATTTTGTTGTTATTCTATTATATTAAAATAATTAATAATCGTTATAAATGTGTAATTCTACTATATATTAATTACTGTTATCTTATATCCTATATATCTCTTTTCTTTCTCTTTTTTTACTTTTCCATTTTTTGAATCATCCTCTCATATTCCAACATTAAATAAATGGTCCAATTTATAATTTTCACTCACTAAATCCATTTCCTTCTTTAATATTGCAAAACCTAAATCCCAAAAATACAAATAAATCTTTCCAAATGGGTAATTTTATTGGATGGTATTTATTTAGATTTAATACGCCTTATACAACCCGATTTAGATAATTTTGATCCACGTATTTGGATTGTTGCTGTCAGTATAGTACTTGGAACATTTGTGATATTAGCTATTGGATTATGTATAGTTCTAACCAGAGAGTGCTATCAATCATCTCAAGCGGGTACAGACCTAAATTCTAATTGTGTCAATGCTAGCTTACAAAATGTTATCAATATGCCATCGAAGAAACATCACCAACAGCAACGGCAGTTGCAATTACCGCCGCCAACAAAAACCCCATATCAACTGCAATTGCAACCTTATCACATACCATATAAGATGGAAAATCAAAGAAGCTTTTCCCTCCAATCCTCTAATCCGGCAGATAATTGCATTAATCAAATATTCAATCAATCATTTGGCAACAATAATAGTCGCATGGGACAAAGTAGTAGCACTATATGTTATAATAATCATCATCATATTGTTGTTATTGTAGATGTTGTTGATGATAATGATGGCAACAGAGATGGAGATGGGGATGGAGATGAGGTTGATAATTTTGATGATGCTGCATCAGCAATAACTGCTGATGCTGTTGATACAAATACCGATGAAGATGGTGATCATCATCATCATCATCGTACTGCTATTGCAGCTGCTGGTGATGTTGGTGATGCTGATTCTGTTAATGTTGCTAATGCTTAAATTCTAATAATAAAAAACAAAATACAAAAAAAAAACAATATTATCACAAATAATTATTGCTGTTGCTATATATGTTAATGTCGTTGTTGTTGTTGTTAATATTAATGTGTTACTGTTGCCTTCTCAGCTTCTTTTCTAAGTTTGCTTTTCATTTCATTACTATTACTGTTCGTCTTTTTTCCTTTTCCCCTATTTTCTTACACTGTCTTTTTGTGACTGTCTTGAATTTTTTTTTTTTTTGTGTTTTTCCCCCATCTTAAGTTCTTCAATATGTAAAAAAACAAAATTAATGGCAACATTTTATGTTAATATGTGTATTCACATAAATATGTCTTTGTGTACATTTTTGTGTGTTTGTAAAGCTTTACATATTTAAGCTAAATTAATTAAAAAAAAATTACTAAAATATTTTATTTTTTAAAATTAACAAAAAGAAATATTAGTTATGTTCCTTTACTTTATTTGTGGTAGAAATCAGAGAACTGCAACCGGTGGTTTTTTTTCTTATTGCAATCTTACCCACAAAATGTCGGTGGCAGTGAGTAAGACACCAATTACCATGCGATCTTTTACATTGATACAAATGCGAGAATAAAAACACCATTAGTATATAACAATGTTCGTATGCAGTGTCTTGCAATCTTAAACCAATCGACATTGTAACAACGCTCGGTAAATAAAAAACTAGTGTGGCACTTAAGTGTGATTGCACTCAATAACAACAATTACCAGCAATTGGCATTAGCTCAAGAGAATTAAGAGAGATAAGAGAAAACCAAAATGCTGAGATATGGGTAACCAATTTGTGTGATTGCTTTACTACGGTGTTTTCGAGAGACCAACACTCATACTAACAAACACCGACAGTCGTCGGTTGCATTGGATATTGGTGGTTGAATTTTTTTACCAATTGGTCCCAGCGGGAAATGGAAGCGACGTGGAATCGATGATGGAAGTGCTGTCCGGGTAGCTATAAGGCCTGGGCGCTGCATTACGTGTTCATTTCAAAATAACATTGGATTGGATTGGAGACCAAGGCCTTGCCTCTCGCTTCTATTCGTATGCCTTCTAGAGGTGGTGTCGTCGATGCCATGTTATCAGGCCTTCATACTAAGTACAAAAATCATGCCTTCCAAAGAAGGCCTTCAAACAGGCCTGGCCAGGAAGGCGTAAAAGAAAGCGTGTAAAAATAAATATTTTGAAGGCAAGGTTGTCTATGAACTGAACATTTGCCCTCATACATTTTACGTTCGAATTTAATTTGACTTACTTTTCCTATACAGTTTATCTTCTTTTTTTGATTTTAATATTTACCTCAAGTGTATTTTTATTTTTCTGCTCCGTCGGGATTTGAACCGGGGTCCTCGTTATTGGTAGTCCTACACTCATCCACTGGCCTACGACACATTTATGTGATGTGGGCGCCAAAAGGTGAACTTAAGCTACACGTGAGGTCATTCCGCGTTCCCTTCTGTTGGAAGTGAACGTATAATGGGTATCGGATCTTTTATATGTTACAGAGAATGACTTCTAGAAGGCCAAAGTTAGGAGTAACTAGACATAAGCAAATTTATAGCTTGGCAGCCAACAAATAATGAGTATGGGATCATTGGTGGGTTCGAACAGATTCTACTATAGGCAAAGTTATAGATTTTTGTTATTATTAATTTAATTATTAATTATTTAGAAAGATTTATGTTTATTTATTTAACCGCACTATAAAAATAAGTAAATACGACCGGAATGTCAGGCAGGCCGAGTCTTATGGACCATCCACCATGTATTACGAAGAAAGTTCTACTAAAGACAAGGTATCTTAAAACCTCTTAACATTGCCTTAATGTACATGGAGGTAGATTAAATACCTATATAAGCTAAATCAGTTCTTGATCGGTTAACATAAAAATTTACAATTTCGATTGGATCGTATGAAATATGCCCCTGCAGAAGCGCAGGAAACCAAATATGGAATTTGCTTAGGCAGATAGCCTCTACTTGCTAGTGCCCGTATAAATAAGTTTATTGTAATTTGTAATTATAATAAATTAAATAATAAATAAATAATGTAAATTGCTTTTTATGGAGGCTATATATATCTTTGGAACGATATGGGCCACTTTTGCATCGTTGTTAGAGGCCAGTTACTAACACCACGTACCACATTTCAACTGGATCGAATGAATTTTTCATCTCCAGAAAGCGCAGGAAATAAAATCGGGGGATCGGTGATAAAATTGTCTCCTCCAAGAGGATCGTGGGCTACACCTAAATGTGGTCCGATATAGCTCATTTGCAATACCATCCGACCTACATAAATAGTAGCTACTTGTACAAAGTATCCTGTCGCACAGTGGGGTATTTGACCCCCAAACTGGTATTAATTCAAGGGAACAACCGATTTACATGAAATTTGGCAAAACGTTTGCTCTTGTTAATAGTAGTATCTCTGTCAATTTTCAAAGAGATCGTGTCAGGTATATATATAGTGTCAGGTATATATCGTCCGATTTGAGTTTATATCCCTATTACTCAGCCAATTTTTTGAAATTTTGAACAAACTTTTTTTTTGAGTGGCAAGCACTTTTACTATATTCAGTTCAAACGTGATCGGAGTTATATATACCTACCCATATGTACAGGGTGGCTGATATGTAATGCAACAAGTGCTATACTTTTTATTTTTTTTTAAATTTTATTTTTCAAAAACAAGGGAGAACAAACTATAGTGACCATGTAGAGATAAAACTGCACATATACAAACAAAAAATAATTGAAAAAGTTCATAATCTTAAATTAAAATCTATTTTATTTAAATTTAGTACACGAATCTTTGAAATGATCGTGCCTATATCAAAGTTATAGGACTTTAATGTAAGGCCGATTTCACTTAATATAAAGAAGAAAAAAATGATTTAAGTGAATAATCTTTTAATTAACTGTGATATTGAACCCTTGTATTAAAGATAAAAAAACTTCAAAATAGGCTAATACTTATTTGGAGAATTTTGCATTTTTGGTTAAATATTTATTTGAAAATCCGAAAACATTTCTTGCATTAAAATGTATTTTTTATTCGAAATTTATTTATAGCTGTATACCTGTGTTGATATATCGCAAAAAGTGAACGAAAATTCAATAAATGAGACCTGTATCCTAGCTTTAAATTCACAGAGCCTAGATCTAGAGCTAGTTAACTTCCAAAAAGTGACTTTATATTAAAAAAAAAAACAATATTTCAGATTCAATAACGAAATCCTTAAGGAAAGTTCAAAAGATTTGAAGTCAAATAAATTATTCTGTGTGTATGTTCTCACAACAACATTACAAAACTGTAATATAACAACAACAAATAATATATGTTAGAAGACAAATAGAAAAATAGCACGATCAAAACAAACGTATAAAGTAACTAGAACTAAAATCAACAACTATATCTAAATATAAATCATCTTGCGAAATAACAGCAAATTCTAATTTTGAGGCAAAACCGTGTCCTGTTAAAAATGTTGATACAAATGTTTGTTTGATGATTATATAAAAAAACTGAATTTTCATTCTTATAACAACAATGTAGGTCCTTCTTTTTCGAATTCCCAAAGAAGGCACAGAATAATGTTTGCGGGCATTTTTTAGAAAGGAAGTGCAAGGCATTTTAGCATGCATGATAGGAGAAGGCATATGGGAAGGTGTTAAGGATCCCAAAATCATGGGTTAAGAAGGCATGATTTTTGCGGTACTTCGCAATTTTCCCGCTGGGCGTGTTTCAAGATTGCAAATATTGGTGTTTACTAGATCGCAGCCGTTCTCTGGTAGAAATAGAAAATGTAAAGAATTGTTCTCTGAAGACAAAAGTACGAGTCCTGAGAAATACTCGTAGTAAAAACTCCATGACTATTAAATATAATATTTTCTGTGTTGCTTTAAACAAGCAATTTTGTAAAACATATGATCACAAAAGTATGCAAATAGTTTGTATCGATGCACAGTGGTTCCAAATCGTTTTTTTTTTTTTTTTTCTTGGAAATAATTCTGCAACTTTATAAGGGATAAAGATATCAACATAATTTTGTATGAAATCTGAGGTGTTTTCCTTTAAATATAAAAGTTTCTTAGCCGGATAGAACTTGTAAAACTCTATGAAAAAGTTTCTAAATTAAAGCAAAATAAAATTAAAATTAATAAAACTTCGAAAAAGTGATTAGCCTACGGAGTTTTCCATTTCATCGACTTCCACATCGAATTATCTTTTAATTTCTACAAAAAAAATTCAGTAGTTAAGCTAACGTTAAATTTAACTTATTTTTATTGGAAAAAATTTATTTGCTTGTAGTTAAATTTTATTATTTTTATCGAAATTTTCCACAGCTTAATGAAATCTTACTTTTTTTAAGTATGTCTCAAAAATTTTATAAACTAAACGCGAGTATAAAGTTCAATGACCGTACACATAAGTTCAATATGAACTAACGCAAAAAAAGATTTTCGTACGATTCCCAAAAATAGTAAGAATGAACTACTGTATGGTTAAAATGGTCACGATTTGGCGCCAATGATTTTCTTCTTTACTTTTAGTTAATTTGTTCTTGTATGAGATGATGTAATTTCGTGAACTGTAGTTAAAAAGTACAACAGGGCATTAAAATTTCCTGGTTTTAACAACGCTTTGTGGAAATCTCAAAATGTGGAGTAAAATTTAGTTCAATTTTCGTGCGAGATAGTTCATTCTTCCTATAAAACAGTTCACTTTTTTTTCGGTGTAGGTCTAGGCTATTATGTTCTGCCTCTTTTGCAGTTGATGCTATAAATGAGAGAAGTTTGTCCTTTGCAGTGTTTTCAGAACACTGAAAAAACTGAAAATTAAATATTTTATTATTATTATTTTTTTTTAAATTGCGTATATGTTGGTTCAATTTAATTTTTGCTTTACTTAGAAAATCGAGTTTTGTTTTTAATAATAATTGGTAATCTGCGATATCCTTTTGTTGCTCGTTCTTTTCGTCGACTTCAGATTAATCATAATCTTCTCTCCTGGAGCGTTTAAAAAAATTGTGTAATTTTTGATTTTTTGTACAATTTCTTTTTCAAACGATTTCAAAATGATTGTTTACGCTTTAGAATATCCATAAAATTGTTGATCTACCAATTTTTGAATCACTTTTCACTTTACGATACATACATTCAACCTAAAATAGTGCGTGCTCTCCGTAAACTGTAGAATTACCCTGCAAATACGGTACTTTTTCACAGTAAATGAAACAAATGTGCATTAAAACTGGACAGTAAATAATTAAAAAAGTTCCTGCGAACTTTTAAAATAATTTAGAGTTTACGCTTTTTTTTTAAAAAAACTGCGAAAAAACGCATTTTTATGAAAATCTTCGGCGACTTTGTGAATTCGTTCGGCGGCTTATTTTAAGCCGTTTCCAGTTGTCAAAATCTCGGCGACGGCTGCTCGTAAATATCGTCGGCGACTCGCCGAAGCCGGCTTGAAATCGGCTTTTTCTAGTAAACATTAGAAACCAGTAGTAGGTAAAGGAACATAACTAATATATAAATGTATTCCGAAAGTGCACAGTGTTAACAAAAAATTCAATTTCAACTCAATTTCTTCATTCCTTTACACAGAATGTAGGGATGGAAAAGTCCGAAAAAAAATTAATTTATCTACTTATTAATTTGAAAAGGAATATTATTTCTACAGAAAATTTTGTCAAAATTTTATTTCTATAGGAAATTTTGTCAAAATTTTATTTCTATAGAAAATTTTGCCAAAATTTTGTTTCTATAGCAATTTTTGCAAAAATTTTGTTTCTATAGAAAATTTTCTAAAAATTTTATTTCTATAGAAAATTTTGTCAAAATTTTATTTCTATAGAAAATTTTGCCGAAATTTTATTTCTATAGAAAATATTGTCAAAATTTTATTTCTATAGAAAATTTTGTCAAAATTTTATTTCTATAGAAAATTTTGTCAAAATTTTATTTCTATAGAAAATTTTGTCAAAATTTTATTTCTATAGGAAATTTTGTCAAAATTTTATTTCTATAGAAAATTTTGCCGAAATTTTATTTCTATAGAAAATATTGTCAAAATTTTATTTCTATAGAAAATTTTGTCAAAATTTTATTTCTATAGAAAATTTTGTCAAAATTTTATTTCTATAGAAAATTTTGCCGAAATTTTATTTCTATAGAAAATTTTCTCAAAATTTTATTTCTATAGAAAATTTTGGCAAAATTTTATTTCTATAGAAAATTTTGGCAAAATTTTATTTCCATAGAAAATTTTTTCAAAATTTTATTTCTACAGAATATTTTGTCAAAATTCTATTTCTATAGAAAATTTTGTCTAAATTTTGTTTCTGTAGAAAATTTTGTCAAAATTTTATTTCTATAGAACATTTTTTCAAAATTTTATTTCTACAGAATATTTTGTCAAAATTCTATTTCTATAGAAAATTTTGGCAAAATTTTATTTCTATAGAAAATTTCTTCAAAATTTCTTCAAATTTTGACAAAATTTTCTACAGAAATAAAACTTTCTATAGAAATAAAATTTTGACAAAATTTTCTATAGAAATAGAATTTGGCAAAATATTCTGTGGAAATAAAATTTTGAAAAAATTTTCTATAGAAATAAAATTTTGGAAATAAAATTTTATTTCTATAGAAAGTTGATGATCCTCTTAGTTGGAGAGGTATATTTTGCAAAATCTACAAACACATCAAGAATTCTACCAATCTAATTCTACCAATAGAAGCCTAATTACATATTTTATGAGTTCGTTTAAATACCGTGCAAATTCTGCGGAATACATTTCTCAATGGTTTCGTGAACAAGTTCCATGTAAATATAAATATTCTGAATGTTTTCTCAATTTGAATTACGAATATATACCATTAAAATATTTAGCTCATTCTTATATAAATTAGTTTAAATTATTAGAATTAATAAGTATAACTGCCAACATTTTGATTTTTTTTTAATGCAACAACAATAGACAATAGTTATAATGTTAAAGTTTACATAAAAAATACTAACGTAGGCAGAAGTTGATAAAAAAAAATATAGATTAATTTAAAATAGAACATATCTTAGATTTAATATAAGTGATTAAGTGATACTAATTACTTAGCTAACTAACACATTTAGGGAAATATTTATAGCACTCCAAAATTCTAGCACTCCCATATTCGTCTTATGAATAACCAGTTTACAAACTTTTAACAATATACGACCAAATGGACAAAACATGTCTCTAAATTAAATGAATTTCACATAAACAGCATTTATAATTACTTACAAATAATAGAATGAATTTACAAACTCTTTAGCATAATTAAATATTTATCTAACCTATGCAGAGATTTTATAGTACATGCAAACAGTAGTTTTTCCTAATAAGCTTCATATAGGAAACAATCAATTTTATTTATTAGATTTGGAAACCAAACTTAAAGGACTTCAATTTATAAAGTTAAATTTATGAAGTACTAAATGAATTTAAGTTAAATTGAATTTATATAAGTTATTTAAAAAACGATATATATAAAAAGTAACATAGAACTAAAATAAATTAAATAAAACTTAAATTAAATATCAAAATTCAAACTTAAATTAAAATTTATATCAACAATAAATTTAAAACTTTAACCATAATGAACAAATATTGGGCCAATATAAAAATTTTGAACCTACATTTTAGCACATAAAATTTATACAATAATAAGGGACAACTTTTTTAGTAAAGAAATTTTAATAAATCAAGAAATAGTTTATAACAATTGGTTTAAATTGGATTGTCATTCAATTTGAGTTATTTATTTTTAATATTTAACTACTGTGCTGGTGGTAGATTTTATCCTATTTTATTGTTTTTATACCCTGCGCCACACTGTGGAAGTGGATATTATAAGTTAGTGCATATATTTGCAACACCCAGAAGGAGACGAGACACATGGTGTCTTTGGCAATATTGGTCAGAGCCGTTCCCTGAGTCGAAATAGCCATGTCCGTCTGTATGTGAATACATTTTTGTAATCAAGATCTAGGTCGTACAGTGAAGGAAGAGTTTTCTTTTCTGTAAAAGCATACACAAAAATTTAGGGACAATCGTTGTCTCATTTCTCATAAATTCGGGTTTTATAAGTTAGTGCATATGTTTGGAGAACCCAGAAGGAGACGAGATAGACACATGGTGTCTTTGGCAAAAATGCTTAGGGTGGGCTCCTGAGTCGATATAGCCATGTCCGTCTGTCCGTGAACACATTTTTGTAATCAAAGTCTAGGTCGCAATTTTAGTCCAATCGAATTCAACTTTGCCACAAGTTTCTGTTTTGGGTCAGAATAGAACCCTATTGAGTTTGAAATCGGTTCAGATTTAGATATAGCTCCCATATATATCTTTCGCCCGATATGCAGTAATATGACCCTACACACAAAAAATAGTTTTTGTCTTCAATCACGAAATTAATTGATCCAATGTCTTCTATCACAGAAATGGAATTATCAATCACCAAATTCAATTAAAAAATTAATTAATAAAACTAATTTTTGTGATTGATTTTTGGTTTCAATTAAAAAATTTGTTGAATCAATTAAATTTTTAATTGAATATTTTTAAAACTCAAGTAAAATTTTAATTGGAAAATTTTTCGTGATAGTTTTTTTTTTGTAGAAACTAGAGTTTTAGCCTGATTTGCTTTAATTTTGTACAAGCAGTGAAATTAGTAGTATCGTCAGGTGTACTAAGTTTTGAATCGGTTAAGATTTAGATATAGCTCCCATATATACAGTGCTACACATAAATATCGGCACAGGACTTCATTATACCCTAAACCACATATGTTAGTATCTACAAAAAAATGTGCCTACCACAAATATTGATTTTTAGGCCCCATATGCTGCTATCAAACAAACAGCAATGCCCACCAAGTACTAAATGTACCAAAAAAAAACTAAAAAAAACGAACTACCTGTGCCAATAATTTTGTTCCTTAAAAAATGTGCCTTTTTTTAATTTTATATAATTTAAATATTTAAAATATCTAAAATAAATATTGATCTAGATGCTTAATGCAGTTGCAATCCAAATTATTTTTATACCCTGCTCCACACTGTGGAACAGGGTATTATAAGTTAGTCCATATGTTTGCAACACCCAGAAGGAGACGACATAGACACATGGTGTCTTTGGCAAAAATGCTCAGGGTGGGCTCTTGAGTCGATATTGCAATGTCCGTCTGTCCGTGAACACATTTTTGTAATCAAAGTCTAGGTCGCAGTTTTAGTCCAATCGACTTCAAATTTGGCACAAGTATGTTTTTGCGCAGAATAGATCCCTATTGATTTTGGAAGAAATCGGTTCAGATTTAGATATAGCTCCCATATATATATTTCGCCCGATATGGACTTATATGGCCCCAGAAGCCAGAGTTTTACCCTAATTTACTTTAAATTTTGCACAAGAAGAACAATTAGTACTATAGTCAAGTGTGCCAAATTTTATTGAAATCGGTTCAGATTTAGATATAGCTCCCATATATATCTTTCGCCCGATATGGACTAATACGGTCCCAGAAGCCAGTGTTTTATCCCCATTTGGTTGAAATTTTGCACAAGGAGTAGAATTAGCATTGTAGCTATGCGTGCCAAATTTGGTTGAAATCGGTTCAGATTTAGATATTGCTCCCATATATAGCTTTCGTCCGATTTACACTCATATGACCACAGAGGCAAAGTTTTTGCTCCGATTTAGTTGAAATTTTGCACAGAGAGTAGAATTAGAATTGTAGCTATGCGTGCCAAATTTGGTTGAAATCGGTTCAGATTTAGATATATCTCCCATATATAGCTTTCGCCCGATTTACACTCATATGACCACAGAGGCCAATTTTTAACTCCGATTTAGTTGAAATTTTGCACAGGGAGTAGAATTAGCATTGTTGCTATGCGTGCCAAATTTGGTCGAAATCGGTTCAGATTTAGATATAGCTCCCATATATATGTTTTTCTGATTTCGACAAAAATGGTCAAAATACCAACATTTCCCTTGTAAAATCGCCACTGCTTAGTCGAAAAGTTGTAAAAATGACTCTAATTTTCCTAAACTTCTTATACATATATATCAAGCGATAAATCATAAATAAACTTTTTTGAAGTTTTCTTAAAATTGCTTCAGATTTAAACGTTTCCCATATTTTTTTACTAACATTGTGTTCCACCCTAGTGCATTAGCCGACTTAAATTTTGAGTCTATAGATTTTGTAGAAGTCTATCAAATTCTGTCCAGATCGAGTGATATTTAAATGTATGTATTTGGGACAAACCTTTATATATAGCCCCCAACACATTCGACGGAAGTGATATGGTATCGAAAATTTAGATCTACAAAGTGGTGAAGGGTATAATATAGTCGGCCCCGCCCGACTTTAGACTTCCCTTACTTGTTTCTCTTTGTAAAAATTCTCCTCGTAACAGAGTAAGGGATTTCTTCTCTGAGAAACGAAATTTTAGACAAACAAAGATATGTGCTAAATTTCAAAACTATGCAGCATTATTTGTAATTTCGGCAGACGAAAATCGTTAAATCTTAAAATTTGGTCCAAAGTCGTTACTTCTATGTGTAGCAAGCATAATGACAAACTTATTATGATCCCATTCCATTGTGGTGGATATAACAATTAAATCTATATATAAATTAAAATTACAATTATATTAAAATTAAAAGGAAAAGCTTTAGATATAAAGTTAATATTAAATATGTCTAGATTTTTATTTAACTAGAATACACTATACAACGACAAAAGTTACACTAGGGAATATAAAATTTCATCCAGATATATAAATCTTATTTCTTATATATTCTCGATTCTGGATGATTTGTTACATAGTAGTAAACAATCAGTGACAATCAGTTGAGACCTACTTTACACACAGTTAAAAGGTGCATGCAAATATTGGGACCTGCTACAATACACATACACAAAAAAATATATTCTACATTTGTAAAATATAAATTACAAAATACCTGCAATTTATTGTCAATATATTTGTAAATATGTCTTGATTACTAATAAGTAGAGATCTATTTTACAATACTTATAGATAAATAACTCCATAGATAATTAGTATTCTGTTCAAATGTTTGTTCAAAAGTTCGCTGTTAATAATTTTTATTTCAGTTTTGCAAAGATTAATAAAATTTAAAGAAAAAAAAAAACGCTTAAAAAATTGAAAAATTACCAAACAAAAAAAACTTGCTCTATGTGTTCTGAATTGAATTGAGTTGTTGTGTTTTTGATATCGTTCATTGTATTGATGAAATTACACACACAAAAATTTTTATGTCAACATATTTCTCTTTCTCTCTCTCTCTTTTCTCTGTATCACCTGTTTTCTGTTTTACTCTCAACCATTAATATATAAAACAAAAACCTCTCTCTCTCACTCCTGGGAACTTTATGTCATCGCTGTTGCTTATATTGCCGCCATTTGCTTATGATTGTGGTGTTATTCGTTTGTTCAAACGTTTCGTTAACACTTAACTGACAACAAACATAAAAAAACATAAAATTAAAACAAAAATTCCCATCACTTTGTTCTTATATTCCTTGACGCATTTCATTATGATCACAAAACCTCTGGTCGCAAATTATTTTCATTATCCATTCGCCTAACCCCCAACCTCCCCAATACTCTCACCATCCATCATCGTTATCGTCATCATCATCATTGCTATGTTCTCATTATCTCTTTAGAATTTGAAAATGGCTGGGATAGCATCGAATTGATACCGAATATCATTCTGAATCCTGGTTTCTCTGAAACGGATGATGGTCAATCGCCACCAATAACGGCCATACCTCTGCCGACATTCTCACGCACCATTGTATTTGGCGATGACAGTGATAGCTGTGAATCGGAATCGGATCATGAGCCTCGCATGGAGAAATTCAAACGTAAGTTATCGGTATTCTTTACAGATCCCACCATTAAGCGTATTTGAGAGTACAAAATGGCTACTACGACAACCATTGATTTTATCACAAGCAAATTGTTGTTATTAATTTAGTAAATTGTTAATTACATTGTTTTTACATCTTATTTTAAGTACATACACATAAACAAACAATTAAACCAACTACCATAGAAAGAAAACTCTATTTATAGAATTTTTTTCTAAGGAATTTTTAATGCAAGCAAAATAAATGAAATGGATTGTAAAAACCACCCCCACTACCCCTCCCTTACAAAAGTACCCAACAATAAATTTAGCATTAATATAAAAATTATCAAAATGAAATGTGCTTATGGTTATAAAATTGTTATAAACAAGTGAAATAAAAACAAAAAATTGCAAACGAAAAAAAGAAAACAACAACTTACCAAAAGAATAATCTTAAGTATATTTGTTATAATTCCAAAACGAGCTTTTGTTACAAAAATACAATAAAAAAATAATAATTCCCATAAGTGTATACATCAAAATGGGCATACGATTTTGAGATATTTTTTAAAAGAAATATTTTAATTTTTTTCTTTGTTAGCCTCAAATTCAATTAATTTTCTGAAACAGACGACCAGAAACGAAAACATTATTTCAATCCTTGAATCTACTATATAAGGCAAAATGTATGTTCCATTTTAACCACAAATATTTTGCTGACATGAAGTGTTACCAAGTTCACATTGATATAGCTGTTAAACTAGAAATGACAGCTACATGCTATTTGTTTTATTTACAGCTAATTATATTGTTGACCAGCCACAAAATTTCAATTGCGTTAGAATTTTTGTTAACTGGCTATTGTTGGTGAGCCTAAACATCTAAAGTGAAAAAAATGTTCACAACATTATAATGATACACAGATAAAAATAATTTAAGAACCAATAACTTTTGTTGGAAAACCAACGACAAAGTTTCTTAATTTTCCTGCAACAAATTTAATAACCATTATTACAAATAAGTTGCTAGCAAGGTTTACCAACAGAAGACAACAAATAATTTGTGTTCTCAACAACCTAATTTGTAAGAAATTGGTTGGTTGGAGAATCAAACATTACAAATTATTTGTTATTGAACGTTACGTTTAAGCCTCGACAAATATTTTGGGATTTTAATGAAAAAAAAATTGTAAATACATATGTTGTTGAATAGAGGTCTGCACAATTCCATTTGTAAATGCAGAGTACACGTGTACTTGCTACATGAGTACATCTATTTGAGAGAGTCGCAAAACAATTGGTACACATTTTGATGAACACCAAAAACCACGAGTAACTTCTTGTTGCTACTCTTATTTCTTCACTACCAACAAACACATATTCCTCTTTCTCTCTTATTGAAGTGTACTCAGAGTGATCACGTCGAGTATGTTGCGAGAACAAAACTTCATAGAGTACTCCATGTACCACGTGCAGTTTCAGAAATACAAAAAAACAGTTACTCTACACAATATATGTTTTCGGTTTGTTATAAAGAACGGCAAACGTTAAGGTAAGTGTGTGACATACATAAATACATGAAATATGTGACATACATAGATACCTATGATTAATAATAATGGAAAGTTTTGCTTCGCACATAACTGAGAAATACTTGTGGTACCACGTGAAGTGAAAAGAATCCATGTTGTACTTTTTCTCAAGTACTTACATTTTTATTGTTCCTTTTCTTCGGAACACATATTGTTTCGGATAAGTACTTGGTGGTATTTGACAAGCAAGTGTTCTCTTCACTTCACTACTTGCGCTCTGAGAGAAAGACAGAGTATGTACTATATTCGACAGCGAATTGCATACATGTAGTGAAAAGTTATTCGATGCAGACCACTATTGTTGAACGTCTATACCTGCAACAAATTTATTGGTGTATTGATCAGAGATGGTCCGAACAGCAATTTGGGTTTTCTACTGTCAAAAAGTTGTAAACGTCATATACCTGTATAAAACGTAAAAAACGTAGTAAATATCAAAAACTCTTACAGAATCCATAGATTTGATTTCAAAAACTATTTTAAATATCATAAGGCATACAAATCTCATATTGAAATATTTTAGAATTTTTTTAATAATAATATTTTGAAATTGTTACTCAAAAGCTATTTGAAGGTATGTGAAAAATGTCTGAATGCAACGCGTTTTCCAATTGCTGAAACCGTAAAAATTGTTGTAACAAAAATCGGATTTAGGTACAACGTGTGGCCATACAAAACAAAACAACTACACCGCTTACTGAACCCGATTTTAATACGATTATGTGAAATCCAACTGGCAGTATTATGCCTATATTCTCCTACTATCACCCATGTTCCGATATCAACTTCAATTCCACTTCCACTACTCACGTCAAATCCACGAACGTGATAATTTGGTATTCTTAATTCCACGTTTATTTTTGAACTTTTCTCTAACCAGCTAGATTGCACAAATCACCCAAAAATTCACTAAGGCGGAAATCAAAATAAGTGGAAACTATAGACTTATTATAATTTATTATTTTATTTAATTAAAATTGAAGCAGTTTTAATAAAACTCATGTATTATATATAAAACATCTCAAATTTTTTACGCGAGTACATTTTTAACCGGAAATACACTCATCTTGGACATAATTCAACTTTCACCAAGACTTTTGCAAGTGAATTGATTTCACGAAAATTCCGGTGAAAGTGGATTGTAGGACACGAAAATCGTGGAATTGATTCACATTCACCTGGAAGTGGATTTGGGAACATGGGCATATATGTTTCTATAAGAAGAAGACACTCTCAAATAAATTTTCAACAACTAAGTATTTTACGAAGGTTTACGACGTTTTTGACGTATGGTAAAATACGTCATAAATGTATGTCAAATACCTTACAGTTTACGACAGACTATCTCTGGTATTGATAAAAAATGTGAGTTAGTATTCATTTTCAGTAAGGGAGAGCGAAAACCTCATACGTCTCTCAGACGTAAATTAGCTGTCTAGGTTATATATTTCCTGTAAACTTCAAGCAAATCGGAGTAGTTTAGATTTTGCCCAATTGTTTTAAAAAAGGGACGTTCCTTCCCCGATCAAATATCAAAAAAAATAGGCATGTTTTTATTCAGATACAACTTTAAACTGAAATTTCAAGAAAATAAAGGAACTTATCTCCAAGTTTCAAAATGTCGGGTAAGAGGAGGTGCCGTGCCACTCCCCAAAAAAAATAAAGTAACGGGTCTCTGTCTAGACGTCACCTTAATCTTCCCTAACAACTTAAAGTATATCGGAGAACTTTGGTCCAACTTTCTAAAGGCGGAGAAGGAGGAGATCTCCCGAGCAAATATTAAGTAAATTGGAGGTCTATTTTTTCACTGCACTTTAAAAAAAATCGACAAGTAAACCCGACAAAATATCGAAAAATAAAGTGGCGGATCTTTGTCTACACACAAAAAAAATTCCGATTCAATCACGAAATTCATTGATCCAATTAATATTTTAATTGAAATTTCTACAATCACAGAAATGATAGTATTAATTAAAAAATTTATTGAAGGTCAATTAAAAATTAATTGATCCAATTAAATATTAATTGATACTATTAATTTTTGTGATTGGTTTTTGTTTCAATTAAACAATTTGTTGAATCAATTAAATTGAATAATTTTTAAAAATCAATTAAAATTTTAATTGGAAAAATTTTTGTGAAATTTTTTTCTGTGTAGATGCCAACCCCAACCGGAAAATTTCAAGCAAGTCGGAGAACTTTGGTAAAATTTTCAAATAGTCGGACAAGGGGAGGTCTTCCTCCCCGATCAGATATCAAAAAATGAGGTACATGGACCGAACCACTCCATATTCGCTACACCTACTTGCGAGCCGAAAATATCTCTAAATTTTGAATTTCCTGCAAATCGGATAAAAATTGCAATGTCTCGAAGACAAATCGGGAGATCGGTCTCTTTGGGGGGTATATCAAAATCGATTGATACACTTCATATTCGGCTTAGTTATGTGTGGACACAAAATACCTCTTGATTTTGAATTTCTGGCAAATTGCATAAACCAAAACATGAATCGATACACACCATATTCGGCGTACTTACACTGACAAAAATATTGACCTACTATGGTAGATTATGCAACTTAAATTTTAGGACTCGAAATTTACGCAATGCTAAGGACAAAATTCTTTAAAATAATGACATTTTAATTAAAAGAAAGTTTCTAATCCTTGCTTCCAATTTTTTTTTTTCAATAAATTTAGGACACAAATCTTGAAATTTTGCGTCCCTCTGTTGAAGTTGTAGAACTTTTAAGTAAGGCAAATATTCCTTAAAATAAAGAAAAACATTTTTTATTTAAATAAATCGTCTTTTACTCAACGGACATATTGAATTTTTAAATTTAAGATAAAAATGCTTCAAATATAGGCTAAGACTTATTTTAAGGATTTGCATCTTTGGTTTAAAGTTTTTTTTAAGCATTAAGAAAACAGTTTTTACTTTGAAGTACTTGGCATAATTTGGATTTTGAAACTGGAATTTGTTTGTAGATGAATACCTTTATTAATATATCGCAAACAGAGAATAAAAATTCGATGAATGAGATCGGTATCCAATTTTAATTTTATCGATCCTAGATTTAAAGCCAGGGAGGTCCCTAAAAAGTCTTTATTTTAAAAAAGCCGCATCTTTGGCTCGGAATCAATACCAAAATCCTTAAAGGGAGGTCAAAATCTTTGGATCCAAGTAAACTTTTTTTTTTTTGAGTGTATACGTAGACACAAAATATCTCCAGATTTGTAATTTCAGGTAAACCGGATAAAAATTGCGGTGTCTAGAATCCCAAGAAGCCAAATTGGAAGATCGGGCTATATGGGGGCACCACCAAACCGTAGACCGATACACACCACGTTCGGGCACTTATTTATGAACCCAAAATACCTCCAGATTTTCAATTTCAAGCAAATCGGATAAAAACTACGGTTTCTAGAAGCCCAAGAAGTAAATCGGGCGATCGGTCTATATGGGGGCTATACCAAAACATGGACCGACCGAATCACACCATTTTCGACACACCTATTTGTGGTCCTAAAATACCTCTAGATTTCCAGTTTCAGGCAAATCGAAAAACTACGGTATCCAGAAGCCCAAGATACCAAATCATACAAACGGAATGACAATCTTATTTTATCCCAATCACCCTTCTATGGTGATAGGGTATAAAAATACACAGTTTCGGCGCATTTGGACGTGGCTCATCAAATTCCACTACATTGAAACACTTCACACTAATATTTGGAAGTAGCCATGAAAGGCGAAATATCAATGTACCCAGTTCTTCGATTCCACTTCTCGATTGAAAAAGTAGCAATAGCCGCCCTACGGGAAATGGATCAACCCTAGGACCGGTGCAGGGTTAGTCCCTGGTGTATATGGACCAGTAACAGTTCTGGTACAAGCGTATGGAATGGACCGGTCACATTAACGTGTGTTTGTCATTGGCCGGGAAAATTTACACCTTAGGACACGACTTGGACTCATCCCAAAGGACATATCCTGGAACAACTTAGTAGGACTATCCCATAGACAACTGCTCATGAAACAGTCTGGGAAACTTTTAGGACCCTGTTTCCATCCGTATCGCACCACAAAGAAATATGTTGAATAACAAATAATTCGGATAATTGTATTGTAGTAAAAATGTGGATTCAAAAAGTTTTTAATATCAATTGAGTATAAAAATTATATGACAAGTAAAAATGTTGTTAAACTGGAGCACTAGTACCAGTCCTGTAATGGGTCCATTAGTTGCAATTTGCACTAATTTCCCGAAGGCCGTTGAAAAATAAGCCATACGAAGCGTCAAGGGTGCAGCTTCCACATGTGGTTAAAAATAGACAATAACTGTTTATACACCAACGAGATGTGCGATAGCCTTGCATTATGCGGTGCCTTAGTGCTTATCGTACAACGATGGTATAATTTTCGTTTTCAATTTGGTTGTAAGTAATATATGCTAAATTTGTTGACTAACTCAAATCTTCCTATGAATTCTTTGATTCCCAAAACTTCGAACTAAGCTGTCAGTATAAAAACAAGTAGTTCTCAAAAAAATACGATTGTCCCATGTTTAGTTTTTGGTCTGACACACAATTTTATTAGCTTGTACACTTTAATTTCAAACAGTTTCGACTCAAAAGAAGCGAATTTACCAAAACAAAAAACACCCACACACAGAACCCAATACTATTGTCATCATCCTACATAATAATTATTTTCGAATATTTGTTGCTTTTCAATTTAAATAGAACAAAACAAACAACACTGCCAATTATTTTCGAGATTTCATTCAATATCGAATGAATGCTGGCCTGGCATACACACACCCCCTACAAAGCTAATTTCTATTCTATTGAATCACAATTGCATTATAAATAAGAAAAATTAGCCTTTTTTCATTATAAGTTCTAGCTTAATACACCGTAGACTATTTATAATAAAACTAATAATACGAAAAATTAGTTATTGTGTTACTTAAATGAAATGATGATGAAATGCATACCAAAATAAATTTAATACTACCTTATTGTATATTATGGAAAATGCAGATATAAATAAATATTTATAAATTATTGCTGTGATAACATTATCAATTGACGAAAGACATACAAATAAACATTCTTACATTGATATTTATTCGAAAATATTTATCGATATAATGATGCTAGAAAATCGAAAAATGCTGAACTCTATTAATTTATGTTTTTAATTATTTTTTTATTTATCTTTGCGATTTTTTTTATTGTGTTTATATCGTTTGGCGAGAGATAAAATTGAGTCTTAAAATATTCTCCCCACCTTTTTTTGTATTTCTATAGAAAATTGTGTCAAAATTTTATTTCTATAGAAAATTTTGTCAAAATTTTAGTTCTATAGAAATTTTTGTCAAAATTTTATTTCTATAGAAAATTTTGTCAAAATTTTATTTCTATAGAAAATTTTGTCAAAATTTTATTTCTATGGAAAATTTTGTCAAACTTTTATATCTAGAGAAAATTTTGTCAAAATTTTATATCTATAAAATTTTTTCAAAATATTATTTCTATAGAAAATTTTGTCAACATTTTATATCTATAAAAATTTTGTCAAAATTTTATTTCTATAGAAAATTTTTTTAAAAATGTTATTTCTATAGAAAATTTTGTCAACATTTTATATCTATAACAATTTTGTCAAAATTTTATTTCTATAGAAAATTTTTTAAAAATGTTATTTCTATACAAAATTTTTTAAAAATGTTATTTCTATACAAAATTTTTTAAAAATTTTATTTCTATAGAAAATTTTGTCAAAATTTTATATCTATAAAAATTTTGTCAAAATTTTATTTCTATAGACAATTTTGTCAAAATTTTATATCTATAAAAATTTTGTCAAAATTTTATATCTATAGAAAATTTTGTCAAAATTTTATTTTTATAGAAAATTTTGTCAAAATTTTATTTCTATAGAAAGTTAAAAAAAAAAAATATTTCTATAGAAAACTTTGTCAAAATTTTATTGCTATAGAAAATTTTGTCAAAATTTTATTTCTATAGAAAATTTTGTCAAAATTTTATTTCTATAGAAAATTTTGTCAAAATTTTATTTCTATAGAAAATTTTGTCAAAATTTTATTTCTATAGAAAATTTTGTCAAAATTTTATTTCTATAGAAAATGTTGTCAAAATTTTATTTCTATCGAAAATTTTTTCAAAATTTTATTTCTAAGAAAATTTAAAAAAAAAAATTATTTCTATAGAAAACTTTGTCAAAATTTTATTTCTATAGGAAATTTTGTAAAAATTGTATTTCTATAGGAAATTTTGTAAAAATTTTATTTCTATAGAAAATTTTGTCAAAATTTTATTTCGATACAAAATTTTGTCAAAATTTTATTTCTATAGAAAACTTTGTCAAAATTTTATTTCTATAGGAAATTTTGTAAAAATTTTATTTCTATAGAAAATTTTGTAAAAATTTTATTTCTATAGAAAATTTTGTCAAAATTTTATTTCTATAGAAAATTTTGTCAAAATTTTATTTCTATGGAAAATTTTGTCAAAATTTTATTTCTATGGAAAATTTTGTCAAAATTTTATTTCTATAGAAAATTTTATTTCTATAGAAATGAAAAATGAATGAATTCACCATACAACATTCAACAAACACTGGTCCCTGACGGAGCTTCATCGCCAAAAATTGTATTAAGTCCATCGATGTACTGTTGTTGAGTTAATCCACGTGGAAAGTTGTAAGAAAAATAATCGTACGATTTAATTCCATTTTTGGGGGAGATGATTTTTTTTTGAGCGTTGTGAAATTCTATGACAATTTCAAAATCTGAGTATGTATAACCTCAACAATATCAAGCTTTACGATAGATCTGACAGTTGGTAGATTGAAACACTAGGGTTGCCTAATCCCGAAATATAAAAGGCAACACTCGTGTCTGAAATGGCTTACCTCGTATCTGAAATGGCTAACCTAAGAACCCGCTGACTAAATAAATCTTCCTCGGGTGTAACTGGACAACGGAAAAAAGTCTTTAAGGACATCTGATCTGTATGGACGATTTTGACCCCACTATGGCTACATCAAGTTATAGATATATAAGCTTATAGTGCCCAGATTTCTTCCACTAAACGTTATTAACGATTATTTTCATTGTCTGAATGAACATGTTTCGTTATACAAATGAAGTTTTCATTGGCTCAATTTTAATGGACTGGTTTTTTGTGTATAGCGCATCCCCATGAGGGTCTGAAATAACCGCTTCCGTCACCATAAGTACCTTCTCATTTTATCTAGTCCATGATGTCCTTCCATCTGTTTATTTGACAATCGCATAATGCAATTCAGATTGGGAGGTAAAATCGGGAAATAGGTCTATTTAGGAGATGTATCGAAAAAGTATAAAGCAAATGTAGGGCCTAAAATAACCATAGACTAGGTTAGGTATAGTGACAGCCCGATATTTCAGGCTCACTTAGACCATTGTTATACCACAGTGTTGAACTTCTCTCTTATTACTGAATGCTGCCCGATTCCTTTTTATTGCCGAGTCCGAATGGTGTTCCACATTCATCTGTTTGTTTGACAATTGCATAATGCAGTTCAGATTGGGAGGTAAAATCGTGAAATAGGTCTATTTAGGAGATATATCGAAAAAGTATAAATATAAATATCTAGGGCCTAAAATAACCATAGACTGGGTTAGGTTAGGTATAGTGGCAGCCCCATATTTCAGGCTCACTTAGACCATTGTTATACCACAGTGGTAACCTTCTCTCTTATCACTGAGTGCTGCCCGATTCCTTTTTATTGCCGAGTCCGAACGGTGTTCCACATTGCACCAAAAAAAAATGTTTCTGATTCAGTTGATCCAATTAATTTTTTAATTGATATGTCTTCAATCACAGAAATGATGGAATCAATTAAAAAATAATTGATACTATTAATTTGTGTGATTGGTTTTTATTTCCATTAAAAAATGTTTGAATCAATTAAATTTTTATTTGTCAAATTTTTAATTGAATATTTTTTAAAATTTTTGTAAAATTTTTTTCTGCGTAGAGAAGCTTGAAACACTCAGAAATATCACCAGCATTACTGCACACAAAAAAAATCTGATTCAATCACGAAATTAATTAATCCAATTAATTTTTTAATTGATATGTCTTCTATCACAGAAATGATAGTATCAATTAAAAAATTAATTGATCCAATTAAAAAATTAATTGATATTATTAATTTTTGTGATTGATTTTTGTTTCAATTAAAAAATTTTTTGAATCAATGAAATTTTTAATAGAATATTTTTTAAAACTCAATTATGACTATAAGTGGAAAAAATTTCGTGTATTTTTATGTTTCTGTGTGAGGTGTTTGCTCGAAACTGGGTTTAAAACCACGACCCTGTGTATGCAAGGCAGGCATACTAACCATTGCACCGCGGTGGCTCTCAAAATAACCATAGATTCCAAACTTCAGTAAATCGCCTGAAAATTTCAGTTCTTGGTTTTATGTGATCTTTTTTTATGTGGTATATTAGGTATTGTATATATTCTCTTGACTCAATATATCGATAGCCTCTAAAATTTATTAATTTATAATTTTTATATTTTAATTTCTAACTAACAATAATTTTTATTTCATTTTCATTTTTTATTTTTACTTCAATTTTCTTCCTATATTTAAGGTACACACACAATGAAGCCTAAATTATTTTAATTTTTCATTAAAGTGTGCTACAATGATTACGAAACCAACCAGATCTTAATCACCAAATACAATAAATATATGAATAAATAAAATAAACTATAAATAAATTGTCATAAAAACCATATAAACATAAAAAATAGACATAAAAATATACTTTATACATTGCATACAAAATTTACATACATTTAATCGTATGATGTATAAATTAAAAAAAAAAATAATAAAAATGAATACGCAATAATAAAAAGTAAATAAAAATTGCTTCCACAGCCAGATGTATTAAAATATTTTGCAGCCAAATCAATATTCCCCAATCACTACAAACGTTAAAGAAAAATAACGCATTCAAAATCCCAACGTTTAGACACATTTTTGAAATCAAAACGCAAACCAATTAACTAAACTACTCTATACCAAAACAAAAATAAATATAATAATAATAATAACACCTGTGTATATTGTAAAAAAAATTGTAAGAAATGTTCAATAATGATTTGTAATTCTATGAGATTTTATGAATTTATTATTTGCTATCATTGATACTTAGCCTACATATTTTAATGTAACATTTTAAGATGGCCGATGTAATAATATAAAAATAAATCAATAAAGACTGTAGTTGTTTTAGTTTGTAATAAACACATATTTCGGTATTTATATGTTGTACGAAAATAATATAAATTAATTGATTTATTTATTTATTTTATTTTTTTTAATTTATTAAGCATATCCACTAAATTTAACCACGAATAAGGACAAATTTCTTTAATGATAATAAAGTTTATTAATTTTCTTTTAAAATTTTATTTCTTTAAATTTAGGACACAATGGAAAATATACATGAAAATTGGAAAATCGTTTGCTGAATATTGTGGGTAGATTAAAATCGACCATCCACATAGTCGTTAATGTACAGACAAAATAGTTTTTGTTTCTAACACGAAATAAAATATTTTAGTAATTAATTAAATATTTTATCAATTATTTTATTAATTATTTATTTCAATCACAGAATTGATAATATCAATCAACGAACCCGAATGAAAACTGCGGTTTCCATTCCCTCAAGAAGTCAAATCCGTTTATATGAGGGATATATACAAATATGGAGCGATATATAAAACATTTACAACAGTTCTTTATCACTTAAAATACCTCTGGAATACGAATTTCAAACAAACCGAATGAAAATCACGGTTGTTATGCTCTCAGGAAAGGAAATGGGTGGATCGGTTTATATGGTTTATATCGGTCTATATCGAAACATGGGTCGACTATTGCCACCCGAGCCCAAAATAATCTACCAAAATTTGGGAAAATTCTACCAAAAATTACCAAACAAACAAATCTTATTTTGCAAAACTTTCTTAAGAAATAAAATTTTGATAAAACTTTCTATAGAAATAAAATTTTGACAAAATTCTATAGAGATATAATTTTGACAAAATTCTATAGCGATACAATTTTGACAAAATATTCTATAGAAATAAAATGTTGACAAAATTTTCTATAGAAATAAAATGTTGACAAAATTTTCTATAGAAATAAACTTTTGACAAAATTTTCTATAGAGATAAAATTTTGACAAAATATTCTATATAAATAAAATTTTTCCAAAATTTTTTTTCTATAGAATATTTTGTCAAAATTTTATCTCTAGAGAAGTTTGTCAAATCTCTAGTAAAGTTTGTCAAAATTTTCTATAAAAATAAAATAATGACAAAAATTTCTACAGATATAAAATTTTGACAAAATTTGTTCTAGAAAAAAAAATATGACAAAATTTTCTACAAAAATAAAATTCTGACAAAATTTTCTACAAAAATACAATTCTGACAAAAATTTCTATAGAAACAAAATGTTGAACAATTTTTCTATAAAAATGTTTACAGAATTTTCTATAGAAATAAAAAATTGACAGAATTTTCTAAAGAAATAAAAAAATTGACAAAATTTTCTACAGAAATAAAATTTTGCCAAAATTGTCTATAAAATAAAATTTTGATAAAATTTCCTATAGAAATAAAATTTTTCCAAAATTTTCTATAAAAATATAATCTTGACAAAATTTTCTAGAAAAATAAAATTTTGACAAAATTTTCTATAGATATTAAAATTTGGCAAAATTTTCTATAGAAAACAATGTTGACCGAATGTTCTTAAGAAATAAAATTTTAATAAAATTTTCTGTAGAAATAAAATTTTGACAAAATTTTCTATAGAAAAAAAATTTAATTATTAATTTTGTTCGGCTTGAGGTCATAGAAACAATTGATTATTGATTTGTTTTAATATTTATTTCCAATATCTCAGTTAGTGCCACTAACCATCACTAACGGAAATATTTGAAATAAATATTAAAACAAATCAATAATCGATTGTTCCTATGACCTCAAGTCGAACAAAATTAATAATCAGAATAGTCATAAAATAGGTCAACAATACACAAAAATACGAAATAAAATTTTGACAAAATTTTCTATAGAAATAAAATTTTGACAAAATTTTCTATAGAAATAAAATTTTACAAAATTGTATATAGAAATAAAATTTTGACAAAATTTTATATAAAAATAAAATTTTGACAAAATTTTCTATAGATATAACATTTTAACAAATTTTTCTATACATATAAAATTTTTACAAAATTTTCTAAAAAAATAAAATTTTGACAAAATTTTCTATAGAAATAAAACATTGACAAATTTTTCTATAGGAATAACAAACTGACCAAATTTTCTGTAGAAATAAAATGTTGAAAAAAAAATCAATAATCGATTGTTCTTATGACCTCAAGTCGAACAAAATTAATAATCAGAATAGTCATAAAATAGGTCAACAATACACAAAAATACGAAATAACATTTTGACAAAATTTTCTATAGAAATAAAATTTTGACAAAATTTTCTATAGAAATAAAATTTTGACAAAATTTTCTATAGAAATAAAATTTTGACAAAATTTTCTATAGAAATAAAATTTTGACAAAATTTTCTATAGAAATAAAATTTTGACAAAATTTTCTATAGAAATAAAATTTTGATAAAATTTTCTATTGAAATAATATTTTTTATAAAATTTTCTATAGAAATAAAATTTTGACAAAATTTTCTATAGAAATAAAATTTTGACAAAATTTTCTATAGACATAAAATTTTCTACAGAAATACAATTTTGACAAAATTTTGCTTAGAAATAAAATTTTGACAAAATTTTCTTTAGAAATAAAATTTGGACAACATTTTCTATATAAGTGAAATTTTAACAAAATTTTCTATAGAAATTAAATTTTGACAAAATTTTCGATAGAAACAAAATTTAGGCAAAATTTTCGATATGTCGACCACGTCTATATATAGCCCATCTTCGAACTTGACCTGCTTGCAGATAAAAAACTAAGAATTTTTTCAAATAAAATGAAGGCTGTAGCGTGATTACAACAGACGGATAGCCAGACAGGCGGACGGACGAATAAAAAATATATATTTATTATATTTATATTTATTATTTATTTATATCCGATTTTTCTAAAATTCAATTAAAATTTTAATTGAAAAAATATAACTCATCACCGATTTAAAGATAATTTATTTATTTAATTATATAATTTAAGTTTTTTATCCAAAAACATTTTATCACATAAATTAGTCCATCAATCAAAAGATTTTAATTGAGTCAAATAAATTTTTTTGTATATCGACGACAGCGATACATTACTATTTCCGTAATTGGCATATTTTCAATTAAATGATAATTGAATCAACGCCTCTCTATAAGAAGGAGCCCCGCCCCCTTGTCCTTGAGCTTAACATGGAATCGAATATCACTAATTGATATCAGTTCGGCATTGATTAAAGTTCGGCACCTGCGATATCACAATGGAGTCCAATCGGACTTCCTCTATACCGGTTATTCAAAAACCGGTTTTCGTTATTAAAAACTTTTTTACAATCCCGTTTCGGGTTTTGTAAGTGTCCGGCGTCGGCTTTCTTTATTCTAAACTAAGAAAATTTCGATATACAATTTTTACGTCATTAATAAATTCCATATTTGCTAAAATAATTTTAGATGATTTTGTATAATTTTAGTTTTTATATTAGTTATTAAACAAATAAGTAATTGTTATTATTTATGTAAAATTGTTCTCTTATTTTACCCTTTATTAAATTAAAAATTCTTTTTCATCGTACAACCTCTGTAAATACTTGAAACAGCCTTTGCATAAAAAAATTGTTGACAAAATATACAAAACTAAAAATAAAAAAAAAAAAAACAAAACTATAAGCATAGAGTGCACTTAGTTTATTGAAATTGTTAATTTTTGAGTTAATTTTTTAGCAAACAACAAAAAAAATATTGGGGGGGAAAACTCCCCAAAAATAAATGAGAAATTTAAACTACACGCTGAATTATAAATTAAAATCCTCCAATATGAAAAGCATTGTACTATGTAATTACATACATATGTCATTTGTTTATAAAACAAATATTTAAAGCTTATAAGCTTTTTGTAAAATGCAATAATAAAAACGAAAGAATAAGACGAAAAAAAAAACAAATACAATTAAAATAAATTTATACAAAAAACCCTGCATTGCAATGGAAGTTTTACTTTAGTGGTGGGAGTGTAGAACCAAGGTAAGTACTATATATATTTAATTATTTTTATATAATTTTTAATAAAGAATATTTAATAGAAGCTATAAGATCAGCGTTCACGGTTACCACACTTGGGAAAAATTCTACCAAAAATGGTAGATATTCTTTGACAACATTTTCTATTGAAATAAATAATTTTGACAAAATTTTCTATAGAAATAAAATGTTGACAAAATTTTCTATAGAATTAAAATTTTTACAATATTTTCTATAGAAATAAAAATTTGGCAAAATTTTCTATAGAAATTAAATTTTGACAAATTTAAATTTTGATAAAATTTTTGTCAAAATTTTCTATAGAAATATAATTTTGACAAAATTTTCTATAGAAATAAAATGTTGACAAAATATTCTATAGAAATAAAATTTTGACAAATTTTTCTACAGAAATAAAATTTTGACAAAATTTTCTATAGAACTAAAATTTTGACAAAATTTTCTATAGAAATACAATTTTGACAAAATTTCCTATAGAAATACAATTTTGACAAAATTTTCTATAGAAATATTCTATTCTATAGAATAGAAAATTTTGACAAAATTTTCTATGGAAATAAAACTTTATTCTGATTATTAAAAAAATTAAAATAAAATTTTGACAAAATTTTCTATAGAAATACAATTTTGACATTATTTTCTATAGGAATAAAATTTTGACAAATTATCTATAGAAATAAAATTTTGACAAAATTTTGTATAGAAATAAAATTTTGACAAAATTTTCTATAGAAATAAAATTTTTACAAAATTTTTTATAAAAACAAAAATTTGCAAAATTTTCTATAATAATTAAATTTTGACAAAATATTTTATAGAAATAAAATTTTGACAAAATATTATATAGAAAAAAAATTTTCACAAAATATTTTGTAGAAATATAATTTTGACAAAATTTTCTATAGAAATAAAATTTTGACAAAATTTCCTATAGAAATACAATTATGACAAATCTTCCATACAAATAAAATTTTGACAAAATTTTCTATAGAAATAAAATTTTGACAAAATATTCTATAGAAACAAAATTTTGACAAAATTTCCTATAGAAATACAATTTTGACAAAATTTTCTATAGAAATATTCTATTCTATAGAAATAAAATTTTGACAAAAAATGTCTATACAATTAAAATTTTGGCAGAATATTCTATAGAAATTAAATTTTGACAAAATATTCAATAAAAATAAAATTTTCACAAAATATTCTATAGAAATTAAATTTTGACAAAATATTCAATAAAAATAAAATTTTCACAAAATATTCTATAGAAATAAAATTTTGACAAAATTTTCTATAGAAATAAAATTTTCACAAAATATTCTATAGAAATAAAATTTTGACAAAATTTTCTACAGAAATAAACTTATGACAAAATCTTCTATACAAATAAAATTTTGACAAAATTTTCTATAGAAATAAAATTTTGACAAAAATTTCTATACAATTAAAATTTTGACAAAATATTCTATAGAAATAAAATTTTGACAAAATATTCAATAGAAATAAAATTTTGACAAAATATATTATAGAAATAAAATTTTGACAAAATAGAAATAAAATTTTGACAAAATATTCTATAGAAATAAAATTTTTACAAAATATTCTATAGAAATAAAATTTTGACAAAATTTTCTACAGAAATAAAATTATGACAAAATCTTCTGTACAAATAAAATTTTGACAAAATTTTCTATAGAAATAAAATTTTGACAAAAATTTCTATACAATTAAAATTTTGACAAAATATTCTATAGATATAAAATTTTGACAAAATATTCTATAAAAATAAAATTTTATATAGAAATAAAATGTTAACAAAATTTTCTATTGAAATAAAATTTTAACAAAATTTTCTATAGAAATAAAATTTTGATAATATTTTCTATAGAAATAAAATGTTTACAATTTTTTCTATAGAAATAAAATTTTGACAATATTTTCTATAGAAATAAAATTTTGACAAAATTTTCTATAGATAAAGGGTGATTTGTTAAGAGCTTGATAACTTAAAAAAAAAAACGCATAAAATTTGCAAAATCTCATCGGTTCTTTATTTGAAACGTTAGATTGGTCCATGACATTTACTTTTTGAAGATAATTTCATTTAAATGTTGACCGCGGCTGCGTCTTAGGTGGTCCATTCGGAAAGTCCAATTTTGGGCAACTTTTTCGAGCATTTCGGCCGGAATAGCCCGAATTTCTTCGGAAATGTTGTCTTCCAAAGCTGGAATAGTTGCTGGCTTATTTCTGTAGACTTTAGACTTGACGTAGCCCCACAAAAAATAGTCTAAAGGCGTCAAATCGCATGATCTTGGTGGCCAACTTACCGGTCCATTTCTTGAGATGAATTGTTCTCCGAAGTTTTCCCTCAAAATGGCCATAGAATCGCGAGCTGTGTGGCATGTAGCGCCATCTTGTTGAAACCACATGTCAACCAAGTTCAGTTCTTCCATTTTTGGCAACAAAAAGTTTGTTAGCATCGAACGATAGCGATCGCCATTCACCGTAACGTTGCGTCCAACAGCATCTTTGAAAAAATACGGTCCAATGATTCCACCAGCGTACAAACCACACCAAACAGTGCATTTTTCGGGATGCATGGGCAGTTCTTGAACGGCTTCTGGTTGCTCTTCACTCCAAATGCGGCAATTTTGCTTATTTACGTAGCCATTCAACCAGAAATGAGCCTCATCGCTGAACAAAATTTGTCGATAAAAAAGCGGATTTTCTGCCAACTTTTCTAGGGCCCATTCACTGAAAATTCGACGTTGTGGCAGATCGTTCGTCTATTCATGATGAAATGTCAAAGCATACTGAGCATCTTTCTCTTTGACACCATGTCTGAAATCCCACGTGATCTGTCAAATACTAATGCATGAAAATCCTAACCTCAAAAGAATCACCCTTTATAATATTTTGACAAAATTTTCTATAGAAATAAAATTTTGACAAAATTTTGTCCACATTTGTGGACTGTACAGAAAATTTTTGGTTTAATAAAAAATGTTACTGGTCTGAAATGAATCTGTATTTTAAATATCAGAATCGAATAAAAATAGTATTTGTGTACTTAATGAGCTAAATAAATACATGGTTTGTTTTTTCAACCTTGAGATCTTTTTTTAATGGATATTTTTAATGGATAATTTTAATTTTTTTTTTAATGGATAATTTTAACTATTTTGTTTCAAAATGTTAAAAACAGAGGAAGAATTATTAAAATGGTACAAATTACATAAATTTTGCCGAAAAAATGCCAAATCCATTTTACTAAAAGCTTCCCGTATTAATGAAGACCCGGCTTGGCCATTAGATAGTTAACCCTTTCAGCATGTAGAATAAAAATTGTAATTCTAAGGACCTACCTCAATTACTTCACGAGCTATATGAGTTTATTCTGAAAACTTCATTCTTGAATTGTGACCAAATAGCTCTATGAAAATAAGAGCTATTCTACCTATTATATCTTTCGAAGTGTGAGAAAAAATACAAAAAAGAATCCGAAAAAATATTAGCTATAGTTTTTATACGAATGTCTATTTACTAAAGACATACAGTAGAAAAATGTACTCAAAATGTCGTATTTTTCATAAAGAAGTTTATAAAAATTAATTTTAGTGCTCACCGATATGGAAAATATTTTTAGCTTATTTAGATTAAAGTCTCTACTTTAAAATAACATCGAGAATTAAATCGAAACTAAGTGGGGAAATAGAGTTTGGTGTCGTTTTCGAATGACCTCCTAGGTGGACATCGGTTGTGAAAGGGTTAATAATGTACTACATTACAAAATGAAAAATGAAAAATTAAAAATCTCAATACAACACATTTTACCAGGCGAACAGAACAATTAGGAAGAGTGTGTCTACTAGACACAACCAACATCCACTTACATACATATATATTTTGTAACAGTGTTGCCATGTAATTTTTTAACCTACCCCACAAATATTAACTGAATTAAATAATCTAATCTTTCAATCGTAGGTATTAAATTTTGATACCCATAATTAAAATGCTTTCAGCTGTAGAATTTAGCATAGAATTTCTTATCTATATCGAACATTGAATATCCCCTTTCAAGAAAAGCATTTGAAAAGGGTAGCACAAACCCCAACCTGGCAACACTGACGCACACAAACACAATTTCTCTCTGCCCTTCTCTTGTTAAGTTATTGTAACATATGAAAGTGGTAATTGTGTCCACCTAATGGTTATGTTCGCCTGGTAGAAGATGCTGTATTCAAATGTATTAATTTTTTCATTCATGTTTACTGAAAAATTGAGGCCAAAGAAAAATTTTGAAACAGGGTAAGCTGTTTTCATTCAGTGTTTTGTAATGCATATTAATGTATAATCAGATTAATATTGGCTTGTTTGTGTTATTAATTTAATTTATTTAAAATAAATTTATTGTTTTTATTTTTATTTACTGCAAAAATATAAATTAGGTAATAATAGTTTAAAAAACTGCAACAAACGAAAAACAGTTTGTTGCTACACCCATTTCCAAAACGTTTAATTTGTTTTGTCGTATTTATAAAAGCAATTTCCCCCCTTTAAGCTGAGTACTGTGTTCAGTTTTCAAGTTGAAAAACAGCGTGTTTTCACGGTTACTTTTTTAAATTAGTTAAATTATAAATATAAAATGGTTCACAATCAATTCCTTAGATCTTTTCCATTCATTATTTCACAAGACTTCATAAAAATATAATCTTCGTCATATAGATTTTTGTACTTTTAATTTAGTGTTTTGGTGAAAAATACGAACATAGTACTCACCTTTAGGAAAGAAATCAAATTTCCCTCCCTTCCATCTACCTGGAATATATGATAAGTTGAAAGCGCCATGTGATCGACAATCACGGGATAATTCGCTTGGTCACTATATGCATTTCCGAATACCTTTAGTTTCGACTTTTGTATCCCTAGTTTTGTATCTTTTTGTATCCATCTACCACAGAGTTAACTAACATGTATTAAAGAAAAAATTATTCCAACACAATAATATCGTTTATAAATTGCATTTTTATTTCAATAATTAATTTCACCTAAAAATAATTTTTGTTTCACATATCTATATACTTGTATTTTTTTTTCTTTATTATACAATACATATATGTGTAAATTACCATTTTTTTAGTTCTTAATTTATTTTTTTGTATCACTCAATTGTTTTTATATCGAATTTTCAAACAAATAATAATTATTTGCTTGTAGTCTATAATCAAAGGTGAAATGATAGGTAAAAGTATTTATGTTTAAAGATTTTTCATTTTCTTCATAAGTAGCATTGTATAAAAAAGAGATGCACATGAAAAAGGGAATGATTTCTTATTAATATACCAAAAACAAAAATAATAACTAAATGCCTAGTAAAAGTCTTTGTAAAATTAAAAATGAAAAAAAAAACAATGTCTTAAAATGTTTAAAAAGAAGCAGATTTGTTCTGTGTTTAAAACACTACTACTCTACTATACATACTTATAATTAAATTTCAGTTTTCGTTTCTTTTCATTTTATAATAGTTCACATACAAATAAAAAACACAATAGTATTCTTAAAATCTAAATTGGCATAGGTTTGATATTTGTTTCTTAATATAATTTACAGCAAAATTAGAAGAATACAACTTAATTAGTGTAACCAAACAAAAAAAAGCGAAGAAATTTGTAAAACATCTCCACTACATCCACATATTTTTAATAAACTTCATATGTATGTTTATGTTTACATCTAATAACCATGATCAAAATTTATTTTTTTTTTTATTTTTTGTAAAATTTTCTATTAGTCATTTTCCAATATTAGTTATTAATATAGTTTGTATATATTGCTATTTGTTTTGCTTTTCTGATTTCATCATTCACAAAATAAATTCAATATAGGTTGGATGGATGGGCGCATAATTTGGTTTTTATTGTTTTATTTTGGTTTAAGCGATTATTAATTTCCTTTTCTAGATTTATTGAAAGCGTATAGTGAATATTTTAATATACAGTGTTGAACGAAATATATAGCGAGGTTGGATTAAAAAAAATCCGATATTTTTCCAATATTTTTCTAACAGTCAATTTTTGATTTTAATATAATTGTATTAGCTCTTTATTGAAGTAATGAATAAGTGATATTATTATATGTAATTTAGAAAAAAAAAAACAAATTATCCAGTTCCAAAGATTTTATCATTACTTTCATAGATATTTTTCCATAGAAATAAATTTTTGACAAAATTTTCTATAGAAATAAAATTTTGAAAAATGTTTCTATAGAAATAAAATTTGGGCAAAAGTTTTTATAGAAATAAAATTTTGACAAAATTTTTTATAGAAATAAAATGTTGACAAAATTTTCTATAGAAATAAAATTTGTCTATTAAATAAAAAAAATAAATAAAATAAATCAAAATGAAATAGATTTATTTGTTTGATACTACTTAATTTATATCGGTATTAGTTCCAAATCATAGAAGCGAGGAAATTCGCTAAAGATTTTCTTTTTTTATGTAAAAATAAATT
Organism: Haematobia irritans; assembly: GCF_050003625.1. Taxonomy (NCBI): domain Eukaryota; kingdom Metazoa; phylum Arthropoda; class Insecta; order Diptera; family Muscidae; genus Haematobia; species Haematobia irritans. The sequence goes on along the minus strand of NC_134399.1, from coordinate 108,384,592 downwards.
TTCAAGTCGAATCCTAACTCTAATACAAGCAATAAAAAGTACCGACTTCCTTATTTAATTTAATGTTGTTCAATTTAAGTTAAAATAGTTCCTCTAATTTAAATTATTTATATAAAAATCTTTTATGTAAATATTATTCGCTTTAATTTAATTTAATTTAATTTAATTTAATTTAATTTAATTTAATTTAATTTAATTTAATTTAATTTAATTTAATTTAATTTAATTTAATTTAATTTAATTTAATTTAATTTAATTTAATTTAATTTAATTTAATTTAATTTAATTTAATTTAATTTAATTTAATTTAATTTAATTTAATTTAATTTAATTTAATTTAATTTAATTTAATTTAATTTAATTTAATTTAATTTAATTTAATTTAATTTAATTTAATTTAATTTAATTTAATTTAATTTAATTTAATTTAATTTAATTTAATTTAATTTAATTTAATTTAATTTAATTTAATTTAATTTAATTTAATTTAATTTAATTTAATTTAATTTAATTTAATTTAATTTAATTTAATTTAATTTAATTTAATTTAATTTAATTTAATTTAATTTAATTTAATTTAATTTAATTTAATTTAATTTAATTTAATTTAATTTAATTTAATTTAATTTAATTTAATTTAATTTAATTTAATTTAATTTAATTTAATTTAATTTAATTTAATTTAATTTAATTTAATTTAATTTAATTTAATTTAATTTAATTTAATTTAATTTAATTTAATTTAATTTAATTTAATTTAATTTAATTTAATTTAATTTAATTTAATTTAATTTAATTTAATTTAATTTAATTTAATTTAATTTAATTTAATTTAATTTAATTTAATTTAATTTAATTTAATTTAATTTAATTTAATTTAATTTAATTTAATTTAATTTAATTTAATTTAATTTAATTTAATTTAATTTAATTTAATTTAATTTAATTTAATTTAATTTAATTTAATTTAATTTAATTTAATTTAATTTAATTTAATTTAATTTAATTTAATTTAATTTAATTTAATTTAATTTAATTTAATTTAATTTAATTTAATTTAATTTAATTTAATTTAATTTAATTTAATTTAATTTAATTTAATTTAATTTAATTTAATTTAATTTAATTTAATTTAATTTAATTTAATTTAATTTAATTTAATTTAATTTAATTTAATTTAATTTAATTTAATTTAATTTAATTTAATTTAATTTAATTTAATTTAATTTAATTTAATTTAATTTAATTTAATTTAATTTAATTTAATTTAATTTAATTTAATTTAATTTAATTTAATTTAATTTAATTTAATTTAATTTAATTTAATTTAATTTAATTTAATTTAATTTAATTTAATTTAATTTAATTTAATTTAATTTAATTTAATTTAATTTAATTTAATTTAATTTAATTTAATTTAATTTAATTTAATTTAATTTAATTTAATTTAATTTAATTTAATTTAATTTAATTCTAATTTAATTTATAGTTGATATAGATTTAATATATATTTAATTTTGATTAAATTTTATTTACTCTTGATTTCATTTATACACGCAGCGAAGGAATATGATCACCACAAACATGTTTCAAGAGCAAAATGTTATTTTTGTATGGTGACCATGTAACATGTTTGTCACTAAAATGTTATTTTCTCGTCAAATATAACCTGCTTGCAGAAATCAGATACATAATTTTGGAGAAAAGAACATGGTTGCGAAAACCATGTTAAATGGTCACCACCCAAAAATAACATTTTTCTCTTAAAACATGTTTGAGGTGATCATATTCCTTCTCTGGGTGTATTTAGATTAAGATTTACATTTAGTTTTATTTTTAAATTTAGATTTAAATTTTATTTAATTTGAAATTAATTTATATTTTTATTTATTGTTAATTTAGCTTTAATCTAATTTCATTCACATTTTATTTAATGTAATTTACATTTATTTAATTTATTTCAATGTATTTTTCCACATTCCAGATATTTCATTCGACACTGTAGACCAATTAATATTATTTTTTAGTTTTTCGTGTTGCAATTGACAGACAGTTTGGTTATAATTTTTTTGTATATAAAGATGAAACATTGCGATTATCCGTTAGTTTTGCTTATAAACTATTTTTAGTTGCACTCTTTTTCTTATTGTTTTTGTTAATGGATTGATTAGTAGCATAGCATATAACTGGGTTGCATTTGAAATGACTACGTAATTAATTAAATATTTGCAAAGTGAGGTTTTACTAGAATTTATTTTTTTAGAATTTATTTTATTTTATTAGAATTTAACTAGAAGTTGGATTATTGATTAGCTCCATTACAAATGCCCAAATGTTCAAGTTGCTAATAAAATTTGCGATACTATGGTATCTACAAATCGTTGAATGGTACCATACTATTTAATGCAAATATTCAATTAATTATGTATATTTCAATTTAAGCAAAGTGTTTAATAAGTTGTCTTTTTGTATACATAAATATAGAGATTTATGTATATTTACATATAATATGTTATATGTATAGGATAGTAAGTTTTACATATGCTTTTCGGGCATTTTATTGTATTTCAAGTTGATTTGTACACTTTGTGAGAACATTTTGATAATGGCATAATAATCGTTGGTAAATACTTTTAAAAAGCTCGGTATATTCTTAACAGCTAATTCTGAACAAAATTGAGGATATTTACGATAAGCAGGTTGCACATCATCCCATATGGATAGTAAATCACATTCATCACTGAGAGAGAAAAAATAGGAAAAACAGAAACACAATTAATAACAAAATTTGTTAATAAAAATCAAGTATATGCTTATGTAAATATGTAGATTCCCCCAGGTCTAATCTTAAATACTCATCACCAGGACTCAAAAATAATTGTTTCCTTTATAACATATAGAATTTCAGGTGGAGGGGACTAAATCATATTCTTACTTTATTACAACCATTTTTGTTTGATTCTAAGCCGACTAGAAAATACCATGAAATATCGTCTTTCATATGATTTGAAATCTAATTTTTGTAAATTTTTGCCGAAAATTTGTCTAATTTAATATAGAAATAATGAATGTTTGAATTAATTTGAAAAAAGTAAAAAAAATAAAATACAATCTTGACAAAGTTGTTTTTCTATAGAACAATATTTTCTATAGAAATAAATTTTTGACAAAATTTTCTATAGAAATAAAATTTCGAAAAAATTTTCTATAGAAATAAAATTTTAACAAAATTTTCTATAAAAATAAAATTTTGACAAAATTTTCGATAGAAATAAAATTTTGACAAAATTTTCGATGGAAATAAAATTTTGACAAAATTTTCGATAGAAATAAAATTTTGACAAAATGTTCGATAGAAATAAAATTTTGACAAAATTTTCGATAGAAATAAAATTTTGACAAAATTTTCGATACGAATACAAATTTGACAAAATTTTCTATAGAAATAAAATTTTGATACAATTTTCTATAGAAATAAAATTTTGATAAAATTTTCTATAGAAAAAATGTTGACAAAATTTTCTATAAAAAGCATTTTTGACAACATTTTCTATAGAAATAAAATTTTGACAAAATTTTCTAAAGAAATAAACTTTTGTACAGAAATATAATTTTGACAAAATTTTCTATAAAAAAATTTTTGACAACATTTTCTATGGAAATAAAATTTTGACAAAATTTTCTATAGAAATAAAATTTTGACAAAATTTTCTATAGAAATATAATTTTGACAAAATTTTCTAGAGAAATAAAATTTTGACAAAATTTTCTATAGAAATAATACATGTTTGAATTAATTTGAAAAAAGTAAAAAAAAATAAAATACAATTTTGACAAATTTGTTTTTCTATAGAACAATAATATTTTCTATAGAAATAAATTTTTGACAAAATTTTCTATAGAAATAAAATGTTGACAAAATTTTCTATAGAAATATAATTTTGACAAAATTTTCTAGAGAAATAAAATTTTGACAAAATTTTCTATAGAAATAATAAATGTTTGAATTAATTTGAAAAAAAAAATAAAATACAATTTTGACAAATTAGTTTTTCTATAGAACAATAATATTTTCTATAGAAATAAATTTTTGACAAAATTTTCCATAGAAATAAAATTTTGACAACATTTTCTATAGAAATAAAATTTTGATAAAATTTTCTATAGAAATAAAATTTTGACAAAATGTTCTATAGAAATATAATTTTGACACAATTTTATAGAGAAATAAAATTTTGACAAAATTTTCTATAGAAATAAAATTTTGACAAAATTTTCTATAGAAATAAAATGTTGACAAAATTTTCTATAGAAATATAATTTTGACAAAATTTTCTAGAGAAATAAAATTTTGACAAAATTTTCTATAGAAATTAAAATTTGGAAAAATTTTCTATAGAAATAAAATTTTGACAAACATGAAATTTTGACAGAATTTTCTATAGAAATAAAAAATTTACAGAATTTTCTATAGAAATAAAAAATTGACAAAATTTTCTAAAGAAATAAAATTTTATAAAATAAATAGGGCTTTGCCCAAATAAATTTGACAAACATTATTTTCCTCTGTTGGTTAAGCTACACTTGTAGTTTAGTCAATGTATGGTTTTAAGCTGCAATAAAATACAACAACAATGCTTAAAAAACAAAACCAACAATAACAAAACAAAACAAATGGAAAAAGAAGAGGAGGCACGCTCAAAATAAACCCAGCTATGTGAATTCCAATCGATGATTTGACAGTGGCATAGGAAAAGAGATATGTTTGTTTCGAATTTATTTCGGCATAAGCCGGCTATCAATGTAAAACCTTTTTTCGGAGGGTTCAAGTGTGGTTTTTGTTGGGTTTAATAAACTGCCTGAATTTATTCTGATAATTGGTTGATAGTTTTGCTGCAAGTAGAGGATGCTGATGAGGAATGTGGTAATTCCGAAACGTGCGTCCATCCAACCATCTTGCAGTCTATAGGGCTTTGCCCAAATAAATTTGACAAACATTCTTTTCCTCTGTTGGTTAAGCTACACTTGTAGTTTAGTCAATGTATGGTTTTAAGCTGCAATAAAAAACAACAGAAATAAAATTTTGACAAAATTTTCTATTGAAATAAAATTTTCGGTTTGTTTTGTTATTGTTGGTTTCTTTCTTTAATCATTGTTGTTGTTTTTGATTTCAGCTTAAAACCATGCATTGACTAAACTACAAGTGTAGCTTAACCAACAGAGGAAAAGAATGTTTGTCAAATTTATTTGGGCAAAGCCCTATAGACTGCAAGATGGTTAGTTTAGGTTAGGTTAGGTGGCAGCCCGATGTATCGGGCTCACTTAGACTATTCAGTCCATTGTGATACCACATTGGTGAACTTCTCTCTTATCACTGAGTGCTGCCCGATTCCATGTTAAGCTCAATGACAAGGGACCTCCTTTTTATAGACGAGTCCGAACGGCGTTCCACATTGCAGTGAAACCACTTAGAGAAGCTTTGAAACCCTCAGAAATGTCACCAGCATTACTGAGTTGGTATAATCCACCGCTGAAAAACTTTTTGGTGTTCGGTCGAAGCAGGAATCGAACCCACGACCTTGTGTATGCAACAAAGGCCTGCACAAGCCTATTCGAAGTAATCGATGTTCTAGTGAAGGCAATACACTCCACGAATACTTCGATTAATGAATAAAACAAAACCACTGTAAAGTGATTACAGTGTCAAGCATTACAGAGCCATCATATAAAAATAAAATTTTGACAAAATTTTTTATAGAAATAAGATTTTGAAAAATTTTTCTATAGAAATAATATTGTGACAAGATTTTCTACAGAAATATAATTTTGACAAACATAACATTTTGACAAAATTTTCTACAGAAATAAAATTTTGACAACATTTCCTATAAAAATAAAATTTTGACAATATTTCCTATAGAAATAAGATTTTGACAAAATTTTCTATAGAAATAATATTTGACAAAATTTTCTACAGAAATATAATTTTGAAAAACATCAAATTTTGACAGAATTTTCTATAGAAATAAAATTTTGACAACAGTTCCTATAAAAATAAAATTTTGACAACATTTCCTATAGAAATAAGATTTTGACAAAATTTTCTATAGAAATAATATTGTGACAAAATTTTCTACAGAAATATAATTTTGACAAACATAAAATTTTGACAGAATTTTCTATAGAAATAAAATTTTGACAACATTTCCTATAAAAATAAAACTTTGACAATATTTCCTAGAGAAATAAGATTTTGACAAAATTTTCTATAGAAATAATATTGTGACAAAATTTTCTATAGAAATAAAATTTTGACAAAATTTTCTATAGAAATAAAATTTTGACAACATTTTCCATAGAAATAAAATTTTGACAAAATTTTCTATAGAAATAAAATTTTGACAAAATTTTCAATAGAAATACAATTTTGATAAAATTTTCTATAGAAATAAAATTTTGACATTTTCTATAGAAGTAAAAGTTGACAAATTTTTCTATAGAAATAGATTTTGTTAAATTAGATTTTTGGTTTTGAAACATTTTGGTAAAATTTTCTTCAAATTTTGGTAGATTATTTTTGGTATAACTATCAATCGAGGTATAGATGCTCAAGAAACCAAACAAAATGTTCTATAGAAATAAAATTTTGACAAAATTTTCTATAGAAATAAAATTTTGACAAAATTTTCTATAGAAATAAAATTTTGACAAAATTTTCTATAGAAATAGATTTTGTAAAATCAGATTTTTGGCTTGGAACCTTTTTGGTAAAATTTTCTCCAAATTTTGGTATATTATTTTTGGTATAACTATCAACCGAGGTGTAGATGCTCAAGAAGCCATACCGGTGTGTGGTTTTATATGGGACTGTATCATAACCTGGACCTTGTCCAGTTTGTAGACAAAAATTTGAGCAAAATTTCAGAATATATAGGGTTATCAGGGTATCACTCATAATATTAAAAATATAAAAAATCTATAATATTTTTACCTTATGTGATTTTCACAATCATTCACAGTTATAATTAAATACTGGATTTTCAATTGGGAACATTGATTGTAAATATCTGAGGACTGCTGACGACTAAAAATACTATATACATGTTCGGTACGTTCACTGGAATGGTAAATATATAATATCAATTAGAAAACGGTGAGTCAATAATGCAGATTTTTCACTTACCTAATTTGTTTCATTTCTAAATGAGCATGATTAACAATCGGTCGTCTTGTTGATAAATGCACTGTGCCGATGATATCAATGGGTCCTATAAAAATATTTTAAACATATCATAGTACGAATATTTTAGCAATTAGGCTATCTGAGATTGTATATACCTGCAAATACTGCATCTTTTTCTGTATTCATTTTGATCCATTCTAACATTGTATCCAAATCATCGTGACCCAATTTGTTTGTAGAAGGATAATATTCTTCTTGAATATTCTATATTCAGAACAAAATATTAAAAGTGTAAAATTACATAAATGAATTGAAATTATTGTATGCGTAGATGGGACATCTAATTAATATCCCTTAATTCAGTACAATTCTCTGCCAAAGTAAAACAAACTCTAATCAACAGCAATAATATGAAAAATGTTCTGCATTCAGAATGAAAATGTCATTCTAACTTAAAAAGCGTAGCAGAGCTAACGATATAGCGAGACCTAAAGTTATATGTACATGTTTGGTAGTTCAGGTTTGATTTTCAGCTGGAAGTCGCTATAAAATCATGGAATGTAGAAAACTTCAAAAACTACTGAAAAATGGGGAGTCAATTGAATAGATAACCGAATTACGGTTACTCGGCTTTGAGTACGTTTATAAAAATTCGATATTCGATACAGTTTACACTCGTACAGGTCTGCAAACAATAGCAGTCGGTGTCTTTTGTTAGAAATTTTGTAATTATTGGTCTAGCGAACAACAATTCGTAAAATTTTAAGATTTAAAATTCATGAGCGGGAAAATATAATAGGTCATCTCTGAATCGGGAATGTTTCATGCTTTAAATAGCAATGTTTTCTTCTTAAGGCCTTCATGTATCATGACGTATCGTACCAAATTTCAACCGGATCAGACGAAATTTGTTTTTGTAGCCGGAAATATATACATCTCTGACATAATTCAGCATTCACTATGACTTAGCTAGTGTACCGAAAATTACTGTGAATATAGAGAGTAGAACCCCAAGATTATGGAATTGATGAATGTGAATCCTGGTTCCTGGTTCCTGGTTGTGGAAATGTGAACATGTGCAATTGATTTTCTTGTGTTAAGATAACCCATATTTTACCATTTTTTTATATAAGACAACCTAAAACATGTCTTAAAATTTAAAGAATTGCGGCAAATTTTTTTCTATTTCAGCTAACCATGACTGTTTGACCCTTTTCATCAAACCAATTTCCTTTTTTAGCACTTTTTCTTGGGGTGTAGTAAAATATGACAAAAGGAAATTATAAATCAACTCACCTTTATTCCTGGATTAACAACACTCGTCAAAAAGACCAACAAATACGCTGTCCAAAATATACGACGATTCTTATTAGACATAAACGAGGAACATATCGTTGAACCAAGAACACAACCTTGTGTAAAGCAAAGGAAAAATAATTTCCTTATACTTAGACCCATTAATGTGAATACGGCCATTTGTAGGAAACTGTAGATGTAATGAAGACTGCGATAATTGCATGTATTCTCATCATCGTCATAATCAGTGTCTGACGAATCGTTAACATCCTTTGTCAATGGTTGACGTGACGCCTTGGAAGCTGTTGATTTTTTACCATTAAGGGACGGATTTTCTTTTTCTTCCGAATTTGTATTTGTGATGTTTGGCGAAGTTGAGTCTGTGGCATTGTCATCGTTCTCCTCCTTGCGGTTATTTGTGGATTTATGATTGTTTTCATGTCTTTTATTATTACGATTATCAGATTCAGGATCATCGGAATTATCGTTATTGCCATGATGACCCTCCCCATCATTTTCGATTTTCTTCTCTTGCTGCTGTTCACGTTGTTCGTGAATTTGTTCTTTTAGTTTATTAATGTCATTTAAAAATTCTGAACGTTCATCGGTTTTGTCTTTTTTATGTTTTGTCTTCTCTTTTTTATAACGCTCATAGTCATAATCACATTTGGCCAGTATCTCAAAACATTCGTTAAGCCTGGCTTCGGTTTCCTTTTTCGACATATCTGACATACTGATGTGATTCTCTTCAAGAAAATCTTCTAGCACATAATTCTTGGCCCTTTCGATAGCCTCGGTGTTGGGTTCTTTAACTTCAGTAGATTTTCGCCATTTACGAAAGAATCTAGCCATTATGACCACACCATAGAGACAATAGGGTTTAACCACAAGATTTTTGATAAAGCCCCACAATTCATACCAATGCATGCGTTCATATTCAGGATTGCAGGCAGCCAGACTTGTGACAAAATTAACTTTGGCCTGCAATACCCAATGTATGATGAGATCTCGATACAGGCCGTAGGTATTTTCCAAAGGCTTGGCCAAACCAAACATTTCCAGAATATCCATAATGGTACTCTGGGAGCATAATGATATCAATATACCTAGGGGTATGGTTTTAAATAGAAATTCCGCTGTGTTTTCTGTAATGCCAGATGCCGAAGAAGAAAGCGAAAACTCCCCGCTTGCCATTTCCTTTTGTCGATTTAAAGGTTTCTTCAATAATCGAAAGGCTGTTATCATAGAGAGTCCCACAAGAGGACCCAATTGCCAACCAAATAAATATCTATGATTGCCAAATGAATAGTAATAGGCCAGGAAATTTGACATAAGTTGGGATAACACATAGTCCATGGTGAATAAGCCTACCACTCGATCTGGTACATCGGTAATGGACCATGGTAACATTAGTATTAGAATTTGACTAGCGAATATTATGGCAGAAAATTGCCAACACAATAAACTCACAGTGGTCAAGTATATCAACTTCAAAGACTAAAAAAATGATAAAATAAATAGACAAAGAAACATATGTTAAAGGCCGGGTTATGTCACACATACGCGCATCACTACTCACAGTCAGCACAGACATCCTGTACTTTTTGGTCTCTGTCACCCGATGTATGCATATGCAAAGATAAAACATTTGCACAAATATTGCTGGAAATGCAAAATTCTCTCGGGCCATTGGCCTCTCATAGATTTTCGAGGCGAAGCTATGAAACATTATGTAGGACACAACAGCATAAATGCCACCAAAGATATTGCGGCTCAATAGAAGCCCATACATGTAAATTATAAGAACGGTAATGCCACCCAGTAGCCAAACACATTCAAAGTAGAATTGTAAAGCCTGTCCTTCACAGCGACCATGTTCAAGCGTCAGACGTATGTCATCCGAGCGCCAACAGCTTAATAAAGATAAAATACCCAATCTGCTGTTGGAGCGTAATAAATGATAAAGAAATCTGAAACAAAGCATAACATATTAAAAATAACGTAGCTAATGGGGCGAATATGAGGCCAATTAAAAAGACCTTTTTATACTTTCGATATCTGATAAATAAAAAAAAAACACAAAACAACAACAAATACATAAACTCATATGTTTGCTATCTTATGTAGATTAAATTACAACCTACAAACATACTTTTACTTACCCTATTGTTATCTCAGGCAATACATGAAATCTGCTTAATACATTGACGCTATGCGGATACTCAATGGTTGTAACATTCATTAGCTGTTTACAGCCCGTCCAAAAATCTGGAGCTTCAGTTAGGGTCTTATAAAAGCTATGATACAAAGCATCCTCACGCCGAAATAATGACTCTCGTTCCAATTGTGTTAAGTGGGCCATATTGGTACGATTCTCGAACAAATAACGAACATGATGGACATACAGGAAAAAGAAACCTGTACCTGTATGGAAAAACAAAATATAGTCGTTTGAATGTACCCCATCTAGTGTTCCATAAAACTTACCTATTAACGACTGTGCTAACATTAACACCAATTTTGTTTCTTTCATATTGTCCCTTCCTTTCGTTTTCTTATGTTTGAGGTTGTTTACCCTTGACTTCTGTGCTTGATGAGTGTGGTTAGTTTAAGGCCACAATCCAATGCATGAATTTTTGTCTTTTTTATATATAGTACTTATTTCCTATTGTGTTTATTTACTCATTGTGCTATTTGTCGTTTGTCTTCACCCAATTTATTGTGGGGAATTTTAATAAAAATAAATTAATAACTACTTTCCGGTATAACTTTTGCGAAACTCTGACATCTGACATTTAACAGCTGCTTTAATAAGTGTTGACAACACAGTGTATGTTAAGAAAACGTAAAAAACGTAAGGCATGAGGGCAATACAAAAAACGTATGGTATTGTAAGTTCGGTAACGGTGCTCCCATGTTTATTTTAATAATTTACACAATATCTTTAGTTCGCTGGTCTTGTATACTTAGCTTCGATGCTTTGCACATTGGACTTTCCCTGCCAACATTTTTTGAATTTGGGGGCGCTTCTGAGAATCCCCACTACGTCGAAAACAATCATATACGACATCAAAAACTCGTCGGAAAAGCGCCGTCACTATTGAGAAGTTGTTCCACGCCAAGTTACTACGAAAAAGTTTCTCATCAGTGCAATTATTAGGTGCCTATTTAGATCAATTTCGAAGGACACCAATAAGAACCCCTGCAAACTATCGGAAAAAGTACATTTTAAGATAATTGTAGAAGAATCATTGTGGTCAAGTAAAACACGATTGTGTAGATGTTTATTGATTTGATTATACATTTACAATTTCTTATAAATATAACATTTTTCGGTTTATCTCATCACATTTAACATAATTTTTTGCATTAATAAAAGAATGATGTTGAGTTTTAAGTAGCAAGTTACATATTGCATCGTCTATCAGCCAGTTTGGTTATTTTCGATGGAGACAGCGTGCCTGGAAAAATATTTGAAAAACGATCACTTTATTCTATTTGGAAAGTCGAACATTGTTCACCATATACCTTTCACAATTTTAAGCGTAATATCTATGTTTTCAGAACTTCATTTTCGCTTTTATTTAAATAAAATATAACAAGCTGGTTGCGCTTGGCGTTTCACAAAAAATAAAATGGCTCTTCTAACAGTAGTGATGGCAAAATACTTTCATGTACATTTTGTACTTTTTGATATGCTTCCCCCATCACAGTTCGCGATGGTTGTGCTAGCGATGTGGTAGCGATGAGGATGAAATGGAACTTTGAAATGCTGGCAGGGTTGTAGGCTCTGACATCGGTGACACATGTAGATTTTCTCTTTAAAAATATTGGTTTATTATGAAGATCCAGCCCTCGAACCATTTCGTATAGAATTCAATAATTTCGAAATCACATCTACCGTTTCAGTGCACGTATTCGTAGAAACAATATCCTCAAATAGTTTGCCGCAATTATTTGGGTTGATTTTCACATTCTAGAGCGCGTCAGACAGTATCCCTGCCAACATTTTTTGAATTTGGGGGCGCTTCTGAGAATCCCCAGTACGTCGAAAACAATCATATACGATATCAAAAACTCGTCGGAAAAGCGCCGTCACTATTGAGAAGTTGTACCACGCCAAGTTACTACAAAAAGGTTTCGCATGAGTGCAATTATTAGGTGCCTTTATAGATCAATTTAGAACGACGCCAATAAGAGACCCTCCAAACAATCAGAAAAAGCACATTTTAAGATAGTGGTAAAAGAATCATTGTGGTCGAGTAAAACACGTTTGTTTAGATATTTAATAATTTGATTAATTATTTACAAATTCTTAAAAATATAACATTTATACCACTATCACATCACATTTAACATAATTTTTTGCATTAATGATGAGGTAGAGTTACAAGTAGCGAGTTACATGTTGCAGCGTCTATCAGCCAGTGTTTTTATTCGATGGAGGCAGCGTCTCTGTAAAATATTTGAAAAACAATCACTTTATTCCATTTGGGAAATCAAAAATTGTTCACCAATATACCTTTCACAATTTTAAGCGTAAAATCTATGTTTTCAGAACTTTATTGTCGTTTTTATTTAAATAAAATATAACAAGCTGGTTGCGCTTGGCGTTTCACAAAAAATAAAATGGCTTTTGTAAAAGTAGTGATGGCAAAATACATGTATGAAGTACATTTTGTACTTTATGATATGCTGCCCCCCATCACAGTAGGATGGTTGTAGTGACATTTACGAGTCTGTGGTAGCGATGAAGATGAAATGGAACTTTGAAATGCTGGCAGGGAACATACCCATACCCGGTGTATATTCCAAATTAGGCGGGTTCACATTCTAAAATTGAGGTGCTTTTGAGGAAAACTTGTGTTTTGAACTTGATTTTTTATATGGGGAAAACGACGCGTTTTGAAATGCTTATAGAGGGAAAACATTTCAAACCCCAAAACATGCTTGGTGAGAACGCCGTATTAGGTCTGAATATTCTTTTATCTTCAAATAACTCAACAAATAACTAGATATTACATTGTTTTATTTTACTCCAATATTAAATATTGAAAAATCATGCTATATTTAACATCAAAAACACTCGGAAACAATAAAAGAGGAAATTTATTGCGGAAAAAATGATTCGCCTATCGCTATTGATATTCGCTTACCGACATTCGCCATGGTTGTGCGGTATTTGAAACCAAGTTTTGCCACATTAAGTCACCGCACGTAGTAAATTAAGTAACAGCATATTTTGTTTCATACATAGAAGGAAGAAGAAGACGAAAACAAACATATTTCCATGGATTAGAAGCTATGAAAGAGTTTTGTCCACACAAAATTAGCATTACGAGCATAATTTTTTAAAATCTTACGAGTACTAATATTAAACTGGTAGTTCCCGCTTTGACAAAACTTCAAATATGTGTGTGGTCATAGATCTGGATGTTGTGTGCCTAATATGTTTGCATCACTCTGAAGAAATGCACAGCATATTTTCAAACGACGGCGATGGTGATTCTGATGGTATACAAATTGCCCAAAAAATTACAACTTTATCAAAGTTGAAAGTGGAAGCAGATGACGAAAATTTGCCTGACAAAATATGTGATGATTGTTTCAAGGACCTGACGGCAGCATGGAGGTTTCACAAAAATTGTCAAACCGCAATGGCAGTATTTAAAAGTATACTCAATCCATTTGTAAAATCAATGCGTGGATCTCAAAACGAAGACACGAAAAGAAGACATGCAGAAGATCAAGCAGAAAGTGAAGAAAAGGCAAATGTCTCTGTTATTGAATTGGATGGTGGAAGTGTTCACACTGAAGATACAGAAGAAATCTTGGAAGAGCATAGAGACCTAGAAGTCATCGCTTCGGAAGGTGAAAGCATTATCCAAACGGGTAAAATTGGTGAAGATGATACCGAAGACTGCAATTCTACTACTGAAACTGCAGAGGATGATTTAGAAATGGTCGAATTCTATGTAAGTGATGATGGTGGTTTACATGAACTCACTCAAGGAGAATATCTTCAAAATAAAGCAACATCGTCAATAACTCAGAAAAAGCTGGATATGAATACATCGCAATCATCTTTAAGGAAAAAACCTGAACCAGAATCATCAGCGACCGAGCCTACAAAGGCCAATGTGGAAAGCATAAAGTTGAGTAAAACACCTAAAACTTTCGCCAAAACTAATACGAGAAGTCAAGAGAAGATAAAAAATCAATCTATATCGAAACTAAATGTAAAAGACCAATATACTGAAGAAGAACATAATCATCATCAAAAAATAGAAAAACCCATTGTACAATCGGCACGAAAACGTAAAACTCCGGCGGCTGGCAATGTCAAACCAAGGCCACCAAAAATATGTGAAATTTGTGGGAATTCATATCGTTTCCAGCATGCTCTCAATGCACACATGAGACGTCATTATCAAGACAAACCATTCCCTTGCGAAATGTGCGAAAAAGCCTTTGTCTCGAATGTAGAACTTCGCCGTCATATGCGAGTCCATACTGGACTCAAACCCTACGCTTGTCAATATTGCGATAGACGTTTTTCCGATTTCGGATCTCGTATCAAACACGAACGAACCCACACAGGCGAACGCCCTTACGCCTGTACCACTTGTGGTAAATCATTTGCATATCCTCATGTCCTCTCAGTTCATTTGCGAACCCACACGGGCGAAAAGAAATTTCGATGTGAATATTGTTCGAAGGGTTTCACGAAAAAGGCATATTTGCTATCGCATATAGAACAACATCATAGTTTCGCTAAGGAAGGTGTCACATATGAAACGACATTGGATAATGATGAAGGTGGCGATGCCATTTTGGAGGATAATAATGATATGCATGAAATGAAAGATGTGAAGTTTGACGATTGCGTATTTACATCAGAATATGGCGGCGAAACACATGAAATAATACAGGAAGAATGCGATGATGATGAAATATCACATGATGATGGTAGCGATAAGAAAATCGTGGTCCAACAATCACTCCTGCGTCCAAAGATAGAAAGTGGCAATCGCTCGGATTCTGATGTTCAAGAGGTAGAAATCCATCTTGACGAGTATACATTAAGAGTACGTTAGGTCTATGATTTTAATCTGCCCATTATTGTTGTTATACTGGATGAAGTGTGTCTTGTAAATAAAGTGGTAATGAAACAAAACTATGATCCTTGTTAAATCGTTGGGAGTCGACTGACTAGACGAACGGAAGCGTTCGTTTCAGATATGAGAAATTGGCTATTAGAAACACTTTTTGTTATAAGATACTGCGCTCACCGCGACCTAACTTATTTTAGGAATATTTTGGGCTACATTAGTCAACCTTATTCATCGCAGAATATTATGGAGTTTTAGCTTCTTGAAAATTATGTGCACATTTTGTCATTATCGCCTTTTTAGGTTCTTTTGTACAAAATATAATGCATCGCACAATATCAAATTGAGACATTTTCAGCATTGCCGACAAACGAGAGTGCTCCGATTGCCCTTCAAAGCTGTTAAAATTGAATATTTTCATTGTTTTTATCCAAATAAATGTATTGCACAGAAATAGGGGACACACAAGAATGTTATTAATATTTTATTATTTTTATACCCTCCTTTACTCGTAGTAAAAAGTAGCAAAAAAGAGAATTTTTGAAAATCCTCACAGAGTTTTAAATTTGTTAAATGTACAGGAACGAAAATATAGTAAAAATGCCAAATAAAAACAAAAGAAGTATTGTGATTTGAATATTTTTTAAAACATGGAAGCAGGTAAGTTAAATACTTTTATATCGGAATTATTTTGACAAATGACAGATTTTTTTGCAGGTAACTTTGAAATCCTTATTGCGATGGAAAGATTGGATTTTCTCTATATGCAATGTGCAGTAAGCAAATGTGGATAGAAGCTCCAATAAAATTGTTGCTGGAAAAGCTAGAGGAGCATTCTCCCAATGCTGGGAAAATAATTTATTTACGAAATAAAAGGGAGCTATGATTTTGACTGTATTATTAATAGTACTCCTTGTGCAAAATTTGAAATCAAAATAAAGCTCTGTCTTCTAGGACATATAAGTACAGTAATAGCGCATATTATCTGTATCTTATATGGGGTGTTTACCATGTCAATGTCAATTATAAGACGATATAATGATGTCCGTCTGTCTGGTCGGTTCATAATTGCGCGTTTGCCAACTAAAACTAAATTTCATACATCCGAGATGCCCAACTTCCAACGTCAATAGGCCAGCCCGTGAACCCACTAGGGACCTACAAACCCAGATTTGGAATTTTCTCTCTTCGAGGAGCAAAATTTATCTGATCCGGTTGAAATGTGTTTCGTGATGTCAAAATATGGCCTCTAACTATTGGTCCATATCGGTCCATAAGTATATGTACCCCCATACAAACCGATCCCCAGATTCGGTTGAAATTTGGTACGTGATGTCGATAACATATATGGATTCTATCCACCATGCCAAAATTGGCTTATATTGGTCCATAAATATATATAGCCTTCATATATACCAATCTCCAGATATGGATTGTGGAGCCTCTTGGAGATGTAAATATCATCCGATACGGTTGACATTTTGGACATGATATTAATATATGGCTTCTAACCATCATGCAAAAATTGTTATATCCGTGATTTAATCTACGCTGCCAGACAATCTCAATGAAGTCCAATGAAGTCCAGAGTTCCTATTTAGGAGGTATCACTACATTTCCTAGAACGTTTATGTAATTCGGAGAACTTTCCGTTTTCAAATAGTTTAGTTTATTCACCATTCTTAAAGAAAAGTCGGGAAATGGGGAGGTCCCTCTCCCCGTTCGAATATTGAAAAATAAAGTAGAGGATCTTTGTCTATAGGTTACATTTAACCTTTGTGAGAACTTATGTCCAATTTTCTAAAAAATAGGGACCCCCATATTAATTTCATAATTGCATAACCCCACGTCCTCTGTAAATTGCAAGTAAATCGGAGAAGTTTAGTTTTTTAATGTACTAAAAAAAAGACGGGCAAAAGTGCAGTCCCTCTACCCGACCAAATTTCGTAAAATAAAGTAGCTGATCTTTGTGTAGATGCTACCCCCAACCTTCAAATTTCAAGAAAATTGGAGAACTTAAGTCCAATTTTCAAAAAGACAGCCAAGGGGTAGGTTCCCTTCCCCGACCAGATATCAAAAAATGAGGTACCCTATTTTCACAACATGATCATCCTCTATTTTCTTTGAGAATTTAAAGTAAATGGGTTCAGCCGCCTCTGGATATAAGCAATTCGGAGAACTTATGCCCAATTTAAAAACAAAATCGGGCATGGGGAAAGCTCTCTTCCCTGTCCAAATATTAAAAAACTCATGTACCCCATATTAATTTCATAATCCGCACCGCACGTCCTCAAGTAAATTTCAAGTAAATCAGGTTTTTTTAACTGAACTCAAGAAAAAGTCGGGTAAAGGAGAGGTTCCCCGACCAAATAGCGAAAAATAAAGCAGCGGATTTTTGTCTAGAGGCCACGCCTAACGTTCAAGCAAATCGGAGAACTTAAGTTCAATTTGGGAGTCACCGTGGTGCAAGGTTAGCATGCCCGCCTTGCATACACAAGGTCGTGGTTTCGATTCCTGCTTCGACCGAACACCAACAAGTTTTTTTCAGCGTTGGATTATCCCACCTCTGTAATGCTAGTGACATTTCTGAGTGTTTCAAAGCTTCTCTAAGTGTTTTCACTGCAATCTGAAACGCCGTTCGGACTCGGCTCTAAAAAGGAGGTCCCTTGTCATTGAGCCTAACATGGAATCGGGCAGCATTCAGTGATAAGAGGGAAGTTCACCGATGTGGTATCACAATGGACTGAATAGTCTAAGTGAGCCTGATACATCGGGCTGCCACCTAACCTAAGTCCAATTTGGGAGTCACCGTGGTGCAAGGTTAGCATGCCCGCCTTGCACACAAGGTCGTGGGTTCGATTCCTGCTTCGACCGAACACCATAAAGTTTTTTTCAGCGGTGGATTATCCCACCTCAGTAATGCTAGTGACATTTCTGAGTTTTTCAAAGCTTCTCTAAGTGGTTTCACTGCAATCTGAAACTCCGTTTGGACTCGGCTCTAAAAAGGAGGTCCCTAACATGGAATCGGGCAGCATTCAGTGATAAGAGGGAAGTTCACCGATGTGGTATCACAATGGACTGAATAGTCTAGGTGAGCCTGATACATCGGGCTGCCTCCTAACCTAACCTAAGTCCAATATTCAAAAATTTGGCCAAAGTCTCGCTCCCCGACCAGAAAAAAATGAAGTACCCTATTTTCACTACATGATCAAATTCCACGTTCTCTGAAAATTTCAAGTAAATCGATTCAGCCGTTTCGGAGCTTACCCGGGAGAGGGTAGCTCCCCGTCTTACCTCACCCCCCTTGGCTAGGCCAATGAATGAGCCCATTTTGAACTTCGAATGGCGCTAAAGCCACTTTTAGCAGTTTCGAACTCCAATTTATTCCTTCTAAAGGTGGGTAATAAGTTCGAGTTCGGTTTACTTTAAGTGAAGGTAATAAATTAATAAAAAACCGACTGCTGTTTTTGAATAAGAGTGATTTTACTACTAAGGTGAGTATTAAGTTCGATTTTAGCCTCTAAAGTGAAAACTAAATCAGTAAAAAGGCATAAAATTATACATATTTGTTGCAAATGTTATTATAACTTGATGGGGAATAGCCCAAAGCAAATTTTCACAAAGTTTGTACTGGATGGATTTTAAAGAAAAGTAATCGTGAAAAAAATTACGATTTTAGCGGCTACACTCGAACTTAATACCCACCTTTACAGCAAATTCGTCCACATAAAAGTATAGCAATGCATTTACTATAAATTAGCTTTTGAATAAATTAAATACAATGTATTATTTAGTTTTATCGTTTATTTAATTTAATTTGTAACATTTCTAAAAATTCCATTTTGCTTGAATGCCACCACCAAAATCATTGCGATTATGATCAAAGTTTCGGCTACCCTGAGCATAAGCATCTATGGTTCCTCGACCATCTGAGCTAGTAAATAAATTGTGATTGTATTGAATCGTTGCTTCACGACCTTGTTGTTGATCTTGACCATACTCAATGTTGACACTTCCATGTTGGGGAGATCGCACTTGACGTAACAATGGTGCTGAATCAAATTCTTCGGCCCAGATTTCATCCCATTCAATTGGGTTAGATGATACTAGGATAAGGCAAGTTGATAAGAGGACAAACGAAAATTTTAAACTGGACATTTTGCTCTTTTTATGATATAAATTCTGGTTTTGTTTTCTCCCAAATAACAATATTGAATGGTATAATATGGATTGAATTGAAATCATTTATATTGATTGCTATTCACTTTGTTTTTATTTTGGGATTCACCCTCCCCCACTGATAAGTATAGGATCTTTAAAAAATATACATATTTTTGGTTTTTAAATATTTGTTGAAATATTTCAGGGGATTTACAGTATTCCCGGAAGCATTTAGCTGTATTTCCCCCAATGCATTTTTGGTGATTTTTGGGATGATGATGGAAATTCGTTCAAAATTTAGCCCTAGAAAGGGGATTTTTGCCAATATAAAAGAGCTTTGGCTGCAATATGTTTTCTAAACAAATCTTTATTTAAAAATATTCCAGTTATTTATTTAATATTTATATTTTATTTTTATTTATTTAATATCTCAATAATTGTCGAAGAGTTCTCTAAGCATGATATACACTATACTACTATGTATCCATACTAAAAAAATATGACAATTTATGATGATAAATGACAAATAATATGACAAATTTAGATTATATACCTAAATTGTTTACGCAATATAAAATTTCTTTGTAATAAATACATTTTAATGAATCTATGCAGATTGGTACAATTCATGATGTTTTGTCACATTTCGCAAATTATTTCAAAATTTTCTATATAAATAATATTTTGATACAATTTTCTATAGAAATAAAATTTTGGCAAACATTTTCTATAGAAATAAAATTTTGGCAAACATTTTCTATAGAAATAAAATTTTGACAAAATTTTCTATAGAAATAAAATTTTCACAAAATTTTCTATAGAAATAAAATTTTGACAAAATTTTCTATAGAAATAAAATTTTCATAAAATTTTCTATAGAAATAAAATTTTGACAAAATTTTCTATAGAAATAAAATTTTGATACAATTCTCTATAAAAATAAAATTTTCTATAGAGATAAAATGTTGACAAAATTTTCTATAGAAATAAAATTTTGGCAAAATTTTCTATAGAAATACAACTTACACAAAATGTTCTAGAGAAATAAAATTTTGACAAAATTTTCTATAGAAATACAATTATACAAAATGCTCTATAGAAATAAAATTTTGACAAAATTTTCTATAAAAATAAAATTTTTACAAAATTTTCTATAGAAATTAAATTTTGAAAATATTTTCTATAGAAATAAAATTTTGACAAAATTTTTTATAGAAATAAAATTTTGGCAAACATTTTCTATAGAAATTAAATTTTGACAAAATTTTCTATAGAAATAAAATTTTCACAAAATTTTCTATAGAAATAAAATTTTCACAAAATTTTCTATAGAAATAAAATTTTCACAAAATTTTCTATAGAAATAACATTTTGACAAAATTTGGAATAGAAATAAAATTTTGACAAAATTTTTTATAGAAATAAAATTTGGACAAAATGTTTTCTATAGAAATAAAATTTTTATATTTCATGTTAGCCTGATACCGAAACAGGCAATTGACGTCCAAATGCATTATATGAAAGGTTCATTCGCCCGAACCGAAACATGCACAGTCCAGGCGTGTATAGATTTGTATCTGGCGTTTTCTTTTCAATGGCTCTATTAACCATGTTCCTTAATCTATCTGTCCATTAAGCTCGAAAAATAATTGTATAATTAGAAATAAAATTTTGGCAAACATTTTCTATAGAAATAAAATTTTAACAAAATTTTCTATAGAAATAAACTTTTCACAAAATTTTCTATAGAAATAAAATTTTGACAAAATTTTCTATAGAGATACAATTTACACAAAATGTTCTATAGAAATAAAATTTTGACAAAATTTTCTATAGAAATAAAATTTTGACAAAATTTTCTATAGAAATAAAATTTTGATACAATTCTCTATAAAAATAAAATTTTCTATAGAGATAAAATGTTGACAAAATTTTCTATAGAAATAAAATTTTGGCAAAATTTTCTATAGAAATACAATTTACACAAAATGTTCTAGAGAAATAAAATTTTGACAAAATTTTCTATAGAAATACAATTATACAAAATGTTCTATAGAAATAAAATTTTTACAAAATTTTCTATAGAAATTAAATTTTGAAAATATTTTCTATAGAAATAAAATTTTGACAAAATTTTCTATAGAAATAAAATTTTGGCAAACATTTTCTATAGAAATAAAATTTTGACAAAATTTTCTATAGAAATAAAATTTTCACAAAATTTTCTATAGAAATAAAATTTGGACAAAATTTTCTATAGAAATAAAATTTTGACAAAATTTTTTATAGAAATAAAATTTGGAAAAAATATTTTCTATAGAAATAAAATTTGGACAAAATGTTTTCTATAGAAATAAAATTTTTATATTTCATGTTAGCCTGATACCGAAACAGGCAATTGACGTCCAAATGCATTATATGAAAGGTTCATTCGCCCGAACCGAAACATGTACAGTCCAGGCGTGTATAGATTTGTATCTGGCGTTTTCTTTTCAATGGCTCTATTAACCATGTTCCTTAATCTATCTGTCCATAAAGCTCGAAAAATAATTGTATAATTAGATATAATGCATTTGGACGTCAATTGCCTGTTTCGGTATCAGGCTAACATGAAATATAATAAGCAACGATGAGCCCGTCGTAAAACTAGGAAAAACACGACTAATGTACGCGTTAGAATTGTTGTTGTATCCTGGAAACCAGTTTCTGTAAGTTGTCACATGTTGTTGTAGTTGACTGTAGAAACAATAAGCATTGTTCCACTGTTCACCACTTAGGTGAATTCTAACAAATTAGCTTTCCAAGAATAAATTTCGTGTTGTTGCATTACTATGTAACAAAACGAAATAAAAATAAGATTAAGGGACTTGTAAGTTATATGAAAAGATGATGTACAGTGGGAGAAAAGATGATTCAATTTGTAAGAGGTAAATTCCCAAATGTTTTCTCCATAAGGATTTAGCATAAAGGGCCTAAAATTGAGTTATCTCTCCCAGCCAGATCTATACTAAAGTCTGTGGAAAGGTTCATTCGCCCGAACCGAAACATGTACAGTCCCGGCGTGTATAGATTTGTATCTGGCGTTTTCTTTTCAATGGCTCTATTAACCATGTTCCTTAATCTATCTGTCCATAAAGCTCGAAAAATAATTGTATAATTAGAAATAAAATTTTGACAAAATTTTCTATAGAAATAAAATGTTAACAACATTTTCTATAGAAATAAAATTTTGACAAAATTTAGACATAAAATATTGACAAATTTTTCTATAGAAAGTTGGCCAAATCTAACTTTCTAGAGTACATATTATACGTGCAAAAAATCATCGAAATCGGTTCAGATTTAGCTATAGCTCCCATATATATGTATCGCCCGATTTTTACAAATATGGCCATAATATTTTTATACCCACCACCATAGAATGGTGACGGGGGTATAATAAGTTTGTCATTCCGTTTGTAACACATCGAAATATCGATTTCCGACTATATAAAGTATATATATTCTTGATCAGGGAGAAATTCTAAGACGATATAACGATGTCCGTCTGTCCGTCTGTCTGTCTGTCTGTCTGTTGTAATCACGCTACAGTCTTCAATAATGAAGCAATCGTGCTGAAATTTTGCACAAACTCGTCTTTTGTCTGCAGGCAGGTCAAGTTCGAAGATGGGCTATATCGGTCCAGGTTTTGATATAGTCCCCATATAAACCGACCTCCCGATTTGGGGTCTTGGGCTTATAGAAATCGTAGTTTTTATCCAATTTGCCTGAAATTTGAAATCTAGAGATATTTTATGACCATAAAGAGGTGTGCCAAAAATGGTGCGTATCGGTCCATGTTTTGGTATAGCCCCCATAAGACCGATCTCCCGATTTTACTTCTTGGGCTTATAGAAACCGCAGTTTTTATTCAATTTACCTGAAATCGGAAATCTAGAGGTATTGTAGGACCACATATACGTGTGCCAAAAATTGTGAGTATCGGTCCATATTTTGGTATAGCCCCCATATAGACCGATCTCCCGATTTTACTTCTTGGGCTTATAGTAACCGCAGTTTTTATTCAATTTACCTGAAATTGGAAATCTAGAAGTATTGTAGGACCACAAATACGTGTGCCAAAAATTGTGAGTATCGGTCCATATTTTGGTATAGCCGCCATATAGACCGATTTCCCGATTTCACTTCTTGGGCTTCTAGAAACCGAAGTTTTTATCCTGTTTGCCTGAAATTTGAAATCTAGAGGTATTTTCGGGTCATAAGGAGGTGTGCCGAAAACGGTGAGTATCGTTCCATATTTTAGTATAGCCCCCATAAGAACGATCTCCCGATTTAACTCCTTGGGTTTCTAGAAACCGTAGTTTTTATCTGATTTGCCTGAAATTGTAAATATTATGGTATTTTAGGCTCACAAAAACGTGTATCGGATTAAGTTTTTATCGGTCCATTTGGTAATGCCTCCATAAAGACCGACTTCACTTCTTGAGGGTGTAGAAGGCACACGGATCATGAAAATTGCTTGAAACTCAATGTAAAATTTCCTGATTTTACTTCTACGGATTTAAGATTTCAAATCAAGACGTTATTTTATAATTTTCTTGCACACTTACAAGAGATGTTAATGATTCCTCTAAAACTCAAACAAAAATAGTTCTTATAAATCCAGAATCTGATATAGTCCTCATAGGTGAAATCTTTAAATTTATCTTCGGGAAGTGTCCTCAAGTCCTCAAGCCCTCCTGAAATTTCAAAGGAAACCCTAATATTTGGTTCATGGTGGTGGGTATTTAAGAGTCGGCCCGGCCGAACTTAGTGCTGTATATACTTGTTTTATTTAATATGGACATTAGACTTTATAGAAAATATGGTATTTTATAGGATGACCTGTTGGCTTAGAAAAATATTTTTTCAGGCTGAATTAGTATATGTGTTTTCGACAGGAAATGGAAAATGTATACTGTAAAATCAGATGGTGTGGATCTTTAATGCAAGTAAATTGCCAAACTGTTTTGACACATTTCTAAATCCGATTTCTTTCAGTGTTCTTGTTAATGCTCTAAAAGAAGATATTTCCTTTAGGGAGATCCCCTTAAAATCATCCATAATACATTACTCAAATAATAAAATTTTCACATCTGTTCAGATCATAACGTTATCACCAAAAACCCTCATAATACCGATAAGAGTGTGATTCCCATGAAAGATGAAATAGACTATATAAGAGTTTTAGTAGGGGATAAAGCAGTCAGTCACAAAGCTTTCCAACCAACGAATAAATACTTTTGCAAAAGAAAATCCATCTTCAAGAATATATTATAAAATGTTGTCATTAAAGTTTGTCCTTTTTATGGCATCGTGTGTTATCATGGTTGCTTCCTCTCCTGTACAGATTTTGGAGGAATCTAATCTTATTTATGGTATTCCTGGAGAAATAGAAATAGTTCCCTTATCACGTCATGTTCGATCTCCTCAACATGGTAGCGTACAGATAGACTACACCAAAGATCAACGTGGACGTGAAGCTTCGGTTCAATACAATCACAATTTGTATACCAGTAAGAATGGCCGTGGTTCCATAGATGCCTATGCCCAAGGTAGCCGAAACTTTGATCATAATCGTAATAATTTTGGTGGTGGTATCCAAGGAAAATGGAGATTTTGAATGCTTTCTTGAGGTGATAGTATTTAAGAGGACTTGCTATAAGGCGCCTTTTAAATGTACATACTCGTATAAAATAATAAAAATAGGAAAAAGTTTACACTCAATAAAATTAAAAAAAAATCCTATTTAATTTTTGTTATTTCTGCAAGTTATACATATGTATGTATATGATGGTTGGTCGTTAACGAAACACGAAAAACCAATTTTTGGATGGGTTAAATTGAAAAAAAAAAACAAGTAAGTAAAGTAGAAAGTCGGGCGGGGCCGACTATATCATACCCTAAACCACCATTACAGAATTAGTAATCATAAGCATTTGTGGGGTAACATATAGGTCTGGGAGATAAACCGCAGTTACATATTTAAGAAAATTAAGGGGTACATATCTATGGGAGCTTTATGTCAATCTGACTATAGCTCATAGTCAATGTTGCCAGGGAAAATGTTCGGTTTACCCTACAAGTACAAAAAAAGTTCCCTACTTTCCCATACATTCCCAAACAATTTTCCCTACTATATTTTTCGTTAAATTTAAAAAATTTTACAAAACAACAAGAATATACAGAACTAAGTTCGGCCGGGCCGAATCTTAAATACCCACCACCATGAACCAAATATTAGGGTTTCCTTTGAAATTTAAGGAGGGCTTGAGGACACTTCCCGAAGATAAATTTAAAGATTTCACCTATGAGGACTATATCAGATTCTGGATTTATAAGAACCATTTTTGTTTGAGTTTTAGAGGAATCATTAACATCTCTTGTAAGTGTGCAAGAAAATTATAAAATAACGTCTTGATTTGAAATCTTAAATCTGTAGAAGTAAAATCTGGAAATTTTACATTGAGTTTCAAGCAATTTTCATGATCAGTGCGCCTTCTATACCCTCAAGAAGTGAAGTCGGTCTATATGGAGGCATTACCAAATGGACCGATAAAAACTTAATCCGATACACGTTTTTGTGAGCCTAAAATACCAAAATATTTACAATTTCAGGCAAATCAGATAAAAATTACGGTTTCTAGAAACCCAAGGAGTTAAATCGGGAGATAGTTTTTATGGGGGCTATACTAAACTATGGACCGATACTCACCGTTTTCGGCAACCTCTTTATCGTCATAAAATACCTCTAGATTTCCAATTTCAGGCAAATTGGATAAAAACTACAGATTTTAGACGGCCAAGAAGCAAAAACTGGAGATCGCTCTATATGGGGCTATACCAAAACATGGACCGATACTCGCCATTTTCGGCACACCTCTTTTTGGCCGCTACTCACAATTTTTGGCACACGTATTTGTGGTCCTACAATACCTCTAGATTTCCAATTTCAGGTAAATTGAATAAAAACTGCGGTTTCTATAAGCCCAAGAAGTAAAATCGGGAGATCGGTCTATATGGGGGCTATACCAAAACATGGACCGATACCCACCATTTTTGGCATACCTCGTTATGGTCATAAAATACCTCTAGATTTCAAATTTCAGGCAAATTTGATAAAAACTACGATTTCTATAAGCCCAAGACCCCAAATCGGGAGGTCGGTTTATATGGGGACTATATCAAAACCTGGACCGATATAGCCCATCTTCGAACTTGACCTGCCTGCAGACAAAAGACGAGTTTGTGCAAAATTTTAGCACGATTGCTTCATTATTGAAGACTGTAGCGTGATTACAACAGACAGACAGACAGACGGACAGACGGACATCGTTATATCGTCTTAGAATTTCTCCCTTATCAAGAATATATATACTTTATATAGTCGGAAATCGATATTTCGATGTGTTACAAACGGAATGACAAACTTATTATACCCCCGTCACCATTCTATGGTGGTGGGTATAAAAATGGTTCTAAGTACTTCATTATCTTAAAACATGAATATGCAACGTATATAACTTAGAATATAAATTTGTATTACCACCACGGTTGCCACAGTTGGTAGAATTCTACCCAAATTAGTAACCTTGTTTGTTAAATCTCTATAAAAAAAAATTTTTGGAAAAAGTTTCTATAAACAAAATTTTTGTGAGGTAATTTTTTCTATAGAAATAAAATTTCGACAATAAATTCTATAGAAATAAAATTTTGAGAAAAAATTCCACAGGAATAAAATTTTGAGAAAATTTTTTATATAAATAATATTTTGAAAAAAAAAATTCTATAGAAATACAATTTTGACAAAATGTTCTATAGAAATAAAATGTTGACAAAATTTTCTACAGGAATAAAGTTAACCACACATTATTAAAGATCAAGCCTTGTCGGCTTCTAATTTCCTCCTCTAGAGCCACCAAAATGTAAAAATTATTACAAATTATGTTGAGTGAAAATGTCCTACATTGTGGCCCTACGTCCCTACAAGACGCTAAATATTAGAAAAACCCTACATATAGGGAATTTCCCCTACTTCTAGCAACACTGGCTGTGTGGATATTGCGCCTACGGAGTTAGTATGCCACTAATATTGAGCCCATTATTAAAAAAGAGAAAATCGTTAAATTAGTGTGGGTAATAAATACAAATTTCTAAAAATCGAGCAATATTCTTATGTACTTGTAGCTCACAAGTACGTATAAGTACGATCGGCTAGTACATCAAAATTTGAAATTTGAGTAACATTGGTTAATAAATAAGAGTATTATGGCCAAATTTGGGAAAATAGAGCGATGCATATATATGGAAGCTATATCTAAATTTGAACCAAATTGCATAATATTTTGCGGGTTTGATTAATACCACAAAAGGTTACCTCGTGCAAGATTTGAGTAAGATCAGTTAAGAAATGAGGCCTGTATGGTCAAACATAAGGTTCTCAGGGGCGAATTTTTCAAAATCGGGTGATACATATATGGGAGCTATATCTACATCTGAATCGATTTCGATGAAATTTTGCACATATAGTTAGTACTATAGAGGACTAAATCTAGCAAACTTTTAGTAAGATCGGTTAATAAATAAGGGTTCTATGGCCAAATTTGGGAAAATCGGGCTATACATATATATGGGAGCTATATCTAAATCTGAACCGATTTCGATGATTTTTTGCACATATAGTAAGTGCTATAGAAGACTACATTTAGCCAAATTTGGGTCAGATCGGTTGATAAATAAGGGTTTTATGGCCAAATTTACAAAAATCGGACGGTACCTATATATAGGAGCTATATCTAAATCTGAACCGATTTCGATGATTTTTGCACATGTAGTAAGTGCTATAGAAGACTACATTTTGCCAAATTTGGGTGAGATAGGTTGATAAATAAGGGTTTTGTGGCCAAATTTGGGAAAATCGGGCGATACATATATATGGGAGCTATATCTAAATCTGAACCGATTTCGATGATTTTTTGCACATGTAGTAAGTGCTATAGAAGACTACATTTAGCCAAATTTGGGTGAGATAGGTTGATAAATAAGGGTTTTGTGGCCAAATTTGGGAAAATCTGGCGATACATATATATGGGAGCTATATCTAAATCTGAACCGATTTGGATGACATTTTGCAGACTTGAAGGGCGATGGAAAAGATTACTTTTCGCCAAATTTGGTGACGATGCGTTTGCAAAAACGCGCAACGTGACGCCATTTGTCGAAATCGGGCGAAACATATATATGGGAGCTATATCTAAATTTGATCCGATTTCTTCCAAATTCAATAGCGTTCGTCCTTGTGCCCAAAAAACTCCCTGTACCAAATTTCATCAAAATCGGTTAATAATTGCGACCGGAATCCTGTGAACAACAAATACATGGACAGACGGACGGACGGACGGACACCAAGCGCTAGATCGAGGTGATTCTGAGTCGATCGGTATATATTTTATGGGGTCTAAAATCAATATTTCTGGTAGGCACATTTTTTGGCCGATCAAACTTATTATACCCAAACCACTATGTGGTTTAGGGTATAATATATATATATATATATATATATATATATATATATATATATATATATATATATATATATATATATATATATATATATATATATATATATATATATATATATATATATATATATATATATATATATATATAAACAAGAATAAGAAAAATTATGTACTATTGTTTAAGAAAATTGCATATTTTCAAGAAAAAATAGAGTTCAAGATGTTTAAAGCTTCTTTATTGCTATACAAAGTTTAATACAGGCACCGTTTAAGCAAAATTTACTCATTTTAGAAATTTATGAATTATGTTATGAGAATTTTGTACAATTGTGTACTTGATTTCATGCCATTAGAGCAAGCAAAAAACTGATTAAAATAAGGGAAATTTTCTCACATTTGACACTATTATAATTATAACTAAACTCAATTAAATTTCATGATCAAAATTTACACAGGTACATAACTTTTGACTTTTTTTGAGGGTAGATTCGGCAATATCCTTTTATGGTCACATTGCTCGGAAATCAATCTTTCATTCAATCGATTTTTTTTTTGTAAAAAAATCGAAGTCGAAACTTCAAATTTAATTAATTTCCTTTTTCTTATGTTTTTTTAACATTTTCCCGATTTCCCAACATTTTAGGTTAGGTTAGGTTAGGTGGCAGCCCGATGTATCAGGCTCACTTAGACTATTCAGTCCATTGTGATACCACATTGGTGAACTTCTCTCTTATTACTGAGTGCTGCCCGATTCCA
Organism: Haematobia irritans; assembly: GCF_050003625.1. Lineage (NCBI taxonomy): Eukaryota > Metazoa > Arthropoda > Insecta > Diptera > Muscidae > Haematobia > Haematobia irritans. The sequence goes on along the minus strand of NC_134399.1, from coordinate 108,354,524 downwards.
TGTTAAGCTCAATGACAAGAGACCTCCTTTTTATAGCCGAGCCCGAACGGCCTTCCACATTGCAGTGAAACCACTTAGAGAGCTTTGAAACCCTCAGAAATGTCACCAGCATTACTGAGGTGGGATAATCCACCGCTGAAAAACTTTTTGGTGTTAGGTCGAAGCAGGAATCGAACCCACGACCTTGTGTATGCAAGGCGGGCATGCTAACCATTGCACCACGGTGGCTCTTCCCAACATTTTAAAATGTCAAAAATATTCGAAAAGTGCAAAAGTCGACTTTTTCAAGCTTATCACTTTGAATAAGTAAAAAAAAAACTTGATAGTGCCCAATTTGACAAATGGAATTTGAAGAACAAAACTGAATAGTAAATTTTGAATAGGAAAGGGAAAGGTTAGATTTAGTGACCCGATATTTCAGGATAACTTAGACTATTCAGTCCATTGTGATACTACAGTGGTGAACTTTTCTCTTCTCACTGGGTGCTGTCTGTCTCCATGTTAAGCTCAAAGATAAGGGACCTCCCTTTTATGGCCGATTCCAAACGCCTTGAAATTGCAATCTAATTGTGGTCCGAAAATGCCTCTACATTTCCAATTTCAGGCAAATCGGTTAAAACTACGATTTCTAGAAGCTCAAGAAGTCAAATCGAGAGATCGGTCTATATGGGGGCTATACCAAAACATGGACCGATACACACCATTTTCGGCACACCTATTTGGGTTACTAAAATACCTATAGATTTCCAATTTCAGGCAAATTTGATAAAAAAAAATTACGGTTTCTAGTAGGGCTGTGGAGTCGAGCCAATTTTGCTTGACTCCGACTCCAGTATTTTTCATCAGCTCGACTCCGACTCCGGGTAATATAACTAATTTGTAGATCTATTGTGGGGGTACCGTAAGTGGATCGATATAAAGTATCGTATTTATTTATGTGTGCAAAAAAGATGTTAATTTCACATTAGATGCCAATTGAACACTATATTTCAAATTTAGGGCAATGTTTAATAAATAAAATTATGATACAAATACCCATCATAATATGAGAAGATACACCCTCAAAAAAAATCGCTTCTTTAACATATGTTCCAAACATATTTTGCAGGAAGCACATATATTATTGGATACTGGCGAAACATTAATATGTTTGTTTTATGTGAACATATTATATGTTTGGAAGCATTTTGAGCCCAAAAATATTATATGCTTGGAAGAATTTTTCCCAAAGACGATTGTGCTCATTGCCTAACATACTTGTAATTTTCGCTTCCACGAAATATTTTAGATCTTGGCACCTTTTTCTGTAATACAAATAATGTTGAAGAAATTATTCACTTTTATATATTTTTTAAATTTTACCTTTCGCCTGCACGGAGAATCGAACCGAGAACCATACAGTTTGTAAGCCAACACACTATCCACTGGGCTACGTAGCTGTTATGGTCACCAGCAGATAATTATCGTTATAAGTTACATTTATATAGCATAGTTTGCAGCGCCCACGAGCCCATGCAAACATAACATTGTTTAACAGAAACATACATTTGTTTGCCACGTGGAGCAGTGGTTAGCATGTCTGCCTTGCATGCAAAGGGTCGTGGGTTCAATCCCTGCTCCGACCGAACACTTTTCTTTTTTTTTTAATTTACACATTTATATTTATACTATATGAAATTTTTATAATGAAACTTCGAAATGTGGGTTATTAAAGATTTATAGTCAGTAACAGTGCTTGATATAAACGAAATTGATAAAATATTATGTTTTTATTGCAAAAATAACAATTTTGTAACAAAAAACTGTTTTTGATACAAAACTTTAAAATTTGTAAGGAATTCAAAGAAGAACGTGGAGTCGAGTATAAACATACATATATAATTTTATAATATAAACATACATTTATTTAGGCGTGAACAGTTTTTTACTAGCATTTAACACCATCGCTCTAAAATACCTTTTATTTTTCTTTAAAAATTCATAAATAAAAAATTCATAAAAATAAACTTTTTAAATTGTTTTAGCTGCAAAACTCGAACTTAATGTCCGCTTTTATATTTGAAGGTGTCCGTCAACTCCTCGTGGACTACTTATTAATAAAGAGGAACTAAACTTTGTTTTTATACATTTTACTGTGTAATTTTTCACTATTTCCTCCTTATTTCATTTTACTGTCCCAACTCTAAAAAGAGTATAGTGCCCTTTCGTTATTTCTATGAAGACCCCTGATTTCTTTTAACGAACCAAGGAAAAAATTGTGCCCATAATGCCAAAATGATAAACAACACATGTCCACACATACATAAAATGCTGCTCTCAAGGTGAAAACATATGCTGTTTGTTTTTCACATGTCTATTCTCTTGGTTCCGAATGTCTATTCTTTTTATTCAAATTAAATAATATTTAGACTTAAGCATATCAAATTTTTTGGCCTTATCATGAAACAGTTTTCCGAAACAACATACAAGCGGTTTCACAGAAATTGTTCTCTTTTGATTCTTTCACTGTGTTATGTTGATATCTTTCGTCAACTCTCCCGGTTTCCATCTCTATTTCTTTCTCTATACTCTCTCTCTGTCGCTTTGAATAAAATATCACAACATATGTATGTTTAGTCGAAATTTGTAAATTATATATGTTTGCATTCACACATATGATTTTTATGAAACATTCATGTCCCAAACATAATATATTCTAACATATTAACATAGATGTCCCAAACATTTAGTGTTAGTTTAGGAACATTACATGTTTGCACTTAAATATATTGTGTTTTAAAATTGTGCCCGAAACACATTTTGTTTATATCGGAACATATGAAAAACATATTTTTCTAAGAGTGTACCAACAGTATATGTATTTGTGGACCAAAATTATTGATACTATCTCAAATCCTTTAAATTTGTTGCGAGCTATATAAAGGTTTATATTCCCATATGCATGAAATTGAATCTGAATCGATTTAGACAAAATTGTATATACTTCTACAAAATCTATGTACTTTAAATTTAAATCTAACGTTATGGGACGTAACACAATTTTAACAAAAAATAAAAATGCAAGGAAAGTCTAATGTCGGGCGGGCCGATTATAATATACTCTGCACAACTTTGTATTTAGATCTACATTTTGATAAAATCTCAAATCAGACTTCTACAAAATCTCGGGCAATATTTGGGATATATTGTTTAGACAATTTCGCAAAAATGCATTTATGATTCATTCATTGAAAAATTTGAAAATTTGAGTCATTTTCGACTTAGCAGTGAGCATACAATTTTGGAAAAATTTTTATCTACACTGTTAGAAAAATATGTTTTTCATATGTTCCGATATAAACAAAATGTGTTTCGGGCACGATTTTAAACCACAATATATTTAAGTGCGAACATGTAATGTTCCTAAACTAACACTAAATGTTTGGGACATCTATGTTAATATGTTAGAATATATTATGTTTGGGGCATGAATGTTTCATAAAAATCATATGTGTGAATACAAACATATATAAATTTACAAATTTCGACTAAACATACATATGTTGTGATATTTTATTCAAAGCGACAGAGAGAGTATAGAGAGAAATAGAGATGGAAACCGGGAGAGTTGACGAAAGATATCAATATAACACAGCAAAAGAGTCAAAAGAGAACAATTTCTGTGAAACCGCTTGTATGTTGTTTCGGAAAACTGTATTATGATAAGGCCAAACATTTGATATGCTTAAGTCTAAATATTATTTAATTTGAATAAAGAGAATGGACATTCGAAACCAAGAGAATAGACATTTGAAAAACAAACAGCATATGTTTTCGCCTTGAGAGCAGCATTTTATGTATGTGTGGATATGTGCTTTGTTTATCATTTTGGCATTATGGGCACAATTTTTTTCTTGGTTCGTTAAAAGAAATCAGGGGTCTTCATAAAAATAGCGAAAGGGCATTATACACTTTTTAGAGTTGGGACAGTAAAATGAAATAAGGAGGAAATAGTGAAAAATTACACAGTAAAATGTAAAAAAAAAACAAACTTTAGTTCCTCTTTAGTAGTCCACGAGGAGTTGACGGACACCATCAAATATAAAAGCGGGCATTAAGTTCGAGTTTTACAGCTAAAACAATTTAAAAAGTTTATTTTCTTTAAAATGAATTATTAAAGAAAAATAAAAGGAATTTTAGAGCGATGGTGTTAAATGCTAGTAAAAAACTGTTCACTCCTAAATAAATGTATGTTTATATTATAAAATTATGTATGTATGTTTATACTCGACTCCACGTTCTTCTTTTGTTAGTTTTTTAATTCCTTCCAAATTTTAAAGTTTTGTCCAAAAACAGTTTTTTATTACAATATTGTTATTTTTGCAATAAAAAATAATATTTTATCCAAAAATCAGTCAATTTCGTTTATATCAAGCACTGTTACTGACTATAAATCTTTAATAACGCACATTTCGAAGTTTCATTAAAAAAAATTAATATAGTATAAATATAAATGTGTAAATTAAAAAAAAAAAAAAAAAAAACAAAAAAAAATGTTCGGTCGGAGCAGGGATTGAACCCACGACCCTTTGCATACAAGGCAGACATGCTAACCACTGCTCCACGTGGCAAACAAATGTATGTTTCTGTTAAATAATGTAATGTTTGCATGGGCTCGTGGGCGCTGCAAACTATGCTATATAAATGTAACTTAAAACGATAATTATCTACTGGTGACTATAACAGCTACGTAGCCCAGTGGATAGTGCGTTGGCTTACAAACTGTATGGTCCTCGGTTCGATTCTCCGTGCAGGCGAAAGGTAAAATTTAAAAAATTTATAAAAGTGAATAATTTCTTCAACATTATTTGTATTACAGAAAAAGGTGCCAATAACTAAAAAATTTGAAAATTACGAGTATGTTAGGGAATGAGCACAATCGTGTTTGGGAAAAATTCTTCCAAGCATATAATATTTTTGGCTCAAAATGCTTCCAAACATATAATATGTTCACATAAAACAAACATATTAATGTTTCGGCAGTATGCAATAATATATGTGCTTCCTGCAAAATATGTTTGGAACATATGTTAAAGAAGCGATTTTTTTTGAGGGTGTAGTAAATAAAATTTTGACTAAATTTTCTATAGAAATAAAATTTTGGCAAAATTTTCTATAGAAATCAAATTTTGACCAAACATATAGAAATGCAATTTTGAATAAAATTTTTATAGAAATAAAAGTTTGAAAAAATTATCAATAGAAATACAATTAAAAACAAAAAAAGTTTTACCAAACAAAATTTTGAAAAATTTTCTATAGAAATAAAATTTTGCAAATTTTTATATAGAAATAAAATTTTCTATAGAAATAAAATTTTGCAAAATATTCTATAGAAACAAAATTTTGACTAAATTTTCTATAGAAATAAAATTTTGACTATATTTTATATAGAAAAAAATATTTCTATAGTAATAAAATTGTGAATACATTTTTTATAGCAGTGAGTATCAGTGAGCATCAGTAAGAAAAACAAGTATATACAGCAGTAAGTTCGGCCGGGCCGAATCTTAAATACCCACCACCATGAACCAAATATTAGGGGTTCCTTTGAAATTTCAGGAGGACTTGAGGACACTTCCCGAAGATAAATGTAAAGATTTCACCTATGAGGACTATATCAGATTCTGGATTTATAAGAACCATTTTTGTTTGAGTTTTAGAGGAATCATTAACATCTCTTGTAAGTGTGCAAGAAAATTATAAAATAAAATTTGAAATCTTAAATCTGTAGAAGTAAAATCTGGAAATTTTACATTGCGTTTCAAGCAATTTTCATGATAAGTGCGCTTTCTACACCCTCAAGAAGTGAAGTCTGTCTATATGGAGGCATTACCAAATGGACCGATAAAAACTTAATCCGATACACGTTTTTGTGAGCCTAAAATACAAGAATATTTACAATTTAAGGCAAATCAGATAAAAACTACGGTTTCTAGAAACCCAAGGAGTTAAATCGGGAGATCGTTCTTATGGGGGCTATACTAAAATATGGACCGATACTCACCGTTTTCGGCATACCTCTTTATGACCCGAAAATACCTCTAGATTTCCAATTTCAGGCAAATAGCATAAAAACTTCGGATTCTAGAAGCCTTAGAAGTAAAATCGGGAAATCGGTCTATATGGAGGCTATACGAAAATATGGACCGATACTCACCATTTTCGGCACACCTCTTTATGGTCCTAAAATACCTCTAGATTTCCAATTTCAGACAAATTGGATAAAAACTACGGTTTCTATAAGCCCAAACCCCAAATCGGGAGGTCGTTTTATATGGGGACCATACCAAAACATGGACCGATACTCACAATTTTTGGCACACATAATTGTGGTCCTAAAATACCTCTAGATTTCCAATTTCAGGCAAATAAGATAAAAACTTCGGATTCTAGAAGCCCAAGAAGTAAAATCGGGAAATCGGTCTGTATGGGGGCTATACCAAAATATGCACCGATACTCACCATTTTCGGCACACCTCTTTATGGTCCTAAAATACCTCTAGATTTCCAATTTCAGACAAATTGGATAAAAACTACGGTTTCTATAAGCCCAAACCCCAAATCGGGAGGTCGTTTTATATGGGGACCATACCAAAACATGGACCGATACTCACAATTTTTGGCACACGTATTTGTGGTCCTACAATACCTCTAGATTTCCAATTTCAGGTAAATTGAATAAAAACTGCGGTTTCTATAAGCCCAAGAAGTAAAATCGGGAGATAGGTCTATATGGGGGCTATACCAAAATATGGACCGATACTCACAATTTTTGGCACACGTATTTTTGGTCCTACAATACCTCTAGATTTCCAATTTCAGGTAAATTGAATAAAAACTGCGGTTTCTATAAGCCCAAGAAGTAAAATCGGGAGATCGGTCTATATGGGGGCTATACCAAAACATGGACCGATACTCACTATTTTTGGCACACCTCTTTATGGTCATAAAATACCTCTAGATTTCAAATTTCAGGCAAATTGGATAAAAACTACGATTTCTATAAGCCCAAGACCCCAAATCAGGAGGTCGGTTTATATGGGGACTATATCAAAACCTGGACCGATATAGCCCATCTTCGAACTTGACCTGCCTGCAGACAAAGGACGAGTTTGTGCAAAATTTCAGCACGATTGCTTCATTATTGAAGACTGTAGCGTGATTACAACAGACAGACAGACAGACGGACATCGTTATATCGTCTTAGAATTTCTCCCTGATCAAGAATATATATACTTTATATAGTCGGAAATCGATATTTCGATGTGTTACAAACGGAATGACAAACTTATTATACCCCCGTCACCATTCTATGGTGGTGGGTATAAAAATTTGAGAAAATTTGCTATAGAAATAAAATTTGACAATTTTTTCTTATAGAAATAAAATTTTGAAAAAATTATCAATAAAAATACAATTTTAGAAATTTTGGTGTAGTAAATAAAATTCTGCAAAATATTCTACAGAAACAAAATTTTGATAAATTTTCTATAGAAATAAAATTTTGACAAAATTTTCTATAGAAATAAAATTTTGAAAAAATTATCAATGAAAATACAATTTTAGAAAAAATTTTGGTGTAGTAAATAAAATTCTGCAAAATATTCTACAGAAACAAAATTTTGACTAAGTTTTCTATAGAAATAAAATTTTGACAAAATTTTCTAAGAAAAAAATTTATTACTATAAAATTTTTGCAAAATTTTCTATAGAAATAAAATTTTGACCAAATTTTCTAATAAAAAAATCTATTACTATAAAATTTTCTAAACTTAAATTTTTATAGAAATAAAATTATCAATAGAAATAAAATGTTGAAAAAATTTTTGTGTAACAAACAAAATTTTGCAAAATTTTCTATAGAAATAAAATTTTGCAAAATATTCTATAGAAATAAAATTTTGCTTAATTTTCTATAGAAAAAAAATATTTCTATAGTAATAAAATTTTGAATAAATTTTTTATAGAAATAAAATTTTGACAAAATTTGCTATAGAAATAAAATTTTGACAAAACTTTCTATAGAAATAACATTTTGACAAAATTTTCTATAAAAAAACAACTTTGAAAAAATTGTCTGTCAATATTCCACATATGTATATGAACTTAAAATAAAATTAAAAAAAAAATAATTTCGATTGTTCGAAATATTTCAAATAAATTGATATGGGCATTAAAATGGATCGATCCAGCCCATCTGCTAGTCTAACATTCTAGGAAACATAAAAAGATAGCCGTAATTGGAAGTTGATTTGCTTTTACAATCATGCTGTATAACGCAATGGAAACTAATTTGCGTAAAAACTTGCTTAGTTACAAAAATGTGAAGTGTTATAAAAAATTTGGTTTAGTCGGAGTTGAAGTCGAGCAAAATTTTTACGACTCCGACTCCAGCAAAATCTTCAGACTCCGACTCTAAGACTCCGACTCCGGCTCCACACCCCTGGTTTCTAGAAGTCCAAGATCCCAAATCGGAGGGGTCGGTTTATATGGTCCCAAACAACCCATCTTCGAACTTGAAAAGCAGATTTATCGAGTTTTGTCGTACACAAAATTTACTACGAAATTCAAAAGACAATTTATTAAAATGATGAAAGTCGCTATTTTTTTGAAAAAGTTAATTTTTTGACTATTCCCAAATTTGTAAACACCGAAATTTTACAAATAGGAAATAGTCGACTTTTGGAAAAAAGTAGATTTTCGGCAACTTATCTAAATTTTGAAAAAGTGAAAAAATTTAATTATAGAATTTTATATTTAATAGTTCGATAAGTAAGAGGTTATCGACAAAATAAAAAATCGATTTTGAATTGGGAGGTGAATGCAAAGTAAATCATTTAATCAAAAAAAGTTTGAAATTCTCCTAAAAGTGAGGTGTGGTGCACACAGACCTCGGGGAATAAACGTTATACAGATTTCAAAACCGATGGCTCCAAATTTGATGGACAATTGCTTGTCGGAGTATATTCAAATCTATCAACGTGATGGCTGAGCAGTATTCACCTAAAGGGTGATACGGTCAAAATTTGGTCAATATAAACTTGACGTATTTCTTTCAATTTTGCATTTAAAAAACCTGAACACCCCTAATTTTGAAGGTGTGTGTGTGTAGAATGTTGCTCCTATTTTGATTTTGGAATTCACTCTTCAGTTGTCAAAATGCCGTCCAAGCAAGAAGAGCAGCGTATCAAAATTTTGCTCGCGCATCGCGAAAATCCCAGCTACTCGCACGCAAAGCTGGCAAAATCGTTAAAAGTTGTCAAATCAACCGTTACAAATGTAATTAAAGTGTTTGGGGAACGTTTGTCGACAGCCAGGAAGTCTGGATCGGGGGGAAATCGAAAACCGGAAGCAGCTGAGACGACAAAAAAAGTGGCGGGTAGTTTCAAGCGAAACGGGAGCCACCGTGGTGCAATGGTTAGCATGCCCGCTTGCATACGCAAGGTCGTGGGTTCGATTCCTGCTTCGACCGAACACCAAAAAGTTTTTCAGCGGTGGATTATCTCACCTCAGTAATGCTGGTGACATTTCTGAGGGTTTCAAAGCTTCTCTAAGTGGTTTCACTGTAATGTAGAACGCCGTTCGGACTCGGCTATAAAAAGGAGGTCCCTTGTCATTGAGCTTAACATGGAATCGGGCAGCACTCAGTGATAAGAGAGAAGTTCACCAATGTGGTATGACAATGGACTGAATAGTCTAAGTGAGCCTGATACATCGGGCTGCCACCTAACCTAACCTAACCTCTCTCTCCGAGATGCCGCAAATAAGTTGGGTGTATCGTCTACAACCGTGCATCGAGCCAAAAAAACGAGCCGGACTATCGACTTACAAGAAGGTAGTGACTCCAAATCGCGATGATAAACAAAATACGATGGCCAAAGCGCGATCCCGGCGGCTGTACACGACGATGCTGACGAAGTTTGACTGCGTGGTAATGGACGACGAAACCTACGTCAAAGCCGACTACAAGCAGCTTCCGGGACAGGAGTTTTATAAGGCAAAAGGAAGGGGAAAGGTAGCAGATATTTTCAAGCGCATAAAACAGTCAAAGTTCGCAAAGAAATATCTGGTTTGGCAAGCCATCTGTACCTGTGGCTTGAAAAGCAGCATTTTCATAGCTTCCTGGACTGTCAACCAAGAAATTTACGTGAAAGAGTATTTGAATAAACGTCTGCTGCCTTTCCTTAAGAAACACGGTTGTTCCGTACTGTTTTGGCCGGATTTGGCATCTTGCCATTACGGTAAAAATGCCATGGAGTGGTACGCCGCCAACAACGTGCAGGTGGTTCCCAAGGACAAGAACCCTCCCAACACGTCAGAGCTCCGCCCAATTGAGAAATACTGGGCTATTGTCAAGCGGAACCTAAAGAAGACCAAAAAAACTGCTAAGGACGAGCAGCAGTTCAAGGCAAACTGGCTTTCTGCGGCGAAGAAGGTGGACAAGGTGGCTGTACAAAATCTGATGGCAGGTGTCAAGCGTTAGGCCCGGCAATTCGGATTTGGAAAAGCGAAAGCCTAACTGAATATTTTTCCTGAATTTTATACTAATTGAACTTGAAAAAGAAATTTAATTGGATTTTTTAAATAAACGATTTCATCGATTTACACGCGTTTTCCCTTGACCACATTTTGACCGTATCACCCTTTATGGGGGCTATATACAATTATGAGCTTGATATGGACCAATTTTTGTGTGATTGGAAATCGATTTATCTGAGGGATATATATAACTATAGACCGATATGGACCTAGTTAGGCATGGTTGTTAACGGCCATATACTAGCACAATGTACAAAATTTCAACTCACTCGGATGAAATTTGCTCCTCCAAGAGGATCCAAAACCAAATCTCGGGATCGGTTTATATGGGGCTATATATGATTATGGACTGATATGGACCACTTTTGGCATGGTTGTTAAATATCATATACTATCACCACGTACCAAATTTCAAGCAGATCGGATGAATTTTGCTTCTCCAAAAGGCACCGGAGGTCAAATCTGGGGATCGGTTTATATGGGAACTATATATAATTATGGACTGATAGGAACCAATTCCTGCATGGTTGTTGGATACCATATACTAACATCACGTACCAAATTTCAACCGAATGGGAAGAATTTTGCTCTTCCAACGGGCTCTGGGAGTCAAATCTGGGGATCGGTTTATATGGGGCCTATATATAAGTATGGACCGATACCGACCAATATTTGCATGGGAGTTTGAGGCCATATATTAACACCACGTACCAAATTTCAACTGAATCAGATGAATTTTGGTCTTCCAAGAGGATCCGAAGGTCAAATCTGGTGATCGGTTTATATATAATTATGGACCGATGTGGACCAATTTTTGCATGGTTGTTAGAGACCCTATACTAACACCATTTACCAAATTTCAGCCGGATCGGATGAAATTTGCTTCTCTTAGAGGCCTCGCAAGGCAAATCGGGGGATCGGTTTATATGGGGGCTATATATAATTATGGACCGATGTGGACCAATTTTTGCATGGTTGTTAGAGATCATATGCTGACACCATGTACCAAATTTCAGCCGGATCGGATGAAATTTGCTTCTCTTAGAGGATCGGCAAGCCAAATTTGGGGGTCCGTTTATATGGGGGCTATACGTAAAAGTGGACCGATATGGCCCATTTGCAATACCATCCGACCTACATCAATAACAACTACTTGTGTCAAGTTTCAAGTCGATAGCTTGTTTCGTTCGGAAGTTAGCGTGATTTCAACAGACGGACGGACGGACGGACGGACGGACATGCTCATATCGACTCAGAATTTCACCACGACCCAGAATATACAGTCTGTCAAGAAAGTCTTTTGACATTGCCAACTATTTCAAATCCAAAAAAAAAAATTGAAATATTATATATTTTATTAAATTTTTAATTCTGTGTACGTATGTATACTTTGCAAAATACATAATAAAATATTATTTTAAAATTTCATTATATTTAATTTTGGAACAAAACATAATTTTGATCCCATTGTCAAAACACTTTGTTGACAAACTGTATATACTTTATGGGGTCTTAGAGCAATATTTCGATATGTTACAAACGGAATGACAAAGTTAATATACCCCCCATCCTATGGTGGAGGGTATAAAAATAATTAACAACAAGCACTATAGGTATTCCACTGATCGTTTATACGAAGAAACTGGATATGAAAATCTTACGGAAAATCACACACAGCTATTTCACAAAAATTTGAGTTGTACTTATCAACTGATAAGAGAATGTAAGGAATTATCCTAGAAATATTTATGGAAAAAGAAAATCATCAAATAGGAAACAGGCTGTTTAAGAATGATTACCACATTTGGTAACTATGCTATAAACTCAAACGTTTCCAAAATATTTGAATTACATCTATTAACTATCAAATAAAGGGTTTTCCTATTTTCCCTTTAAGATTTTTCTTTAGAAAACAATAAATTTAATACAATATTCTATGTTTATTCGCTGTAATATAAATCCATAAAATCTCGTAACTTTGTACATATGATTTGAAATTCAATGTAAATAAAGACGATGTTAAAAAACGTCGACTTTTTCATATTTGTAAAAGTCGACTTTCGAATTTTTAAAAAAGTTAACAACTATTCCCAAATTTATAAACAACGAAATTTTAAGTGTACGAAAATGTCGACTTTTGGAAAAAGTAGACTTTCGACAACTAAATTTTGAAAAAGTGAAAAAAAAATTAATTATCGAATTTTCATAGTGCTCAAAAATTCGACATGAAAGATCTTATCGACGACATAAAAAATCGAGTAATGTAATGTAGATATTTTAATACTGCTACTTATTAAAATACTGAAAGTCGCAATGTCAAAAATCAATTTTGCAAGAGACCCAGAAATTTAAATCGATACGGGGTTTTGCAATGAGTTTACATTAAGGTTTTTGCTATTATTAGCAAAGTTTTATTGATCCCATCGATAAAGCATTGCTTGCAAAATTTTTAAATATGGTGATTTATCCTCTGATACCTCTGTGAATAAAAATCAAAATTTGTATTAATTATTTTTTTTATTATGGTTATGGTTTATATACAAAAGAGAACGCACATATACACAGTCTTAAATACCTAAGTTATCACATTAATTTATATATACAAACAAAAAAATTTATTCATTGTAAAATGGAATTTATTATATTGAAAAAAAAAAAGAAATCAAATAACAATTAAATCAAGATTTTCTATTTTTTAATTAATTTTTGTAAAAAAAATAAAAAATTAATTTGAAGACATCGAATTGAAATAATAATTTTTTATAGTATTAATTAATTTATTTTGTTAAATATCATGGTTGAAGCATAATTATCTGTCTACATAACAAAATTATTTGATTTATAATAAAAATAACTAATTTTAAAATTTTAACAAGTATTTAAGAACATCTACTAATGTCTTGATAATAATTTAATTAATTGACAAAGTGTGTATTTGAGTTTTGAATTTTGCTCTAAAATTTTACCAATAACAGACATAGATTATGACCTAAAGTATTTTTTTTTTTAAGTTTTCACTTAAATGCAAATTTATTCTAAGGAAAACTCTATTAATATTGGAAATTGTTATTTTTTTAATATAGATAATATATAAGTATGCTTATTAAAAATAATGAATATGTCTTTTTTTTTTTGCAAAAAATGAAGAATATATTTGGTATGTTGTGATCGTTTGTGGTTGCTACATTAAAATAAGTATATAAGTATATAAATTTATTAGTTATTAGATGTGGAATTGTGATGTTTTATTTTTGTATATACGTCAATTCAAGGCATCCATGAGCACCATAACATTGAAGGCTTTGATTTGATAAAATTATAAAAATTAAAATCTAATGAGTAAAGCTTTATTTTGGGGGAGGGGCGATGTTTTTTTTTTTTTAGATTTCAAGCACATTCCTACTGAAGGCTTCACACATACAATTAATAATAAATAATTTTAACAATATACAATCTGGAGTTATAATAAAACAAAATAATCGCTATAAAATTTTATTAACTACAATACACTTTAAAAAATAATAATAATTAGCTTAAAGCAAACGTTCATTTGTGTGAAAAATTCGATCGTAGTTTTCTATTAATGCTTTGGCTAGAGAATTCATTCGTCCAATATCGTAAGTTTTATCCTCGTTTAGGGCAAATAATGAAGGACCCCAGACAATGGCTAAATTGGAAGCGTTCATGCGATTGGAGGCACTACAGGCTGCAACACTAAAATGCAAGAAAAAAATATATAATATTTTAATGAAAATATTTGTTTGGCTTTTTTATAAAAAAATAGAAGAAATATCGCGATTTAAATTATAAATTCCATGCATCAAAAATGCTTAAGATATTAAGAAACAAAAAATCCTAAAACAGTAAAAGAAAATCTAATTCTGATATATAAAACATCCTGATTTACTTGAAATGAAAATTTTACATGTTTTAGAAAATATTGAAAAAATAGCAAAATTTTATTTTTTGAATGGAAATCGAACAACAAATAAAAACAAACAAAAAATTAATGAAATCAGAGATACGATCTCTTGTTACAAGTCCTTAAATACCACAAAGTTGGCCAAGAAGGTAAAAATTTGTATATGTTTTACAAACTTCTGAGAAAATAACGTTACTTTTTTAAAATTAACAAAATTTAATTTTTTGAATTGAATATTAACAACAATACAAATCAAAATAAAACATGTATATACGGCCGTAAGTTCGGACAGGCCGAATCTTATGTACCCTCCACCATGGATTGTGTACACGGATGAAAAAGACTGTTTTTCATATGTTTGGCTATAAACATTATATGTTTGGAACACAAATTTTTAAACACAATATTTTTGAGTGCAAGCATATAATGTTCATAAGCTAGCATAACATGTTTGGGACATATATGTTAATATGTTAGAACATATTATGTTTGGGACATAAAATGTTTGTAAATATAATATGCTTGGATGCAAACATATATTAATTTAGAAATAGACTATAAACATATATGTGTTTAGTAGCTTGGAGCGCTATTTAACAGGGAGCGATATTGAATTAAATTGGTGGTTGTTGCTTGTTATTACAAAATTAACATTTTATTTTTCCTTGGGCAATTGATTAGCTACTTCTTTAATCCTTACAAACTGTGTGGTCCGCTGTTAGAATCCCCGTCCGGCAAAAGGTAAAATTAAAATAAAAAAAATCATACAATTGAATAATTTCTTCTACAATGTTTGTATTACAGAAAAAGGTGCTAAGAACTAAAAAATCTCGTGGAAGTGAGAAAGATGTGGGGGAATATACAATTGGGCAGAAACAAAATTTTGAGCATTCAGGTCGAAAACCTATGTTGTTAGCACCTATATTACCTGTTTATTTTCATAATTCATTATGATTGTAAATATATAAATAAATAAATAAAATGTTGAGCACAATATTGTTTGGGAGAATTTTTTTAAGCATATAATATTTTTGGGTGCAAAATGCTTCCAAACATATTATATGTTCACATAATAACATATTGTTTTTTGGAAGACAACATTATTGAATTTGGATGCAAAAATACAAAATGTTTGGAACTTAGACTACCCAAACATATATTGTTTAGACCAATATGCTTTCAAACATATTATATATTGGAAGAGATCAAACATATAAATGTTTGGGCAATACCCAAAAATGTATATGCTTGAAGCAAAATATGTTTGGGAGTATATGTTACAGAAGCGATTTTTTGTGAGCGTGCGAACGTATATATATATATATATATATATATATATATATATATATATATATATATATATATATATATATATATATATATATATATATATATATATATATATATATATATATATATATATATATATATATATATATATATATATATATATATATATATATATATATATATATATATATATATATATATATATATATATATATATATATATATATATATATATATATAGCCCCCATGTTAGTAAAAAATATGGGAAACATTTAAATCTGAAGCAATTTTAAGGAAACTTCGCAAAAGTTTATTTATGATTTATCGCTCGGTACACACTCACAAAAAATCGCTTCTGTAACATATACTCCCAAACATATTTTGCTTCAAGCATATACATTTTTGGCTATTGCCCAAACATTTATATGTTTGATCTCTTCCAATATATAATATGTTTGAAAGCATATTGGTCTAAACAATATATGTTTGGGTAGTCAATTTCCAAACATTTTGTATTTTTGCATCCAAATTCAATAATGTTGTCTTCCAAAAAACAATATGTTATTATGTGAACATATAATATGTTTGGAAGCATTTTGCACCCAAAAATATTATATGCTTAAACAATATTGTGCTCAAAATTTTATTTATTTATTTATAGATTTACAATCATAATGAGTTATGAAAATAAACAGGTAATATAGGTGCTACTAACAACATAGGTTTTCGACCTGAATGCTCAAAATTTTGTTTCTGCCCAATTGTATATTCCCCCACATCTTTCTCACTTCCACGAGATTTTTTAGTTCTTAGCACCTTTTTCTGTAATACAAACATTGTAGAAGAAATTATTCAATTGTATGATTTTTTTTTATTTTAATTTTACCTTTTGCCGGACGGGGATTCGAACAGCGGACCACACAGTTTGTAAGGATCAAAGAAGAAGCTGATCAATTACCCAAGGAAAACTAAAATGTTAATTTTGTAATAACAAGCAACAACCACCAACTTAATTCAATATCGCTCCCTGTTAAATAGCGCTCCACGCTACTAAACACATATATGTTTATAGGCTATTTCTAAATTAATATATGTTTGCATCCAAGCATATTATATTTAAAAACATTTTATGTCCCAAACATAATATGTTCTAACATATTAACATATATGTCCCAAACATGTTATGCTAGTTTATGAACATTATATGCTTGCACTCAAAAATATTGTGTTTAAAAATGTGTGTTCCAAACATATAATGTTTATAGCCAAACATATGAAAAACAGTCTTTTTCATCCGTGTATATATGTATTAGAAGTTTAGGAAAATTAGAGTAATTTTTATAACTTTTCGACTAAGCAGTCGCGATTTTACAAGAAAAATGTTGGTATTTTGACAATTTTTGTCGAAATCAGAAAAACATATATATTGGAGCTATATCTAAATCTGAACAGATTTCAACCAAATTTGGCACACATAGCTACAATGCTAATTCTACTCCCTGTGCAAAATTTCAATTAAGTCGGAGTAAAAGATTGGCCACTGTGGTCATATGAGTCTAAATCGGGCGAACGATATATATGGGAGCTATATCTAAATCTGAACCGATTCAATAAAATTTGGTACACTACTAATTGTACTCCCAGTGCGAAATTTCAATCAAATTGGGGTAAAACTCTGGCTTCTGGAACCGTATTAGTCCATATCGGGCGAAAGCTATATAGGGGAGCTATATCTAAATCTCAACCGATTTCAATCAAATTTTGTACACTTAACTGCACTACTAATTGTACTTCTAGTGAAAAATTTCAAACAAATTGGGCCAAAACTCTGGCTTCTAGGACCATATTAGTCCATATCGGGCGAAAGATATATATGGGAGCTATATCTAAATCTGAATCGATTTCAACCAAATTTGGGGCGCATAACTACAATGGTAAATCTACTGTGTAAAATTTCAACCAAATTGGGCCAAAACTCTGGCTGTTGGGACCATATTAGTCCATATCGGGCGAAAGATATATATGAGAGCTATATCTAAATCTGAACCGATTTCAATCAAATTTTGCACACTTGACTTTACTACTAATTGTACTCCTAGTGCAAAATTTCAACCAAATTCGGCCAAAAATCTGGCTTCTGGGGCCATATAAGTCCATATCGGGCGAAAGATATATATGGGAGCTATATCGAAATCTGAACCGATTCCAATCAAATTTTGCACACTTGACTATACGACTAAGTGTTATGTTTGTACAAAATTTCAAGCAAATCGGTATAAAACTCTGGCTGCTGAGTCCATATTAGTGCATATCGGGCGAAAGATATATATGGGAGCTATATCTAAATCTGAACCGATTTCGTCCAAAATCAATAGGGTTCTGTTCTGACTCAAATTAGGAACATGTGCCAAATTTGAAGGCGATTGGACTTAAATTGCGACCTAAACTTTGATCACAAAAATGTGTTCACAGACAGACGGACGGACGGACGGAGGGACGGACAGACGGACATGGTTATATCGACTCAGGGACCCACCCTGAGCATTATTGCCAAAGACACCATGTGTCTATCTCGTCTCCTTCTGGGTGTTACAAACATATGCACTATCTTATAATACCCTGTTCCACAATGTGGCGCAGTGTATAAAAAAGTTATGTATAGGTAAGTCTACAAATAATTACGAATCGAAATGAAAATTGAAATATGGGGGTCGCTTATATGGGGGCTATATAGAATTATGAACTTGATATGGACCAATTTTTGTGTGATTGGGGATCGATTTATCTGAGGGCTATATATAACTATAGACCGATATGGACCTAGTTAGTCATGGTTGTTAACGGTAATATACTAGCACAATGTACCAAATTTCAACTCACTAGGATGAAATTTGCTCCTCCAAGAGGTTCCAAAACCAAATCTCGGGATCGGTTTATATGGGGCTATATATGATTATAGACTGATATGGACAACTTTTGGCATGGTTGTTAAATATCATATACTGTCACCACGTACCAAATTTCAATCAGATCGGATGAATTTTGCTTCTCCAAAAGGCACAGGAGGTCAAATCTGGGGATCGGTTTATATGGGGTCTATATATAATTATGGACTGATATGAACCAATTCCTGCATGGTTGGTGGATACCATATACTAACATCACGTACCAAATTTCAACCGTATCGGATGAATTTTGTGCTTCCAAAGGGCTCCGGAGGTCAAATCTGGGGATCGGTTTATATGGGGCCTATATGTAATTATTGACCGATTTAGACCAATTTTTGCATGGGTGTTTGAGGCCATATATTAACACCACGTACCAAATATCAACTGAATCAGATGAATTTTGGTCTTCCAAGAGGCTCCGGAGGTAAAATCTGGGGATCGGTTTATATGGGGGCTATGTATAATTATGGACCGATGTGGACCAATTCTTGCATGGTTCTTAGAGACCATATACTAACACCATATACCAAATTTCGGATGAAATTTGCTTCTCTTAGAGGCTCCGCAAGCCAAATCGGGGGATCGGTTTATATGGAGGCTATACATAATTATGGACTGATATGAACCAATTCCTGCATGGTTGGTGGATACCATATACTAACATCACGTACCAAATTTCAACCGTATCGTATGAATTTTGTGCTTCCAAGGGGCTCCGGAGGTCAAACCTGGGGATCGGTTTATATGGGGCCTATAACAGGTTGGCTGATAAGTCCCCGGTCTGACACATAGATGGCGTCGCTAGTATTAAATGCATATTATTTTTATATAGTACAAACCTTCAAATGATTCGTGTCAAAATTTGACGTCTGTAAGTCAATTAGTTTGTGAGATAGAGCGTCTTTTGAGAAGCAACTTTTGTTATTGTGAAACAAATGGGAAAAAAAGAAATTTCGTGTTTTGATAAAATACTGTTTACTGAAGGGAAAAAATACGGTTGAAGCAAAAACTTGGCTTGATAATGAGTTTCCGGACTCTGCACCAGGGAAATCAACAATAATTGATTGGTATGCAAAATTCAAGCGTGGTGAAATGAGCACGGAGGACGGTGAACGCAGTGGACGCCCGAAAGAGGTGGTTACCGACGAAAACATCAAAAAAATCCACAAAATGATTTTGAATGACCGTAAAATTAAGTTGATCGAGATAGCAGAGGCCTTAAAGTTATCAAAGGAACGTGTTGGTCATATCATTCATCAAAATTTGGATATGCGGAAGCTCTGTGCAAAATGGGTGCCGCGCGAGCTCACATTTGACCAAAAACAACAACGTGTTGATGATTCTGAGCGATGTTTGCAGCTGTTAACTCGTAATACACCCGAGTTTTTCCGTCGATATGTGACAATGGATGAAACATGGCTCCATCATTATACTCCTGAGTCCAATCGACAGTCGGCTGAGTGGACAGCGACCGGTGAACCGTCTCCGAAGCGTGGAAAGACTCAAAAGTCCGCTGGCAAAGTAATGGCCTTTGTTTTTTGGGATGCGCATGGAATAATTTTTATCGATTATCTTGAGAAGGGAAAAACCATCAACATCAATGAAGGTCGAAATCGCGGCAAAACGGCCTCATATGAAGAAGAAAAAAGTGTTGTTCCACCAAGACAACGCACCGTGCCACAAGTCATTGAGAACGATGGCAAAAATTAATGAATTGGGCTTCGAATTGCTTCCCCACCCACCGTATTCTCCAGATCTGGCCCCCAGAGACTTTTTCTTGTTCTCAGACCTCAAAAGGATGCTCGCAGGGAAAAAATTTGGCTGCAATGAAGAGGTGATCGCCGAAACTGAGGCCTATTTTGAGGCAAAACCGAAGGAGTACTACGAAAATGGTATCAAAAAATTGGAAGGTCGTTATAATCGTTGTATCGCTCTTGAAGGGAACTATGTTGAATAATAAAAACTAATTTTTACACAAAAATGTGTTTTTCTTTGTTAGGCCGGGGACTTATCAGCCAATCTGTTAGCTCTCATATATATGTATCGCCCGATTTTTCCAAATATGGTCATAAAACCTTATTAACCGATCTTACTCAAACTTGGCTCAGTCTAATCTTTTATAGCACTAACAATATATGCAAAAAATCATCGAAATCTGTTCAGATTTAGTTATAGCGTCCATATATATGTAACACCCGATTTTGCCAAATTTGGCCGTAAAACTCTTATTTATCAACCGATTGTACTCAAATTTGACTAAATGTAATCTTCTATAGCACTAACTGTATGTGCAAAATTTCATCGAAATCGGTTCAGATTTAGATATAGCTCCCATGTATATGTATCGCCCGATTTTGCCAAATTTCGCCCTAATAATCTTATTTTTGACCATAGAGGCATCATTTATTAACTGATCGTACTCAAATTTTGCACAAGGTAACCGTCTGTGGCATCAATCATACCTGCAAAATATTATACAAATTGGTTCATATTTCGATATAGCTCCCATATATATGCATCGCTCGATTTTCCCAAATTTGGCCATAATACTCTGATTATTAATCAATGTTACTCAAATTTCAAGTTTTGATATACTAGTCGATCGTATTTGGATTTACATGTAGCTCTTACAAAATTATATTGACCGATTTTTACCAATTTGGATTTATTACCCACAACTAATTGAGCGATTTCCTGTTTTTTTAATAATGGACTCAATATTAGTAGCATACTAACTCTGTAGGTGCAAAATCAACTATAGCTCCGAACATTTCTGCTTAGGTTGTGGCAAGACTCCCATAAACATATACCCTTTTATGTTCTTAAATGTGAAAATGCGGTTTATCACCCAAACCTATACCATTGATACCCCACAAACAATGTCTACGAATCCAGTAGGGATGGTTTAGGGTATGATATAGTCGACCCCGCCCGAATTTCTACTTTACTCACTTGTTTTAATTTAAACTTTTTATACCCTCCACCATAGGATGGGGGTATATTAACTTTGTCATTCCGGTTGTAACACATCGAAATATTGCTCTAAGACCCCATAAAGTATATATATATTCTGGGTCGTGGTGAAATTCTGAGTCGATCTGAGCATGTCCGTCCGTCTGTTGAAATCACGCTAACTTCCGAACGAAACAAGCTATCGACTTGAAACTTGGCACAAGTAGTTGTTATTGATGTAGGTCGGATGGTATTGCAAATGGGCCATATCGGTCCACTTTTACGTATAGCCCCCATATAAACGGAACCCCAAATTTGGCTTGCAGACCATCTAAGAGAAGCAAATTTCATCCGATCCGGCTGAAATTTGGTACATGGTGTTAGTATATGATCTCTAACAACCATGCAAAAAGTGGTCCACATCGGTCCATAATTATATATAGCCGCCATATAAAACGATCCCACGATTTGGCTTTCGGAGCCTCTAAGAGAAGCAAATTTCATCCGATCCGGCTGAAATTTGGTACATGGTGTTAGTATATGGTCTCTTATGACCATGCAAAAATTTATCGAAATCCATAATTATATATCCTATCCCCACATTTGACCACCGGAGCCCCTTGGAAGAGAAAAATTTATCCGATTCGGTTGAAATTTGGTCCGTGATGTTAGTAAATGGTATCCAACAACCATGCCAAAAGTAGTCCATATCAGTCCATAATCATATATAGCACCCATATAAACCGATCCCGAGATTTGGTTTTGGATCCTCTTGGAGGAGCAAATTTCATCCCCTTGGAAGAGAAAAATTTATCCGATTCGGTTGAAATTTGGTCCGTGATGTTAGTAAATGGTATCCAACAACCATGCCAAAAGTAGTCCATAATCATATATAGCACCCATATAAACCGATCCCGAGATTTGGTTTTGGATCCTCTTGGAGGAGCAAATTTCATCCGAGTTAATTGAAATTTGTGCTAGTATATAGCCGTTAATAACCATGCCTAACTAGGTCCATATCGGTCTATAGTTATATATAGTCCTCAGATAAATCGATCCCCAATCACACAAAAATTGGTGCATATCAAGTTCATAATTGTATATAGCCCCAATATAAGCGACCCCCATATTTCAATTCTGGGTCTCTACGTACCGTCCATATCGATTCGTAATAATTTGTAGACTTACCTATACATACCTTTTTTGTCTAGTATATACCACGTATGGACTAACTCCCAATTTAGAAAACGATGTTAAGAAGTTTTAAGATACCACAACCCAAATAATTCGATTGTGGATGACAGCCTTTCGTAGAAGTTTCTACGCAATCCATGGTGGAGGGTACATAAGATTCGCCCTGGCCGAACTTACGGCCGTATATACTTGTTTCTATTAGTTTTGCTCCTCCCCTCTATACAATCTGATATTTTTGATCCTTTTGTATGGAAGAAGAAGTGGCCCGATCGGTACCAAACTTTGAATTTTTCTCAGTTTTGACCATTAATAAAGTTACGTCTTCCTACGATGTCTTTTTCTATTTTTTGTCCATTCGTTATATGGTATCGAAGCACTGTGCAGTGGATCTCAAGTTGACCTAAGAATTATTTCTTATGCGAATATGGTAATTTTTAAGAGCGAATCTCTTAAAAACCTCCAATCGAAACTTTATCAAATCGCTTTCGTATTTTGAGGAAAATAAGTTTTTGTGCTTACGACAATATTTTCTCAGTGTATAATCGGAAATCGTTATTTTGAAATAAATCGAATACAATACTTACTTTGTTAAATGCTTCACTAGAAATGCCAGTGTTGATCTATTCGGTTCTGGCATATCATTGATCGCTATTCGAAATGTATCGATACCTTCTTGATTTTTGAGTAAATCTCGTGCCAAACGATTGTACGTTTCCTGTGGTATCAATGGTTGGGGTAGATCGCGAAAGAATTGTTTCAACAGACTGGTTATAGTGTGAATATCATCGGCGGCTATTAATTTCGGATCGTAAATATAGGATTTGGTTAGTTTTTGCTTAAGTTCATCTATGGTGAATTTATTGCCACAGGCTCGATATAAACCATCCTGGACAATACGATCTTTACGCTCGATATACTCAATGGAATCGGCTACAAAACGTGGGACATTTGGACAAGTAGTACGATTGAGTTCTAATTGATCGAGTGGAGCACCAAAAATGGGATTTTTCGGCTTGAGACCATCTTCCAAGTAGAGACTTGTCGTTTGGGATTTACGGAAGGCTTTCTTTTCACTTTTCGGTGAACTTTTGGTATTGCTAAAAGAAAAGGAATTCATTGAATGCGTTTGCATAATGGTTACGATACGGTCACACTGGGCAAATATTTGACAGAAATCGAAAAATAATTAGTCGCCACAGTCAAACCAGCAAACCTTTTTACGTAGCTCATATAGGATATATTCACGATAAGAGTATTTTCCAAAAAACGGTATGCAGACATTTCGGAAGTACTCTTGGAAAAAAGTTTGACACTCATTTTGGGCAAATATTTGTCTAGTGTGACCATACCCTTATTCGATTTTGTTAGTACACCCAAAGAAAAAATACTTTCCTCCGGAACGAAATTTTCGACAAACGAAATTCCCCTTTCATAAAGAAAATCTTTAAGAACAAATAAACTCGAACTTAGAATAAGCGATTCAACGATTATCTCTAATTTTTTTATTTACTGTTAAAGAAACTTTTTTAGCGTCAAAAGAAAACTTTGATTGTCTAAAATTTCGTTCCTCAGAGCAGAAAACTCTTCTTTCAGTGTAGATATCATTAATTACTTACAGATTTAAGATTCCTCGTTGCACTGAAAAGAGAATTAAGAAGAAAGAAAAAATTAATAATTAGAGTACACAGAAAAAAATTCCCAATATATTTCCATTTAAAAAGTGTTTCAACCAACTTTCAAACGTAATCTATTAAACGATTAGCTGCTACAATTAAAATTTTAATCAAATTAAAAAATAAAGCCAGTCAAGAAAATTATTGAAAATTTTTACTTAAAGGGTGATACGGTCAAAATTTGGTCAAGGGAAAACGCGTGTAAATCGGTGAAATCGTTTATTTAAAAAATCAAATTAAATTTCTTTTTCAAGTTCAATTAGTACAAAATTCGGGAAAAATATTCAGTTAGGCTTTCGCTTTTCCAAATCCGAATTGCCGGGCCTCACACTTGACACCTGCCATCAGATTTTGTACAGCCACCTTGTCCACCTTCTTCGCCGCAGAAAGCCAGTTTGCCTTGAACTGCTGCTCGTCCTTAGCAGTTTGTTTGGTCTTCTTTACGTTCCGCTTGACAATAGCCCAGTATTTCTCAATTGGGCGGAGCTCTGGCGTGTTGGGAGGGTTCTTGTCCTTGGGAACTACCTGCACGTTGTTGGCGGCGTACCACTCCATGGCCTTTTTACCGTAATGGCAAGATGCCAAATCCGGCCAAAACAGTACGGAACAACCGTGTTTCTTCAGGAAAGGCAGCAGACGTTTATTCAAACACTCTTTCACGTAAATTTCTTGGTTGACAGTCCCGGAAGCTATGAAAATGCTGCTTTTCAAGCCACAGGTACAGATGGCTTGCCAAACCAGATATTTCTTTGCGAACTTTGACAGTTTTATTGTGCTTGAAAATATCTGCTACCTTTCCCCTTCCTTTCGCCGTATAAAAACTCCTGTCCCGGAAGCTGCTTGTAGTCGGCTTTGACGTAGGTTTCGTCGTCCATTACCACGCAGTCAAACTTCGTCAGCATCGTCGTGTACAGCCTCCGGGATTGCGCTTTGCCCGTCGTATTTTATTTATCATCGCGATTTGGAGTCACTACCTTCTTGTAAGTCGATAGACCGGCTCGTTTTTTGGCTCGATGCACGGTTGTAGACAATACACCCAGCTTATTTGCGGCATGTCGGAGAGAGAGGTTAGGGTTTTGCTTGAAACTACCGGCAACTCTCTTTGTCGTCTCAGCGGCTTCCGGTTTTCGATTTCCCCCCGATCCAGACTTCCTGGCTGTCGACAAACGTTCCCCAAACACTTTAATTACATTTGTAACGGTTGATTTGGCAACTTTTAGCGATTTTGCCAGCTTTGCGTGCGAATAGCTCGGATTTTCGCGATGCGCGAGCAAAATTTTGATACGCTGCTCTTCTTGCTTGGACGGCATTTTGACGACTGAAGAGTGAATTCCAAAATCAAAATAGGAGCAACATTCTACACACACACACCTTCAAAATGAGGGATGTTCAGTTTTTTAAATGCAAAATTGAAAGAAATACGTCAAGTTTATATTGACCAAATTTTGACCGTATCACCCTTTATTCAATTAAAACATTAATTATTAATTTAAAATTAAATTTAACTTAACTATTTCCAAATAAAAATATAATTGGAAATGTATACTAAAACAATTACTACCATTAAAACTACAATGAAAATAATTAGTTTCTATGAACATTAAATTTTGTTTCTATATTCATTAAATTCAAATCTAAATCCAACTATAACTATAACCAGAAAATATTAACTCTTATAAAATTACAAGAAAATTTTTTCATCTAAATGTAAAATAATAATAAACAAATAAATAATAATCCGGTAAATAAATAATTGCCTCAATTCAAAAATAATTAATGATTGTGACCAAAATCAATTAGATTTTTAATAGAACAAATTAAGAAAATTAATTGAAAATGCCGAAGAAATCAATAAATTTTTTAAACAAGTATAGGGTGGTTAAATTGTAAGGCCGATGTTGAATGTGAACCACACCTAAACGCCAAGTTTTTTCCGAATTTTATTTGACATTTCTGTATTTCAGACTTACTCAATTTGAACCATGGAGAGATACACAATCCAACAACGTGTTAAATGGTTCCAAGAAATGGCAACAGTGGATGATCAATTTTCGAAGAAAATCATCTTCAGTGATGAGGCACATTTTCACCTCAGTGGATTTGTCAATAAACAGAATTGCCGCATTTGGGCGAATGAGAATCCAAGAGTGATTGTCGAAAAACCAATGCACCCACAAAGAGTGACTGTTTGATGCGGTTTATGGGCTGGCGGTATCATCGGGCCGTATTTTTTCCAAAATGAGGCCGGTCAGGGAGTTACTGTGAATGGTGTTCGCTATCGTGAGATGATAACGAACTTTTTATGGCCCGAATTGGAAGATATGGATGTGGACGATATGTGGTTTCAGCAGGACGGTGCCACTTGCCACACAGCTAACGAAACAATGGCTCTTTTGCGCAACAAATTCAATGGCCGTGTTATCTCACGTAATGGCGATGTCAATTGGCCGCCAAGATCATGTGATTTGACACCGTTGGACTTTTTTCTTTGGGGTTATTTGAAAGAAAAGGTGTACGTCGATAAGCCAGCAACAATTCAAGAGCTAAAGGATGAGATAATTCGGTACATTAACGGCGTAGAATCTCCATTATGCCTCAGCGTCATCGAAAATTTGGACCATCGGATGAAGGTGTGCCACCGAGGTCGCGGCGCCCATTTGGCCGATATTTTGTTCCATACATAATTGAGTAATACTAATATATCATAATAAAATAAAATTACAATAATTTCCTAAATAGTTTGTGTTTTATTCAAAATCAACATCGGCCCTTGAAATTTTAACCACCCTTTACAGGGTGGTTAAGTTAATATACCCCTCCACCATAGGATAGGGGTATATTAACTTTGTCATTCCGTTTGTGACACATCGAAATATTGTTCTAAGACCCCATAAGGTATATATATTCTGGGTCGTGGTGAAATTCTGAGTCGATCTAAGCATGTCCGTCCGTCCGTCTGTTGAAATCACGCTAACTTCCGAACGAAAAAAGCTATCGACTTAAAACTTGGCATAAGTAGTTGTTATTGATGTAGGTAGGATGGTATTGCAAATGGGCCATATTGCAACACTTTTACGTATAGCCCTCATATAAACCGACCCCCCGATTCGGCTTTCGGAGCCGAATCAACCATGCAAAAATTGGTCCATATCGGTTCATAATTATATATATATATATATATATATATATATATATATATATATATATATATATATATATATATATATATATATATATATATATATATATATATATATATATATATATATATATATATATATATATATATATATATATATGTATATATATATACATATATATATATATATATATATATATATATATATATATATATATATATATATATATATATATATATATATATATATATATATATATATATATATATATATATATATATATATATATATATATATATATATATATATATATATATATATATATATATATATATATATATATATATATATATATATATATATATATATATATATATATATATATATATATATATATATATATATATTTATATATATATATATATATATATATATATATATATATATATATATATATATATATATATATATATATATATATATATATATATATATATATATATATATATATATATATATATATATATATATATATATATATATATATATATATATATATATATATCCCCTATATAAACCGATCCCCAGATTTGGCTTGCGGAGCCTCTTAGAAGACCAAAATTCATCTGATTCAGTTGAGATTTGGTAGTGATTGTTAATATATGGCCTCAAACACCCATGCAAAAATTGGTCGATATCGGTCCATAATTATATATAGGCCCCATATAAACCGATCGCCAGATTTGACCTCCGGAGCACCTTGGAAGAGCAAAATTCTTCTCATTTGGTTGAAATTTGGTACGTGAGAAGCAAAATTCATCCGATCTGGTTGAAATTTGGTACGTGGTGGTAGCATATGATATTTAACAACCATGTGAGTTGACATTTGTGGATGACAGTCTTTCTAGAAGTTTCTACGCAATCCATGGTGGAGGGTACATAAGATTCGGCCGTATATACTTGTTTCTGTGTGAATTGGATTGATGTGTGGAACAAATATAGACAAATCTTACACATTGTTCATAAACCTTTTACTTCAAAATTAGAACTGCTTACTTATATTTTTAAAAACAGTTTCAAAATTTTCACATTTTCTTTAATAGTAAAAAATTGATTGTTTAGTAAGATATTAGTTGTATTTATTAAGAATCATACCAACATCTATTTATTTTATTAATACACTAAATCTAATAAAATATATTACAAAATTAAATAAATTTCCAAGTTATAGTACCTTTACTCAATTATATAAATTAATTTTTGAAACTCCTACCCTTCAGTTTTAATAACGATTTTGTCCTTATTTTACGATTTCAATGCCTACAAATATAAGAAGATCATAAAACATTTTTT
This sequence comes from Haematobia irritans, assembly GCF_050003625.1. Taxonomy (NCBI): domain Eukaryota; kingdom Metazoa; phylum Arthropoda; class Insecta; order Diptera; family Muscidae; genus Haematobia; species Haematobia irritans. The sequence continues at coordinate 108,325,471 of NC_134399.1, read as the reverse complement.
TTCACAATAGATTAGAGTCACTGAATGTTACCTCAAGATCCCACAATGCAGAAAAATTAATGGAGTTGCTATTCTGCTAATGTTTTCTTTAAATCATGCTGCACAGAAAAAAATTTCACGAACATTTTTCCAATAAAAATCTTAATTGAGTTATAAAAAATATTCAATTAAAAATTTAATTGATTCAACAATTTTTTTAATTGAAACATAAATCAATCACAAAAATTAATAGTATCAAATAATTTTTTAATTGGATCAATTAATTTTAAATTGACTTCCAATTAATTTTTTAATTGATACTATAATTTCTGTGATTGAAGACATTTCAATTAAAAAATTAATTGAATCAATTAATTTCGTGATTGAATCAGAAAAAAATTTGTTTGTGTGTGGTGTTTATTTACCACCACGAACTGATACTGACACACTCTTTGCAATAGCTTCCAAATAAAAACCAAAAAATAACTCATTAATTTAAACAAACAATATGTAATATATAATTGTATTTTCCAAATTATAACCACACAAAATTATTTTTTCACAATTCTAGATTATTCTCGATCTCCAGTATACCATAAAAAAACCGTTGGTTACAGGTAGACAAAAAATACAGGAAAATTTTCCTATAATTATACCTTTCTCCACTACTGTGGTACAGGGTATAATAAGTTTGTGCATTTGTATGTAACGCCAAGAAGGAAAAGTCGGAGACCCATCGTTTAGTATACCGATCGTCTTAGAATTAAATTCTGAGTCGATTTAGCGATGTCCGTCTGTTCATGTATTTTTGTGCGCAAAGTACAGGTCGCACTTTAAGTCTGATCGTCTTCAAATTTGGCATAGAGTCGTTTTTTGGAACAAGGATGATCGCTATTGATTTTGGAAAAAATCGGTTCAGATTTCTATATAGCTGTCATATATATTTATCACCGATCTGGTCATAATTGGCGTGTTTATCGACCGATGTTCTTCAAATTCAGTCATCCGAATATTTTATGAGTCTCGGAAAACTTGCAAAATATCAGCCAAATATAGCTCCCATATATAGCTTTCGCCCGATTTACACTCCTATGACGCCAGAGGCCAAATGTTTACTCCGAGTTACGTGAAATTTTGCACAGGGAGTAGAATTAACATTATAAATATGCGTACCGAATTTAGTTGAAATTGGTTCGGATATGGCCCCAGAGGTCGAAATTTCACACCGATTTACTTGAAGTATTGTACAGAGAATAGGACTAACATACTTGCAACACATGCCAAATTTGGTTGAAATCGGTTCAGATTTAGATATAACTCCCATATATATATCTTTCGCCCGATTTAGATCATATGACCACGGAGGCCAAAGTTTCATTTCGATAATTTTGAAGTTTTGCACTGAGCGTTCAATTAAAATTTTAGCAATGTGTGCCAAATTTTATCAAAGTCGGCTCAGAATTAGACAAAGCCCCTATATATATGTTCTTCCGATTTTAGCAAATATGGCCAAAATACTCACATTTTCCTTGTAAAATCGTCACTGTTAAGTCGAATACTCGCAAAAATGATTCAAAATTACCTATACTCTAATTAGTATATATCGACCTATAAATCATAAATGCAGATTTGCTAAATTTTATCCAATTTAAATATTTCCGATATTTTTTACTGACATTGTGGCCCGTCCCGGCCATCAACCAATTTAAATTTTAAGTCCAGACATTTTGTGAAAATTTTGTTCAAATCGGTTCATATTTAAATATTTGTATATGGGGAATATAAACCTTTATATAGTTCCTAACAAATTTGAGGGTGTTAAGATGGGTATCAAAAATATTGATATATATAGTGGTGAAGGGTATAATATAGTCGGCCCCGCCCGACTTTAGACTTTCCTTACTTGTTTAAAAATAAAATGTGTTTCCTTAAGTTTTGAAAGAAAATTTAATTGGATCCAAAGATTTTGACCTCCCTTAAGAATTTTGGTATTGATTCCGAGCATTAAATCTAGCATCAATAAAATTAAAAATTAGGATACATATCTCATTTACGAATTTTCATTCTCTTTTCGTGGTATATTTATGCTAAATTCAAATTATAATGGATACTTCAAAGTAAACAAGTATATACGGCCGTAAGTTCGGCCAGGCCGAAGCTTATGTACCCTCCACCATGGATTGCGTAGAAATTTCTTCTAAACACTGCCATCCACAATCGAATTACTTAAGTTGCGGTAACGCTTGCCGATGGCAAGGTATCTTAAAACCTCCTAACACGTATTCTAAATTGTAGGTCATACGTGCACCCTCAAAAAAATCGCCTCTCTAACATATGTTCCAAACATATTTTGCAGGAAGCACATATATTATTGGATACTGCCGAAACATTAATATGTTGTTTTATGTGAACATATTCTATTTGTGGAAGCATTTTGAGCCAAAAATATTATATGCTTGGAAGAATTTTCCCCAAAGAAGATTGTGCTCATTCCCTAACATAATTTTCACTTCCACGAAATTTTTTAGTTCTTGGCACCTTTTTCTGTAATACAAATAATAATGTTGAAGAAATTATTCAATTTTATAATTTTTTTAAATTTTACCTTTCGCCTGGACGGAGAATCGAACCGAGGACCATACAGTTTGTAAGCCAACACACTACCACTGAGCTACGTAGCTGCCATAGTCACCAGAAGACAATTATTGTTATAAGTTACATTTATATAGCATAGTTTGCAGCGCCCACGAGCCCATGCAAACATAACATTATTTAATAGAAACATACATGTGTTGGCAACGTGGAGCAGTGGTTAGCATGTCTGCCGTATATGCAAAGGGTCGTGGGTTCAATCCCTGCTCCAACCAAACACCAATTGTTTTTTTTTTTAATTTACACATTTATATTTATACTATATTAACTTTTTATAATGAAACTTCGAAATGTGGGTTATTAAAGATTTACAGTCACAAAAGAACAGGGCTTGATATAAACGAAATGGACTGAGCTTTTGGATAAAATATTATTTTTTATTGCAAAAATAACAGTTTTGTAATAAAAAACTGGTTTTGGTATAAAAGTTTGAAATTTTGGAAGGAATCCAAAAACTCTAATAAAGGAAGAACGTGGGGTCGAGTATAAACATACATAAATAATTTTATAATATACACAAACTAAATAATATTTAGACTTAAATTAAATAATATTTAGACTTAAGCATATAAAATTTTTGGCCTTATCATAAAGCAGTTTCCGAAACAACATATAAGCGGTTTCACAGAAATTGCTCTCTTTCGATTCTCTCGCTGTGTTAATTTGATATCTTTCGTCAACCCTCCCGGTTTTTATCTCTATTTCTTTCTCTATACTCTCTCTCTCTCTCTCTCTCTGTCGCTCTCTGAATAAAATATCACAACATATATATGTTTACTCGAAATTTGTAAATTTATATATGTTTACATTCACACATATAATTTTTATGAAACATGCATGCCCCAAACATAATATATTCTAACATATTAACATATGTGTTCCAAACATTTAGTGTTAGTTTGAGAACATCATTAAATATATTGTGTTTAAAAATTGTGCCCGAAACACATTTTGTTTATATCGAAACATATGAAAAACATATTTTTCTAACAGTGTGGTATATATTAAATCAAAAGAGATCGATCAAATACGTATATAATTCAGTTTGACAAAATTTTCTATAGACATAAAATTTTGACAAAATTTTCTATAGAAATAAAATTTTAACAAAATTTCCTATAGAAATAAAATTTTCAAAAAATTTTCTATAGAAATAAAATTTTAACAAAATTTTCTATGGAAATAAAATTTTCTATAGAAATAAAATTTTGACAAGATTTTCTATAGAAATAAAATGTTGACAAAATTTTCTATAGAAATAAAATTTTAACAAAATTTTCTATAGAAATAAAATTGTGGTAGATTATTTTTGGCTCGAGTGGCAACCATAAAATTTTAACAAAATTTTCTATAGAAATAAAATTTTAACAAAATTTTCTATAGAAATATAATTTTGACAAAATTTACTATAGAACTAAAATTTTGACAAAATTTTCTATATAAAAAAAATTTGGGTAGATTATTTTTGGCTCGAGTGACAACCATGATTATGAACCGAATAAAATTTTAACAAAATTTTCTATAGAAATAAAATTTTGACAAAATTTTCTATAGAAATAAAATTTTGGTAGATTATTTTTGGCTCGAGTCGCAACCATGATTATGAACCGATATGGACCAATTCGGGTGTGATTGGAGATCGGCTATATATAACTATAGACCGATATGGACCAATTTTGGTATGGTTGTTAGCGGCCATATACTAACACCACGTTCCAAATTCGAAACGGATCGGACGAATTTTGCTCCTCCAAGAGGCTCCGGAGGTCAAATCTGGTTTATATGGGGGCTATATATAATTATGGACCGATGTGGACCAATTTTTGCATGATTATTAGAGACCATATACCAACATCATGTACCAAATTCCAGCCGGATCGGATGAAATTTGCTTGTCTTTGAGGCTACGCAAGTCAAATCTGGGGATCGGTTTATATGGGGGCTATATATAATTATGGACCGATGTAGACCAATTTTTGCATAGTTGTTAGAGACCATATACCAACATCATGTACCAAATTTCAGCCGGATCGGATGAAATATGCTTCTGTTAGAGGCTCCACAAGCCAAATCTGAAGGTCCCTTTATATGGGGACTATACGTAAAAGTGAACCGATATGGCCCAATTGCAATACCATCTGACCTACATCAATAACAACTACTTGTGCCAAGTTTCAAGTCGATAGCTTGTTTCGTTCGGAAGTTAGCGTGATTTCAACAGACGGACATGCTTAGATCGACTCAGAATTTCACCACGACCCAGAATATATATACTTTATGGGGTCTTAGAGCAATATTTCGATGTGTTACAAACGGAATGACAAAGTTAATATACCCCCATCCTATGGTGGAGGGTATAAAAATGTTTTCTTAATTCCAAAAAAAAAATTTTTAAACCAAAGATTCTTTCTCTTCAAAACAAGTCTTAGCCTATATTTGAAGCGTTTTTGGCATAAATCTAAAGATTCAATATTTCAGATTTTTCAAATCAAAAATGTATTTCTTTACTTTAAGCAAATTTTTCCTTAGTTCAAAGACCGACCCCACCCGACTTTAGACTTACTTCTTTGTCAATATTTCAGATTTTTGAAATCAAAAATATATTTGTTTACTTTAAGCAAATTTTTCCTTAGTTCAAAGACCGACCCCGCCCGACTTTAGACTTACTTGTTTTGTTCTATTAAAGTCCTTTAAAAATGTGTTAACGATAACTTAAATTTCCTAATTCAGACTTGACTTCAATTAGAAATTACGCTGTTTCAAGTAAAAAAGTTTTTGAAATGAAGTTTTGAAAAACATTTCCTATTTTTGTGCGCTCTTTTACTTTGTAGTGAAGATACAAAGAGTCAACAAACTTAATGATGATTTCCTTAAATTTAAAGGATTTTTCAAATTAATTTAAACCAAGTTGACCTTAGTGAAACAACATTTTCTTGCGTGTAAAGATACCCGTCTGAGGTTGAATCACTTAACATAAAGACAAAACGACTTCATTTGGACAAGGAAAAAACTTTAAAGCGGGAAAAAGCGTTTTCTATATACTACGAAAAATTCGCAGTTCATATGTTAAGGACATGAAATCTTTGGCCTCACTGCAATATTTTTTTCAGTGTATTCTGATAGTTGATAACCATGACGTGACACATCCACGCCCATTTTACATATATAAAATGGCAGGTAAACTTAATTTAGCTCATCTTACTTTTCTCTACGTAAATGCTCATTTCGTTTTCGTTTATGATTGCCAAGTGAATTTCAAATTGATATAGAAAATTATGTATATATTGCGGCGTATAGATTTCGTTGTAATTTTTATTTGTAAAATCGCATAAATGTTCGTTATATTTCGTTTTTCGTTTCGTTTATCACTTTTATAAAAAAAATGCCGAATTAAAAATTCATATCGTTTTAATTATATTCTCATCCAATCGAAGAAATATACGAGGAACGGAAGAATTCTTTACAATGAATCCATTTATTAGCGATTTATAATGATGACTAAATGATTAAATGTGGAAGTATGGCGTTTGCCTCCAACGAATGCGTAGGGAAATCTATATCTCCCATCAGTCGGAGACTCCGAGACCATCTTCATTCTCATCATCATCATCATCGTAGGCATTTTCATTATGATTAATATAATAATTGCAATTTTATTTGAACTTCAACACTCAATCAATGGTGATAATAGTCACCAGTAGTCTGTAGAAATATCGTTTGCGTATGTCTATGAAATGCGTAGTCATATCGACGTTATTTTTTGCTTTGTTTTGTGCAAATTATTAAAAAAAAAGAATAAAAATTTGCATGCATTTATGAAGTTTACTTAGCGGTCTGTGGATGCCGACTGAGTCATCTGGATGGTGGTGGATTCTTTTTTTTTTTACAACCGCCATAAGATAGAGGCTATAATAAGTTTGCCATTGCCTGTGTACTCACAAAGTTATATATTTCCAACCATATAAGGTAAATATATGTTCTTAATCAGAATAATTTTTTTCACGATCTAACTGTGTCCATCTGTTATTGTAATCATACTAAAATCTCCAAATCCAGATAATAAAAATAGCATCAATCACAGAATTAACCCTTCGACTGTTGACGAGGGGAAAATTTTCTATAGAAATAAAATTTTGACAAAGATTTCTATAATAATAAAATTTTGATTAAATTTTCAATAAAAAAAAAACTTATGAAAAACAATTTTTCTTGACAAAATTTCCTATGGAAACAAAATTTTTAAAAATTTTTCAATAGAATATAATTTTGACAAAATTATTGAAATTGAAATATGAAATTATGAAATATGAAATTATGACAAAATTTTCTGTAGAAATATGTAATTTTGAAAAACTTTTCTATTGAAATATGAAATTATAACAAAATTTTCTATAGAAATATGAAATTTTGACAAAATTTTCTATAGAAATAAAATTTTGACAACATTATCTATAGAAATAAAATTTTGACAAAATTGTCTATAGAAATAAAATGTTGACAAAATTGTCTATAGAAATAAAATTTTGACAACATTTTCTATAGAAATAAAAAAATGGACAAATTTTTCTAAAGGAAAAAATTTTTAAAAATTTTCTATAGAAATAAAATTTTTAAAAATTTTTCTATAGAATATAATTTTGACAAAATTTTCTGTAGAAATATGTAATTTTGACAAAATTTTCTATTGAAATATGAAATTTTTAAAAAATTTTCTATAGAAATAAAATTTTGACCAAATTTTGTATAGAAATCAATTTTGACATTTTAACAAAAGTTTCTACAGAAAAAAAAAATAAAATTTTAAAATAATTTTTTATAAATAAAATTTTGATAAAATTTTGTTTAGAAATAAACTTTTGACAACATTTTTACAGAAATAAAATTTTCTATAGAAATAAAAGTTTGACAAAATTTTCTGTACAAATAAAATTATGAAAAAATCTTCTACAGAAATAAAATTTTGACAAATTTTCTATAAAATAAAAATTTTTACATAATTTTCTATAGAAATAAAATTTTGACAAAATTTTCTATAGAAATATGAGAATTTGCCAAATTTTCTATTTTACAAAATTTTCTCTAGAAACGAAACGTTGACAAAATTTTCTATAGAAATAAAATTTTAAAACATTTTCTATAAAAATAAAACTTTGATGGAATTTTCTATAAAATAAAATTTTGACAAAATTTTCTATAGAAATAACACTTTGACAAAATTTTCTATAGAAACAAAATTGTCACAAAATTTTGTATAGAAACAAAATTTTGACAAAAATTTAACAAAATTTTCTATAGAAACAAAATTTTGACAAAATTTTCTATAGAACTAAAATTTTGAAAAAAATTTCTATTGAAATAAAATTTTTATAAAATTTTCGCAAAATTTTCTATTGAAATAAAATTTTGACAAAATTTTCTAAAAAATAAAATTTTTAAAAAACTTTCTACAGAAATATTATTTTGACAAAGTTTTCTAAATAAATAAAATTTTGAGAAAATTTTTTATAAATAAAATTTTGATAAAATTTTCTTTAGAAATAAACTTTTGACGATATTTACTACAGAAATATGAAAATTTGCCAATCTTTTTATAGAGATATGAACAGTAACAAAGTTTTCTAAATAAATAAAATTTTGAGAAAATTTTTTATAAATAAAATTTTGATAAAATTTTCTTTAGAAATAAACTTTTGACGATATTTTCTACAGAAATATGAAAATTTGCCAATCTTTTTATAGAGATATGAACAGTTTACAAAATTTTCTCTAGAAACGAAACGTTGACAAAATTTTCTATAGAAATAAAGTTTTGAAAAAATTTTCTATAAAAATAAAACTTTGATGGAATTTTCTATAAAATAAAATTTTTACAATATTTTCTTTTAGAAATAAAATTTTGACAAAATTTTCTATAGTTTTGACAAAACTTTCTATAAAAGTAAAATGTCAAAATTTTCTATAGAACTAAAACTTTAACAAAATTTTGACACAATTTTCTATAGAAATAAAATTTTGACAAAACTTTCTTTAGAAATAAATCTTCGACAAAATTTTCTATAGAATTAAAATTTTGACAAAACCTTCTATAGAAATAAAATTTTGACAAAATTTTCTATTGAAATAAATTTTTGATACAATTTTCGAAAAATTTTCTATAGAAATAAAATTTTCGCAAAATTTTCTATAGAAATAAAATTTTAACAAAATTTTCTAATAAATAAAATTTTTAAAAAACTTTCTACAGAAATATTATTTTGACAAAGTTTTCCAAATAAATAAAATTTTGAGAAAATTTTTTATAAATAAAATTATGATAAACTTTTCATTAGAAATAAACTTTTGACGATATTTTCTACAGAAATATGAAAATTTGCCAATCTTTTTATAGAGGTATGAACAGTTTACAAAATTTTCTCTAGAAACGAAACGTTGACAAAATTTTCTATAGAAATAAAATTTTGAAAAAATTTACTATAAAAATAAAACTTTGATGGAATTTTCTATAAAATAAAATTTTTACAAAATTTTCTTTAGAAATAAAATTTTAACAAAATTTTCTATAGAAACAAAATTTTGACAAAATTTTCTATAGGAAAAAAAAAATTGACAACGTTTTGTATAGAAACAAAATTGTGACAAAATTTTCTATAGAAACAAAATTTTGACAAAATTTTCTATAGAAACAAAATTTTGACAAAACTTTCTATAGAAATAAAATTTTGTCAAAATTTTCTATAGAACTAAAATTTTAACAAAATTTTCTTTAGAAATAAAATTTTGACAAAATTTTCTATAGAAATAATACTTTGACAACTATAGAAAATATAAATAAAAATTTTGACAAAATGACCTAAAGAAATAAAATTTTTGACAAAAATTTCTATAGAAACAAAATTTTGACAAAATTTTCTATAGAAATATGAAAAGTGAAAATTTTCCATAGAAATATAAATTTTTACAAAATTTTCTATAGAAATAAAATTTTGACAAAATTTTATATAGATACAAAATTTTATACAGAAACAAATTTTTTTCAAAATTTTCGATAGAACTAAAATTGTGACAAAATTTTCTATAGAAATAAAATTTTCGACAAATTTGTCTATAGGAATAACATTTTGGACAAATTTGTGTATAGGAATAAATTTTCTCTAGAAACGAAACGTTGACAAAATTTTCTATAGAAATAAAATTTTAAAACATTTTCTATAAAAATAAAACTTTGATGGAATTTTCTATAAAATAAAATTTTGACAAAATTTTCTATAGAAATAACACTTTGACAAAATTTTCTATAGAAACAAAATTGTCACAAAATTTTGTATAGAAACAAAATTTTGACAAAAATTTAACAAAATTTTCTATAGAAACAAAATTTTGACAAAATTTTCTATAGAACTAAAATTTTGAAAAAAATTTCTATTGAAATAAAATTTTTATAAAATTTTCGCAAAATTTTCTATTGAAATAAAATTTTGACAAAATTTTCTAAAAAATAAAATTTTTAAAAAACTTTCTACAGAAATATTATTTTGACAAAGTTTTCTAAATAAATAAAATTTTGAGAAAATTTTTTATAAATAAAATTTTGATAAAATTTTCTTTAGAAATAAACTTTTGACGATATTTACTACAGAAATATGAAAATTTGCCAATCTTTTTATAGAGATATGAACAGTAACAAAGTTTTCTAAATAAATAAAATTTTGAGAAAATTTTTTATAAATAAAATTTTGATAAAATTTTCTTTAGAAATAAACTTTTGACGATATTTTCTACAGAAATATGAAAATTTGCCAATCTTTTTATAGAGATATGAACAGTTTACAAAATTTTCTCTAGAAACGAAACGTTGACAAAATTTTCTATAGAAATAAAGTTTTGAAAAAATTTTCTATAAAAATAAAACTTTGATGGAATTTTCTATAAAATAAAATTTTTACAATATTTTCTTTTAGAAATAAAATTTTGACAAAATTTTCTATAGTTTTGACAAAACTTTCTATAAAAGTAAAATGTCAAAATTTTCTATAGAACTAAAACTTTAACAAAATTTTGACACAATTTTCTATAGAAATAAAATTTTGACAAAACTTTCTTTAGAAATAAATCTTCGACAAAATTTTCTATAGAATTAAAATTTTGACAAAACCTTCTATAGAAATAAAATTTTGACAAAATTTTCTATTGAAATAAATTTTTGATACAATTTTCGAAAAATTTTCTATAGAAATAAAATTTTCGCAAAATTTTCTATAGAAATAAAATTTTAACAAAATTTTCTAATAAATAAAATTTTTAAAAAACTTTCTACAGAAATATTATTTTGACAAAGTTTTCCAAATAAATAAAATTTTGAGAAAATTTTTTATAAATAAAATTATGATAAACTTTTCATTAGAAATAAACTTTTGACGATATTTTCTACAGAAATATGAAAATTTGCCAATCTTTTTATAGAGGTATGAACAGTTTACAAAATTTTCTCTAGAAACGAAACGTTGACAAAATTTTCTATAGAAATAAAATTTTGAAAAAATTTACTATAAAAATAAAACTTTGATGGAATTTTCTATAAAATAAAATTTTTACAAAATTTTCTTTAGAAATAAAATTTTAACAAAATTTTCTATAGAAACAAAATTTTGACAAAATTTTCTATAGGAAAAAAAAAATTGACAACGTTTTGTATAGAAACAAAATTGTGACAAAATTTTCTATAGAAACAAAATTTTGACAAAATTTTCTATAGAAACAAAATTTTGACAAAACTTTCTATAGAAATAAAATTTTGTCAAAATTTTCTATAGAACTAAAATTTTAACAAAATTTTCTTTAGAAATAAAATTTTGACAAAATTTTCTATAGAAATAATACTTTGACAACTATAGAAAATATAAATAAAAATTTTGACAAAATGACCTAAAGAAATAAAATTTTTGACAAAAATTTCTATAGAAACAAAATTTTGACAAAATTTTCTATAGAAATATGAAAAGTGAAAATTTTCCATAGAAATATAAATTTTTACAAAATTTTCTATAGAAATAAAATTTTGACAAAATTTTATATAGATACAAAATTTTATACAGAAACAAATTTTTTTCAAAATTTTCGATAGAACTAAAATTGTGACAAAATTTTCTATAGAAATAAAATTTTCGACAAATTTGTCTATAGGAATAACATTTTGGACAAATTTGTGTATAGGAATAACATTTTAGACAAAATTTTCAATAGAAATAATATGTTGACAAAATTTTGACAAAATTTTTTATAGAAATACAATTTTTGACAAAATTTTCTACAGAAATAAAATTTTGCCAAAGTTGTATATAGAAATAAAATGTCGACAACATTTTCTATAGAATAAAATTTTGACAAAATTTTCTATAGAATAAAATTTTGACAAAATTTTCTATAGAAATAAAATTTTGCTAAATTTTTTGTAGAAATAAAAAAATTGCCAAAGTTTCTATATAAATAAAATTTTTGAAAAAAAATTTATACAAATAAATTTTTTGAAAAAAAAATCTATATAAAGAAAGTTTTTGACAAAAATTTCCGTAGAAGTTTGTTGACTTTTTGTATCTAGACTACCGAGCTTAAAAATAAACTTAAAAAATGGGACTTGTTTTTATCGCATTATTTAAAAGACGTTATTTACTTGAAACCTAGCTTAATATCTACATGAAATCGAGACGGGACTTGGAAATTAAAATTTGGTTCCTACATTCAAATACACAATACTCAAATTTAAAAGCGAATTGTGTCCTAAAGGTAACCTTACTTCTATTTTTCGCTGTTTTGGCTCGGAATCAATACCAAAATCATTAATGCAAAGACAAAATCTTTGGAACCGGACAAGCTTTTTGGTCCAGTCTATAATGTAAGCTTGTGAACTAGGATTTCCTATAAGGTTATTTAAGGACCAGACAATATCACAGTAGCGTACCCTTAAGATTTACCAATGCCTAATTTTGTGAGCATTCATTCAGTAATCTTCAGATTGAATTAATAAATACTACAAAACAAACAATATTATTTTTGTTTTGGTTTAATGCCCCACACATTGTTTATGTTTGTTTTTTCTTCCTTTTTTCTTAAAATTGTTTTTTTTTTTAATCTTCTGTCACTGTATGACTTACTGACTATTGATTAAAATTCTCCTAATGAATGAGCTTAAATTGCGATTGATGCCCATAAATATGGCAAATGGGCGGATTTCTAGAGAATCGATGAATACAGGGAAAGAGAAAAAAACAATGACAGTCAATTGCCATTAATCGTTACCAATTATTGCTTTGTTGTTGTTGCCATTTATGACAGCCATATTTGATTTGAAATTTATGCAAAATAAAATTCTACTACGTTGCCACTTTATTTCACATTTGTTTTCTCATAGTTTTCTTTATGACATATGGAAGGTTTTGAAAAGGGAAATTTCCAACCAGTTGTTGGAAAATTTATGTGAATATTCCTTTATAACAACAAAACTGAGTTATTGCAGAAAATATTTTGTGCGAATATTCTGGCACGATATCCAGTGGTGTTTATTATAGGAAAATATTAATATTTATTTTAAGGGTTTTTGATCTTTATGATTAATAAATTATGTTAAATTACAGTAAGGTGATAGGTGCAAGTTTTATGGAAAACTTAATGGAGAATTTATTTATATAAAAACCCCCAAAGGTAGGTTTCTATCAGCTTTACTACAGAATGTTGTTAGAGACCATTGCTCTCCTTATAACAAGAAAAGATAAAAGTGTTGGCATACGTAGATGACTGCAAAATGGGCGAGGTGGAATGATCTAGGAAAAACACCCGCAAAAACGAAATAAACTTTCGACGAAAGTTTCTATAGAAATAAAAAATTGAAACATAAAATTTTCACAAAATTTTCTATAGAAATAAAATATTGACAAAATTTTCTAAAGAAATAAAAATTCGACAAAATTTTCTATAGAAATAAAATTTTCACAACTTTTGTGGCAAAATTTCTTATGGCAATAAAATTTTTACAACAATTTCTATAGAAATAATTTATACAATTTCTAAAGAAATAAAATTTTGACAACATTTTCTATAGAAATAAAATTTTGACAAAAGTTTCTATAGAAATAAAATTTTTACAAAATGTTCTAAAAAATAAAATTTTGACAAAATTTTCTATAGACATAAAACTTTGACAAAATTTTCTATAGAAAAAAATTTTGACAAAATTTTCTATAGAAATAAAATTTTGGCAAAATTTTCTATAAAAATAAAATTTTGGCTAAATCTTCTATAAAAATACAATTTTGACAAAATTTTCTATACAAAATTTTGACAAAGTTTTCTATAGAAATAAAATTGTGACAACCTGTTCTCAAAAATAAAACTTTGACAAAATTTTCTATAGAAATAAATTTTGAAAAAAATTTCTATAGAAGACAAATTTCACAAAATTTTCTATAGAATACAAATTTGATCAAATTTTCTATAGAAAAAAAATTGATAAAATTTCTTTAGAAATAAAATTTTGACAAAATTTTCTATAGAAATAAAATTTTGACAATATTTTCTATAAAAATAAAATTTTGACAAAGTTTTCTATAGAAATAAAATTTTGACAAATTTTTTTATAGAATTAAAATTTTGACAAAATTTCCTATAGAAATAAATTTTGACAAAATTTTCTATAGAACACAAATTTAACAAAATTTTCTTAGAACACAAATTTGATAAAATTTTCTATAGAAAAAAATTGATACAATTTCTATAGAAATAAAATTTTGACAAAATTTCTATAGAAATAAAATTTTTACAAAAGTTTCACTAGAAATAAAATTTTTATAAAATTTTCTATAGAAATAAAATTTCGAATAATTTTCTAAAGCAATAAAATTTTTTCAAAATTTTCTATAGACATAAAATGTTGACAAAATTTTCTTTAGAAATATAATTTTGCCAAAATTTCGTATGGAAATAAATTTTTGGCAAAAAACAAATTTAACAAAATTTTCTATAGAAATAAAATTTTGACAAAAGTTTCTATAGAAATAAAATTTGTACAAAAATTTCTATAGAAATAAAATTTCGACAAAATGTTCTAAAAAATAAAACTTTGATAAAATAGAAATAAATTTTGAAAAAATTTTATATAGAACACAAGTTTGACAAAATTTTCTATAAAACACAAATTTGACAAAATTTTCTATAGAAATAAAATGTCATTGTTGTTTCTTTTTTTTTTTTTTTTTTTTTTTTTTTTTTTTGATCTCAGCTTAAAGCCATGCATTGACTAAACTACAAGTGTAGCTTAACCAACAGAGGAAAAGTATGCTTGTCAAATTTATTTGGGCAAAGCCCTATAGACTGCAAGATGGTTGGATGTACAGCTGTTTCGGAATTACCACATTCCTCATCAGCATCCTCTACTTGCAGCAAAACTATCAACCAATTATCAGTATCTGATAATTGGTTGATAGTTTTGCTGCAAGTAGAGGATGCTGATGAGGAATGTGGTAATTCCGAAACAGCTGTACATCCAACCATCTTGCAGTCTATAGGGCTTTGCCCAAATAAATTTGACAAGCATACTTTTCCTCTGTTGGTTAAGCTACACTTGTAGTTTAGTCAATGCATGGCTTTAAGCTGAGATCAAAAAAAAGAAACAACAATAACGATTGAAGAGAAGCCAACAATAACAAACAAAACGAATGAAAATAAAATGTCGACAATATTTTCTATAAAAATAAAATGTTGACAAAATTTTCTATAGAAATAAAATTTTGACAAAATTTTCTATATAATTAAAATTTTGACAAAAATTTTGTATAGAAAAAATTGATAAAATTTCTATAGAAATAAAATTTTGACAAAATTTCTATAGAAATAAATTTTTTACAAAAGTTTCCATAGAAATAAAATTTTTAAAAAATTTTCTATAGAAATAAAATTTCGACAAAATGTTCTAAAGAAATAAAATTTTGACAAAATTTTCTATAGACATAAAATTTTGACAAAATTTTCTTTAGAAATATAATTTTGCCAAAATTTCGTATGGAAATAAAATTTTGACAAAATTTTCTTTATAAATATTTGATAAGATTTTCATGATAGCCGGCTTATGCCGAAATAAATTCGAAACAAACATATCTATTTTCCTATGCCACTGTCAAATCAGCGATTTGAGTGCAGTTGGCTGGGTTTATTTTGAGCGTCTTTTTTGGTTAAGCTACACTTGTAGTTTAGTCAATGTATGGTTTTAAGCTGAAATCAAAAAACATCAATAATGCTTAAAGAACAAAACCAACAATAACAAAACAAAACGAATGAAATAAAATTTTGACAAAATTTTTTATAGAAATAAAATTTTTACAAATAGCTCCTATATAAACCGATCCCCAGATTTTACTTATTGAGCTGAGAGATAATCAAATTTCATTTGATCCGCCAAATATTTGGTACCGGGTGGTTAAATTGTAAGGGCCGATGTTGAATGTGAACCACACCTAACGCCAAGTTTTTTTCCGAATTTTATTTGACATTTCTCTATTTCAGACTTACTCATGTCGTGAATGGGCAGAATGGTTCCAAGAAATGGCAACAGTGGATGATCAATTTTCGAAGAAAATCATCTTCAGTGATGAGGCACATTTTCACCTCACTGGATTCGTCAATAAACAGAATTGCCGCATTTGGGCGAATGAGAATCCAAGAGTGATTGTCGAAAAACCAATGCACCCACAAAGAGTGACTGTTTGGTGCGGTTTATGGGCTGGCGGCATCATCGGGCCGTATTTTTTCCAAAATGAGGCCGGTCTGGTCTTCGCTATCGTGAGATGATAACGAACCTTTTATGGCCCGAATTGGAAGATATGAATGTGGAGGACGGTGCCACTTGCCACACAGCTAACGAAACAATGGCTCTTTTGCGCAACAAATTCAATGGCCGTGTTCACTCACGTAATGGCGATGTCAATTGGCCGCCAAGATCATGTGATTTGACACCGTTGGACTTTTTTCTTTGGGGTTATTTGAAAGAAAGGGTGTACGTCGATAAGCCAGCAACAATTCAAGAGCTAAAGAATGAGATAATTCGGCACATTAACGATAGAATCTCCATTATGCCTCAGCGTCATCGAAAATTTGGACCATCGGATGAAGGTGTTCCACCGAGGTCGCGGCGCCCATTTGGCCGATATTGTGTTCCATACATAATTGAGTAATACCAATATATCATAATAAAATGAAATTACAATAATTTCCTAAATAGTTTGTGTTTTATTCAAAATCAACATCGGCCCTTGACATTTTAACCACCCTTACTAATCCCTCAGAATGTTAATAATGTGAATAAGTTTGAAGATACCTTGCCATTGGTAATTGTTGCCACAACTCACTTAATGTCATTGTGGATGACAGCCTTTAGTGGAATTTCTACGCAATCCATGGTGGAGAGTTCGTAAGATTTCGCCTGACGGAACTTACAGCCTTAATTTGGTTTTCAAACTGACGTTTATTTCTGCGTGAAGAGCTTTGTTAATAAATTGCAAAAAGAGAATGAAAATTCGATAAAAGGGATCTGTGTACCCTAATTTTAAGCAATGAAAATGTTCTTTTTGAATCCGGAAGTGGTGCAAAATTGGGTCAGAGGAAATTTTTACTATTAATTGGTAGATAGATAGAATTGGTAGATTCTCTGGTTAGGACTTATTTCAGGCCATGCTAAATGTTTCTATTAGTCCACTTCTGGATATAGCGGGGGTTCTAACCTTTTAGTAATTTAATTAAATTAAATTTAAAAAATAAATTAAAATTTTAAAATAAATTAAATTTCGTTTAATCTAAATTATCTTAGTCTTTAATGACCAATGTAATATTTAAGTTTACGTTTTCAGATTTGTTTAAATTGAATTATTTGAACTAATTCTTCTTAATTTAATTATTATAGTGCATTCTATTCATATAACAACGCTTGTAATACCATAACAACAAAATGGCATATCACAGCAAAAAATTTTACCCACGATTAAATTTATAGGTCAACTTATAAACAAGAATCACTTACATTTACTACGCACACGTTCCGTTATAGTTTTCTTATCATCTAAAGGTAAATCCAAAATATTATCGGTCGAATGGCTTTTATAAATTTTTTTCATGAATTTCTGAGGTTCAGCATCTTCTTTGATCTCTTTTGCACGAAGGATTTCTGCCTCGGATACAATCTGAAATGATAAAATGAAGACAGTAAGACAATTAGTTGTATTGCTTAAATGATGACGTGAGGTGGAATTCATAAAAAATGCTACTTTAAATTTTAAAGAATTATTATTGAGTACATTGTTCATTTGTTGACACTTTGTAATTATCAACTGTCGCTGATAGCAAATTTACACTTAATTTCCATTTTGTTTATACACATACTGTAAATGTTTAATAAAAGTTTCACTCAATATGTACATTAAAGAATTTCACAAACGTAGATACCGCTCCCTGACATTCGATTGCTCGTCATACCTCAATAATTTTCTCTCTCTATCTCTATTACACTATGTAACAAATATAAAGAATCTATAATTATACAATACATAAGTCGTGGGAAGCTCGGCTCCTAAGCATAAGCGTGAGAGACCACTGGGTGTTAGGGCTAAGCCCCCTCCAAAAAAAATTAATGTTGGTCAAAATCTATTAATCGACTTTTTATAGTGAGCAACATCCACTAATCGAATTTTAACGGAAAATCGAAAATACGAATATGTATTGAAAGGGGAATATGATGCAGCTCTTTGTTTGTTGAAACTGTACAAAAAAGTTGAAAATCACGACGTCAAATATCGCAATAAGTGGAATATTCAGAAATTTAAAAAATGTAGGAAAGTCAATATTTGTAAAAGTCGACATTTTGCTCAGGGGCTGGCCCTGAGCACGTTTGCCACTTGTGCCAAAAATATTCTACCAAAATTTGAGAAAACAAAAATCTATCAAATTTAAAAAATTTGTCAAAATCTTATTTCTTTAGAAAATTTTGTCAAATTTTTATACCCTCCACCATAGGATGGGGGTTATATTAACTTTGTCATTCCGTTTGTAACACATCGAAATATTGCTCTAAGACCCCATAAAGTATATATATTCTGGGTCGTGGTGAAATTCTGAGTCGATCTGAGCATGTCCGTCCGTCTGTTGAAATCACGCTAACTTCCGAACGAAACAAGCTATCGACTTGAAACTTGGCACAAGTAGTTGTTATTGATGTAGGTCGGATGCTATTGCAAATGGGTCATATCGGTCCACTTTTACGTATAGCCCCATATAAACGGACCCCCAAATTTGGTTTGCGAGGCTTCTAAGAGAAGCAAATTTCATCCGATCCGGCTGAAATTTGGTACATGGTGTTAGTACATGGTCTCTAAAAACCATGCAAAAATTGGTCGTAATCGGTTCATAATTATATATAGCCCCCATATAAACCGATCCCCCGATTTGGCTTGCGAGGCCTCTAAGAGAAGCAAATTTCATCCGATCCGGCTGAAATTTGGTACATGGTGTTAGTATATGGTCTCTAATAACCATGCAAAAATTGGTCCACATCGGTTCATAATTATATATAGCCCCCATATAAACCGATCCCCCGATTTGGCTTGCGAGGCCTCTAAGAGAAGCAAATTTCATCCGATCCGGCTGAAATTTGGTACATGGTGTTAGTATATGGTCTCTAACAACCATGCAAAAATTGGTCCACATCAGTCCATAATTATATATAGCCCCCATATAAACCGATCATCAGATTTGACCTCCGGAGCCTCTTGGAAGACCAAAAACCATCTGATTCAGTTGAAATTTGGTACGTGGTGTTAATATATGGCCTCAAACTCCCATGCAAAAATTGGTCGGTATCGGTCCATAATTATACATAGCCCCCATATAAACCGATCTCCAGATTTGAACTCCAGAGCCCCTTGGAAGAGCAAAATTCTTCCCATTCGGTTGAAATTTGGTACGTGATGTTAGTATATGGTATCCAACCATGCAGGAATTGGTTCCTATCAGCCCATAATTATATATAGCTCCCATATAAACCGATCCCCAGATTTGACCTCCGGTGCCTTTTGGGGAAGCAAAATTCATCCGAGCTGCTTGAAATTTGGTACGTGGTGATCGTATATGATATTTAACAACCATGCCAAAAGTGGTCCATATCAGTCCATAATCATATATATCCCCATATAAACCGATCCCGAGATTTGGTTTTGGAGCCTCTTGGAGGAGCAAATTTCATCCGAGTGAGTTGAAATTTGGTATATTGTGCTAGTATATGGTCGTTAACAACCATGCCTAACTAGGTCCATATCTGTCTATAGTTATATATATCCCTCAGATAAATCGATTTCCAATCACACAAAAATTGGTCCATATCAAGTACATAATTGTATATAGCCCCCATATAAGCGACCCCCATATTTCAATTCTGGCTCTCTACGTGCCATGCAAAAAGTCCATATCGATTCGTAATTATTTGTAGACTTAACTATACATAACTTTTTTGTCTAATGTATACCACGTATGGACTAACTCACAATTTAGAAAACGATGTTAAGAAGTTTTAAGATACCTCAACCCAAGTAATTCGATTGTGGATTACAGTCTTTCGTAGAAGTTTCTACGCAATCCATGGTGGAGGGGACATAAGATTCGGCCTGGCCGAACTTACGGCTGTATATATTTGTTTTTCTTTATAAAATTTTGTCAAAATTTTATTTCTATAGAAAATTTTGTCAAAATTTCATTTCTTTAGAAAATTTCGTCAAAATTTTATTTCTTTAGAAAATTTTGTCAAAATGTTATTTCTTTAGAAAATGTTGTAAAAAATTTTATTTCTATAGACAATTTTGTAAAAAATTTTATTTCTTTAGAAAATTTTGTCAAAATTTTATTTCTTTAGAAAATTTTGTAAACAATATTATTTCTATAGAAAATTTTGTCAAAATTTTATTTCTATAGAAAATTTTGTCAACATTTTATTTCTATAGAAAATTTTGTTAAAATTTTATTTCTATTGAAAATTTTTTTAAAATGTCTATAGAAAATTTTGTCAAAATTTTATTTCTATAGAAACTATTGTCAAAATTTTATTTCTATAGAAACTATTGTCAAAATTTTATTTCTATAGAAAATTTTGTCAAAATTTTATTTCTATAGAAAATTTTGTCAAAATTTTATTTCTATAGAAAATTTTGTCAAAAATTTCATTTCTATTGAAAATTTTGTTAAACATTTCATTTCTATTGAAAATTTTGTTAAAATGTCTATAGAAAATTTTGTCAAAATTTTCTTTCTATAGAAACTTTTGACAAAATTTTACTTCTATAGAAAATTTTGTCAAAATTTTATTTCTACGGAAAATTTTGTCAAAATTTTAGTTTTATAGAAATTTTTGTCAAAATTTAATTTTTATAGAAAATTTTGTCAAAATTTTATCTCTATAAAATTTTTTGTAAAAATTGTATTGCTATAGAAAATTTTGTCAACATTTTATTTCTATAGAAAATTTTTTTCAAAAATTTTATTTCTATAGAAGTCTTGTCAACAAGTTCTATGTTTTCGAGCTTGAGATCTAGAACTTTCATTTAAAAGTTAAGACCGAAAAAACACAAAAACACATAAACTTTTGTCAAAAGTTTCGAAGTACGTCTTAATTGGAGAGGAATATTTTGCAAAATCTACCAATAAATCAAGAACTCTACCAAATATGGCAACCGTGTATACAGCATTTTCGTTTCATTCATTAAATATCATTTTGTTGCATAGTGTTATACTTGCAATCAATATAGGTAATGAGTAAATAAATGCATTATAGAGATGAGACTTTTAGATTGTAATTTCATACGACGTTTGTGGAGTTAAGAAATTTATGGACTGAAAAAATGGCTTGAAAAGGAAGATTACACTAAAAAAAGAGTGTATAATCTAACTGTTAATAGCCAATTCCTTCTATTTCTAATGGAGAAACAACACTCACTCATAGTAAATGTCAACAACATATAGTTCAAAACTCAACTGTAGTACAATTTTTATGTACACAAAATGTTCATATGATTTATCAAAATTGAAAATATTAAGTCTTCCGGTTAGGTACGGTACCATTTGGAATATTGCGTTAGAAAAAATGTTTTTGTACAATTGTTTTATCATGTTGGTCACAGTATTTCGTTGTTAAATATCTCCATGAACTGTCAATGCATTACGAGAAAATAAATCTTTTGAGACATACTTAAGACAAAAATTTTTAAAATTTAACAAATATATGTTTTGAAATGAAAGCGAGTTTATTTTAGCTAAATAACAACGACGACGGTGTTGGTTTTTCATTGTATATTTTGTTTTTAAATTTTTTAGTTTTCAACAGCATTTCATAATGTACGAATTGTACCAAATCGTCCAATCTCTTGTCCATCTCTGAGAAATAGGGGTTTGAACTCGTGATGAGGCAACGAGAGACGTTCGTTTCTCTTAGCCACTCCTTTTCTCTTCATGTTGTTGTTTTTTTTTTTTTTGATATGTCATGACATATCACGTATCTTTAAGAAAATTATATTGAATTTGAAAAGCTATGCCAAATAAAGGTTTGTATATTCAGTTTTGTTTGTTTGTTTAATTTATCTGTTGTTTCACTTTAAATGGATGTCTGATAAGATTCCACAATTGATGGGTAATTGTCATTTATTTTCGAGGGTTGGTTACACAATGCAGTTAACCAGAAGAAATAAACGTACGAAATTTTTTCCCTCGCTCCATCGGAGAAGTACGTCGCAAATGAGAGATTTATCTAATTTCGATATTTGTAAAATATATAGGTAATTACTGAGGCGATTAGTACTATTTTTATACCCACCACCATAAAATGGTGACGGGGGTATAATAAGTTTGTCATTCCGTTTATAACACATCGAAATATCGATTTTCGACTATATAAAGTATATATATTCTTGATCAGGGAGAAATTCTAAGACGATATAAGCATGTCCGTCTGTCCGTCTGTCTGTCTGTCTGTCTGTTGTAATCACGCTACAGCCTTCAATAATGGCGCTATCGTCCCCAAATTTGGCACAGATTAGTTTTTTGTTTGCAGGCAGGTCAAGTTCGAAGATGGGCTATATCGGTCCAAGTTTTGATATAGTCCCCATATAAATCGACCTCCCGATTTGGGGTCTTGGGCCTATAAAAACCGTAGTTTTTATCAGATTTGCCTGAAATTGGAAATCCAGAGGTATTTTGGGACCATAAAGAGGTGTGTCGAAAATGGTCCGTATCGGTCCATGTTTTGGTATAGCCCCCATATAGACCGATCTACCGATTTTGCTTCTTAGGCGACTAGAAACAGTATTTTCTATTCTATTTGTCTGAAATTGAAAATCTAGAGGTATTTTGGGACCATAAGGAGGTGTGACGAAAATCGTTCGTATCGGTCCATGTTTTGATATAGCCCCCATAGAGACCGATCTCCCGATTTTGCTTCTTGGGCGTCTAGAAATTATATTTACCATCCGATTTGCCTGAAATTGGAAATCTAGAGGTATTGTGGGACTATAAAGAGGTGTGTCGAAAATGGTCCGTATCGGTCCATGTTTTGGTATATCCCCCATATAGACCGATCTCCCGATTTTGCTTCTTGCGCGTCTAGAAACAGTATTTTCTATCCGATTTGTATGAAATTGAAAATCTAGAGGTATTTTGGGACCATAAAGAGGTGAGTCGAAAATGTTCCGTATCGGTCCATGTTTTGATATAGCCCCCATATAGACCGATCTCCCGATTTGGAGTCTTGGGCCTATAAAAACCGTAGTTTTTATCCAATTTGCCTGAAATTGGAAATATAGAGGTATTTGAGGACCATAAAAAGTGTGCCGAATATAGTGCCCATCGGTCCATGTTTTGGTATAGCCCCCATATAGACCGATATCCCGATTTTGCTTCTAGAAACTATATTTACAATATGATTTGCCTGAAATTGGAAATCTAGAGGTATTTGAGGACCATAAAAAGGTGTGCCGAAAATGGTGCTCATCGGTCCATGTTTTGATATAGGCCCCATAGAGACTGATCTCCCGATTTTTCTTCTTGGGCTTCTAGAAACTATATTTTCTATCCGATTTTCCTGAAATTGAAAATCTAGAGTTCTTTTGGGACTATAAAAAGGTGTGCCGAAAATTGTGTCCATCGGTCCATTTTTTGGTATAGCCCCCATATAGACCGATCTCCCGATTTTGCTTCTTGGGCTTCTAGAAACAATATTTACCATCCGCTTTGTCTGAAATTCTTGAGCTTCTATAAACTGTATTTATTACCCGATTTGCCTGAAATTCGAAATCTAGAGGTATCTTTAGACCAGAAATAAGGGTGCCGTAATTGAGGTATAGCGGTTCATTTTTTGGTATAACCCCCATATAGACTGATCTCTCGATTTTTACTTCTTGGGCGTCTTGAGACTATGTTTTTTTAGCCGATTTGTTTGAAATTCTGGAGGTATTTTAAGATCACAAATATGTGAGTAGCAAATGGTACCTATCGGTCCATGTTTTGGTATAGCCCCCATATACACCCATCTCCCGGCTTTATTTCTTGGACTTCTAGAATCCGTAGTTTTTATCCGATTTGCTGGAAATTAGTAATTTATAATGAAATTTTAGACAAACGAAATTTCCTTTTCTTATAAAGTATTTTCGTTTATTCAACTCTAAAATTCTCTAAAATAGCAGGAAAATTGCTTCAAACTGAAAGTAAAATTTCCAGATTTTACTCTACAGATTTAAGATTTCAAATCAAGGCGTAATTTAATCATATACACGATATGTTTATAATTTCTAATAATAATAATTTCTCAAAAACTCAAACAAAATTGGTTCTCATAAATCTAGAATCTTATCTGGTCTTCATAGGTAGAATCTTTAAAGTTTGTCTTCGGGAGCTGACTGCCTTGGGAGAAGATTTGTCATCAAACCCCCTACAATTCTATATATTATCAAGTAACCCAATACGACGAAGAGTTTTCAAAGTAAACTATTATATTTGATTCATGGTGGTGGGTATTTAAAATTCGGCCCGGCCGAATTTACTACTGTATATACTTGTTTTGTACTAGGTTAGGATAGGTGGCAGCCCGATGTATCAGGCTCACTTAGACTATTCAGTCCATTGTGATACCACATTGGTAAACTTCTCTTTTTTTGTACTAATTTCTAGTAAAATGTCAAAGAATAAAATGTACAAAATTCGCAGCAACCGGGTGATTTAAAATACAACCTCCTTGTTGGTAACCCCTGCATTTAATTAAACTGTTAGTGGCCTCACCTTTAGTTTTTCTTTGGTGGTTTAAAATAAATCCTAAAATGTTTCCAATTAAAAATTTGATTGAGGTTGAAAACGTAATCAATTAAAAACTTAACCGATACTGGTAATTTGTTAAAGAAATTAAAAAATAAAGAGAGTTACGAAAATGAACGAAACTTTTACGTTTTTAGTTGTAATATTAATTATCTCCATTAACGGAGTGTCTCAATGAAAAATTTAAATGAGTTTTGCGATAAAAAATCAGTAAAATTTTAATTGAATCAATTAAAACAATAATTTAAACCAAGTACATAGTTTACTTCCAATTAATTCTGTGATTGATACTATCACTCGTAATTGAGAGCCACTGTGGTGCAATGGTTAGCATGCCCGCCTTGCATACACAAGGTCGTGGGTTCGATTCCTGCTTCGACCAACACCAAAAAGTTTTTCAGCGGTGGATTATCCCACCTCTGCAATACTGGTGACATTTCTGAGGGTTTCAAAGCTTCTCTAAGTGGTTTCACTACAATGTGGAACGCCGTTCGGACTCGGCTATAAAAAGGAGGTCCCTTGACATTGAGCTTAACATGGAATCGGGCAGTACTCAGTGATAAGAGAGAAGTTCACCAATGTTGTATCACAATGGACTGAATAGTCTAAGTGAGCCTGATACGTCGGACTGCCACCTAACCTAACCATCATTCGTAATTGAAGAAATTCCAACTAACAGGATCGTGATTCGTGATTGAATCAGAAAAAATGGGTTTTGTTTATATTTAATCATTTGATCCTTTTGCACTTAAAAAAATGAACCCACCAAGAAAGAAAATTTAAGTTAAATAAAAAAATTAAAGCAAAAAAAATTTGACAAAATTTTCTATAGAAATAAAATTTTGACAACATTTTCTATACAAACAAAATATTTGACAAGATTTTCTATACAAATAAAATTTTTGACACAGTTTTCTATACAAATAACACTTTTTGATAAAATATTGACAAAACTTTCTATAGAAATAAAATTTTGACAAAATTTTCTACACAAATAAAATTTTGACAAAATTTTCTATAGTAATTAAAATTTGACAAAATTTTCTATAGAAATAAAAAATAGAACTACCAAAAATTTTGACAAGATTTTCTACAGAAATAAAATGTTTGTCAAAATTTTCTATAGAAATAAAATTTTGAAAAAAACTTTTCTATAAAATTTTGACAAAATTACCTATAGAAATAAAATTTTGACAAAATTTTCTATAGAAATAAAATTTTGGCAAAATTTTCTACAGAAATAAAATTTTGACAAAATTTTCTATAGAAATAAAATTTTGACAAAATTTTCTATAGAAATAAAATTTTGACAAAATTTTCTATAGAAATAAAATGTTGACAAAATTTTCTATAGAAATAAAATTTTGATAAAATTTTCTATACAAATAAAATTTTTGACGAGATTTTCTGTACAATTAAAAATTTTGACAAAATTTTCTGTACAATTGAAAATTTTGACAAAATTTTCTGTACAAATAAATATATACAAAATTTTCAATAGAAATAAAATTTTGACAAAATTTTCTATACAAATAAAATATTTGACAAAATTTTCTATACAAATAAAATTTTCTATACAAATAAAATTTTGATAAAATTTTCTATAAAATTTTGACAACATTTTCTATAGAAATTAAATTTTGACAAAATTTTCTATAGAAATAAAATTCTATAGAAATAAAATTTTGACAAAATTTTCTATAGAAATAAAATTCTATAGAAATAAAATTTTAACAAAATTTTCTATAGAAATCAAATTTTGAGCCTATTTTCTAGAAGTAGCATGTTTCTTAAAATCCATCTTAAAATTCTATATATTTTAAAGTAATCAGCTACGACGAGGGAAAATCAGAGGAAACTATTATATTTGAGTCATGGTGGTGGGTAATTGACATTCGGTCTGGCCGAACTTGTTGCTGTATATACTTGTTTTAGTTCATACACAAAAAATTATTGAAATAAAAAATTATTTTCCCACATTGACTAAATTTTAACTGAAACCTACTCATTTCTATGAACTGTAATACAGTTTAATTGGCTCTAGGGCTCTACGCAATTTTTTGTGTGTAGGGATTTCATATATATATTTTTTTCATATAAATAAATTGAAGCAAAGATATTAATAAATAATTAGAGGAGTCCCCTATGCGAACGTACGTATCTGTTTTTAATGAGAATTCGATAGACGATTGCACGATGTTTGTTCTGGTATGCTCTTTATGGCCATAGTCTGAAAGTTTCACTAGACGTCTGCTTTTGAACATTCTGTTTTAGCACACTTCACATTATTTAACAATTATTGTACGATTACTCGCCGACACATATACAAAAATATATTATATATGAATGAATTTTTTTTGTATTACTAACTCGATACGAATGGTGGGGATAGCCAAATATGTATTGTATTTTTGTAGAAATTAAAAAATATATATTTTGTATATAGTAAATACTAAAAAATATAAATAAAACAAAAACGTAAAATAAACAAGTTTGTTTTGTTAAACAATTAGATATACGTGGCTCTGGATAATGTGTAGAAACATTTAACAAACATAGCTACTTAAAGTCTTATTTGATATCTTAATTGAAGAAGAACATTTTTTGCTATTAGACCTACACTCAAAAAAAAAAAATTACTTGGATCCAAAGATTTTGACCTTCCCTTAAGGATTTTTGTATTGATTCCGAGCCAAAGATGCGACTTCTTTAAAATAAAAACATTTTTTAGCGACCTATGTGGCTTTAGGATAAATAAAATTGAAATTAGGATAGAGATTTTACTCTCTCTTTTCGCGGAATATAATATATAAACATATAAAATATTATTATTTTATTTTGTGATTTTTGTAAATTGTTTAAAATTTAATTTTTGATTTCTAAAGAAACCAACCATTGGCATACAGTAGCTATTTACAAGTTTTCCATAGAAATATGGTTACAATATTGTTTTCAACATATGTTACCTCCGAATATAAACACATGTGACCATGTTCGGAAGTATGTACGTAGAAATTTGAATTGCTGGTGAAGTTACCCGCTGTCATTTTTTTGTAGTTGTCATATAGTTTTTGTTTGTTATGATTTTACTGACAGTGTGTAATTGATTCGACCATGAACATTTAATTAAATGGAGATTGAACTTTGGTGGTGTCGTTTAGTTCAATGTTAAAACTAAAAGTATTTTTTGCAGTATTTTTTTATCTTAGATGAAGAAGTTGTCAATTTGCTATGTGTTTTCATACTTACAGAAAAAATTGTTACCGAAACGCATGCTCACAAAACACATATTTTATGCTCCTATCTTTGAACTTGACCTGGTGCCAAAAATAACAAAAAACCGTTGGTAAATTTCCCGAAGAGAGCGTCATTATTGAAGACTTAGCGTGTTTACAACAAACAGACAGGCAGACATGGTTGGGTCACTGGCACGGTTGCCATAGTTGGTAGAATTCTTTCGACCTAAGAAATAAAATTTTGACAAATTTTTCTATAGAAATAAAATTTTGACAAAATTTTCTATAGAAATAAAATTTTGACAAAATTTTCTATATAATTTTGACCAAATTGTCTATAGAAATAAACTTTTGAAAAATTCTTCTATAGAAATACAATTTTGACAAAATTGTCTATAGAAATAAAATTTTGACAAAATTTTCGATAGAAATAAAATTTTGACAAAATTTTCGATAGAAATAAAAATTTGGCAAAATTTTCTATAGAAATAAAATTTTGACGAAATTTTCTATAGAAATAAAATGTTGACGATATTTTCCATAGAAATAAAATGTTGACGAAATTTTCCATAGAAATAAAATTTTGACAAAATTTTCTATAGAAATAAAAATTTTGACAAAATTTTCTATAGAAATTAAAATTTGGACAACATTTTCTATAGAAATGAAATTTTGACAAATTTTTCTATAGAAATAAAATTTTGACAAAATCATCTATAGAAATAAAATTTTGACAAAATTGTCTATAGAAATAAAATTTTGAAAAAAATTTCCATAGGAATAAAATTTTGACAAAATTTTCCATAGAAATAAAATTTTCCATAGAAATGAAATTTTGATAAAATTTTCTATAGAAATAAAATTTTGACAAAATTTTCTATAGAAATTAAATTTTGACAAAATTTTCTATAGAAATAAAATTTTGACAAAATTGTCTATAGAAATAAAATTTTGACAAAATTTTCCATAGAAATAAAATTTTGACAAAATTTTCCATACAAATAAAATGTTGACACAATTTTCCATAGAAATGAAATTTTGACAAAATTTTCTATAGAAATAAGATGTTGACACAATTTTCTATAGAAATAAAATTTTGACAAAATTGTCTTAGAAATAAAATGTTGACAAAATTTTCTATAGAAATAAAATTTTGACAAAATTGTCTATAGAAATAAAATTTTGACAAAATTTTCTATAGAAATAAAATTTTGATAAAAATTTTTATACAAGTAAAATTTTGACAAAATTTTCTATAGAAATAAAATATTGACAAAATTTTCTATAGAAATAAAAATTCTATAGAAATAAAAATAAAATTTTAACAAAATGTTTTATAGAAATAAAATTTTGACAAAATTTTCTATAGAA
Organism: Haematobia irritans; assembly: GCF_050003625.1. Taxonomy (NCBI): domain Eukaryota; kingdom Metazoa; phylum Arthropoda; class Insecta; order Diptera; family Muscidae; genus Haematobia; species Haematobia irritans. The sequence continues at coordinate 108,295,859 of NC_134399.1, read as the reverse complement.
ATAAAATGTTGACAAAACTTTCTATAGAAATAAAATATTGACAAAATTTTCTATAGAAATAAAATATTAACAAAATTTTCTATAGAAATAAAATTTTGACAAAATTTTCTATAGAAATAAAATTTTGACAAAATTTTCTATAGAAATAAAATTTTGACAAAATATTCTATAGAAATTAAGTTTTTGACAAAATTTTCTATAGAAATTTTGTTTTTCTGTTGTTTGGTAGAATTTTCTCCAAATTTTGGTAGATTATTTAGGCTCGAGTGTCAACCGTGGTCGCTGGTCAATCTGTACATACACCCAGAAGGGTGCACTGCGGGAGCCACCGTGGTGCAATGGTTAGCATGCGCGCCAGCGCTGGATTATCCCCTCTCAGTAATGTTGGTGACATTTTAATGAATTTCGTTTGCCTAAAATTTTGTTCCGGAGGTATAGCTACCTTGTATAACAAAAAACTAATTTTAGTTTGTTAGTTGAAATATTTAAATATTTTCTCAACAACAGATAGAACGGCTGATAAAATGTAATGAATTATCCTCCGATTAAGTATTAATCGTAAGATGAGAAACCACCTATTAAAATATTAATTATTGAAATTATTTTTGTATAATATGAAACATCTAGTTTCATTTCTACATGTTACGTAGCAGATATTTTTATTCAAAGAATACCGCATTTGATAAAAATGGATTTAAAAGGAATTTTGTCTTGAAACATTTTGTGATTAGAAAGTCGAATTTTGTCATTTAAAAAAAGACAGACTCTTGTCTTTTTAAAATACTATCTTTCATTTATTTCGTTATCAAAATTCACATATGGTACATGTGCCTTTCGGAAGAAAAAAAAAATCCCCTTTTTTCCAGTAGTGGTGTTATCATGTATCTCGTCATCCAAACGTAAATATTGTGTTCATTGCACCACAAACCGAAAAGAAATCATAATATTGAATTGGAAACAGGGAGTAATTTTTGTTTATATGTTCTGTAGATAGATTTCTCTTGGCAACGTTTTTGTTTATAAACAATATTTACTTATAATGTGATAAATATTGACATTCATTATCAATTCCATATTTTCTTCGTTAAATATTTAATTAATTTTCTTCAGAAAGAAAGCCAATATTTTGTAGCAAACAAAGTGAGATTTTTTTTATTTTTCCTGAAATAAACAATTAATTTGGTCGAATAGTCGAAAATTCATATTTGGTGGAAAATACAGTATCCGAATTCGGAATTCGTATACCTCCTAAAAATGCTTAAAGTATTCAATCAAAATTTCTTTCGGTTTTATTATTGTTAACGGAAAAAATAAACTTATATTTCTTAAACAAAAAATGATATAAGAAAAATGCCAAATAGAGAAAAAACAAATGTACAGAAAAATCGCTGCAGTTATTATTACAAAAATTTGTTTTGTTTGTAGTTAAGTTTTATTATTTTTTCGAAATTTTTAATACCTTATGAAATCTTGTTTTCTTTAAGTATGTCTCAAACATTTTATGAACTAAACGTAGGCATATAGTTCGGTACACATAACTTCAATATGAAGTAAAGCATAAGGAAATTTTCGTACGATTTCCAAAAATAATTAAAATGAACTAGTATGCACCAAAAGAAATTTGTTAGTAGGGACAGCAGAAAAGTCTGCTAAAACAGCAGAAAGTCTGCTGAAAAAGGGACAGCAGTCACTGTTTGCTGAAATAGCAAACATTTCCTGCTATTTTTGAAGCTCGATTACTCTAAAACGTGTTTTATTTTGGCTAAAACAAATAAAAATGTCAACTTAGGAGCTATCCTAACATAATTGAAACAATATTTTATGAATATCTATAGTATGTGACCAAAAATCTGAATATTTATCGAATTGAGGCATAACAGCAAACAAAATGTTTGCTGATCGTATTTCGGAGCTTGTAAGCATATTACACTGCAAAAATATACCAAAAACTACTTTTGGTTCTTAAATATGCTTTGGGGAAAAATTTATAACCTAAAAATTTTATAACTTGTTGTTCATTTGGCCCTGAAGTACAAAAATATAACAGCAGACATCGACTGCTGTTTTTAGCAGACTTTTTTCTATGAGTGGGGTTAAAATGGTGCTGATTTGGTGCCAATGATTTATTTCTTTAATTTTAGTTAATTTTTTCTTCTATGTGAGGGTGTTATTGGTTGTTAGAAATTAAAAAATCTATGGTAATATTAAAGAATTGAATAAATTGTAGTTCAATTTTCACAGGTAGTTCGAGGTAATTCATTCTTCCAATGAAAAAGTTCACTTTTTTGTGCATATAGATCCCAAATTTCGGAAGCAATTTAATTGACTGAAATCCCATATGAGGACTAGTCCCTGGTATGCACCAGACCCAGTTCTGGTCGAAATATATGGACGTACTATGGACCACTTTCTAGACAGGTACCCATGAACAAGTCTTGGAGCACCAGATTCGGTCGCTCAGAAAATATTGCACTGAAAATAAGTATTCACCTAATATGAAAACTCATGCAACCTAAATTTTGGAACACACAATTTACACAATACCAAGGAAAATTGTTTTTAAATAAAGAAGTTTTAATGAAGAGAACATTTATAATATTTGCATTAATTTTATTTTTATTTAGCACACGAATTTTTGTAATTCGCACTCATACGTTAGATTCATATGTATTTGAAGTAGGGGTACTTTTCGTTAAAATAAAGAAATAATTTTTAAATTAACAGAAACGTTGAATATTTGAATTAAAAATAACAAGTATATACGGCCGTAAGTTCGGCCAGGCCGAATATTGTGTACCCTCCACCATGGATTGCGTAGAAACTTCTACAAAGGACTGTCATCCACAATCGAATTATTTGGGTTGTGGTATCTTAAAACTTCTTAAAATCGTTTTCTAAATTGTGAGTTAGTCCATGGTCCACGTGGTATATATTAGACAAAAAAGGTATGTATAGGTAAGTCTACAAATAATTACGAATCGATATGGACTTTAGCACGGTACGTAGAGAGCCAGAATTGAAATATGGGGTCGCTTATATGGGGGCTATATACAATTATGAACTTGATATGGACCAATTTTTTGTGTGATTGGGGATCGATTTATCTGATGGCTATATATAACTATAGACCGATATGGACCTAGTTAGGCATGATTGTTAGCGGCCATATACTAGCTCAATGTACCAAATTTCAACTGACTCGGATGAAATTTGCTCCTCCAAGTGGCTCCAAAACCAAATCTCGGGACCGGTTTATATGAGGGCTATATATGATTATGGACTGATATGGACCACTTTTGGCATGGTTGTTAAATATCATATACTACCATCACGTACCTAATTTCAACCAGGTTGGATGAATTTTACTTCTCCAAAAGACACCGGAGGTCAAATCTGGGTACCGGTTTATATGGGGGCTATATATAATTATAGACTGATATGAACCAATTCCTGTATGGTTGGTGGATACCATATACTAACATCACGTACCAAATTTCAACCGAATCGGATGAATTTTGCTCTTCTAAGGGGCTCCGTATCGGTTTATATGGGGGGATTGGTTTATATGGGGCCTATATATAACTATGGACCGATACCGACCAATTTTTGCATGGAAGTTTGAGGCTATATAGTAACACCACGTACCAAATTTCAACTGAATCAGATGAATTTTGGTCTTCCAAGAGGCTCCGGAGGTCAAATCGGGTTTATATGGGGGCTATATATAATTATGGACCGATGTGGACCAATTTTTGCATGGTTGTTAGAGACCATATACTAACACCATGTACCAAATTTCAGCCGGATCGGATGAAATTTGCTTCTCTTAGAGGCCTCGCAAGCCAAATGGGGGGATCGGTTTATATGGGGGCTATATATAATTATGAACCGATTACGACCAATTTTTGCATGGTTGTTAGGAATCATATGCTGACACTATGTACCAAATTTCAGCCCGATCGGATGAAATTTGCTTCTCTTAGAGGCTCCGCAAGCCAAATCGGAAGATCGGTTTATATGGGGGCTACATATACTTTTTTGACCGATGTGGACCTATTTTTTCATGGTTGTTACAGACCATATACTAACACCATGTACCAAATTTCAGCCGGATCGGATGAAATTGGCTTCTCTTAGAGGATACGCAAGCCAAATTTGGGGGTCCGTTTTATGGGGGCTATACGTAAAAGTGGACCGATATGGCCAATTTGCAATACCATCCGACCTACATCAATAACAACTACTTGTGACAAATTTCAAGTCGATAGCTTGTTTCGTTGGGAATTTAGCGTGATTTCAACAGACGGACGGACATGCTCAGATCGACTCAGAATTTCACCACGACCCAGAATATATATACTTTATGGGGTCTTAGAGCAATATTTCGATGTGTTACAAACGGAATGACAAAGTTAATATACCCCCACCCTATGGTGGAGGGTATAAAAAGGCCTTAAATATAGGCTAAGATTTATTTTGATGATCTTGCATTTTTGGTTTAGTTCTATTTGAAATTAAGAAAACATTTATTACATTTTATGGATATCTCAAACAAAAATGGAGTACAATTAAATTCAATTTTCACACGAAGTAGTTAAAACAATTCACATTTTTTTGTTTCTGTACACTACACTGAAAAAATATTGTCAATGAGTTAATGTCCTTAAAATACGAATGCGATTTTGCTTAGCATAGAAAACGGGGTTTCTTTATCCAAAAGTCGATAATCTTTTCTATGAAGTCATTTTGTCCTTATAATTAAGTGATTTGACTTAAAAAGATGTAACTTTACTTGAAAGAAAATTTTGTTTGACTAAGATCATTTTGGTTTTAATAATTTTAATTTTCTTAAAAATTAATTAATTCTCGGACGAAATGAATGAGAGTGAAGACAAAATCTTTGGAACATTTGAAATGCTTTTTTTTTTCAGTGTATGCTTGAACATTGGAAGTAGGTTCTACTCTACTTGATGCGTTCATCGGAAACTTTTATTTGGACTCAAAAACAATTCTTTTCGAAAAGTTATAGCCGTAGTTCGTACTTTTTGCAAGATCCAATCCGATTTTGTTTATGAACCTCGATGTAACTTATCAGACATAAATAATTTCCGAGAAAATAATATGGTTACGCTAAACATATTATCTGGTCCCCGGCCAAAAATAACATTATGCTCTTGAAATATGTTTGAGGTGATCGTATTTCTCTCTGGGTGTATATGGCCCATTGCACAGCGTTACCTTTGAGAATTTCTGAACAGTGGCACAAAAAGTGTCACTCGCTATAAAAGGTGAGACACTAGTTTAAATAGAAAAAGTATCAATTAAACGCATTTATATCATTGTTTTATGTAGAATACTGAAGTAACGTTTCCAATGTAAATCCTCACTACACAATCACTTTATTTTTATTTCATTGAAAACCATTCCTTCAAATTTAATATTCAGAAGATGCCCAATGATGCCTATAGGCTAAAAAAATACCTAAAAGTGGTTACTTTTGACTGAGATGATTCTGTGGATGAGGAAAATTAAGAAGAGGAGGTAAAAACTGTAAATTTGAAACACATCATCGAAGAAACGCTAAAAAATGTGCTTGATAGTGGCGAAAATATAAAAGATAGAGAAACTAATTTGCCAATAAAAATGACAGAATAGGTATACAATAGATGATGGAGAAAATTGATTTGCAAAGTTTGAGGTGCACGAGTCAAGAGTTTACAGATTGTAATACCACTTGGAAAAGCGAATGAAGTGAAACAACCAATCGAATATTTCTTACATTTCTTTACAAACTATGCCACACTGGTTATCCACGCTGAAAATGTAATAAAAGCAACTTATATTTGTGCAGAATCCACAACAAATTGTTTTATATCTTTTCATACTTGAATTTCAATAAAAACTTTATAAAAAAAATATTTTCTTAAAATTTACCGCTACTGTCCAATGTTGCCTATAGGCAACATTCTGTAACTGACGAACCAGGATACCAAGGGCTTTGACTTTTTTTATCAGTTTAACTCATAAACAATTTTTAGACCCGTGTAATTTAATTCGGGCATGAGAGGGTTAATCCGTTTTATCTATACTCGTATACACACAAACAAATTTCACGAAAATTTTTCCAATTAAAATTTTAATTGAGTTTTAAAAAATATTCAATTAAAAATTTAATTGATTCAACAAATTTTTTAATTGAAACAAAAATCAATAATAGTATCAATTAATTTTTTAATTGGATCAATTAACTTTTTAATTGACCTTCAATTAATTTTTTAATTGATACTATCATTTCTGTGATCGAAGACATTTCAATTAAAAATTAATTGGATCAATTAATTTCGTGATTGAATCAGAAAAAAATTTTTTTGTGTGTATATAGTAAAATTTCCTTGCATAATTTTAGAAGACACTCATGTCCACTGAGAATACTATGGTAAAAAGAGAAAATTGCTTATAAATGTAGTATTTGACTCATAAATTCGTCGAAGACACCGATTTGAAATTTTTTAAAAATTATAGAAAAAAGGAGCGGTGGGAACTAATTAGATCAAGTGGAAGTTAGTCATTATTAAATTGTTTTCACATCCTGTACGTTTATCACAAAAATCCTATTATTTTTTCTCAACAACTTTTTGCGCCACACTGTGGAACAGGGTATTATAAGTTAGTGCATATGTTTGTAACACCCAGAAGGAGACGAGGTGGACACATGGTGTCTTTGGCAATAATGTTCAGGGTGGGTCCCTGAGTCGATATAACCATGTCTGTCTGTCCGTCCGTCTGTCTGTGAACACATTATTGTGATCAAAGTCTAGGTCGCAATTTAAGTCCAATCGCCTTCAAATTTGGCAAATATTTCTAATTTGGGTCAGAATAGAACCCTATTGATTCTGGAAGAAATCGGTTCAGATTTAGATATAGCTCCCATATATATATTTCGCCCGATATGCACTAATATGGACCCAGCAGCCGGAGTTTTATACCGATTTGCTTGAAATTTTGTACAAACATAACACTTAGTCGTATAGTCAAGTGTGCAAAATTTGATTGAAATCGGTTCAGATTTAGATATAGCTCCCATATATATCTTTCGCCCGATATGGACTAATATGATCTTAAAAGCCAGAAATTTGGCCTAATTTGATTGAAATTGTGCACAGGGAGTAGATTTGGCATTGTAGCTATGCGTGCCAAATTTGGTTGAAATCGATTCAGATTTAGATATAGCTCCCATATATATCTTTCGCCCGATATGGACTAATATGGTCCCAGAAGACAGAGTTTTACCCCAATTTGGTTGAAATTTTGCACAGGGAGTAGAATTAGCATTGTAGCTATGCGTGCCAAATTTGGTTGAAATCGGTTCAGATTTAGATATAGCTCCCATATATATGTTTTTCTGATTTCGACAAAAATGGTCAAAATACCAAAATTTTCCTCGCCACTGCTTTGTTGAAAAGTTGTAAAAATTACTCTAATTTTCCTAAACTTCTAATACATATATATCGAGCGATAAATCATAAATAAACTTTTGCGAAGTTTCCTTAAAATTGCTTCAGATTTTCCCATATTTTTTTACTAAAATTGTGTTCCACCCTAGTGCATTAGCCAACTTAAATTTTGAGTCTATAGATTTTGTAAAAGTCTATCAAATTCTGTCCAAATCGAGTGATATTTAAATGTATGTATTTCGGACAAATCTTTATATATAGCACCCAAAACATTTGACGGATGTGATATGTATCGAAAATTTAGATCTACAAAGTGGTGCAGGCTATAATATAGTCGGCCGCGCCCGACTTTAGATTTTCCTTACTTGTTTTATATTGCCTTATATACTCCATATAGGTTATTTTCAGTTAATTTTTTTTTTATAAAAAGTTGCATTTATTGTGAGACATTAACAAGAAAATTATTTCGGTACACCCCAAACCAATATAGAGGTTAGGAGCAAATGTGATATAAGCCAATAGATTTGCATTCATTGCACGTTTATTGCCGCTTTGTGCTAAGGTAATGTCACACATTGTTAAGCAAAATAAATCAAATGTTTTCTTTTGAATACCAAGGCCTACCACATATGTCGAACAACAAATCGTACAGTCTAATTTAATTGCGCACTGAGCAATGTTCACTAACCAAGCGTAAGTAAAGTTCATTGAATACGAGTCACTATTAGTTGGAAAAAGTTTGGTTGGAAAAAGTTTTCAATCCTCATACTGATCTAGTGTGATATGAAAGTATAATCAAAGATCACATATATAAACTATAATTATATCTAAACAAGTGAAATCAATGAATTTCAGTTTTTTTTCGCAAAATAATTCAAATTATCTCATTGTTTAAATAGTCACTTGGATAATGGTGCACAGTAGTAATTTGTAATTATTTTTAAAAAGCTATTCATCATTTGTAGAAACATGATTCAAGTGTGAAATGATCGGCAAATGTCCGTATGTGGTTTCAAATGGTTGTATTTCATTTCTCATATGTTTGCAGCTTCAGGGAATTAATCATTTTTCCATTGAATTAAAACGAATTGCCACTGTGTGTATTGGATTGCGGATTTATTGATTTGTAATAAAAAAAACAGACAGATGAAAAAGTTGAAGAGCTAAAGATCAAATGAAGATCTACTAATCATGTTTGTAAAGCTTTGGCCAAGTAGTGGCCACCATCGGTGTATTGTATCAGCTACTTCAGTGATGGCTATTAATTATATTAACACCACACATCTCTTAGCGATATGCGTACAGAATGTTGATGGTATCTTTCAAGACTCACTTATTTGAGATGTGTGTGAGCGCAAGCGCGCGGTGCAAATTGTTGACAAATAGCCGTTATTTCATCCGGCTACGCATGCGCATATACTGCAGTCACTATAAATGGCGATTTACAAGATACTCGTGTTGGTTGAATCAGCAAACATGCATCAATTTCTCAATTCTCCTGGTTGATTTTTAGAGTAATTAAATATCGTGTAGCAAAAAACCGATTCAATCGGGTTTCAAGAGAAATTTTCAATACTTTTCCTCCATGTTCCAATCATCGCTATCATAATTCACTATATTTTCGTTTTCAGATATTGTTTTAACTCTAATTAAAAGAAAGTTCACAATCTATGATTTAACATTTTGTTGTCATTAACTTTAGGACACATATCATTGACATTTGAAACCTCTGTTAAAAGTGATGTGTCTTTGAAGTAAAGTAAATTTTCCTTAAATTGGCTATAAAAATCGTTGTATTTTTTTCAGGGGATACACATTTTAACTACAGATCCGAATTCCGAAGATCAGTATATTACGGTTTCTATATTGCAGCACTAGACATAAAACATATGTCACAATGAAAGTATTGTTGCCTTCGCATATTTAGAAACCGATTTGTATGAGCCATTTTCCATAATATAAATTTATGATTAGGGATCGTAAACAAAATCAATAAGTCGACTGTCTGAGTTTTCAACATTTTTAAAATATTGAAAAATATTGATCTTCGGTTTTTTTTTTCAAAATTGCAGATACTCTCAGAGTTATACTAAAAGTATTTGCATCATACTTCCCTTTGAAGAAAGTAACAGGTTGGCTGATAAGTCCCCGGTCTAACAAAGAAAAACACATTTTTTGTCAAAATTCGTTTTTATTATTCAACATAGTTCCTTTCAAGAGCGATATAACGATTATAACGACCTTCCAATTTTTTGATACCATTTTGGTAGGCCTCAGTTTCGGCGATCACCTCTTCATTGCAGCCAAATTTTCTCCCTGCGAGCGTCCCTTTGAGGTCTGAGAACAAGAAAAAGTCGCTGGGGACCAGAATCTGGAAGCAATTCATGAATTTTTGCCATCGTTCTCAATGACTTGTGGCACGGTGCATTGTCTTGGTTGAACAACACTTTTTTCTTCTTCATATGGGGCCTTTTTGCCGCGATTTCGACCTTCAAACGCTCCAATAACGCCATATAATAGTCACTGTTGATGCTTTTTCCCTTCTCAAGATAATCGATAAAAATTATTCCATGCGCATTCCAAAAAACAGAGGCTATTACTTTGCCAGCGGAGTCTTTCCACGCTTCGGAGACGGTTCACCGGTCGCTGTCAACTCAGCCGACTGTCGATTGGACTCAGGAGTGTAGTGATGGAGCCATGTTTCATCCATTTTCCCATATCGACGGAAAAACTCGGGTGTATTACGAGTTAACAGCTGCAAACACCGCTCAGAAACATCAACACGTTGTAGTTTTTGGTCAAATGTGAGCTCGCGCTGCACCCATTTTGCACAGAGCTTCCGCATATCCAAATATTGATGAATGATATGACCAACACGTTCCTTTGATATCTTTAAGGCGTCTGCTATCTCGGTCAACTTCATTTTACGGTCATTCAAAATCATTTTGTGGATTTTGTTGATGTTTTCGTCGGTAACCACCTCTTTCAGGCGTCCACTGCGTTCACCGTCCTCCGTGCTCATTTCACCACACTTGAATTTTGCATACCAATCAATTATTGTTGATTTCCCTGGGGCAGAGTCCGGAAACTCATTATCAAGCCAAGTTTTTGCTTCCACCGCATTTTTTCCCTTCAGAAAACAGTATTTTATCAAAACACGAAATTCCTTTTTTTCCGTTTTTTTCACAATAACAAAAGTTGCTTCGCAAAAGACGCTCTATCTCACAAACTAATTGACTTACAGACGTCAAATTTTGACACGAATCATTTGAAGGTTGGTACTATATAAAAATAAAATGCATTTAATACTAGCGACGCCATCTATTTGTCAGACCGGGGACTTATCAGCCAACCTGTTAGAAAGGACTTTCTCTAATAAAGGGGAAACTTAAAACTCGGCAGAAAGTGGCTGGGCACATTCTTTTAACAAAATAAAATGGAGAAGTCATCCCTAATGACTCTTTGGTAGGCAGGCGGATTTCAGAGAGTAGAAATCTACTATAAATCCTATCGAGCAATGTAGGAAATGATTACCCATAGCGGGGAGAAAGAATCAAAGCGAGACCAAGTTCAGTTTTTAAAATGTAGTTTATTTTAGAGTTGGGTAGTTCCGGAGCGAACTAGCTCTTTGGAACTATTCCGTGGCTGGAACTAAATGAACTGGATTCGATACCTTTACTCTTTCAGCTCCTCAGTTTCTTATATTCATTTCGTTGTGTACTCATTCCATTTCTTTCGCTCTTTCAACAGCTCTCACTTAAATTGAAGTTGCCGGATCCTTAATGAAGATATCGAAAGTGTTTCAACCTAAATATCCATACCAACATGCTTTACAAAAATTATGTAAATCAGCAAAACCTGTACAATTCGGAAGAATATTTTACGCAATAGAAACATATCATAAACAAAAAGCGAACTCTTTTGGTCTAAAGTCAGCAAAAAAATTTTTACATACATAGTAACTTTTGATTTTCTCAATGAAAAAAATGTAAACACGATATATTTAAAATAAATGTAGATCTTTGTATTAGTATTGATCTCTGAAAATTTGTCTACAGAGTTATACCATTAGTCCCAAAATCTTTATTATACAAACTAATGTTCAAGAAATTTGATTAAATTCTTGTGAACTTTTATGTTTTACTTAAATTTAGTGTTCATGCGTTTTATTTTCTTGCGGAACTAAAAGTAAATGTCAATATATGGAATTCTTTAAGCACTTTCCTTATCCGGATCCAAAAGGAACTGTGGAACTAAATGATGGAACTAGTTCATTTTTAGGAGCGGATCTGAAAAGACCGATCACTTTAGTGAGCCGGGATCGCCCAACTCTAGTTTATTTTACCATCCTTAGAGCGAAGTCTTCGGCTGACGTTGACACAAAGGGAAGTGACATTTTGTATTTTATTTTAGAAACTTCGCATTGTTTGCAAAATTGACAGGTACAATACTACCAAATGTATGTTTTATGTTATGTTTTAAATTTAGTACTTAAGGGAGCCACCGCGGTGCAATGATTAGCATGCCCGAATTGCTTACACAAGGTCGTGGATTGGATTCCTGCTTCGACCTTACACCAAAAAGTGGGATAATCCACCGCTGAACGATTATCCCACCCCAGTAATGGTGGTGACATTTCTGAGGGTTTCAAAGCTTCCCTAAGTGGTTCCACTGCAATGTGGAACGCCGTTCGGACTCGGCTATAAAAGGAGGTCCCTTGTCATTGAGCTTAACATGGAATCGGGCAGCACTCAGTGATAAGAGAGAAGTTCACCAAAGTGGTATCACAATGGACTGAATAGTCTAAATGAGCCTGATATATAGGGCTGCCATCTAAGGTAACCTATTTAAGCTTAAATACATCGTGTTATACATTATTTCTCAACAAGGTCCCAGCAAAATAACTTGCAGAATTTTCAGCAGCTTTGTAAAGGAAGAAAAGTCAAGCTGCACTTACTCTTGCAAGGAATTCATCGATGAATTTATATAGAGAAATGTCCCACTTAAATGCGCTTTTTCTATGTATGAATTTCAACGCTTGCAGAAGCACAAAATATGGATGTGGAGAGCATGAAATCGTAACTTGCCACATAGTTCATAAGAAGTCGTGATAAAATACACAAACAACTCTTCTTTACAAGAGTGCAACCTTGTAAGCGTGAGACAAAGCACCCGGCTGAAATCTGGTACATGGTGTTGGTATATAGTCTCTAACAACCATGCAAAAATTGGTCCATATCGGTTCATAATTATATATAGCCCTTATATAAACCGATCACCAGATTTGACCTCCGGAGCCTCTTGGAAGAGCCAAATTCATCCGATCTGGTTAAAACTTAGTACGTGGTGTTAGTTTGTGGTCTCTAACAACCATGCAAAAATTGGTCATATCGGTTCATAATTATATACAGCCCCATATAAACCGATCCCCAGAATTGACCTCCAGAGCCTCTTTGAGGAGCAAAATTCATTCGATCCGATTGAAATTTGACACATGGTGTTAGTATATGGTCTCTAACAACCATGCAAAAATTGGTCGATACCGGTCCATAATTATATATAGCTCCCATATAAACCGATCCCCAGATTTGACCTCCGGAGCCTCTTAGAGGAGCAAAATTCATTCGATCCGATTAAAATTTGACACATGGTGTTAGTATATGGTGTCTAACAACCATGCAAAAATTGGTCGATATCGGTCCATAATTATATAGCCCCCATATAAACCGATCCCCAGATTTGATTTCCGGAGCCTCTTGGAGGAGCAAAATTCATACGATCCGGTTGAAATTTGGTACGTGGTGTTAGTATATGGTCTCTAACAACCATGCAAAAATTGGTCGATATCGGTCCATAATTATATAGCCCCCATATAAACCGATCGCCAGATTTGACGTCCGGAACCTCTTAGAGGAGCAAAGTTCATCCGATCTGGTTGAAATTTTGTACATGGTGTAAGTATATGGTCTCTAACAACCATGCAAAAATTGGTCGATACCGGTCCATAATTATATATAGCCCCCATATAAACCGATCCCCAGATTTGACCTCCAGAGCCGCTTGGAGGAACAAAATTCATTCGATCCGATTGAAATTTGGTACGTGGTATTAGTATATGGTATCTAACAACCATGACAAAAATTTGTCCATATAGAACAATAATTACCCAGCAAAAAAAAAATTGGAAGTTCTTCCAAAGGCACAACTTTAAAATCGCTTCCAGAGGATGCACTCCCAATGATGTTCTTTATTTTAATTACCCAGAAAGTTCTTTTCATTCAATTTTTTATATCATGCATTTTTCATACTTTTAATGGGCAATTTTTTATTTATTTTTTTTTGTTTTGTTTCAAATAGATTAAAAACGGAGTAAGAATTCATAAAATGGTACAAATTATTTAATTTTTTTTTTAAAAAAAATTCTAAATCCAATCTGAAAAAATTGTGAATTTTTGAAAATATTTGAGGTCAAACGTTTCAGACAAGCGTTAGAATCCATTAAAAATTATAAACTGTTATAAAAATTATTTATTTAAAAAAATATCACAGAATTTTTTAATTTACATCCAAAACATTGAATTCGGATCAAACCTAAAGAAGTGATGCAAATTCAGTGCAACGGCTGTTGAAATGGAGGACTTCCGTCCTATAACAAGCCCATGTTAAATTCATCGCTTCTGCGTCAATTTTGCACCACTTCGGGATCCAAAAAGAACATTTTCATTACATTTTTGGCGACGCTTTTTTTGCTGGGTATATATAGCAATTTCTTAGCCTTTTAGATGTTTGAGTCAGCCCTTCAGACAATTACACTACTCTATATTAATTCATATGTTTTCCCTTCTTCCAGTTGAACAAGAACCTTGACGCACCACTAAGATGGACTTTCCACACCCGAAATTAAAAATCGCTACATCTCTACTCGTTACGGATTGTCTCGTATATGAGTGCATTTATAAATCCCATTTTGGTCATTTCCATCCAAGTGCAAACTCTTACTCATTCGTTTCACAGAAAATCCAGGTAAAATATTTCGCGAATTTTTTTTTTTCCATGCACTGAAGTGCATAACACAAAAGGAAATGTCCATGATATAAAGAAGATACAAATATTCCATACAACTTGGCTAAGACATAGGATGAGAAGGAGGAGAAGACATTTTAACACTAACCACAAGGTTGCAAATGGTATAGCTGTCGGAGTCGACATGAAAGTGAGTTACAGTAACAATGCTTCAACAGATTAAGATCTTAGATCAAATAATAATGAAGACAAAGAATTTGAAGAAAATGAGGAATATATGAAAAGGACCACGCCTACGATCCAAGAACCGAATTATCAAATTGGACAAGTGACTTCATAACATAAGTGATCGACATGATAAACTCTCTGAATGATTTGAGAAGACAAGGTTCAATTTTCATGTCTCTTCTTAATCGATTTAGAAGTTATATATGACAAACTTCGTATGTCCTTGCGTTTATTCAAATTTAAATGCTTAAGCAAAATGTAGCGCAACATCTTTACCTGCTATGCATCCTACTAATATGAACCGTGCTACTTATGTGAAGAATATTTATTGCCTACATTTTAGGTGAAGCGATGCATCGCTGGAAATCCCCAATGATGGAAGAGGTTAGCGAACCTTTAAGCCAAAACTTTTCAATGAAACGGAGAGCGAGTGAATTTCACCACAACCTCCCCATCATAATCATGCTAAGTAGTAAATATGAAATGATTGTATGTGATAATTAAATATGGTATGATAGTATGTTTTTTTGTATTTTTTTCTTGTCTTGCATTCATAACATCATCATCATCATCACTTTTCCAAATGAGTCAATTTGCGTTGGTTGCAAACACACTTATATGGGAATAATCTATGAAGACAAACTCCTAGAGTCATATAAGCGAAGATAATGCATTTGGCCGAGTATCATAAATGTGGTTTCCTTATACACAATATGAACTTGCACATTAATTTGGCATCTAAATAAGGGTATTGAATTATTTGTACAAAAATTTATAAGAACATTTATACAATAATGCATTTAACTTGAAATGGAGTGACTAGCTAGCTAACATGCAGGAAACTATAAATTTTTGATTTGATTTTTATTGATACGCGTTAAAATAGCGACAATATTTATGAAATGATCTCATTGTTCTTTGCATTGAGAAGAAACCAGAATCCTGATTTCTTTCTTTTGTAACCAATTTTGCTATACAATGTATTTTGCTATAATGAAAGTAATCCAGATTTAACAATGTTTCATAACATAATCGAATATGAAAAAAAAACTCTAGGATATGTCGCTTAATTTCATAATTTTTGTCAAAATTTTATTTCCATTGAAAATTTTGTCAAAATTTTATTTCTATAGAAAATTTTGTCTAAATTTTATTTCTATAGAAAATTTCGTTAAAATTTTATTTCTATATAAAATTTTGTCAAAATTTTATTTCTACAGACAATGTTGTCGAAATGTTAATTCTATAGAAAATGTTATCGAAATGTTATTTCTACAGAAAATTTTGTAAAAAAAATTATTTCTATAGAAAATTTTGTAAAAATTTTGTTTCTATAGAAAAATTTGTCAAAATTTTGATTCTATAGATAAATGTATTGTTATTGAAAATTTTGTCAAAATTTTATTTCAATAGAAAATGTTGTCAAAAGTTTATTTCTAAAGAACATTTTGTCAAAATTTCTATAGAAAAATTGGTCACAATTTTTTTTTGAATAGAAACATTTGTCACAATTTTTTTTGTATAGAAAATTTTGTCAAAATTTTATTTCTAAAGAAATTTTATCAATATTTTATTTCTATAGAAAATTTTGTCAATATTTTATTTCTATAGAAAATTTTGTCAAATTCGATTTACAAAAAAAAATTTTGTTACAGCTTAAAAATCCAAATTATGAAAAAAAAAACTTTAAACCAAAAATGACAATTCCTTCATATAAGTCTTAGCTTATATTTAAAGATTTTTTATATTTACTCCAAAGATACAATACATCAGTTAATTTAAAGATTATTTCTTTAATTCAAAAATGGTTGTCTTCACTTTAAGAGAAATTTGCCTTGATTTAAAGACATGCGACTTTGATAGAGGGAGGCGAATTTCATAGATTCGTAGCCTAAGCTTAAAGAAGGAAATTTTTTAATCAAAGATTATAAACTTTTTTAATTCAAATTTCTTTATTTTAAAGAAATTTGTCCTTAATATTGTGTAAATTGTGTGACCTAAAATGTAGGCTGCATAAACTTTCATATTCGGGCAATATTTTATTTCAATTTTACTTCTATAGAAAATTTTGTAAAAATTTTATTTCTATAGAAAATTGTGTCACAATTTTATTTCTATAGAAAATTTTGTCAAAATTTTGTTTTGACAAATTTTTATTTCTGTCGAAAATTTTGCCAAAATTTTATTTCTATAGAAAATTTTGTCAAGATTTTATTTCTATAGAGAAATTTGTCAAAATTTTATTTATATAGAAAATGTCGCCACAATTTTATTTCTATAGAAAATGTTGTTAAAATTTTATTTCCATAGAAAAATTTGTCAAAATTTTATTTCTGTAGGAAAGTTTGACAAAATTTTATTTCTATTGAACATTTTGTCAAAAATATTTTATTTCAATTTTACTTCTATAGAAAATTTTGTAAAAATTGTATTTCTATAGAAAAATTTGTCACAATTTTTTTTTGTATAGAAACTTCTATCAAAATTTTATTTCTTAAGAAAATTGTATCAATATTTTATTTCTATAGAAAATTTTGTCAAGATTTTATTCTTACAGAAAATCTTATCAAATTCTATTTACAAAGAAAATTTTGTTTCAGCTTAAAAATCAAAATTATGAAAAAAAAAACTTTAAACCAAAAATATCTTTACTCCAAAGATACAATATAGTAGTTAATTTAAAGATTATTTCTTTAATTCAAAAATGGTTGTCTTTACTTTAAGAGAAATTTGCCTTGCTTTAAAGACATGCGACTTTGATAGAGGGAGGCGAATTTCAAAGATTCGTAGCCTAAGCTTAAAGAAGGAAATTTTTTAATCAATGATTATAAACTTTTTTAATTCAAATTTCTTTATTTTAAAGAAATTTGTCTTTAATATTGTGTAAATTGTGTGACCTAAAATGTTGGTTGCATAATCTTTCATAGTGGGTCAATATTTTTTGCAGTGTATAGATTATTTCTATGTTATTATTTCTATTAACAATTTTGTTAAAAATTTATTTTTATACAAAACTTTGTCAAAATTATATTTTGTCAAAATTTTATTTTTATAGAAAATTTTGTCAAAATTTTATTTTTATAGAAAATTATGTCAAAATTTTATTTCTATAGAACATTTTGTCAAAATTTTATTTCTATAGAAAATTTTATCAAAATTTTATTTCTATAGAAAATTATGTCAAAATTTTATTTCTATAAAAAAACATTTTGTCAAAATTTTATTTCTATAGGAAATTCTGCCAAAATTTTATTTCTATAGAAAATGCTGTCAAAATTTTATTTCTATAGGAAATTCTGCCAAAATTTTAGAGTTTTTTTTATTTCTTATTTCTTTATTTCTATAGAAAATATTGTCAAACTTTTATTTCTATAGAAAATTTTATCAAAATTTTATTTCTATAGGAAACTTTGTCAAAATTTTATTTCTATAAAAACATTTTGTCAAAATGTAATTTCTGTAGGAAATTTTGACAAAATTTTATTTTTATGTTAAATTTTGTCAAAATTTTATTTTTATGTTAAATTTTGTCAAAATTTTATTTTTATGGAAAATTTTGTCAACATTTTTTTCTATAGAAAATTTTGTAAAATTTTTGTTCTATAGAAAATTTTTGCAAAATTTTATTTCTATAGAAAATTTTGTCAAAATTTTTTTTCTATTATTTCTATGAAAATTTTTTCAAATCGTTTTTCTCTAATACTTCACGGAGTCGAAAATTTTGTCAAAATTTTATTTCTATAGAAAATTTTGTCAAAAGTTTCATTTCTATAGAAAATTTTATTTATATAGAATATCTTGTCAAAATTTTATTTCTATAGAAAAAAATTTTGTCGAAAATTTTATTTGTATAGCAAATTTTGTCAAAATTTTATTTCTATAGAAAATTTTGTTAAAATTTTATTTCTATAAGAAATTCTGTCAAAATTTTATTTCTATAGAAAATTTTGCCAAAATTTTATTTCTATAGAAATTTTTGTCAAAATTTTATTTCTATAGAAAATTTTATCAAAACTTTATTTCTATAGAAAATTTTGTCAATATTTTATTTCTATAAAAAACATTTTGTCAAAATTTTTGTTCTATAGAAAAGAACATTTTGTCAAAATTTTATTCTGTGGAAAAATTTTTCAAAAATTATATCTATAGAAAATTTTGTCAAAATTTTATTCTGTGGAAAATTTTGTCAAAAATTAAAATTTTGTCAAAAATTTTATTCTGTAGAAAATTTTGTCAAAAATTTTATCTATATAAAAAATTTTATTTCTATGAAAAAAACATTTTGTTAAAATGTTATTTCTATAGAAACTTTTGTCAAAATTTTATTTCTATAGAAAATTTTGTCAAAATTTTATTTCTGTAGAAAATTTTGTAAAATTTTTTCTATAGATTTTTTTTTTTTCAAAATTGTATTTCTATAGAAAATTTTGTCAACTATTTTTTTCTGTACAAAGTGGGTCAATATTTTTTGCAGTGTATAGATTATTTCTATGTCATTATTTCTATTAACAATTTTGTTAAAAATTTATTTTTATACAAAACTTTGTCAAAATTGTATTTTATCAAAATTTTATTTATATAGTAAATGTTGTCAAAATTTTATTTTTATAGAAAATTATGTCAAAATTTTATTTCTATAGAAAATTTTGTCAAAATTTTATTTCTATAGAAAATTTTTGTCAAAATTCTATTTCTATAGAAAATTTTGTCGAAAATTTTATTTCTATAGAAAATTTTGTTAAAATTTTATTTTTATAGAAAATTTTGTCAAAATTTTATTTCTATAGAAAATTTTGTCAAAAATTTCATTTCTATAGGAAATTCTGCCAAAATTTTATTTCTATAGAAAATGTTGTCAAAATTTTATTTCTATAGAAAATTTTGTCAAAATTTTATTTCTATAGAAAATTTTATCAAAATTTTATTTCTACAGAAAATGTTGTCAAAATTTTATTTCTATAAAAAAACATTTTGTCAAAATTTTATTTCTATAAAAAAAACATTTTGTCAAAATTTTATTTCTATAGAAAATTTTATCAAAATTTTATTTCTATAGAAAATTATGTCAAAATTTTATTTCTATAAAAAAACATTTTGTCAAAATTTTATTTCTATAGGAAATTCTGCCAAAATTTTATTTCTATAGAAAATGTTTTCAAAATTTTATTTCTATAGGAAATTCTGCCAAAATTTTAGAGTTTTTTTATTTCTTATTTCTTTATTTCTATAGAAAATATTGTCAAACTTTTATATCTATAGAAAATTTTATTTCTATAAAACCATTTTGTCAAAATGTTATTTCTGTAGGAAATTTTGACAAAATTTTATTTTTATGTTAAATTTTGTCAAAATTTTATTTTTATGTTAAATTTTGTCAAAATTTTATTTTTATGGAAAATTTTGTCAACATTTTTTTCTATAGAAAAGTTTGTCAAATTTTTGTTCTATAGAAAATTTTTGCAAAATTTTATTTCTATAGAAAATTTTGTCAAAATTTTATTTCTATAGAAAATGTTGTCAAAATTTTTTTTCTATTATTTCTATGGAAATTTTTTCAAATCGTTTTTCTCTAATACTTCACGGAGTCGAAAATTTTGTCAAAATTTTATTTCTATCGAAAATTTTGTCAAAAGTTTCATTTCTATAGAAAATTTTATTTATATAGAATATCTTGTCAAAATTTTATTTCTATAGAAAAAAATTTTGTCGAAAATTTTATTTGTATAGCAAATTTTGTCAAAATTTTATTTCTATAGAAAATTTTGTTAAAATTTCATTTCTATAAGAAATTCTGTCAAAATTTTATTTCTATAGAAAATTTTGCCAAAATTTTATTTCTATAGAAATTTTTGTCAAAATTTTATTTCTATAGACAATTTTATCAAAACTTTATTTCTATAGAAAATTTTGTCAATATTTTATTTCTATAAAAAACATTTTGTCAAAATTTTTGTTCTATAGAAAAGAACATTTTGTCAAAATTTTATTCTGTGGAAAAATTTTTCAAAAATTATATCTATAGAAAATTTTGTCAAAATTTTATTCTGTGGAAAATTTTGTCAAAAATTAAAATTTTGTCAAAAATTTTATCTATATAAAAAATTTTATTTCTATGAAAAAAACATTTTGTTAAAATGTTATTTCTATAGAAACTTTTGTCAAAATTTTATTTCTATAGAAAATTTTGTCAAAATTTTATTTCTGTAGAAAATTTTGTAAAATTTTTTCTATAGATTTTTTTTTTCAAAATTGTATTTCTATAGAGAATTTTGTCAACTATTTTTTTCTGTACAAAGTGGGTCAATATTTTTTGCAGTGTATAGATTATTTCTATGTCATTATTTCTATTAACAATTTTGTTAAAAATTTATTTTTATACAAAACTTTGTCAAGATTGTATTTTATCAAAATTTTATTTATATAGTAAATGTTGTCAAAATTTTATTTTTATAGAAAATTATGTCAAAATTTTATTTCTATAGAAAATTTTGTCAAAATTTTATTTCTATAGAAAATTTTTGTCAAAATTCTATTTCTATAGAAAATTTTGTCGAAAATTTTATTTCTATAGAAAATTTTGTTAAAATTTTATTTTTATAGAAAATTTTGTCAAAATTTTATTTCTATAGAAAATTTTGTCAAAAATTTCATTTCTATAGGAAATTCTGCCAAAATTTTATTTCTATAGAAAATGTTGTCAAAATTTTATTTCTATAGAAAATTTTGTCAAAATTTTATTTCTATAGAAAATTTTATCAAAATTTTATTTCTACAGAAAATGTTGTCAAAATTTTATTTCTATAAAAAAACATTTTGTCAAAATTTTATTTCTATAAAAAAAACATTTTGTCAAAATTTTATTTCTATAGAAAATTTTATCAAAATTTTATTTCTATAGAAAATTATGTCAAAATTTTATTTCTATAAAAAAACATTTTGTCAAAATTTTATTTCTATAGGAAATTCTGCCAAAATTTTATTTCTATAGAAAATGTTTTCAAAATTTTATTTCTATAGGAAATTCTGCCAAAATTTTAGAGTTTTTTTATTTCTTATTTCTTTATTTCTATAGAAAATATTGTCAAACTTTTATATCTATAGAAAATTTTATTTCTATAAAACCATTTTGTCAAAATGTTATTTCTGTAGGAAATTTTGACAAAATTTTATTTTTATGTTAAATTTTGTCAAAATTTTATTTTTATGTTAAATTTTGTCAAAATTTTATTTTTATGGAAAATTTTGTCAACATTTTTTTCTATAGAAAAGTTTGTCAAATTTTTGTTCTATAGAAAATTTTTGCAAAATTTTATTTCTATAGAAAATTTTGTCAAAATTTTATTTCTATAGAAAATGTTGTCAAAATTTTTTTTCTATTATTTCTATGGAAATTTTTTCAAATCGTTTTTCTCTAATACTTCACGGAGTCGAAAATTTTGTCAAAATTTTATTTCTATCGAAAATTTTGTCAAAAGTTTCATTTCTATAGAAAATTTTATTTATATAGAATATCTTGTCAAAATTTTATTTCTATAGAAAAAAATTTTGTCGAAAATTTTATTTGTATAGCAAATTTTGTCAAAATTTTATTTCTATAGAAAATTTTGTTAAAATTTCATTTCTATAAGAAATTCTGTCAAAATTTTATTTCTATAGAAAATTTTGCCAAAATTTTATTTCTATAGAAATTTTTGTCAAAATTTTATTTCTATAGACAATTTTATCAAAACTTTATTTCTATAGAAAATTTTGTCAATATTTTATTTCTATAAAAAACATTTTGTCAAAATTTTTGTTCTATAGAAAAGAACATTTTGTCAAAATTTTATTCTGTGGAAAAATTTTTCAAAAATTATATCTATAGAAAATTTTGTCAAAATTTTATTCTGTGGAAAATTTTGTCAAAAATTAAAATTTTGTCAAAAATTTTATCTATATAAAAAATTTTATTTCTATGAAAAAAACATTTTGTTAAAATGTTATTTCTATAGAAACTTTTGTCAAAATTTTATTTCTATAGAAAATTTTGTCAAAATTTTATTTCTGTAGAAAATTTTGTAAAATTTTTTCTATAGATTTTTTTTTTCAAAATTGTATTTCTATAGAGAATTTTGTCAACTATTTTTTTCTGTACAAAGTGGGTCAATATTTTTTGCAGTGTATAGATTATTTCTATGTCATTATTTCTATTAACAATTTTGTTAAAAATTTATTTTTATACAAAACTTTGTCAAGATTGTATTTTATCAAAATTTTATTTATATAGTAAATGTTGTCAAAATTTTATTTTTATAGAAAATTATGTCAAAATTTTATTTCTATAGAAAATTTTGTCAAAATTTTATTTCTATAGAAAATTTTTGTCAAAATTCTATTTCTATAGAAAATTTTGTCGAAAATTTTATTTCTATAGAAAATTTTGTTAAAATTTTATTTTTATAGAAAATTTTGTCAAAATTTTATTTCTATAGAAAATTTTGTCAAAAATTTCATTTCTATAGGAAATTCTGCCAAAATTTTATTTCTATAGAAAATGTTGTCAAAATTTTATTTCTATAGAAAATTTTGTCAAAATTTTATTTCTATAGAAAATTTTATCAAAATTTTATTTCTACAGAAAATGTTGTCAAAATTTTATTTCTATAAAAAAACATTTTGTCAAAATTTTATTTCTATAAAAAAAACATTTTGTCAAAATTTTATTTCTATAGAAAATTTTATCAAAATTTTATTTCTATAGAAAATTATGTCAAAATTTTATTTCTATAAAAAAACATTTTGTCAAAATTTTATTTCTATAGGAAATTCTGCCAAAATTTTATTTCTATAGAAAATGTTTTCAAAATTTTATTTCTATAGGAAATTCTGCCAAAATTTTAGAGTTTTTTTATTTCTTATTTCTTTATTTCTATAGAAAATATTGTCAAACTTTTATTTCTATAGAAAATTTTATTTCTATAAAACCATTTTGTCAAAATGTTATTTTTGTAGGAAATTTTGACAAAATTTTATTTTTATGTTAAATTTTGTCAAAATTTTATTTTTATGTTAAATTTTGTCAAAATTTTATTTTTATGGAAAATTTTGTCAACATTTTTTTCTATAGAAAAGTTTGTCAAATTTTTGTTCTATAGAAAATTTTTGCAAAATTTTATTTCTATAGAAAATTTTGTCAAAATTTTATTTCTATAGAAAATGTTGTCAAAATTTTTTTTCTATTATTTCTATGGAAATTTTTTCAAATCGTTTTTCTCTAATACTTCACGGAGTCGAAAATTTTGTCAAAATTTTATTTCTATCGAAAATTTTGTCAAAAGTTTCATTTCTATAGAAAATTTTATTTATATAGAATATCTTGTCAAAATTTTATTTCTATAGAAAAAAATTTTGTCGAAAATTTTATTTGTATAGCAAATTTTGTCAAAATTTTATTTCTTTAGAAAATTTTGTTAAAATTTTATTTCTATAAGAAATTCTGTCAAAATTTTATTTCTATAGAAAATTTTGCCAAAATTTTATTTCTATAGAAATTTTTGTCAAAATTTTATTTCTATAGACAATTTTATCAAAACTTTATTTCTATAGAAAATTTTGTCAATATTTTATTTCTATAAAAAACATTTTGTCAAAATTTTTGTTCTATAGAAAAGAACATTTTGTCAAAATTTTATTCTGTGGAAAAATTTTTCAAAAATTATATCTATAGAAAATTTTGTCAAAATTTTATTCTGTGGAAAATTTTGTCAAAAATTAAAATTTTGTCAAAAATTTTATTCTGTAGAAAATTTTGTCAAAAATTTTATCTATATAAAAAATTTTATTTCTATGAAAAAAACATTTTGTTAAAATGTTATTTCTATAGAAACTTTTGTCAAAATTTTATTTCTATAGAAAATTTTTTCAAAATTTTATTTCTGTAGAAAATTTTGTAAAATTTTTTCTATAGATTTTTTTTTTCAAAATTGTATTTCTATAGAAAATTTTGTCAACTATTTTTTTCTGTACAAAGTGGGTCAATATTTTTTGCAGTGTATAGATTATTTCTATGTCATTATTTCTATTAACAATTTTGTTAAAAATTTATTTTTATACAAAACTTTGTCAAAATTGTATTTTATCAAAATTTTATTTATATAGTAAATGTTGTCAAAATTTTATTTTTATAGAAAATTATGTCAAAATTTTATTTCTATAGAAAATTTTGTCAAAATTTTATTTCTATAGAAAATTTTGTCAAAATTCTATTTCTATAGAAAATTTTGTCGAAAATTTTATTTCTATAGAAAATTTTGTTAAAATTTTATTTTTATAGAAAATTTTGTCAAAATTTTATTTCTATAGAAAATTTTGTCAAAAATTTCATTTCTATAGGAAATTCTGCCAAAATTTTATTTCTATAGAAAATGTTGTCAAAATTTTATTTCTATAGAAAATTTTGTCAAAATTTTATTTCTATAGAAAATTTTATCAAAATTTTATTTCTACAGAAAATGTTGTCAAAATTTTATTTCTATAAAAAAACATTTTGTCAAAATTTTATTTCTATAAAAAAAACATTTTGTCAAAATTTTGCTTTCTATAGAAAATTTTATCAAAATTTTATTTCTATAGAAAATTATGTCAAAATTTTATTTCTATAAAAAACATTTTGTCAAAATTTTATTTCTATAGGAAATTCTGCCAAAATTTTATTTCTATAGAAAATGTTTTCAAAATTTTATTTCTATAGGAAATTCTGCCAAAATTTTAGAGTTTTTTTATTTCTTATTTCTTTATTTCTATAGAAAATATTGTCAAACTTTTATTTCTATAGAAAATTTTATTTCTATAGGAAACTTTGTCAAAATTTTATTTCTATAAAACCATTTTGTCAAAATGTTATTTCTGTAGGAAATTTTGACAAAATTTTATTTTTATGTTAAATTTTGTCAAAATTTTATTTTTATGTTAAATTTTGTCAAAATTTTATTTTTATGGAAAATTTTGTCAACATTTTTTTCTATAGAAAAGTTTGTCAAATTTTTGTTCTATAGAAAATTTTTGCAAAATTTTATTTCTATAGAAAATTTTGTCAAAATTTTATTTCTATAGAAAATGTTGTCAAAATTTTTTTTCTATTATTTCTATGGAAATTTTTTCAAATCGTTTTTCTCTAATACTTCACGGAGTCGAAAATTTTGTCAAAATTTTATTTCTATCGAAAATTTTGTCAAAAGTTTCATTTCTATAGAAAATTTTATTTATATAGAATATCTTGTCAAAATTTTATTTCTATAGAAAAAAATTTTGTCGAAAATTTTATTTGTATAGCAAATTTTGTCAAAATTTTATTTCTATAGAAAATTTTGTTAAAATTTTATTTCTATAAGAAATTCTGTCAAAATTTTATTTCTATAGAAAATTTTGCCAAAATTTTATTTCTATAGAAATTTTTGTCAAAATTTTATTTCTATAGACAATTTTATCAAAACTTTATTTCTATAGAAAATTTTGTCAATATTTTATTTCTATAAAAAACATTTTGTCAAAATTTTTGTTCTATAGAAAAGAACATTTTGTCAAAATTTTATTCTGTGGAAAAATTTTTCAAAAATTATATCTATAGAAAATTTTGTCAAAATTTTATTCTGTGGAAAATTTTGTCAAAAATTAAAATTTTGTCAAAAATTTTATTCTGTAGAAAATTTTGTCAAAAATTTTATCTATATAAAAAATTTTATTTCTATGAAAAAAACATTTTGTTAAAATGTTATTTCTATAGAAACTTTTGTCAAAATTTTATTTCTATAGAAAATTTTTTCAAAATTTTATTTCTGTAGAAAATTTTGTAAAATTTTTTCTATAGATTTTTTTTTTTCAAAATTGTATTTCTATAGAAAATTTTGTCAACTATTTTTTTCTGTACAAAGTGGGTCAATATTTTTTGCAGTGTATAGATTATTTCTATGTCATTATTTCTATTAACAATTTTGTTAAAAATTTATTTTTATACAAAACTTTGTCAAAATTGTATTTTATCAAAATTTTATTTATATAGTAAATGTTGTCAAAATTTTATTTTTATAGAAAATTATGTCAAAATTTTATTTCTATAGAAAATTTTGTCAAAATTTTATTTCTATAGAAAATTTTGTCAAAATTCTATTTCTATAGAAAATTTTGTCGAAAATTTTATTTCTATAGAAAATTTTGTTAAAATTTTATTTTTATAGAAAATTTTGTCAAAATTTTATTTCTATAGAAAATTTTGTCAAAAATTTCATTTCTATAGGATATTCTGCCAAAATTTTATTTCTATAGAAAATGTTGTCAAAATTTTATTTCTATAGAAAATTTTGTCAAAATTTTATTTCTATAGAAAATTTTATCAAAATTTTATTTCTACAGAAAATGTTGTCAAAATTTTATTTCTATAAAAAAACATTTTGTCAAAATTTTATTTCTATAAAAAAACCATTTTGTCAAAATTTTGCTTTCTATAGAAAATTTTATCAAAATTTTATTTCTATAGAAAATTATGTCAAAATTTTATTTCTATAAAAAAACATTTTGTCAAAATTTTATTTCTATAGGAAATTCTGCCAAAATTTTATTTCTATAGAAAATGTTTTCAAAATTTTATTTCTATAGGAAATTCTGCCAAAATTTTAGAGTTTTTTTATTTCTTATTTCTTTATTTCTATAGAAAATATTGTCAAACTTTTATTTCTATAGAAAATTTTATTTCTATAGGAAACTTTGTCAAAATTTTATTTCTATAAAACCATTTTGTCAAAATGTTATTTCTGTAGGAAATTTTGACAAAATTTTATTTTTATGTTAAATTTTGTCAAAATTTTATTTTTATGTTAAATTTTGTCAAAATTTTATTTTTATGGAAAATTTTGTCAACATTTTTTTCTATAGAAAAGTTTGTCAAATTTTTGTTCTATAGAAAATTTTTGCAAAATTTTATTTCTATAGAAAATTTTGTCAAAATTTTATTTCTATAGAAAATGTTGTCAAAATTTTTTTTCTATTATTTCTATGGAAATTTTTTCAAATCGTTTTTCTCTAATACTTCACGGAGTCGAAAATTTTGTCAAAATTTTATTTCTATAGAAAATTTTGTCAGAAGTTTCATTTCTATAGAAAATTTTATTTATATAGAAAATCTTGTCAAAATTTTATTTCTATAGAAAAAAATTTTGTCGAAAATTTTATTTGTATAGCAAATTTTGTCAAAATTTTATTTCTATAGAAAATTTTGTTAAAATTTTATTTCTATAAGAAATTCTGTCAAAATTTTATTTCTATAGAAAATTTTGCCAAAATTTTATTTCCATAGAAATTTTTGTCAAAATTTTATTTCTATAGAAAATTTTATCAAAACTTTATTTCTATAGAAAATTTTGTCAAAATTTTATTTCTATCAAAAACATTTTGTCAAAATTTTTGTTCTATAGAAAAGAACATTTTGTCAAAATTTTATTCTGTGGAAAAATTTTTCAAAAATTATATCTATAGAAAATTTTGTCAAAATTTTATTCTGAGGAAAATTTTGTCAAAAATTATATCTATAGAAAATTTTGTCAAAAATTTTATCTATAGAAAATTTTGTGAAAATTTTATTTATATAAAAAAATTTATTTCTATGAAAAAAACATTTTGTTAAAATGTTATTTCTATAGAAACTTTTGTCAAAATTTTATTTCTATAGAAAATTTTGTCAAAATTTTATTTCGGTATTTTGTAAAATTTTTTCTATAGAATTTTTTTTTTTTTTTTCAAAATTGTATTTCTATAGAAAATTTTGTCAACTATTTTTTTCTGTACAAAATTTTGTAAAAATTTTATTTGTACAGAAAATTTTTTCAAATTTTTTTTCTATAGAAAATTTTGTCAAATGTTTATCTATAGAAAATTTTTGTAAAATTTTATTTCTATAGAAAATTTTGTCAAAAATTTGTTTCTATTATATCTATAGAAAATATTGTCAAATCGTTTTTCTCAAATACTTCACGGAGTCGTTCTCCTGTCACACAGAGATTAACTCCGATTAACAGTTAATAGGTTATAAAAATTAATTTAAAAGAAAATTGTAAAACTACCCTTTGTATGATATAAAAATCCGTAATGCTTTCTCTATACACCATAGATAATAATATCGTATAATATTGTAGGCGACTAAAATATCGTAAAACAAAATCAAATAGACTGCATACGATTACTTATAACCAATTTCTATTGTCTTCCTTTTTGGTTTTCTCCTCCTCTCGTTATAAGCTGCAAACATGGAGATTCAATAAAATTTCAATGTCAAGACAACTTGAGAATTCCCCTCGTGTTGAGTGGCAAATGCCCATGTTTGAACAGAAATATTTTTAATGTATAAACTTCCTGATTTTTTACTATTTTTTGTTTCAAATCACCTAAGCGTAACGGCTAAGCTTTGTCTTCTATTAACTTGTTTATTGTTTTAATTTTTTTTGTTTAGTTATAGCAAATCGTACAAAGTGTCTTTTTGAATCACTTTGACGAAGAAAAAGTAAATAGACGATTTGATATAAATTTAACTTTTGGCTTGCATTGATTGGGGTGTACTGAAATTATTTATTAAGTTAGTATAATTTATATTCGCTTAAAGGAAATGATGAGAAATTAGATTTATTTACAATAAAATCGAAAATAATTAAAATAAAATAAAAAATTATTTTAATTTTTTTAATCGAAAATCTCAATGTTTTAGAGGGCATAGCCATCCATAGAAAATTCCTAGCTCCGCCAATGTTTGTCAGATACACTTATTGCTCCGAATGAAATTAGTTTTGATGTTTCTGTTTGTCTTGCCATAGAATAGCTCTGTTTTCATACACATAGGTGCAATACATGGTTGATTGGACTTGTAAAGCAAAATGAGATAAAAGTGCATTTAATTTGGAACACGTAATATAAGTTTTTACAACAATTATCGGTATATTATGAGGAGGGGAATGGAAAAATGTAAAAAAAAACAATGTACCAATAAAATAAATATGAGAGTAATGCATCTGAATGAATTTCATTTAATGGCAAACATTTATGGCCAATAAAAGTTACGAAAAACGTGACAAATCTTACGTTTACTTCCCTCATTCGAGAGTGGGTCAAATGGTATGACATTTCATGGGGCAGAAACCCCAAAATCCTACAAAGTTCTACACGTAATTATCGTAGTGGAAACAAATGTGGTGAAACCATACGCATACATGAAAAAAATCATTTGGCTGTAATTTATGACGAAACTTCACAAACAATTCATTTGTTTTTTCTTCGACATCATAAGAAATGGGTTAAATACCCTCTCCCGATCGATGTTCATTAAACATTGTAGTCGTAAGATCATGTGAAAGTGTTAGGCATTCGACTTCTAGAGCTGTCACACACACTCGTCATTGTGGTTCAATTATCAATAAAATTCTGTAAATGACTAAATGATTTTTACGTTTTATAAATGGAATTCGTATAGAACTCAATTGGCATGAATGCACAATTCATAAATTTATCCAATGATAAATAATTTGGATATATCTGTGGTTCTATCAGATTTGATATTTAGAGAATGAAGACGGCGAGAAGCGGGTTCCTCTCCTACTAAGAAGTACTTCAATTTCCTATAGAAATAAAATTTTTAAAAAATTTTCTATATAGAATAAATTTTGACAATTTTTTTTATATAAATAAAATTTTTACAAAATTTTCTATATAAATAAAATTTTGACAAAAGTTTCTATAGAAATAAACTTTTGACAAAGATTCCCATAGAAATAAAATTTTAACAAAATTTTCTATGGAAATAAATTTTGACAAAATTTTCTATAGAAATAAAATTTCGACAAAATTGTCTATAGAAATAAAATTTTGAAAAAATGTTTTATAGAAATAAAAATTTGATAAAATTTTGATAAAATTTTCTATAGAAATTAAATTTTGACAAAATTTTCTATAGAAATAAAATTTTGATAAAAATTTTTATAGAAATAAAATATTGAGAAAATTTTCTATAGAAATAAAATTTTGACAAAATTTTCTATAGAAATAAAATTGTGATAAAATGTTCTATAGAAATAAATTTTTGACAAACTTTTCTATAGAAATAAAACTTTGACAAAATTTTCTAAAGAAATAAAATTTTGACAAAATTTTCTATAGAAATAAGATTTTGACAAACTTTTCTATAGAAATAAAATTTTGACAAAATTTTCTATAGACATAAAATTTCGACAAAATTGTCTATAGAAATAAAATTTTGATAAAATTTTCTATAGAAATAAAAGTTTGACAAAATTTTCTGAAGAAATAAAATTTTGACAAAATTTTCTATAGAAATAAAATTTTGATAAAATTTTGACAAAATTTTCTATAGAAATAAAATTTTGATAAAATTTTGACAAAATTTTCTATAGAAATAAAATTTTGATAAAATTTTCTATAGAAATAAAATTTTGACAAAATTTTCTAAAGAAATAAAATTTTGACAAAATTTTCTATAGAAATAAAACTTTGACAAAATTTTCTAAAGAAATAAAATTTTGACAAATTTTTTTAAATATAAACTTTTGATAAAATTTTCTATAGAAATAAAATTTTTACAAAATTTTTTATAGAAATAAAATTTCGACAAAATTGTCCATAGAAATAAAATTTTGATAAAATTTTCTATAGAAATAAAATTTTGATAAAATTTTCTATAGAAATAAAAATTTGACAAAATTTTCTACAGAAATAAAATTTTGACAAAATTTTCTAAAGAAATAAAATTTTGACAAAATTTTCTATAGAAATAATATTTTGACAAAATTTTCTAAAGAAATACATTTTTGACAAACTTTTCTATAGAAATAAAACTTTGACAAAATTTTCTAAAGAAATAAAATTTTGACAAAATTTTCTATAGAAATAAAATGTTGACAAAATTTTCTATAGAAATAAAATTTTGACAAAATTTTCTATAGAAATAAAATTTCGACAAAATTGTCTATAGAAATAAAATTTTGATAAAATTCTCTATAGAAATAAAAGTTTGACAAAATTTTCTGAAGAAATAAAATTTTGACAAAATTTTCTATAGAAATAAAATTTTGATAAAATTTTGACAAAATTTTCTATAGAAGTAAAATTTTGACAAAATTTTCTATAGAAATAACATTTTGAAAAAATTTTCTATAGAAATAAAATTTTCACAATATTTTCTATAGATATAAACTTTTGATAAAATTTTCTATAGAAATAAAACTTTGACAAAATTTTCTAAAGAAATAAAATTTTGACAAAATTTTCTAAAGAAATACAATTTTGACAATAGATATAAAATTGTGACAAAATTTTCTAAAGAAATAAAATTTTTGACAAAATTTTCTATAGAAATAAAATTTTGACAAAATTTTCTAAAGAAATAAAATTTTGACAATATTTTCTATAGATATAAAATTGTGACAAAATTTTCTAAAGAAATAAAATTTTTGACAAGATTTTCTATAGAAATAAAACTTTGACAAAATTTTCTAAAGAAATAAAATTTTGACAAAATTTTCTAAAGAAATAAAATTTTGACAAAATTTTGTATTAAATAAAATTTTGACAAAATTTTGTATCAAATAAAATTTTGACAAAATTTTCTACTAAATAACATTTTGGCAAAATTTTCGATAGAAATAAAATGTTGAGAAATTTTTCTTTAGAAATAAAATGTTGACAAAATTTTCTATAGAAATAAAATGTTGAGAAAATTTTCTGTAGAAATAAAATTTTGACAAAATTTTCTATAGACATAAAATTTTGACACCATTTTCTATAGAAAATTTGACAAACTTTTCTACAGAAATAAGATTTTGACAAACTTTTCAAAAGATAAAATTTTCTATAGAAATAAAATTCTGACAAAATTTTCCATAGAAATAAAATTTTGACAAAATTTTCTATAGAAATAAGATTTTGACAAACTTTTCAATAGATAAAATTGTAATGAAATTTTCTATAGAAATAAAATTCTGACAGATATAAAATGCTGACAAAAGTTTGTATAGAAATAAAATGTTTAGAAAATTTTCTATAGAAATAAAATTTTGACAAAATTTTCTATAGAAATAAAATTTTGATAAAATTTTCTATAGAAATAAAATTTTGATACAATTTTCTATAGAATTAAAATTTTTAGAAAATTTTTGATAGAAATAAAATTTTTAGAAAATTTTCTATAGAAATAAAATTTTGACAAAATTTTCCATAGAAATATAATGTTGACAAAATTTTCTATAGAAATAAAATTTTGATAAAATTTTCTATAGAAATAAAATTCTGACAAAATTTTCTATAGAAATAAAATGTTGAGAAAATTTTCTATAGAAATAAAATTTTGACAAAGTTTTCTATAGAAATAAAATTTTCTATAGAAATAAAATTCTGACAAAATTTTCTATAGAAATAATCTTTTGACAAAATTTTCTAAAGAAATACATTTTTGACAAAATTTTCTAAAGAAATACATTTTTGACAAACTTTTCTATAGAAATAAAACTTTGACAAAATTTTCTAAAGAAATAAAATTTTGACAAAATTTTCTAAAGAAATAAGATTTTGACAAACTTTTCTATAGAAATAAAATTTTGACAAAATTTTCTATAGAAATAAAATTTTGATAAAATTTTCTATAGAAATAAAAGTTTGACAAAATTTTCTGAAGAAATAAAATTTTGACAAAATTTTCTATAGAAATAAAATTTTGATAAAATTTTGACAAAATTTTCTATAGAAATAAAATTTTCACAATATTTTCTATAGATATAAACTTTTGACAAAATTCTAAAGAAATAAAATTTTGACAAATTTTTCTAAAGAAATACAATTTTGACAACATTTTCTATAGATATAAAATTGTGACAAAATTTTCTAAGGAAATAAAATTTTTGACAAAATTTTCTATAGAAATAAAACTTTGACAAAATTTTCTAAAGAAATAAAATTTTGACAATATTTTCTATAGATATAAAATTGTGACAAAATTTTCTAAAGAAATAAAATTTTTAGAAAATTTTCTATAGAAATAAAATTTTGACAAAATTTTCTATAGAAATATAATGTTGACAAAATTTTCTATAGAAATAAAATTTTGATAAAATTTTCTATAGAAATAAAATTCTGACAAAATTTTCTATAGAAATAAAATTTTGACAAAATTTTCTATAGAAATAACATTTTGAAAAAATTTTCTATAGAAATAAAATTTTCACAATATTTTCTATAGATATAAACTTGTGATAAAATTTTCTATAGAAATAAAACTTTGACAAAATTTTCTAAAGAAATAAAATTTTGACAAAATTTTCTAAAGAAATACAATTTTGACAATATTTTCTATAGATATAAAATTGTGACAAAATTTTCTAAAGAAATAAAATTTTTGACAAAATTTTCTATAGAAATAAAACTTTGACAAAATTTTCTGAAGAAATAAAATTTTGACAAAATTTTGTATAGAAATAAAATTTTGATAAAATTTTGACAAAATTTTCTATAGAAATAAAATTTTGATAAAATTTTGACAAAATTTTCTATAGAAATAAAATTTTGATAAAATTTTCTATAGAAATAAAATTTTGACAAAATTTTCTAAAGAAATAAAATTTTGACAAAATTTTCTATAGAAATAAAACTTTGACAAAATTTTCTAAAGAAATAAAATTTTGACAAATTTTTTTAAATATAAACTTTTGATAAAATTTTCTATAGAAATAAAATTTTTACAAAATTTTTTATAGAAATAAAATTTCGACAAAATTGTCCATAGAAATAAAATTTTGATAAAATTTTCTATAGAAATAAAATTTTGATAAAATTTTCTATAGAAATAAAAATTTGACAAAATTTTCTACAGAAATAAAATTTTGACAAAATTTTCTAAAGAAATAAAAGTTTGACAAAATTTTCTATAGAAATAATATTTTGACAAAATTTTCTAAAGAAATACATTTTTGACAAACTTTTCTATAGAAATAAAACTTTGACAAAATTTTCTAAAGAAATAAAATTTTGACAAAATTTTCTATAGAAATAAAATGTTGACAAAATTTTCTATAGAAATAAAATTTTGACAAAATTTTCTATAGAAATAAAATTTCGACAAAATTGTCTATAGAAATAAAATTTTGATAAAATTCTCTATAGAAATAAAAGTTTGACAAAATTTTCTGAAGAAATAAAATTTTGACAAAATTTTCTATAGAAATAAAATTTTGATAAAATTTTGACAAAATTTTCTATAGAAGTAAAATTTTGACAAAATTTTCTATAGAAATAACATTTTGAAAAAATTTTCTATAGAAATAAAATTTTCACAATATTTTCTATAGATATAAACTTTTGATAAAATTTTCTATAGAAATAAAACTTTGACAAAATTTTCTAAAGAAATAAAATTTTGACAAAATTTTCTAAAGAAATACAATTTTGACAATAGATATAAAATTGTGACAAAATTTTCTAAAGAAATAAAATTTTTGACAAAATTTTCTATAGAAATAAAATTTTGACAAAATTTTCTAAAGAAATAAAATTTTGACAATATTTTCTATAGATATAAAATTGTGACAAAATTTTCTAAAGAAATAAAATTTTTGACAAGATTTTCAATAGAAATAAAACTTTGACAAAATTTTCTAAAGAAATAAAATTTTGACAAAATTTTCTAAAGAAATAAAATTTTGACAAAATTTTGTATTAAATAAAATTTTGACAAAATTTTGTATTAAATAAAATTTTGACAAAATTTTCTACTAAATAACATTTTGGCAAAATTTTCGATAGAAATAAAATGTTGAGAAATTTTTCTTTAGAAATAAAATGTTGACAAAATTTTCTATAGAAATAAAATGTTGAGAAAATTTTCTGTAGAAATAAAATTTTGACAAAATTTTCTATAGACATAAAATTTTGACACCATTTTCTATAGAAAATTTGACAAACTTTTCTACAGAAATAAGATTTTGACAAACTTTTCAAAAGATAAAATTTTCTATAGAAATAAAATTCTGACAAAATTTTCCATAGAAATAAAATTTTGACAAAATTTTCTATAGAAATAAGATTTTGACAAACTTTCCAATAGATAAAATTGTAATGAAATTTTCTATAGAAATAAAATTCTGACAGATATAAAATGCTGACAAAAGTTTGTATAGAAATAAAATGTTTAGAAAATTTTCTATAGAAATAAAATTTTGACAAAATTTTCTATAGAAATAAAATTTTGATAAAATTTTCTATAGAAATAAAATTTTGATACAATTTTCTATAGAATTAAAATTTTTAGAAAATTTTTGATAGAAATAAAATTTTTAGAAAATTTTCTATAGAAATAAAATTTTGACAAAATTTTCCATAGAAATATAATGTTGACAAAATTTTCTATAGAAATAAAATTTTGATAAAATTTTCTATAGAAATAAAATTCTGACAAAATTTTCTATAGAAATAAAATGTTGAGAAAATTTTCTATAGAAATAAAATTTTGACAAAGTTTTCTATAGAAATAAAATTTTCTATAGAAATAAAATTCTGACAAAATTTTCTATAGAAATAAAATTTTAACAAAATTTTCTATAGAAATAATATTTTGACAAAATTTTCTAAAGAAATACATTTTTGACAAACTTTTCTATAGAAATAAAACTTTGACAAAATTTTCTAAAGAAATAAAATTTTGACAAAATTTTCTAAAGAAATAAGATTTTGACAAACTTTTCTATAGAAATAAAATTTTGACAAAATTTTCTATAGAAATAAAATTTCGCCAAAATTGTCTATAGAAATAAAATTTTGATAAAATTTTCTATAGAAATAAAAGTTTGACAAAATTTTCTGAAGAAATAAAATTTTGACAAAATTTTCTATAGAAATAAAATTTTGACAAAATTTTCTATAGAAATAAAATTTTCACAATATTTTCTATAGATATAAACTTTTGATAAAATTCTAAAGAAATAAAATTTTGACAAATTTTTCTAAAGAAATACAATTTTGACAATATTTTCTATAGATATAAAATTGTGACAAAATTTTCTAAGGAAATAAAATTTTTGACAAAATTTTCTATAGAAATAAAACTTTGACAAAATTTTCTAAAGAAATAAAATTTTGACAATATTTTCTATAGATATAAAATTGTGACAAAATTTTCTAAAGAAATAAAATTTTTAGAAAATTTTCTATAGAAATAAAATTTTGACAAAATTTTCTATAGAAATATAATGTTGACAAAATTTTCTATAGAAATAAAATTTTGATAAAATTTTCTATAGAAATAAAATTCTGACAAAATTTTCTATAGAAATAAAATTTTGACAAAATTTTCTATAGAAATAACATTTTGAAAAAATTTTCTATAGAAATAAAATTTTCACAATATTTTCTATAGATATAAACTTTTGATAAAATTTTCTATAGAAATAAATCTTTGACAAAATTTTCTAAAGAAATAAAATTTTGACAAAATTTTCTAAAGAAATACAATTTTGACAATATTTTCTATAGATATAAAATTGTGACAAAATTTTCTAAAGAAATAAAATTTTTGACAAAATTTTCTATAGAAATAAAACTTTGACAAAATTTTCTAAAGAAATAAAATTTTGACAATATTTTCTATAGATATAAAATTGTGACAAAATTTTCTAAAGAAATAAAATTTTTGACAAGATTTTCTATAGAAATAAAACTTTGACAAAATTTTCTAAAGAAATAAAATTTTGACAAAATTTTCTAAAGAAATAAAATTTTGACAAAATTTTGTATCAAATAAAATTTTGACAAAATTTTGTATTAAATAAAATTTTGACAAAATTTTCTACTAAATAACATTTTGGCAAAATTTTCGATAGAAATAAAATGTTGAGAAATTTTTCTTTAGAAATAAAATGTTGACAAAATTTTCTATAGACAAAAAGGTTGAGAAAATTTTCTGTAGAAATAAAATTTTGACAAAATTTTCTATAGACATAAAATTTTGACACCATTTTCTATAGAAAATTTGACAAACTTTTCTACAGAAATAAGATTTTGACAAACTTTTCAAAAGATAAAATTTTCTATAGAAATAAAATTCTGACAAAATTTTCCATAGAAATAAAACTTTGACAAAATTTTCTATAGAAATAAGATTGTGACAAACTTTTCAATAGATAAAATTGTAATGAAATTTTCTATAGAAATAAAATTCTGACAGATATAAAATGCTGACAAAAGTTTGTATAGAAATAAAATGTTTAGAAAATTTTCTATAGAAATAAAATTTTGACAAAATTTTTTATAGAAATAAAATTTTGACAAAATTTTCTATAGAAATAAAATATTGATACAATTTTCTATAGAATTAAAATTTTTAGAAAATTTTTGATAGAAATAAAATTTTTAGAAAATTTTCCATAGAAATATAATGTTGACAAAATTTTCTATAGAAATAAAATTTTGATAAAATTTTCTATAGAAATAAAATTCTGACAAAATTTTCTATAGAAATAAAATGTTGAGAAAATTTTCTATAGAAATAAAATTTTGACAAAGTTTTCTATAGAAATAAAATTTTCTATAGAAATAAAATTTTAACAAAATTTTCTATAGAAATAATCTTTTGACAAAATTTTCTAAAGAAATACATTTTTGACAAACTTTTCTATAGAAATAAAACTTTGACAAAATTTTCTAAAGAAATAAAATTTTGACAAAATTTTCTAAAGAAATAAGATTTTGACAAACTTTTCTATAGAAATAAAATTTTGACAAAATTTTCTATAGAAATAAAATTTCGACAAAATTGTCTATAGAAATAAAATTTTGATAAAATTTTCTATAGAAATAAAAGTTTGACAAAATTTTCTGAAGAAATAAAATTT
Organism: Haematobia irritans; assembly: GCF_050003625.1. Classification (NCBI taxonomy): domain Eukaryota; kingdom Metazoa; phylum Arthropoda; class Insecta; order Diptera; family Muscidae; genus Haematobia; species Haematobia irritans. Next base: position 108,257,251 of record NC_134399.1, on the reverse strand, counting down.
TGACAAAATTTTCTATAGAAATAAAATTTTGATAAAATTTTGACAAAATTTTCTATAGAAATAACATTTTGAAAAAATTTTCTATAGAAATAAAATTTTCACAATATTTTCTATAGATATAAACTTTTGATAAAATTCTAAAGAAATAAAATTTTGACAAATTTTTCTAAAGAAATACAATTTTGACAAACTTTTCAAAAGATAAAATTTTCTATAGAAATAAAATTCTGACAAAATTTTCCATAGAAATAAAATTTTGACAAAATTTTCTATAGAAATAAGATTGTGACAAACTTTTCAATAGATAAAATTGTAATGAAATTTTCTATAGAAATAAAATTCTGACAGATATAAAATGCTGACAAAAGTTTGTATAGAAATAAAATGTTTAGAAAATTTTCTATAGAAATAAAATTTTGACAAAATTTTCTATAGAAATAAAATTTTGATAAAATTTTCTATAGAAATAAAATTTTGATACAATTTTCTATAGAATTAAAATTTTTAGAAAATTTTTGATAGAAATAAAATTTTTAGAAAATTTTCTATAGAAATAAAATTTTGACAAAATTTTCCATAGAAATATAATGTTGACAAAATTTTCTATAGAAATAAAATTTTGATAAAATTTTCTATAGAAATAAAATTCTGACAAAATTTTCTATAGAAATAAAATGTTGAGAAAATTTTCTATAGAAATAAAATTTTGACAAAGTTTTCTATAGAAATAAAATTTTCTATAGAAATAAAATTCTGACAAAATTTTCTATAGAAATAAAACTTTGACAAAATTTTCTAAAGAAATAAAATTTTGACAATATTTTCTATAGATATAAAATTGTGACAAAATTTTCTAAAGAAATAAAATTTTTGACAAGATTTTCTATAGAAATAAAACTTTGACAAAATTTTCTAAAGAAATAAAATTTTGACAAAATTTTCTAAAGAAATAAAATTTTGACAAAATTTTGTATCAAATAAAATTTTGACAAAATTTTGTATTAAATAAAATTTTGACAAAATTTTCTACTAAATAACATTTTGGCAAAATTTTCGATAGAAATAAAATGTTGAGAAATTTTTCTTTAGAAATAAAATGTTGACAAAATTTTCTATAGAAAAAAAGGTTGAGAACATTTTCTGTAGAAATAAAATTTTGACAAAATTTTCTATAGACATAAAATTTTGACACCATTTTCTATAGAAAATTTGACAAACTTTTCTACAGAAATAAGATTTTGACAAACTTTTCAAAAGATAAAATTTTCTATAGAAATAAAATTCTGACAAAATTTTCCATAGAAATAAAATTTTGACAAAATTTTCTATAGAAATAAGATTGTGACAAACTTTTCAATAGATAAAATTGTAATGAAATTTTCTATAGAAATAAAATTCTGACAGATATAAAATGCTGACAAAAGTTTGTATAGAAATAAAATGTTTAGAAAATTTTCTATAGAAATAAAATTTTGACAAAATTTTTTATAGAAATAAAATTTTGATAAAATTTTCTATAGAAATAAAATATTGATACAATTTTCTATAGAATTAAAATTTTTAGAAAATTTTTGATAGAAATAAAATTTTTAGAAAATTTTCCATAGAAATATAATGTTGACAAAATTTTCTATAGAAATAAAATTTTGATAAAATTTTCTATAGAAATAAAATTCTGACAAAATTTTCTATAGAAATAAAATGTTGAGAAAATTTTCTATAGAAATAAAATTTTGACAAAGTTTTCTATAGAAATAAAATTTTCTATAGAAATAAAATTTTAACAAAATTTTCTATAGAAATAATCTTTTGACAAAATTTTCTAAAGAAATACATTTTTGACAAACTTTTCTATAGAAATAAAACTTTGACAAAATTTTCTAAAGAAATAAAATTTTGACAAAATTTTCTAAAGAAATAAGATTTTGACAAACTTTCTATAGAAATAAAATTTTGACAAAATTTTCTATGGAAATAAAATTTCGACAAAATTGTCTATAGAAATAAAATTTTGATAAAATTTTCTATAGAAATAAAAGTTTGACAAAATTTTCTGAAGAAATAAAATTTTGACAAAATTTTCTATAGAAATAAAATTTTGATAAAATTTTGACAAAATTTTCTATAGAAATAACATTTTGAAAAAATTTTCTATAGAAATAAAATTTTCACAATATTTTCTATAGATATAAACTTTTGATAAAATTCTAAAGAAATAAAATTTTGACAAATTTTTCTAAAGAAATACAATTTTGACAAACTTTTCAAAAGATAAAATTTTCTATAGAAATAAAATTCTGACAAAATTTTCCATAGAAATAAAATTTTGACAAAATTTTCTATAGAAATAAGATTGTGACAAACTTTTCAATAGATAAAATTGTAATGAAATTTTCTATAGAAATAAAATTCTGACAGATATAAAATGCTGACAAAAGTTTGTATAGAAATAAAATGTTTAGAAAATTTTCTATAGAAATAAAATTTTGACAAAATTTTCTATAGAAATAAAATTTTGATAAAATTTTCTATAGAAATAAAATTTTGATACAATTTTCTATAGAATTAAAATTTTTAGAAAATTTTTGATAGAAATAAAATTTTTAGAAAATTTTCTATAGAAATAAAATTTTGACAAAATTTTCCATAGAAATATAATGTTGACAAAATTTTCTATAGAAATAAAATTTTGATAAAATTTTCTATAGAAATAAAATTCTGACAAAATTTTCTATAGAAATAAAATGTTGAGAAAATTTTCTATAGAAATAAAATTTTGACAAAGTTTTCTATAGAAATAAAATTTTCTATAGAAATAAAATTCTGACAAAATTTTCTATAGAAATAAAATTTTAACAAAATTTTCTATAGAAATAATATTTTGACAAAATTTTCTAAAGAAATACATTTTTGACAAACTTTTCTATAGAAATAAAACTTTGACAAAATTTTCTAAAGAAATAAAATTTTGACAAAATTTTCTAAAGAAATAAGATTTTGACAAACTTTTCTATAGAAATAAAATTTTGACAAAATTTTCTATAGAAATAAAATTTCGACAAAATTGTCTATAGAAATAAAATTTTGATAAAATTTTCTATAGAAATAAAAGTTTGACAAAATTTTCTGAAGAAATAAAATTTTGACAAATTTTCTATAGAAATAAAATTTTGATAAAATTTTGACAAAATTTTCTATAGAAATAACATTTTGAAAAAATTTTCTATAGAAATAAAATTTTCACAATATTTTCTATAGATACAAACTTTTGATAAAATTCTAAAGAAATAAAACTTTGACAAAATTTTCTAAAGAAATAAAATTTAGACAATATTTGCTATAGATATAAAATTGTGACAAAATTTTCTATAGAAATAAAATTTTTAGAAAATTTTCTATAGAAATAAAATTTTGACAAAATTTTCTATAGAAATATAATGTTGACAAAATTTTCTATAGAAATAAAATTTTGATACAATTTTCTATAGAAATAAAATTCTGACAAAATTTTCTATAGAAATAAAATGTTGAGAAAATTTTCTATAGAAATAAAATTTTGACAAAGTTTTCTATAGAAATAAAATTTTCTATAGAAATAAAATTCTGACAAAATTTTCTATAGAAATAAAATTTTGACAAAATTTTCTATAGTAATAAAATTTTGATAAAATTTTCTATAGAAAGAAAATTTAGACAAAATTTTCTATAGAAAGAAAATTTTGAAAAAAAAAATTTATAGAAATAAAGTTTTGACAAAATGGCTTAAATATTTCCTTGCATTATTTACACCGGAAAATGGATCTCAATCAGTTGGATTTTTGCTCCTGGGGCATTTTGGAGAGTAAGGTAGGCACTAAAAGATACCAAAGTGTCGATAATCTCAAGACGGCGCCTCACCAGGAATGAGCCAAAATACCGCAGATCCACTATCGTGAAGAGTTTGATGGCTTTGTGGACCGTTTGAAGGCCACAAATCGTGCCAATAATAGCTAATTCAAAGAAATCGTAACTGACTATAAAATGTGATGACATTTTCGATATTTGTGGCTTTTGAACCATAAATAAAAAACAAAAATTGAATAATATTGCGCTTTACTTTGTTTCATTGCATACACACAAAAAATATTTTTCTGATTCAATCACGAAATTAATTGATTCAATTAATTTTTTAATTGAAATGTCTTCAATCACAGAAATGATAGTATCAATTAAACAATTGACATACAATTAAAAAAATTATTGATCCAATTAAAAAATTGATAGTATTAATTTGTGTGATTGATTTTTATGTAAAAAAAAAATTTTTTTGAATCAATTAAGTTTTTAATTGAATATTTTTTAAAACTCAATTAAGATTTTAATTGGAAACATTTTCGTGATTTTTTTTTTTGTGTATCAGTCTGTCTTTTTCACTATATCTTTATATGGACAAATTCAATAACAAATTCGTATTTAATATCGAAATCAAATTCGGAAATGGGAAAGTTAATTTCGTTTAATTTAGTTTGAATAAATTTATTATATTTTTATTGGGAGCTTGATATCGAAACAAATAAATAATTATTAATAATATATATTATATTCAAGCTTTGTTGGATAAAGAATGAATAGAAAATGTAACATTAAAAAAAGGTTAACCCACCAGGAAAAACCAAAATTTGATTCAATAACGAAATAAATTTTATTTTTTGGAAAATACGAATTTAGTCAATTGTTATGGGTTTTGAATTGTTTCCCACTTTTTTAGTTCATGTAATCGTCGTACATAATAATTGATTATAGTCAAGGAAACTTTCTCATATAGGAGAAATTTTAACTACATTATAATAAATTCCACGAACTAAAATAGAATTAAATTGGCTTTAAGGTTCAAGTTGTTTTGAGTGTTCTTTTGATCTTTCGAAAATCTATCGCTACAAAAGAATCACCCTTTTCTCAATTAAATGTAGAAAAAATGTCATTAGCCAAAATTAAAAGAAGAAAAACAAAAGAAACAAAAACAACTTCGACCAAAGACAAAGAGTAATTTTGTATCCACTGAAGAAAGAAAAAAAAAAGCTCTAAAAACAGACCCGCCAACTGCTGACAAACCAAGTAGAAAACAGACAATAGATCATAAAATTTAAAAACTTCCCATAATAGTTAATTTTTGGACCCATTGCAGAAAAAAACCAAAACAAAAAGTGGCAGGCCATATCAAATCATAGCCCATCTATAGCGATCCACATAGTCCATGTGATGAAATGAAAATATGCTAAATTTCGAAAACAAACAAAACCCATAAAAATTACAATAAAATAACACTCACCATATCTTCTTCATCCTCCATGTAATTTACATTTAATAACAATTGTTTCCATGCCAGTACAGACAAATCGTTGGAGGTTGGAAGTGAGGCTGGATCTGCAACAACAACAACCGCAGGGTCACAGCTATTAGCATTTTGCAGTACTTTCGCCGGCTCTGGGATGATATCACTTTCACTGTTGCACTGTTTAGGGGAATTGTTGTTGGGCCCATGCACAAGATTGCGTTGAACAGGAACCGGAGATTGTTTGGGGTACGATATGAGTGAAGGTGTGGGCGATTTACCAAGGCCACTATCATTGATGTTGTCATGATGATGATGTTGATTGTTGCCAAATATGGATGTGGTCATATCATTATGGATTAATGGCTTTTTGGCAAAATATTTCGATGAATGTATACGATCGTAATCATAGATTATTGCACAAAGATTTGCATCCGTAAGACTATAGAAAATTCCCACATTTCGAAAGAGATGATGCATTAGACTAGAACTGGCAGTGGAAGCCAAAGTTACGGTACTACTGGCAAAATCTGTTATGGTACTACCACTTAGGGAACTTGAGCCCAATGAACTATTTTTACTACTATTCGAACGTATAGTACCATTGGGATCGTTATGTAGGCTACCACCTATGGATTCTGTACGTCTAACCGAAGCAGGAGTTGAAGGACCAAGTTTGGTGGTAAAAACAAATTCTTCATCAGGTTCCCATTCACTATGATCCTCCTCTTCATCCTGGATAAAAATTTCTGGAGCTGGTATAGTCGACGTCATGGTGTCTTTAGAATTTTGTTCAGCTTGTAATTCTTTGAGTGTATAATAATCTTCATCGGTTTTAAAACGTTCTTGAGCTTCTCCAACAGTTTTAAATTTCCAAATAGGTTGATAAATACTTTCTGTGTCTTCTATATTGTTACAAGGTTTAGCACATATTTTGGTATCTTGGATTACTTTAGGGTTTTGAGATTCTAAATAATCTGGATTTTCTTCTTTTAAGGTTTTTGGTATCGAAGGTGGACTTAATTTATTTCTTTGTAAAGGTAAGGGAGGTAATTGTTCCGTGGATGGTGATAATTTGGTATTGGGATTACGTTTTGGAACCTCTGGAGGTTTTTTCATTTTTTTGTTATTATTATTATTATTAAATTCACTGATATTTTTTCTCACTGCATTTGTTTCACTTAATTTCGTATTTATTGTCTTCACTTCATTGCCTCCAATCTGACAATCACATGAGTCACTGCTATTATTTGTATTAATTTTGCCGTTGTCGACGTCGTTATTATTATTACTATTCGTCAATTCACCGCTACCGCTGGCCGCTTTGATTTTAATGCGGCCGTATATATTCCCGTTTGTTTTCATCAAGTCAAGCTTCAAATCAACACTGTTAGCCTCATTCGTAGATGGCGAATGATTAAGCGGTGGCAGTAATGTAGCTGAAGTAGTTGTCACCGTCAACGCCGCCGTCGACGTCGTTGTCATTGCTTCTTCATTCGTGATTTGGTTTTGAGATGACTCTGGTAGGCTTCGTATTGTTGGTTTGATTTCGTTATTTTTACTCTGAATATATGCGAGAAAACGTTGGTATTTTCTCATTAACTGACCATGTGTTGTATGTTTGTATTTCTCACCATTGCGAGAGATATACCATAGCAAGAAAACAAACAAAATCTTCTCTTTGGGGGTGTAATAGATTACGGCTGTATTTAGACTAGATGATAACTGAAGATCATTGATAAGATGTAGGAAATCAACTGTGGGTATTGTGGCCCGGAAACAATATTGAGTCAATATTGTTTCATCCTCATTTTTGGATGGTAGAACAAATGGTTGCAATACTCCTTTTTCACCATCCGTAAATTGTTTACCATTGTCCAATTGTTCATGAGTATAAATAATATTGTTTATATCTAGGGTTTGAGATTCTTCAATTGTTTCCGTTTCCTTATTATTGTCGGTCTTTAATTGTTGTTCCCTTTCTTGTCTAAGCAAAGCTTCAAATGCTCGTAATATATTACCTTCATGTATGCCACTGCGTTTAATTGTCGTCGCCGTTTCAGTCTCTGTTTTGGGCTCTGTATTTTCGCTCTCTTTCTCTGTTTTAGTAGAGAAGTAGTCTTTAACGGTATTCAACTCGCGTTTATTTTGTTTTGAACTTGGTTTTAGAATACTCTCATCTATACTCTCACGAGAACTACTATTACTCCCATTTTGTTTATTTTCCATACATTTCTCTTCGGACAAAACCATCAATGAATTGTTACTTTGGTCATTTGGCAAATTGTCATGCTCATTTAAACGCAGGTACATACCTTGACGTTTGACTTTATTATGATTAGAGATGGCTTGACGTAAGGGTATATCAACAACAGTCGTTTGAGAAAGAGAAGCCGGGGTGTTGTTGTTTTGACTATTGCCATTGACACCTGCTGAGGCTGCCATAATGTTGTTATTATTGTTTGCCATATTTTCATTATTTGCCAAACGTTGTGATTGTTGCTGTTTCACTTGTTTGTTTACCAAATGTATTTTAAATTCTTCAACCATTTGTTGATATGGATCTTCGTAGGCAAGTAAAGTAGGTGGGCAAAATTGTTGTTCACCTTCTCTGGAATCTCCCAAAGAATCTCTTCGTATAACAGTATGACGTCTTAATGTCACTATTTCCGTTGAATCCGGATCTATTGTGAAATCTTCTTCTTGTTTACACTTCTCCCTTATTAACTGGGCATCGGTTGTGTTATCTAAATGAAAAACCGTAGTAGCATTGTGCGTCTTGACCAAGTTAGTTTGTTTTATTGAATTTGACAAAATATTTTCTTTATTAGTCACTCGTTCGTTTGGCGCCACCTTATTTTTACATGGGTTGGGATTTATTGGTAGTAATTTTTTTGCCGGTATACTTTTGGGATAGCACAGGCAATCGCATTCTTCATCATTAGCATTTAAGATACAAGTATTGACACAATGACTGAGGGAAATATTAACATTGAATTCATGACGCAAAGCTGACATCCATTGGCAAACACTATTATTCAAGTAAACCGATTGTAAGATATCCGTTGATGACGCACTAGTTGTTACAGTTAGGGAAGAGCATGTAGATTCTGCTAGATTTTTTGATGGTGTTATACCCGAATTGGATCTTAAAAATCTGGCTTTGGATATTCTACGTTTTTTCCCTACACCTTGATCGTTCTGCGTTAAGCTTTGGGTGGATAGGAAATCTTCTTGGGATTTTACCAAATCCAAATCTCTAGGTTTCAGACGGCCATAAATATGCTGATCACTACAACTGGTGGCACTTCTTTTTAATTCACATATACGTTGTAAATCAAAAGATTCTTTGGTATGAAAAACTTGGTCGTAACCATCAACGTTATGAACTATTTCCAAGGGTTTACGGGTCGTCGGATTCGCTGTCTTGGGTTTTCTCAAAGTTTCCCAAAAACTAGCTAATTTTTTAGGTTTACCCGATTTACTAAACGATAATGATTTCGAAATTTTCACTTTTTTCTTTTTTTCATTAATCAGGCAATCTTCACTTCCACTACCGTTTTTTAAAACACTTTTAAGATTTCCCTGTTTTTCGGTTAATTCTATTTGGATTTCCTCAAAGGAACTCTCTATTTCTTTATTTTTTCGACACTGACAATCCTCTTCATTACCACTATAGAATTGTGAACATAATTCACAAATATTTTCGTAGATATTATTCGAACTTTCGGCAGGTGAAGCATTTATGCTATGCACCCCATTTACAATGCACTCACAAAAGCTACACAATGGCCCACGGGCTGTAAATACACCGTAATTGCAACCGCGACACAAATTTTCATAGATATTGTCACGTGGACCCACTAAAGCGGTGCGGAAGTATTTTTGCAATAACACTTTTTTATCTAGGTTCCGCTTAAAACCGTAATTTTCATAATCGGGTATGTGTTGTTGTTGTTTATCGTAATCTCGTTGTATGTCGTCGCGTAATGTGTGAGAGGAAATGGTGTCGCGACCGTTTAATGCGTTCGTTGTTTGGTGTACGAAACGTTGTACATCAATAAATGGGGCGCTCTTCATGGTTTCAGAGTCAAGCGTAAAATTTGTGGGGCTCATGGTGGTAGTGTTGTTGTTGTTGCTGTTGTTATTCGAAAGGGGAATGAAATTCTCATAAAGAGCAACGCCAGTAGCCATTGTGGTTGTTGTTGTCGTTGGTGATCGTTTATTTTCATATTTCATGGTATTGTGGTTGTTATTGTTGCCTTCTCTGGCGTTATTGTAGTTGTGATATTGGTAGTGGTTATTTGAGTACTTTGTTGTCGTTCTTGTTGTTGTGGCAGTTGTATCTTCTTGACTCATGTTTTTGACTTGTTGCTACTTTTATTGTGGTTGTTATTATTTATCTGGCATTTATTGTTGAGTTGTGGTAGTATTGTTGAGTTTTGGTTTTTTTTCTCATTTGTACTCTCACGCAACAGTTAATATTATTGTTATTTTTTCTCTCTTCTTCATTCTCTTCTTTAAGTGTTTGTTTTGTTTTTCTATTGAAACTTATGGTTTTTATTATGATTTATTAAATGATTTGAAATTCTCCCCGTTTTGTTTTTAATTATACACAAAAGTCTTTTCTCCATCTTCTCATTTTTCAACTAATAAAGTTTATATTATTATTTTTTTATAAACCTGATTAATTGTGTATGTGTGTGTATCTGTAAAATTGTACAAGCGTTCTCTTATTACTATGAGGAATAGAACCATATGCCAATTTGATGGTTATGCAGCTATTGTAGCTTTATCTTGGAGGCTATGGACTTTTAATTGATCATTGTTGTCTTCGTTTTTCTTTTTGGTTTTTATTTTGTTTACCCTGAATTTATGTGTGTGTGTGAGTGTCATTAAAAAGCCAAAAAAATAGGGGGTACTGCACCATGGGATGAATTTGGTGAATATTGTTTTCTCTTCTTTTCTTCAAAATGAAATTTTGTACAAATCATGTTAGTTTTGCTTTTTTTCAGGGTAAAAAAAACCGAATAGACTCAAACATCGGAAAAATTTTATTAAACTCTATTACAGATGCCTATATCACAAAAATAAGTCGACCCTCACTGCAGTCGGTCCTACATACAGGGGTCGACACAAGTAATACAACAAGGGCTGCAAAATTGGTTCACTTAAAAAATCAATTGATACAAATTATTTTTGTGATTGACTTTTGTTTCAATTAAAAATTGAACCAATTGAATTTTTAATTGAATGTTTTTTAAAATTCAATCAAAATTTTAATTTTAAAAATTTTGGTGGTAAATTTTCTGTGTAAAGAAGCATAGTAGTTTACGAAAATAAATTTGCAAGAAAAGAGGTTATCTTCAATTTAAGGTGTGATGCAAATTCAGTGTTTTGGATGTGAATTAATACATTTTGTGATATTTTGACAAATAATAATTTTTGTGTGGGACGTTTGACATTAAATATTTTTAAAAAATTCACTATTTTTAACCTTTATATTTAACCTATTTGAAACAAAAAATTTAAATTTCGTATTAAAAATATGAAAAACAAGTAAGTAAAGTAGAAAGTCGTGCGGGGCCGACTATATCATACCCTAAACCACCCCCCACTGAATTAGTAAACATAAGCATTTGTGGGGTAACATATAGGTCTGGGAGATAAACCGCAGTTGCATATTTAAGAAAATTGAGGGGTACATGTCTATGGGTGCTTTGTGTCAATTTGACTATAGCTCATAGTCAATGTTGCCAGGGAAAATGTTCGGTTTACCCTACAAGGACAAAAAAAGTTCCCTACTTTCCCATACATTCCCAAACAATTTTCCCTACTATATTTTTCGTTAAATTTAAAAAATTTTACAAAACAAAAATGGTTCGAAGTACTTTATTATCTTAAAATATGAATACGCAACGCACTCATTGTTAAAGATCAAGCCTTGCCGGCTTCTAATTTCCTCCTCTAGAGCCACCAAAATGTAAAAATTATTACAAATTGTGTTGAGTGAAAATGTCCTACATTGCGGCCCTACGTCCCTACAAGAAGCTAAATATTAGAAAACCCCTACATATAGGGAATTTCCCCTACTTCTAGCAACACTGGCTGTGTGGATATTGCGCCTACGGAGTTAGTATGCCACTAATATTGAGCCCATTATTAAAAAAGAGAAAATCGTTAAATTAGTGTGGGTAATAAATACAAATTTCTAAAAATCGAGCAATATTCTTATGTACTTGTAGCTCACAAGTACGTATAAGTACGATCGGCTAGTACATCAAAATTTGAAATTTGAGTAAGATTGGTTAATAAATAAGAGTACTATGGCCAAATTTGGGAAAATCGAGCGATGCATATTTATGGAAGCTATATCTAAATCTGAACCAATTTGCATAATATTTTGCTGGTTTGATTAATACCACAAAAGGTTACCTTGTGCAAGATTTGAGTAAGATCAGTTAAGAAATGAGGCCAGTATGGTCAAACATAAGGTTATTAGGGGCGAATTTTTCAAAATCGGGTGATACATATATGGGAGCTATATCTACATCAACCGATTTCGATGAAATTTTGCACATATAGTTAGTACTATAGAGGACTGGATCTAGCCAACTTTTAGTAAGATCGGTTAATAAATAAGGGTTCTATGGCAAAATTTTGGAAAATCGGGCTATACATATATATGGGAGCTATAGCTAAAACTGAATCGATTTCGATGATTTTTTGCACATATAGTTAGTGCTATAGAAGACTACATTTAGCCAAATTTGAGTAAGATCGGTTGATAAATAAGGGTTTTACGGCCAAATTTAGAAAAATCGGGCGGTACATATATATGGGAGCTATAGCTAAATCTGAACCGATTTCGATGATTTTTTTCACATATAGTTAGTGCTATAGAAGACTACATTTAGCCAAATTTGAATAAGATCGGTTGATAAATAAGGGTTTTATAGCCAAATTTAGAAAAATCGGGCGATACATATATATGAGAGCTATATCTAAATCTGAACCGATTTGGATGAAATTTTGCAGACTTGAAGGGCGATGGAAAAGATTACCTTTTGCCAAATTTGGTGACGATCCGTTTGAAAAAAAGCGCAACGTGACCCCATTTGTCGAAATCGGACGATACATATATATGGGAGCTATATCTAAATTTGATCCGATTTCTTCCAAATTCAATAGCGTTCGTCCTTGTGCCCAAAAAACTCCCTGTACCAAATTTCATCAAAATCGGTTAATAATTGCGACCGGAATCCTGTGAACAACAAATACATGGACAGACGGACGGACGGACACCAAGCGCTAGATCGACTCAGGAGGTGATTCTGAGTCGATCGGTATATATTTTATGGGGTCTAAAATCAATATTTCTGGTAGGCACATTTTTTGGCTGATCAAACTTATTATATCCTGACCACTATGTGGTTTAGGGTATAAAAAACCAGTTTTAAAAAAATTGACTCAAATGAACTTCCTGCGCAGTTAAAATAAAGAACATCTTTGGGAGGAAATTATTGGAAGTGCTTTTAAAGTTGTGTCTTTAGAAGGACTTCCAAATTTTTTTTGCAGGGTTGTGCATAATTCGTTATCCTGTTTTATTTAAGTCAAGGAAACTTTCTCAAAACATAATAATTCCATTAAAAAAATAGTGATAAATTGATGTTAGTGTCCCTGAGGGTTCACTCTTTTTGAGAAATTAAATTAAAATTAATTTTTTTATAAACTTATTGAATTGTTCTCTAGATCCATCTCATTCTCATTTTTTATGTACATTTGATGAGATGTGACTTTTCTTATGTATTTTGATCTGCTGAAGTCAATTATTCGTCATCTCAATTCCTTTCATTTAAGTACCAAAACTAAAAATAACGGGATATCTCAAAAACTGTTCCATAAAAAAATTTTGAAAATTTTTTTCGAATTCAGCAGATCAAACTACATAAGGAAAGTAACCTCTCATCAAATGTACGTTTTCAGTGTAAACTAGTGTTATTCATACACGGACGAAAAAGACTGTTTTTCATATGTTTGTTTGTTTGTTGTATGTTTTCATATGTTTGGGTGTAAAACTTATATGATTGCAACTCAAATTTTTTAACAAAATATTTTTAAGTGTAAGCATATAATGTTCATAAACTAGCATAACATGTTTGGGACATATATGTTAATATGTTAGAACATATCATGTTTGGGAGATAAAATGTTTGTAAATATAATATGCTTAGATGCAAACATATATTAATTTGGAAATAGCCTATAAACATATATGTGTTTAGAAAGAGAGACTTAGAAAGTATGCTGCAAGTAAAATAATGGAAGTAAGCAATTGGCGCTTTAAAAATATATCCACACAAAGAACATATTATGTTTGGGACATAAAATGTTTGTAAATATAATATGCTTAGATGCAAACATATATTAAGTTGGGAATAGCATATAAACATATATGTGTTTAGAAAGGGAGACTTAGAGAGTATGCTGCAAGTAAAATAATGAAGGTGACCAATTGTCGCCTTAAAAATATATCCACACAAAGAAAATTTCATTTGTCCCCAACGAACTTTGTTTGGGCCTAAAGAAATAATTTTAACAACAAAAGTAAACTTTAGTTTAGATTCATTTTTACTTTTATCTGCTAAACTTGAACTCACCTTCGCTGTCGCGAGAAGCATTGCGAAATATTCTTCAGAAAACTAAATGCTAAATCTGGTAGAAGTTGTGCCGACTAGGTGTCACTTAATGATTTTCGCAAAAATTTGAAACCTGCGAGTCTATGTTATAAGCCTCAAATTTACTGGATATGGATATAGCAGATTCTATTCTAGCCCAGCAAAAAAAAGCGTCGCCAAAAAAATTGTGAAAATGTTCTTTTTGGATCCGGAAGTGGTGCAAAATTGGCGCAGAAGCGATGAATTTAACACGGGCTTGTCATAGAACCGACCATTTCAAATGATCCGAATTCAGTGTTTCGGATATAAATTAAAAAAAATTTGCAATAATTTGCCAAATAAATAATTTTTATAATTTTTTATGATTTTTAAAGCATCGTACCGCTTGTCTGAAACGCTTGACATCAAATATTTTCAAAAATTAGCAATTTTTCTAGAATGGATTTAGCATTTTTTTGAAAAAAAAAAATAATAATTTGTACTATTTTATTAATAATATGAAAAAAACGAGTTACAAAAAAATGGAATTAAAAAAAATTCCTGAGTAGTTAAAATAAATAACATCTTTGGGAGGATATTTTTATACCCTGCGCCACACTTTGGAACAGGGTGCCAAATTTTATTGAAATCGGTTCAGATTTAGATATAGCTCCCATATATATCGTTCACCCGATTTACACTCATATGACCTCAGTGGCCAATCTTTTACTCCGATTTAATTGAAATTTTGCACAGGGAGTAGAATTAGCATTGTAGATATGCGTGCCAAATGTGGTTGAAATCGGTTCAGATATAGATATATCTCCCATATATACACGCAGAGAAGGAATATGATCACCTCAAACATGTTTCAAGAGCAAAATGTTATTTTTGTATGGTGACCATGTAACATGTTTGCCACTAAAATGTTATTTTCTCGTCAAATATAACCTGCTTGCCGAAATCAGATACATGATTTCCGAGAAAATAACATGGTTGCGAAAACCATGTTACATGGTCACCACCCAAAAATAACATTTTGCTCTTAAAACATGTTTGAGGTGATCATATTCCTTCTCTGGGTGTAGCTTTCGCCCGATTTACGCTCATATGACCACAGAGGCCAATTTTTAACTACGATTTAGTTGAAACTTTGCACAGGGAGTAGAATTGCTATAGTAGCTATGCGTGCCAAATTTGGTTGAAATCGGTTCAGATTTAGATATAGCTCCCATATATATGTTTTTCTGATTTCGACAAAAATGGTCAAAATACCAAAATTTTTCTTGTAAAATCGCCACTGCTTAGTCGAAAAGTTGTAAAAATGACTCTAATTTTCCTAAACTTCTAATACATATATATAGAGCGATAAATCATAAATAAACTTTTGCTAAGTTTCCTTAAAATTGCTTCAGATTTAAATGTTTCCCATATGTTTTTACTAACATTGTGTTCCACCCTAGTGCATTAGCCGACTTAAATTTTGAGTCTATAGATTTTGTAGAAGTCTATCAAATTCTGTCCAGATCGAGTGATATTAAATGTATGTATTTGGGACAAACCTTTATATATAGCCCCCAACACATTTGACGGATGTGATATGGTATCGAAAATTTAGATCTACAAAGTGGTGCAGGGTATAATATAGTTGGCCCCGCCCGACTTTAGACTTTCCTTACTTGTTTTTTATAAAAATGTTACTTTTTGTACGATTTTTTCAAAATTTCCAATAAACTCCTTAGTCCTCACAAAGCTGAGGATAGTATGATTTTGTGTTTTAACTATGTACCTTTTACCATACCAAGTTATCATTCCTGCCACTAGAAGCTTTTATTTTCTTGTGCAATATCGATTTAGTTCATGGTTTATTTGCTTGTTATCATCCGATGGTGCATGTAGCAATGCATTTTTAATTCACAAGGCTAAAGATCTTGCTTAAGGAATGTCCCAATACGTTTTTCAATGCTTCAGAAGTTTATGCCTTCCTTTTGTTTTCTGATATCAGATTGCTTGAGCTGTTGTGTTATGGTTGGTTTTTGCAAGAGGGTGCTTTTTTTTAAAGTCATTTTGTTTAATGACTCATCTCACATAAATGCCTACGGGTCGCTCTCGGTTCAAAGTAATTTCGTAATTACATATGTATGAGGAAATCAACAAATTACAGAAACAAGAGATACGAACGATATTTGAGTCTTTGACACCAACTATAGCAATAATAGTGATAGGCTCTGGCATTTTATTAAGCTTGGATAAATCTATTCTAGGAAACTTGTCTATTCAAATCGGTTTTTGTAGATCAACAACAATTAATTAAACTTAACAGGTGTTATTATCACCCTTGCACTCACTCCTCTCTGTTTCATTGATCAATTCAATTTTCTTTTCACACACAATTATCTTCTTGGCGAGACATAAGCAATTTGAATCTATTCACTCTCTCTCTTTCTCTTCACCCATCAAACTCTGTATTAATCGAATTGTGATGGGGGGTTGGGAGTTGTTTGTTTACTTTTTAAGACTCAAAACAAATCTAGACGACTACGTGTTATACATGGGAAAATAGCAACAAGTTTTAGAGCAACAGGTTGTTGTAATGTATTCACAAATGTGTTGTTCACGGACAGGTTGATCTTCAAAGCGAACAAAACAAAAACATATCAATCAAATTCTGTCTCTATCTCCAAAAAAAGTACTCACTATGTTTTGCGACTGTTTGGGATGTAAATAATTAAAAATATTAAAAAAAATACTCATGGAAACTAGCATGAAATTTAAAATTTATTTAGTGGAAAATATGGAGCCATTTACTTAATGGACCATAAATAAATTAGATACGACCATGGGGAAACCCATTCAGAGAGTCGTTAAATATAGCAGGCAAATCGTTGAGATTTACTTATTGTCATGAAGCGAACATTTACTCTGGATTACAAAGATTTTAGTTTTTATTCATAATAAACGTAATTGGTTTTCATACACTTGAAAAAATATTTACTTAATAACAATGGTTATAGTGGAAAATATTTTTTGTTTTTACTTCAAGGGAAGGCTAAACATTTTTGTGTGTTTCAATAAAGTTAGGATACATATGAGCATATATGAGGAACTTTTCTCTCTCTCTCTCTCTAATTCCATAGTGATATCAATTTATAGAGGAGTCCCTTTTTATAAAAGAGCCCGAAAGGCAATAACGTATAAGGGTGGCATTAAATCTGGATCTGCTAAGATCGAGATTATGGCGTATACATCCCGTGGGTCGGGTGCTGTGTCCCATGTTATACTACTAACACCCCTCTAAATTCATACTATGAAGACGAACTTTCGGGACGCAGAAGACGCTCTCTTCATATACCAATTGATTAAGGAAATAAACTTGGAGTTTCACCTTTTTTGACAAAGGTAGTTTTGGTACAGTGGCAGCAGTGTTGCCAGTATTGGAGATTTTCTCCCAAATTGGGAATATTTTTTCGTAGTTGGGGACGAAATGTTTGTGTTGGTGATTTGGTGGGAAATTTTCATAAATTTGGGATTTTTTGGGGTTTCAGTATAAAAAATCGGGGTTACATTAAATTCTGTTTATTTTTACATTATTAAAGAAGAATCACAGGGTATTTTAAAAATATATGTACATTGCTCCCCTCTATCCATCGCATACAATAGGGTGCAAATGAAGGTTTAGGACTAGAAACGGACACATGATTTTATTGTGGGCACCCACACTCAAAAAAAAGTGAACCCTATATTTCACTAAAGCTGATTTAATTATATTTTAGTTCGTCGAGTTATTGCGTTTTAAGAAGGTTTTCATGATCTTAATAATTTTTTGTGTAAGCTAGTTAATGTAACTAAACCGGAGATAAACATTATTCTCAAATGAAGTATAAAGATTAACTAAATTCGTGTAAATTTTTTCAATACATAAGGAACTTCGTATGGTACTAAAGACATTTTTGCAATTTTGAACTCCAATTTCTTTCTTAAAACTTCGAAATTTTCTTTAACAAGTGAAAAAATGAATTATGTCTAATAAATTTTATGGAATTTGTCGAAAATTTTTTACTTATTTTTGTGAAAACAGCGTATCATCTGCGTTTCTTTTTTCTAAAATTAATTTATTTTTTTCTAAATTAATTTAAATTATTATTATTTTCAGTGCAAGGGCTAATTTATAATTTTACTCAGCTTTTCTAAAGACATACTTTTACAATTGCGAAATCATTTCGTGAGGGACCCTCATCAGTGTTCATCGCTGATTTGGACAATATATTCCATAAATATAGAAATGATGACGGTTGCAAACTCGTGCCAAAAATAATCTACCCAAGTTTGAAGAAAATTTTACCAAAATTTAAAATATCGTATTTTTATCAAAATTTTATTTCTCTAGAAAATTTTGTCAAAATTTTATTTCTATACGAAATTTGGTCAAAATTTAAATCTATAGAAAATTCAAGAATTCTACCAATCCACCAAACATTAAAAACATTAAAAACAGAAAAATACTGAAATCTGGAATTCCCAATTCTATTTTTAGCTCAATGACAATGGACCTAATATTTATAGCCGAGTCCAAACAGCGTTCCACATTGCAGAACAAGTTTTGAAACACTCAGAAATGTCACCAACAATTCTAAAGGAGGAAATCAACACAAAAAACAAAACAAATGAAGAAAAAGGAAACATGCTCAAAACAAACCAAGGCAAATGCACTCATATCGATGATTTAAATTTGGCAAAAGGAAGGGAGCCACCGTGGTGCAATGGTTAGCATGCCCGCCTTGCATACACAAGGTCGTGGGTTCGATTCCTGCTACAAACGAACACCAAAAAGTTTTTCAGCGGTGGATTATCGCACCTCAGTAATGCTGGTGACATTTCTCAGGGCTTCAAAGCTTCTCTAAGTGGTTTCACTGGCAAAAGGAAATGTTGCAGTGAATTGATTAAGGCAAAGTCGACTATCAAAAAATCTTTTTTCAAGAGATTCGAGTGTAATTCGCATTGGGTTACTGAATTATCCGAATTTATTATGATAAATGGTTTATAATTTTGCTGCTAGTAGAGGATGCTGATGAGGAATGTGGGAGTTCCGAAGCGAGTCTAAAGGGCTTTGCCCTAATCATTTTCTCAAACATCTTTTCCTCTGGTAAACTACTGTTTAGTTTAGTCAACTGTAAGCTTTTAAACTGAAATCAAAACAATAACGATTGAAGAAGAAACCAAAAATAACAAAACAAAACAATTTTTTTTCACAGAATCATAATTAATTTGTTGAGTAGGGAAGAAAGTGAAGTGAGTCTCAAACCATTGTAAAAGATATGAAAATATTTCAGTTACCTTTCGCGCTATGGAGATTGGTGCGTGAAGTTTTTTTTTTTTTTTTAAACCAGCAATAAGAGCGATGAAACGACAAGGAAAGCCTAGGGTCACATCCAAGCCAAAGGCACCCTTCAGCCAAAGTTTAAGATCACCTCAACAGCATCTATGTAACTAAGGCTCTCGGCATGATGAAATTTGTTTGTTGATGTTGAAACCCTTGGATTTTCCGTAAGTAACTGACCATACTCATCACGTCCCTGAAATCATTTAGTATACCCGACGTATGTAAGTGTGAATCGTACATGCCGATCTCCCTCCTCTCACCAGGTGCCCCGGCAAGTGCGCCCAGAGAAGGAATATGATCAACTCAAATATGTTTTAAGAGCAAAAATTTTTTTTTTGGACGGGGAACATGTAACATGTTTGTCGTAAAAATGTTATTTTCTCGAAAAATATGTATCTGATTTCGGCAACCATGTACAGTTGTGCTCAAAATAATAGTAGTGCTGTGCTGAATTTTTTTTTCTGCTTCTTCTATTCCTTCCACTAAAGGTTTATTTTATCTTTGTTTTTTACTATATCATTGTTTGGAGTGTGCATAATAAAAAAATACCGTTGGTTTAACTTCTGATGCTATTGTTGTTGTAAAAAAATCGACATAAGAAGAATCCCTTTGCAAGCTCCAAAACAAATAAAAGGGTTATAAGCTAGCTTACAAACAATTAAAAGACGAAAATAATTTAGCTGTCCATAGTCCAAGAAAAGTCACTCTCCTTTCAAAAAAAAACATGTATCGAAAAGAATAAAGTATGCCCAAGAGGATTTCCATTGGTCAGTACAGAAATGGAGGAACATTCCCCAGTACAGAAATGGAGGAACATTGGATGGATGAGTCAAAAATGGTGCTTTATGATTGAAGAGGATCCCGTCTATATGTTCGGCAACCTAAAAACACTGAGTACAGTACCAATTTTACGACAAAAACTGTAAATCACGATGGTACTTTAATTTATTTGCTACTACTATTATTTTGAGCGCAGCTGTATATGTTTGCCGAGAAAAGAATATTCAATAGAACAAGGAACTTAAAATAAAATTTTGTCTTAAATGTATCCTTACTTCAATTCTCCGCTTCTTTGGCTCGGAATCAATACCAAAATCATTACTGTAAAGAAAAAATCTTTTGAACTGGGTATGATTTTTTTCTGTGCACAGTCATTCTCTTCACTATATAGATGGCAGAAGTGCTTGCAAAAAATTACGTTGATCATAAACGTTTGTCTTTCAATCGATTTGGTATTGATTCTGAATTCTGATGAGACCACGGGACCTGTATCCTAGATACAGATCTCAATTCTCGTATTTTCCAGTGAATTTTTGACAGACAAATTTGAGATTACAAAATAAAAAATAAGCTTAAGTTAAGGATGGAACATCTTTTAAAATAAATTGCAGTCTGTCTTCGAAACCAAATCAGATTTTATTAGAAAATTCAAATTTCAAATACGAGTACGTTTTGTAATTTTAATTGTGGATTACTCATCTTTATTGTGTTTTTTTAGCATATATTGTCGATTTTTACTGTGGATTGAATTCACTGGACTGTCTGTTTTGCCTTTTAATTGAGAACAAAATTATGTTATCTTCTTAAATATAATAACATCTCACATAACAACCTTTTTAGCACTAAGTTCACTGGACGAACATGGTTGCACTGAAATTATTACATGGTCGCCACAAAATAGCTCCAATCATATTATTTTGCTTTTCTAAATTGGTGTTTCTTCTCTGAGTGCAAAAATCCATATACAGAAATTAGAAATTATAAGGGGCCTATATGGGCAATTTTTAAGATCCTGACGAATCCTAAGTCACACTACTTCGCAACTTGGTTAAAGCTGGATCCAAGAGAGACATCTTCTACATATTATTTCACTTCATCTTAAAATTTCTGTATTTTTTTACTCTGTTTAAGATGTTCACTCTCTCATTCACATACAATTTTATGGCTATATTTTATTTGTAATTGAAAAATAATTTTAATGATAATGAGATTATAAAAAAAAAAAACAAAATTTATTTACACAATGACACAAAGCCGTACCACAAAATCTAAAGAAAAAATCTTTGATTTGTCAACACACTTAAAATGAAATGAATGAATAATCCATTCTATTATCAGCCAGACTGTAAAGACCTATTTTGAGTGAGCACAGACAATGGTTTGGACCATAACACCACCAAGGGTCTCGACGATCAGAAATAATCTGACGATTAATTAAAAATTGAAATGAATAAAACCATTAAACACGCACACAAATACACACACACACACTCATCTATGAGTATAGATTTGAGTCCACCGAAATCATAATTTGATTGACAATTTCATTTAAAAAATAACACAAAAAAGATTTTTGTATGGTAGTCGTGTTATTTTTTTCAAAATTTGTTTATATATTCCACCCTGGGATGGAGTGTATAATAAGTGTGTCATATCATTTGGAACATAGAGAAATATGTGCTTGCTACACTCAAAAAAAGTTATCGAAAGATTTTGACCTTCTCTTAAGGATTTTGGTATTGATTTAGACCCAAATATTCGGTTTTTCTAATAAAAACAGTTTTTAGAAAATGTATGGTTTTCATTTTCTTTTTGTCATTTATTAATAAAGTTTTCCATGTACAAATAAATGTCAGTTTAAAAAATCCAAATTATACACTGAAAAAAATATTGACCTAATATGGAAGATTATGCAACTTAAATTTTAGGACTCAAAATTTACGCAATGCTAACGACAAAATTCGTTGAAACAATGTCATTTTAATTAAAAGAAAGTTTATAATCCTTGCTTCAAAAATTATTTTCATTAAATTTAGGACACAAATCTTGAAATTTTGCGTCTCTCTGCTGAAGTTGTAGATGTTTGAAAAAAGGCAAATTTTCCTTAAAATAAAGAAAAACATTTTTAATTTAAAGAAATCGTCTGTAACTCAACTGACATATTGAATTTTTAAATTTAAGATAAAAACGCTTCAAATATAGGCTAAGACTTATTTTAAGGATTTCCATCTTTGGTTTAAAGTTGTTTTAGCATTAAGAAAACTGTGTTTAGTTTGAAGTAACATACCTGGCATAATTTGGATTTTGAAATTGGAATTTGTTTATACATAAATACCTTTATTAATATAACGCAAAACGAAAATAAAAACTCGATGAATGAGTTCTGTATCCAATTTTAATTTTATTGATCCTAGATTTAAAGCCAGGGAGGTCCGTAAAACAGGTCTTTATTTTAAAGAAGCCGCATCTTTGGCTCGGAATCAATACCCAAATCCTTAAGGGAAGGTCAAAATCTTTGTATCCAAGGAAACTTTTTGTTTTAGTGTAACAGATATTTCAAAGTAAAAATTTTTTTCTTATTTTCAAAAAAATACTTTAAACCAAAAATGGAAAATCGTTAATATAAGTCTTAACCTATCTTTGAATGTTTTCATCTTTAATCCAAAGATTAAATATCTCAGTTAATTTATAGATTATTTCTTTAAATCAAAAATGTATTTCCTTACTTTAAAGAAAATGTGTCTTACTTGTGACTTTAACGGAGGGACGCGAAATTTAAAGATTCGTGTCCTAAACTTAAAAAAGGAAATTTTTTAATCAAAGATTATAAGCTTTCTTTTAATTAAATTATCTTTATTTTAAAGAATATTGTGTGAATTGCGTGACCTAAAATTTAGGTTGCATAATCTTTCATATTAGGTCAATATTTTTTCAGTGTGCCGTATTAAGTATATATGTACCTATACTCTTAATATACGAGAACTCGACGTGTGATCTTACTAACAATTATCGTTTATAATGTTAATACTTTTGTACTTTTTGTGTAAAAAAGGTGATGCATTGCGATCAAATGCGACTTGTTTCTCAAATCGTTTCCATATCCTCATAAAATTTGGTATGACTAAGCTTTTTGGTACAAAGACTAGTAGTAAGAATCAAACAATAGATTCCTTCAGAAGTTGGCCATTTTTCACTTAAGGTATTCGACGGACACCATCTGGAAAATTTGTAATTAAATACAAGCAAAAAATTAAAACGTTTGGAAAAGGGGTGTAGCAAACATTGCAGTTGTTTGTATCTCTTTTTTATAACAAAAAACTAAAAACATTTAAAACGACAATCTAGCGGGAAATTGGGCCCAACGCCTACTTTCCCGCTCTCCTGGGGGTCACATCCCCATTACGTAGGGATAGCGTACACACCGGATATTCCGGAATATGACGAGGTCGAATCAGAGGTTTGTAACCAGCTGTAGAGAAAGGGACTCATCAGGCGGTTACAAAGACCACAAAAATCGATATTCACCAGATACATCTAGATATTTATATATGTTATCATTCTATGTTCAATTACACAATTACTAATGTGAGTATCAATATGTTTATATAGTGGATTAAAATCAATACATATTCTTCGGATAGGCTCAAACAACACGTAATTGGAACGTTGACACTCAATGAAGAGGAATCAATAATTTCTAGGTCTACAAGGGAAAGTTAATCCCAATCATGGATACTACTTCAGCGCAGGAAGCTTCCCCACTCAAAATCCTATAGAATGTCATAAATATCAACTCACCCTTCGACTCCTAAGAGTCGACAATCTAATCAACATCAATCTTGTTGTATAAGGAGGCTGAAGAAAATTTTGTCAAAATTTTATTTCTATAGACATTTTTTTCAAAATTTTATTTCTGTAAAAAATTTTGTCAAAATTTTATTTCTATAGAAAATTTTACTCCCATAGAAGGTTTTATCAAAATTTTATTCCTATAGAAGATTTTATTCCTGTAAAGATTTTATCAAAATTTTATTCCTATAGCAATTTTTTTCAAAATTTTATTTCTATAGAAAATGTTGTCAAACTTTTATTACTACAGAAAATTTTGTCAACATTTTATTAATCTAAAATTTTTTTTCAAAATTTTATTTTTGTAGAAAATTGTGACAAAATTTTATTTTTATAGAAAATTTTGTCAACATTTTATTTCTTTAGAAAATTTTGTCAAAAATTTATTTCTATAGAAAATTTTGTCAACAATTTTATATCTATAGCAAATTTTATCAAAATTTTATTCCTATAGTAATTTTGTTCAAAATTTTATTTCTATAGAAAATTTTGTCAAAATTTTATTACTCTAAACATTTTTTTTAAATTTTATTTCTGTAGACAATTATGACAAAATTTTATTTCTACAGAAAGTTTTGTAAAAAGTTTTATTGCTATTGAAATTTTTATTAATATAATTTTTTTTTTGAAAATTTTAATTCTATAACAATTTTTTCACAATTGTAGAAAATATAAAATTTTATTTCTGTAGATAATTTTGTCAAAATTTTATTTCTATAGAAAATTTTGTCAAAATTTTATTTCTACACTTTAATTTTTTTCAAAATTTTATTTCTGTAGCAAATTATGACAAGATTTTATTTCTATAGAAAATTTTGTCAACATTTTAAAAATATAGAATATAGAATTTTATTGCTATTGAAAATTGTATTACTATAAAAATTTTATTGCTATACAATTTTTTTCAAAATTGTATTTCAATAGAAAATTTGTCAAAATGTTATTTGTGTAGAAAATTATGACAAAATTTTATTTCTATAGAAAATTTTATCAACATTTTATTCCTATAGAAAATTTTATCAACATTTTATTCCTATAGAAAATTTTGTCAAAATGTTATTTTTATAGAAAATTTTGTCAAAATTTTATTTCTATAGAAAATTTTATCAACATTTTATTCCTATAGAAAATTTTGTCAAAATTTTATTTCTATAGAAAATTTTGTCAAAGTTTTATTCCTATAGAATATTTTATTAAAACTTTATTCCCAGAGAATATTTTTCAACATTTTATTTATATAGAAAATTTTGTCAAAATTTTATTTTCATAGAATATTTTGTCAAAATTTTATTTCTGTAGAAAGTTTTGTCAAAATTTCACTTCTATAGAAAATTTTGCCAAAAACTTTTATTTATAGAAAAAAAATTGTCATAGTTTTATTCCCATAGAAGGTTTAACAAAATTTTATTCCTACAGAATATTTTGTCAAAATTTTATTTCTATAGAATTTTGTCAAATCTTATTTCTATAGAAAATTTAGAATTTTATTTCTATAGATAATTTTCTCTAAATTTTATTTATTATTATTTTGCAAAATTTTATTTCTCTAGAAAATTTTGTCAAAAATTTTATTTCTATAGAAATTTTGTCAAAATTTTATTTCTATAGAAAATGTTGTCAAAATGTTATTTCTATTGAAAATTTTGTCAAAATTTTATTTCTATAGAAATTTTTTTCAAAATTTTATTTTTATAGATAATTTTGTCAAAATTTTATTTCTATAGAAAATTTTATCAACATTTTATTCCTATAGAAAATTTTATCAACATTTTATTCCTATAGAAAATTTTGTCAAAATGTTATTTTTATAGAAAATTTTGTCAAAGTTATATTTCTAAAGAAAATTTTGTCAAAATTTTATTTCTATAGAAAATTTTGTCAAAATTTTATTTTTATAGAAAATTTTGTCAAAATTTAATTTCTATAGAAAATTTTATCAACATTTTATTCCTATAGAAAATTTTGTCAAAATTTTATTTCTATAGAAAATTTTGTCAAAGTTTTATTTCTAAAGATAATTTTGTCAAAATTTTATTTCTATAGAAAATTTTGTAAAAATTTTATTTGTTGTTTTTTTTTATCTCAGCTTAAAGCCATGCATTGACTAAACTACAAGTGTAGCTTAACCAACAGAGGAAAAGTATGCTTGTCAAATTTATTTGGGCAAAACCCTATAGACTGCAAGATGGTTGGATGTACAGCTGTTTCGGAATTACCACATTCCTCATCATTTTCGGGAGGTTCAAGGTAGTTCACGTTGGGTTGAGTGAATTACCCGAATTTATTCTGATAATTGGTTGATAGTTTTGCTGCAAGTAGAGGATGCTGATGAGGAATGTGGTAATTCCGAAACAGCTGTACATCCAACCATCTTGCAGTCTATAGGGCTTTGCCCAAATAAATTTGACAAGCATACTTTTCCTTTGTTGGTTAAGCTACACTTGTAGTTTAGTCAATGCATGGCTTTAAGCTGAGATAAAAAAAACAACAATAACGATTGAAGAGAAGCCAACAATAACAAACAAAACGAAAAAAATTTATTTCTATAGAAACTTGTGTAAAAATTTTGTTTCTATTGTAAATTTTGTCAAAATTGTATTTCTAAAGAAAATTTTGTCAAAATTGTATTTCTTAAGAAAATTTTGTCAAAATTGTATTTCTTTAGAAAATTTTGTCAAAATTTTATTCCCAGAGAATATTTTATAAAAATTTTATTCCCATAGAATATTTTATCAACATTTTATTCCTATAGAACATTTTGTGAAAATTTTATTTCTTTAGAAAATTTTGTCAAAATTTTAGTTCTATAGAAAATTTTGTAAAAATTTAATTTATATAGAAAATTTAGTCAAAATTTTATTACTCTAAACCTTTTTTAAAATTTTATCTGTAGAAAATTATGACAAAATTTTCATTCGCGAAGTAAATTCCAATAGATTCTTAATACTCGAATCTATTGCGTTAAAAGAAAAGCGAAGTAAATTCCAATAGATTCTAAAAGTAAAGCGAAGTAAATTCCAATAGATTCTAAATACTCGAATCTATTGCTTTAAAAGAAAAGTTCGTTTGTCGAAAATTTCGTTCCACAGAAAAGAAAGCCCTTCTTTCAGTTTGCAAATTAAAATTTCAATTGGATTAAAAGAAAATAATTTAATAAATAAATGATTCAATCGAAACAAAATTAATTCACAAAATTTAATTGTATCAATTAATTTATTAATTGGGTCAATAAAATTTTTAATTGAAGTTGGTGGCTTATATTATCATTTCTGTGATTGAAGAAATTTCAATTAAAAATTTATTGTACTACGAACGAAGGAATCCTTTGGTGAATTTTGTAGAAGATTTTCAGAACAATATCCATGGTGGAGGGTATATATGCTTCGACTTAGCTGAATTCAATTCCATTCCTCATTGTTTTAATAAGGCCTTGGGTGATATTTTTTATTGTTAATTTTTTGTTTCGATTTGGTTTTTGATTGATAAAAATAATTTGAATTTTTTTTGTTACTCAAAAGCTTATTTTGAAAACAAACAAAAACAGACGCACACACATAGAGATACACACACACGCGTTTATACGAAACACACCTTTTGACGTATGTCAAAATTAAAAAATAAAACAAAAACACCCGCTATTACTTTGTAACAGAGCGATGTAAATTTTTTTTATTTACTTCGATCCACTGAGACTTTCCATCAGTAACTGAATTTAACCAGAATACGAAACTAGCCGATAAGTTATTTAAATTTCAACACGTATCCACACATCCAGCAGACCGTTAATATGGATGTTTGCATTCATTGGCGATATTGTTGTAATTGCATAGTTTTTTTGATTGGTTTTCTGTTTTTTAATAACTCAATCATTTAAAGTGAACTCTCTCTCCCACTCTTTCTCTCTTTTTTACATTTCACAAGAGAGGTGATATAAAGCCAAGTTGAAAATTATAAAATCATTAATTAATTTCATGTTTCATAAATTATTTTAATTTTTTTTATTAAATTCTTCTCCGGGCTTGATCCCCTAGAGTCCACTTAAAAGATATAAACACAAGGCATGGCACCCCCGATTAATAAGTTCGGCTCCGGTTATTGTTGTCGCTAAGCTTTCGACGCGTTTAGTTTGCAAATTGAAAAACAACTGAACAAGTCTCAAGATGCAAAACACTTTCTAGCTGCGCGCGTACTTAAAGAATGTTTATTTATTTTGTTTTTTTTTTTTACATTGTGTACATGACAAGAACAACAACAACAACACCGTTCTATCAATGAGACGGACAAACGAACAGAGGGATGTATAACAGATAGACAGACAAAATGTACATATTTTCGCGTTTTCAACTATCACCGCTTCGACGGCGATGGCTTTAAATTAATCCTCCCTCCAACAAGTAGAACTTTATCTGACACTGACGTTTAAGCGTGCTCGGTTTGTGTCGTGAAGCGTTACTTACGTTGACTCCCTGAACAGCGCTGCCACCACACAAATGGTGATTTGTGACGACGACCGACGCCCATTTGTAATTGTAGTGGTAATTGGGATTGGGTGGTTGGTTGTATGTAAACAATTGTCGTTCATTGTGGTGGCGTCGTGTACTCCATGTTTGAAATGATTGTGCTTCAGATGAACTTAGTAAATTGTACATATGTACCTACGGTCTTCTTTACTGATATACAGTGGGACTAATATGGTGTTAGTACACTTGGGGGTTATGTTTCATAGGGCAAGCCAGTGTTGCCAGAAGTACGGGAAATTTCCTAAACGTAGGTTTTTTCTAATATTTAGCGTCTTGTAGGGACGTAGGGGACTTTTACACTCAACACAATTTTTAATAATTTTTACGTTTTGGTGGCTCTAGAGGAGGAAAATTAGCAGCCGACAAGGCTTGATCTTTAACCCTTTCACTACCGATGTCTACTACAGAGGACATTTGAAAACGACTCCAAACTCTAACTCCCCACATAGTTTCATGTTATTTCTCGATGATATTTTAAAGCAGAGGCTCTTATCTAAATACGCTATAAATATATACCATATTGCTGGACACTAAAATGTATTTTCATTACATTTCTGGACAATAAACGAAAAATATACAATTTTGAGACAATTTTTTTTTTACTGTACGTCTCTAGTAAATGGATATTCATGTATAAACTATAGCCTATATTATTTCAGATTCTTTTATGATTTTTTTTTCCAACACTTCAACAGATATTATTTACAGGCCAAATAGACTTTAGTTTCGTATGACCATTTGGTTACAATATAATAAATAATTGAGGTAGGCCTTCTAAATTGCAATATTTTTTCTACATGCCGTTAGTACAAGTAGAAACAGAGAAATAAAGAAAGTTTTTAACATTAGGTTTTATTCGGTAGTGTGGTAACATCGAGCCAAAACAAAATTTAAATCAAAATTTCATTTCTATAGAAAATGTTCTCAACATTTTATTTCTATAGAATTTTTTCCAAAATTTTATTTCTATGGAAAAATTTTTCAAAATATTTTTTATAGAAACTTTTTCCAAAATTTTATTTTTATAGAGATTTGATCTAAGTGGTTTCACTGCAATGTGGAACGACGTTCGGACTTGGCTATAAAAGGAGGTCCCTTGTCATTGAGCTTAACATGAAATCAGTGATAAGAGAGAAGTTCACCAATGTGGAATCACAATGGACTGAATGGTCTAAGCTGCCTAACCTTGAGAGAAGGTCAAAATCTTTGGATCCAAGTACACTTTTTTAGTGTAGGTAGGAGGCCGCATTTGTCACCCGATCGATCAATATTCGTCATGTGACGTAAGAATCCGTCCTCTATGTACCAAAATTTGACTTGAGAAATAGTAAGGTACAAAAGTTCCAAAAGGGTTTCATTGCAAGTGACCAATTTGTTACGTTCCATTATAGCTAACCTAATTTATTGTCACGTTACATATTTTTTAAATCCCACTGTACGATATGTAGTCACACATTTAACTCTTTCTAAATGTTTTTCTTGCCTCAATAGATCATCTCAATGACATTAAATTAAAAATATTTTTCATTTGCTTTGCCATTAAAAGTTGATGGTTATAGCATACATTCGAAAGTGCTTTGCCCGCCCATTATTAAAAATTATGGCGAGATTGGTATGATGGAAATTAAAATTTTTAATAAGGCCTCACGCACGATCAGAAGAACATTGGAGATTCACATACATTCTGTGGTTCTCAACTTCCAGGGACACTCACTATTTACATGTGATTTCGAAAACACCCCCAAATGTATGGATATTCTCCATAAATTCACAAAAAAAGTGGTCTCCATCCACGAAATGTATCCCCAATATGGGGGAAATCTCCAATACTGCGGACTGGGAACGTGCCAGTGACTACTATTTTCCTCACACACGATGTTCTTGGTAGGCTTCACGCATAATGTCGTGACTGACGACAACTCTGCAGTGTAGCCAGTATTTTTTTTATAGCCTTTGGTTCCCTAAAAATCCCCAAATTTAAATTAAAATTCCTCACAAAAATCCCCAAACAAATTGTTGACCAGTTTTTCTGGAGAAAAATGAATAGGCTCTTCGGTAGAAAATCAGTAATAATTTAAAAATTTAATAGATTGCGAGCTGCAATAAGATCAAGATTTCGAATACGAGTTTTGCCACCATGAAATGAATTAACTTCTAAATACTCAAGTAATAACCCAGCAAAAAAAAATTGGAAGTACTTCTATAGGCACAACTTTAAAAGCATTCCAAAAATGTTCTCCCAAAGATATTCTTTATTATACCCTCCACCATAGGATGGGGCTATATTATCATTGTTATTCCGTTTGCACCACATCGAAATATTGCTCTAAGATCCCATAAAGATCTGAGTCAAGCTAAGCATGTCCGTACGTACGATGATGTAGGTCGAATGGTATTGCAAATGGGCCATATTGGTCCACTTTTACGTATAGCCCCCATATAAAGGGACCACCAGATTTGGCTTGCGGAGCCTCTAAGAGAAGCATATTTCATCCGATCTAGCTGAAATTTGGTACATGGTGTTAGTATATGGTCTCTAACAACCGTGCAAAAATTGTTCCATATCGGCCCATAATTATATATAGTCCCCATATAAACCGATCCCGAGATTTGGCTTACGGAGCCTCTAAAAGAAGCTAATTTCATCCGATCCGGCTGAAATTTGGTACATGGTAGAAGTATATGGTATCTAAAAACCAAGCAAAAATTGATCCACTTCGGTCCATAATTATATAAAGTGCCCATATAAACCGATCTCCAGATTTGACCTCCGGAGCTTTTTGGAGGAGCAAATTTCATCCGATCGGGTTGAAATTTGGTACGTGGTGTTAGTATACAGTATTTAACAACCTTGCCAAAATTGGTCCATATCGGTCGATAATCATATATAGCTATAAACCGATCCCCAGATTTGGTTGGAAGCCTCTTGTCATGTCATCCGATTCAGTTGAAATTTTGCGTTTTTTGTAACTATATGGACACTAACAACCATGCAAAAATTAGTCACTATCGGTTCATAATCATATATAGTATTACCATAATCCAAGTAATTCGATTGTGGATGACAGTCTTTAGTAAAAGTTTCTACGCAATCCATGGTGAAGGGTACATATGATTCGGCCCGGCCGAACTTACGACCGTATATACTTGTTTTAACTACTCAGGAAGTACTTTTAATTAAATTTTTTATAACTCGCTTTATTTATATTTTTATACCCACCACCATAGAATGGTGGCGGGGGTATAATAAGTTTGTCATTCCGTTTGTAATCGAAATATCGATTTCCGACTATATAAAGTATATATTCTTGATCAGGGAGTCCGTCTGCCCGTCTGTGTCTCTGTTGTAATCACGCTACAGTCTTCAATAATGGAGCTATCATCCTGAAATTTGGCACAGAATCATCTTTTGTCTGCAGACAGGTCAAGTTCGAAGATGGGCTATATCGGTCCAAGTTTTAATATAGTCCCCATATAAACCTATCACCCGATTTGGGTTCTTTGGCTTCTAGAAACCGTAGTTTTTATTCGATTTGCCTAAAATTGGAAATTTAGAGGTATTTTAAGACAACAAATGGGTGTGCCGAAAATTGAATGAATCGGTCTATGTTTTGGTATATCCCTCATATAAACCAACCCCCCTAATTTGGGTCTTGGGCTTCTAGAAACCTTTTTTTTCTATCCGGGGTGTATCGGTCCGTGTTTTGATATAGCCCCCATATAGACCGATCTCCCGATTTTACTTCTTGGGCTTCTAGAATCTGTAGTTTTAGTCAAATTGACCTGAAATTTGAAATCTAGAGGTACTCTAGGTACCCTAAAAACGTGTGCCGAAAATGGTGAGTACTGGTCCATGTTTTGATATAGCCACCATATAGACCGATCTCCCGGTCTATAATCCAATTAATCCAATTGACCTGAAATTTGAAATCTAGAGGTACTCTACGTACCCCAAAGACGTGTGCCGAAAATGGTTGTTATGGGTCCATGTTTTGATATAGCCACCATATAGACCGATCTCCCGATTTTACTTCTTGGGCTTCTAGAATCTGTAGTTTTAACCAATTGACCTGCAATTTGAAATCTAGAGATACTCTAGGTACCCTAAAGACGTGTGCCGAAAATGGTAAGTACCGGTCCATGTTTTGATATAGCCACCATATAGACCGATCTCCCGATTTTATTTCTTGGTCTTCTAGAATCCGTAATATTAACCCAATTTGCCTCAAATCGGAAATCTAGAGGTATTCTACGACCTTAAGGAGGTGTGCCGAAAATGGTGAGTATCGGTCCATGTTTTGATATAGCCCCCATATAGACCGATCTCCCGATTTTACTTCTTGGGCTTCTAGAATCCGTAGTTTTCATCCAATTTGCTTGAAATTTTAAATCTAGAGATATTCTAGGACCATAAAGGCGTGTGTCGAAAATTGTGAGTACCGGTCTATGTTTTGATATAGCTCCAATATAGACCGATCTCCCGATTTTATTTCTTGGGATTCTAGAATCCGTAGTTTTTACCCAATTTGCCTGAAATTGGAAATCTAAAGGTATTATAGGAAAATAAAGAGATTTGCGGAAAATGGTGATTATCGGACCATGTTTCGATATAGGCCCCCATATAGACCGATCTCCAGATTTACTTCTTGGGCTTGTAGAATCAGTTGTTTTTATCCAATTTGCCTGAAATTGGAAATCTAGAGGTATTCTAGTACCATAAAGGGTTGTGTCGAATATATTGAGTATCGGTACAGTTTTTGATATAGCCCCCTTATAAACCGGCCCTTCGATTTGGGGTCTAGATTCTAGAACTACAATTAAATGTGCTGAATACTGTGTGTATCTTTCCATGTTTTGGTATAGCCCCCATTACACCGAACTCCCGATTTAACTTCTAGGTTTTCTAGAAATTGTAATTTTTATCCGATTTGCCACAAATTGAAAATATACTGGCATTTTAGACCCATAATAAAGTGTATATGATTTAGTTTTATCGGCCCATTTGGTAAGGCCTCCATATCGACCGACTTCACTTATTGAGGGTATAGAAGGCACTGATCATGAAAATTGCTTGAAACTGAATTCCAGATTTTACTTCTCGTAGTCATTTAAATAATTGGGATGAAAATCCACAGATTATAGATTACAAATCAAGGCGTTATTTCATCATTTTCTTGCACACTTATAAGAGATGTTTATGATTCCTCTAAAACTCAAACAAAAAATGGTTCTTATAAATTCAGAATCTGATCTAGTCTTCATAGGTAAAATCTTTACATTTATCTGTGGGAAGCGTACTGGTTGAACTGATCTGCTTGGGAAAATATCTATCATCAAAACCCCCTGAAATTTTCAAAGGAAACTATTATATTTGATTCATGGTGGTGGCTATTTAAAATTCGGCCCGGCCGAACTTACTACTGTATATACTTGTTAAAGGGTAATCTTAACTTTTTTTGTTTCAAAAATGTTAAAAACAGAGTAAGAGTAATAAAATGGTACAAATTATTGAAATTTTGTCGAAAAAAATGCTAAATCCATCTAGAAAAATTACGAATTTTTGAAAATATTTGTGGTCACGCTTTTCAGACAAGCGTTAGAGTTCATTAGAAATCTTAAAATATTTTAACAAATTTTTATTTATCAAAATATCATAGTTTTTTTTAATACACATCCAAAACACTGAATTCGTATCACACCTTAACAAGTAATGTATATTCAGTGCAACGGCTGTTGAAATAGTGGACATCCGTCCTATGACAAGCCCATGTTAAATTCATCGCTTCTGCGTCAATTTTGCACCACTTTCGGATCCAAAAAGATCATTTGCACTAAGTTTTTGTCGACGCTTTTTTTACTGGGAATATCTTTATCGTTTCCATGTATATGATATATATTGTCCAAATCAGTGATGATGGGCAAGAGTCCTCGTTCTAGCGAAATGATTTCACAAATGCCTTAATCAAGCTGAGTAAAATTATACAATAACGATTGGGTCCCAATAAAATCCTGTGTCCGTTTATAGTGCTGTGCTTCTTTCTTAGTTATATAGAAAAAAAAAACAGAATTCCTATAAACTTGACTTACTATACTGAGCCGAAAAAAATCACAAATCTATTGAAATACCCCACTAAAT
Source organism: Haematobia irritans (assembly GCF_050003625.1). Lineage (NCBI taxonomy): Eukaryota > Metazoa > Arthropoda > Insecta > Diptera > Muscidae > Haematobia > Haematobia irritans. Next base: position 108,222,618 of record NC_134399.1, on the reverse strand, counting down.
CCCCAATTAAAACAATTCGTCTCCAACCACGAAAAAATTTCCCCAATTTGGTAGAAAATTGCCAATACTGGCAACACAGTATACATCAGAGAACGGCTGCGATCTACCGCAACCGACCAGTGTATTTAGTAAACACCAACATTTGCAATCTTAAAACACCAATTGGTAAAAAAAATTTCAACCACCAATATCCAATGCAACCGACGACTGTCGGTGTTTGTTAGTATGAGTGTTGGTCTCCCACAGGGATGGAAAATGCAGTACTATAGTACTTTTTTCAATACTTTTTCACCCCGGTCAGTACCGTAGTACCCCCGCGAAGGATTTAGTACCTTTTGTGTAGACATTTTTGAGTCGATATCAGATTTATGGTACAATGGCTTTGACAAAATATTTTAATATTTTGAGAAAGTCTTTATCAACCTTATTTGCTAATAGTCTTTTACAAATATAGCAAAACAGACATGTTCATGTGGGAAGAAAATCTCGATTTTGTAAAAGACATAGTCAAAAACAGGATTTTATTGATCTTCAAGAATGTTTTAGTCGAAAAAAGAATGCGATTCTATATTATCGATTTTTTATTTCGGTAGAAAATGTTGTAAAAATGTTATTTCTATATAGAATTTTTGCAAAATTTTATTTTTATAGAAAATTTTGTCAAAATTTTATTTCAATTGAACATTTTGTAAAAATTTTATTTCTATAGGAAATGTTTGCAAAATTTTATTTCTATAGAAAAAAGTTTGCAAAATTTTATTTCTATAGAAAATTTTTGCAAAATCTTATTTATATAGAAAATTTTGTCAAAATTTTATTTTCTTTAAAATTCAGTATCTTGACAATAATCTTCCAGTGAAATTTTTGTTGAAATTTAGTAAAAAGTACCTTTCCGCTCAAAAAATACCTTTTTTGTACTTTCTTAAAAATTGTATTTTCCATCCCTGGTCTCCCATAGTAAAGCAATCACACCAATTGGTTACCCATATCTCAGCAGTTTGGTATTCTCTTATTTGGTACTCTCTCAATTCTCTTGAGCTAATGCCAACTGCTAGTAATTGTTGTTGTTGAGTGCAATCACACTTAAGTGCCAACCTCGTTTTTTGTTTACCGAGCGTTGTTACGATGTCGATTGGTTTAAGATTGCAAGACACTGCATACGAACATTGTTATATACTATTGGTGTTTTTATTCTCGCATTTGTATCAATGTAAAAGATCGCATGGTAATTGGTGTCTTACTCACTGCCACCGACATTTTGTGGGTAAGATTGCGATACGAAAAAAAGCCACCGGTTGCAGTTCTCTGGTATACATGCTCGTTATCAGCGTTGCCACAATGAATTTTTATTTTGAACCAACATTTTTCCACAACTGGACCAAAATTCGTACCAGCGGACCATTTTTCCAAATTAAATTAATATCATTTAACAGTTAAAAATTTTCCAAATTTTTACTTCGATCGAAAATTTTGTCAAAATTTTATTTCTATAGAAAATATTGTCAAAATTTTATTTCTATAGAAAAATTTTTCAACATTTTATTTCTATTAAAAATTTTGTCAAAATTTTATTTCCATAAAAAAATTTTCTGAAAATTTTATTTCTATAGAAAATTTTGTCAAAATTTTATTTTATTAGAAAATGTTGTCAAAATTTTATATCTATAGAAAAATTTCATCAACATTTTATTTCTATAAAAAATGTCGTCAAAATTTTATTTCTATAAAAAATTTTGTAAAAATTTTATTTCTATGGAAAATTTTGCCAAAATTTTAAAAAAATTTTTATTTCTATAGAAAATTTTTAAAAAATTAACGATTTGATGAATACGGACCAAAAGCAACCAAATTCCATTTGGTTCGACCATCGCACCAAATTTAAAAATTAATAATTTTTTGGACCAATTTTGGTCCGATCGGATCAAAATGGCAACCCTGCTCGTGATACTCCCCCTTCCAGAAACACTCATGATCTCCATGTAGGTTAGGTTAGGCGGCAGCCCGATGTATCAGGCTCACTTAGACTATTCAGTCCATTGTGATACCACATTGGTGAACTTCTCTCTTATCACTGAGTGCTGTCCGATTCCATGTTAAGCTCAATGACAAGGGACCTGCTTTTTATAGCCGAGTCCGAACGGCGTTCCACATTGCAGTGAAACCACTTAGAGAAGCTTTGAAACCCTCAGAAATGTCACCAGCATTACTGAGGTGGGATAATCCACCGCTGAAAAACTTTTTGGTGTTCGGTCGAAGCAGGAATCGAACCCACGACCTTGTGTATGCAAGGCGGGCATGCTAACCATTGCACCACGGTGGCTCCCATGTATATACTTCAGATGAATATTTGCAGAGAATGAGGATGAGAACAATTCCAGAGATTTTTCAAAATTTTTCATTGCAGCACTTTACGATAAACGATACATGGTTGCGAGGAAATTTTTATGCCAAGAGCGTTAATATATATATATATATATATATATATATATATATATATATATATATATATATATATATATATATATATATATATATATATATATATATATATATATATATATATATATATATATATATATATATATATATATATATATATATATATATATATATATATATATATATATATATATATATATATATATATATATGTATATATATATATATATATTTATATATATATATATATATATATATATATATATATATATATATATATATATATATATATATATATATATATATATATATATATATATATATATATATATATATATATATATATATATATATATATTTTTTTTTTTTTTTTAATTATTCAATAAATTGCACACCGTAAGCTTCTGACCTTTTAACACCAAAGTTAGCATAAATTATTTCAATTTATTTTTAAAATTTTCATCACTTTTCTCAAACACACACTCTGATTATGTTATGCTAACAAATGAAATATTCTATTACGACTTGTTCATATTTTCCATTTCACTCAATTAGCTATCGTGAATTATGTGTTTTTCACATTTTCTTATATCATTCCAACAAAATCTATTGGATGCTCGAACACCATGTTCTCCACATTTTCTTCATAGCTTTTGTGGGTTCTATATGAAGACCCCGAAATAAGACAAGATCTCTAAAATACTCGCGTATATCTCGCACACATTTTACCCAGGCACCAAAAAAAAAAATGCTACGGGTCCATATACGGAGGCAAACCAATTTGTAGCATTTGCCGCCGTTAGCTTATGTCAGTCAACTAAACAAACAACCCTCATCATCAACCGAATTGATCAGAGAAACTGACTTTATGCTGCCATGTCCATAAGGCACCATAGTCAGACACTTTGTTGCATCAATTCTACCCTCCTGCTCCATCATCTAATCGACTCCAACGTTCCAACGGCAATCGAACAATATTCTTCATTCGTTTAGTTTCGATTTCATTGGCCAAGTTGAAGCTCTAAATGCAGCTTCGGTGGCAGAGATAATTTGCTGCTGCTGCCATCATCGTATGGCTGCAGCGTCTCTGAAGCTCTGGCGTTTTGTAGTTTTTCTTTATTAACCAATTAATATTTAATTGTAGAAATTTATGGAAAGTTAGTTAATTTAAATGAACAACAATTATTGTGAGCTTGGTTGCTCTATGATCAACTATGGCCAATCTCCACATGGGGTTCATTCTGAGTTATGGATTGATAGTGAAAAATTGGATATACTATGAAGTGCCTTGGGCACGTGTCTGCAACCCTAAAATTGAGAATTTATGCAGGTATTATGTTCATAAAATTGATGGAGTGTGCTTTAAATTTTAGATCAATTGAAGACGTTTTACGGTTTATTGATTCTAGATTTGAAGCTACATAGGTCCCTAAAAAATGTCTTAAATATATGGAAACCACATCTTTGGCTCGGAATCAATACCAAAATCCTTAAGGAAAGGAAGGAATATTCGCTTTAAATATTCAGGGCGCCATATTGGTTTTTGTAGTCTCGACCATTGCAGGTTGGCAGTATCACACAGTATGAACTAGAAAAATGCCTATAGATTCTACATTTTCAAATCATACGATCTTTCGGATGCTATCACGAGTCACCCGTAATAGGTAATAATCTCCTTGATGTGAAGTTTGTGGCAGTCTACTCGTATGTACACAAAAAATATTTTTCCAACTAATAAGTTGATTGAAGCTGAAGACATTTTCAAAAAAAAAAAGAATAATTAACAAATTATTTTTTTAATCAAACTCGGAAAACTAAGTCAATTAAAAAACAAGTAAGGAAAGTCTAAAGTCGGGCGGGGCCGACTATATTATACCCTGCACCACTTTGTAGATCTAAATTTTCGATACCATATCACATCCGTCAAATGTGTTGGGTGCTATATATAAAGGTTTGTCCCAATATATTATATTATCGAAATATTGCTCTAAGACCCCATAAAGTATGTATATTCTGGGTCGTGCTGAAATTCTAAGTCGATCTAAGCATGTCCGTCCGTCCGTCCGTCTGTTGAAATCACGCTAACTTCCGAACGAAACAAGCTATCGACTTGAAACTTGGCACAAGAAGTTGTTATTGATGTAGGTCGGATGGTAATGAAAATGGGCCATTTCGGACCACTTTTACGTATAGCCCCCATATAAAGCGATCCGGATGAAATCATCCGATCCGGATGAAATTTGGTACATGGTGTTTGTATATGGTCTCTCACAGCCATGCAAAAATTGGTCCAAATCGGTCTATAATTATATATAGCCCCCATATAAACCGATCCCCAGATTTGGCTTGCGGAGCCTCCAAGAGAACGCAAATTTTATCCGATCCGGCTGAAATTTGGTACATAGTGCTAGTATATTGTCTTTAACAAACATGCAAAAATTGGTCGTCATCGCTCCATAATTATATATAGCCCCCATATAAACCGATCCCCAGATTTGGCTTGCGGAGCCTCTAAGAGAAGCAAATTTCATTTAATCCGGATTAAATTTGGTACATGGTGTAAGTACATGGTCTCTAACAACCATGCACAAATTGGTCCATATCGGTCCATAATTACATACAGGTTAGGTTAGGTTATGTGGCAGCCCGATGTATCAGGCTCACTTAGACTGTTCAGTCCATTTTGATACCACAGTGGTGAACATCTCTCTTATCACTGAGTGCTGCCCGATTCCATGTTAAGCTCAATGACAAGGGACCTCCTTTTTATAGCCGAGTCCGAACGGCGTTCCACATTCCACATAATTATATATAGCCGATCCCCAATCACATAAAAATTGGTCCATATCGGTTCATAATCATAGTTGCCACTCGAGCCAAAAATAATCCACCAAAATTTTATTTCTATAGAAAATTTCAATAGAAAATTTTGTCAAAATTTTATTTCTATTAAAAATTTTGTCAAAATGTTATTTCTATAAATAATTTTGTCAAAATTTTTGTGAAAAAAATATTGTCGTGAGGTCAAAGATTTCATGTCTTTAAAATACGAATACAAATTTTGCTTAGCATAGAAGACGCATTTCTCTAAAATAAAGTTATTTTCCTTGTCCAAAAGTCGATAAACTTTTCAATGAAGTCGTATTGTCCTTATAATTAAGCGATTTGACTTAAAAATGGGTATCTTAACATGCAAGAAACAAGTAAGGAAAGTCTAAAGTCGGGCGGGGCCGACTATATATTATACCCTGCACCACTTTATAGATCTAAATTTTCGATACCATATCACATCTGTCAAATGCTATATATAAAGGTTTGTCCCAAATACATACATCACTCGATTTGGACAGAATTTGATAGACTTTTACAAAATCTATAGACTCAAAATTTAAGTCGGCTAATGGACTAGGGTGGAACACAATGTTAGTAAAAAAATATGGGAAACATTTAAATCTGAAGCAATCTTAAGGAAACTTCGCAAAAGTTTATTTATGATTTATCGCTCGATATATATGTATTAGAAGTTTAAGAAAATTAGAGTCATTTTTTCAACTATTCGACTAAGCAGTGGCGATTTTACAAGGAAAATGTTGGTATTTTGACCATTTTTGGTCGAAATCAGAAAAACATATACACCCTCACAAAAAATAGCTTCTGTAACATATACTCCCAAACATATTTTGCTTCAAGCATATACATTTTTGGGTATTGCCCAAACATTTATATGTTTGATCTCTTCCAATATATAATATGTTTGAAAGCATATTGGTCTAAACAATATATGTTTGGGTAGTCTAAGTTCCAAACATTTTGTATTTTTGCATCCAAATTCAATAATGTTGTCTTCCAAAAAACAATATGTTATTATGTGAACATATAATATGTTTGGAAGCATTTTGCACCCAAAAATATTATATGCTTAAATTCTCCCAAACAATATTGTGCTCAAAATTTTATTTATTTATTTATATATATACAATCATAATGAATTACGAAAATAAACAGGTAATATAGCTGCTAACAACATAGGTTTTCGACCTGAATGCTCAAAATTTTGTTTCTGCCTAATTGTATATTCCCCCACATCTTTCTCACTTCCACGAGATTTTTTAGTTCTTAGCACCTTTTTCTGTAATACAAACATTGTAGAAGAAATTATTCAATTTTATGATTTTTTTATTTTAATTTTACCTTTTGCCGGACGTGGATTCGAACAGCGGACCACACAGTTTGTAAGGATCAAAGAAGTAGCTGATCAATTGCCCAAGGAAAAATAAAATGTTAATTTTGTAATAACAAGCAACAACCACCAACTTAATTCAATATCGCTCCCTGTTAAATAGCGCTCAAAGCTACTAAACACATATATGTTTATAGGCTATTTCTAAATTAATATATGTTTGCATCCAAGCATATTATATTTACAAACATTTTATGTCCCAAACATAATATGTTCTAACATATTAACATATATGTCCCAAACATGTGATGCTAGTTTATGAACATTATAGGCTTGCACTCAAAAATATTGTGTTTAAAAATTTGTGTTCCAAACATATAATGTTTATAGCCAAACATATGAAAAACAGTCTTTTTCATCCGTGTATATGGGAGCTATATCTAAATCTGAACCGATTTCAACCAAATTTGGCACGCATAGCAACAATGCTAATTCTACTCCCTGTGCAAAATTTCAACCAAATCGGAGCAAAAAATTAGACTCTGTGGTCATATGAGTGTAAATCGGGCGAAAGCTATATATGGGAGCTATATCTAAATCTGAACCGATTTCAACCAAATTTGGCACGCATAGCTACAATGCTCATTCTACTCCCTGTGCAAAATTTCAATTAAATCGGAGTAAAAGATTGGCCTCTGTGGTCATATGAGTTTAAATCGGCCAAAAGCTATATATGGGAGCTATATATAAATCTGAACCGATTTGAACCAAATTTGGCACGCATAGCTTAATGCTAATTCCCTGTGCAAAATTTCAACTAAATCGGAGCAAAAATTGGCCTCTGTGGACAAAGGAGTGTAAATCGGGCGAAAGCTATATATGGGAGCTATATCTAAATCTGAACCGATTTGGATGATATTTTGCAAGTTTTTCGAGACTCATAAAATATTGGGATTTTCGGAATTTGAGGAAGATCGGTTGATATACACGCCAATTATGACCAGTTCGGTGAAAAATATATATGGCAGCTATATCTAAATCTGAACTGATTTTTTCCAAAATCAATCCCTATTGATCGCCTTTGAGCCGAAACAGGACCCCATACCAAATTTTAGGACAATCGGACTAAAACTGCGAGCTGTACTTTGCACACAAAAATACATCAACAGACAGACAGACAGACGGACATCGCTAAATCGACTCAGGATTTAATTCTAAGACGGTCGGTATACTAAACGATGGGTCTCAGACTTTCCCTTCTTGGCGTTACATACAAATGCACAAACTTATTATACCCTGTACCACAGTAGTGGTGAAGGGTATACAAATTTATAGGCTAAGGTCAACTTGACTTTAATAATTCAGAAAAATTCTTTAAATTTAATGAAATTGTCTTTAAATTTGTTGTCTTTTTGCATCTTGACTACAAAGCAAAAAATCGTTCAAATATAGGACATGTTTTTCAAAACTTTATTTTAAAGAAGTTTTCTACTTCAAACATATAGCATAATTTCTACTGGAAGTCGAGTCCTAATTTGGAAAATAAAGTTGCCGTTAACTCGTTTTTAAAGGACTTTGATAGCATATGAAGAAAAAAAGTTGCGAAAGCGAAAAATAAAAATTAGAAGCAAGTACACAAAACCTAAATTTAAAAGAGAATTGTGTCTTAAAAGTATCCTTCTTTGGCTCGGAATCAATACCAAATTTTTTAAAGTAAAGACAAAATCTTTGGAACCGAGTATGGTTTTTTTCAGTGTAGAAAATTTTGTCAAAATTTTATTTCTATAAAAAATTTTGTGAAACTTAATTATATACGTATTAAATCGGCCTTTTTTACTTTAATATATACCACGTATGGACTACCTTGCAATTTAGAAGGCGGTGTTAGGAATTTTAAGATACCTTGCCACCGGCAAGTGTTACCGCAACCCAAGTAATTCGATTGTGGATGACAGTCTTCAGTAGAAGTTTTTACGCAATCCATGGTGGAGGGTACATAAGCTTCGGCCTGGCCGAACTTACGACCGTATGTACTTGTTTTTACTACTCAGGAAGTTATTTTGATAAAATTTTTTTTATAACTCGTTTTATTCAAAAATTTTTGTGTGTACCAGCGCCCATTTTCACGCAGCTCCGCCGTTAAGCTTTAACTGCCAGTGAACAGAAAGTAAATTACAAATATCTTTTCTCCGTTTATCTTACACTGAAAAAATGTCAAGAGTTATATTCCCAATTGGCATATGGTATATGTAGGTAAGATGTCGGATATGTTTATAGTATAGTTCAGCAGTTCGTTAGTTAACTTTGCCCTAAGCGAGCTTCATGAAAATGGGGATAAGTCAGCTAAGAATCCTTGAAATTTGTGTCCCTCGATAAAGTATGTCTTTGAGGTAAGGTAAATTTTTCTTAAACTAAAGAAACCCATTTTTAATTTATTTACGTTTTTTTTTTTGAGCCTCTGCTTTCAGCAATTTTTATTCAATTTAGCACAAATTGGTAACCGGGTCGCCTTTTAGACCAATATGGATATATAATATGGTAAATGATTTTTGATATAGCCCTCTTATAAACCGACTTAAAAAATTCACTGTTTAATTTTACCATCATACCCCTCGCTTTCAATCTATAATTGTAACAATTATTTACTCTAGTATATATTCTGGAGATTTGAGTAATTTGAATTCTGAGAAGAAACGCCATAGATGCGGTCGGTACCATATTTACTAATATTTCTCATCTCACCATATATAAGACTCATTTTTTACTACAAATAAGCCCTTTACAGTTAAGCTAAAAATAGTTGGTATGAAAAACCAAATCAAAGAGTCCAAAACCTCAAAGTCCTTACAAACAAACGCCTACCGTACCTAATCTAACTTAAGTACGTTTCACTTTCCTGCAGATGTTTCATTAAATTACTCTTTTGTTTTGTTGATTCTGCGAGTGTAGACATGAAATCTGAATAAAACACATCATCATTAAAATATAAAAATAAGTGTTATCGCACCCAAAATACGACATTTCGTATTATTTTTACTTCTTTTGTATTTATTCAAGGTTTATAAAAGTGAATGTGATATTTCATATTCGATAAAAAAAAAAAACAATTTTTTTTATATATAACTACAATCGCATACCATACATTCATATATGGAATTGAACATAAAATAATGTTGTTAATGACTAAATTATTATTTATGTAGATTGTGTTAAATGTCATAAAAATTGCTTATGATTGACACATCATGTTAATTATGCAAATTGCAAACATCAAATGTATTGGTTGTATACAATAAGTCTAACTTTGTCTATATGTTCCCAAAAAAAATATATATATTTCTAACGATGTTTTTTGCTAGAATTTTTTAATTTTTAAGAAAAAAAAATTTTTTTTGACACACAAATTTAGAAATATAATTTTGAGAAAATTTTCTGTAGAAATAAAACTTTGACACAATTTTCTTTAGAAATAAATTCTTCTATAGAAACAAAATTTTGACAACATTTTCTATAGAAATAAAATTTTGACAAAATTTCCTATAGTAATAAAGTTTTGACAACATTTTCTGTAGTAATAAAATTTTGACAATATTTTCTATAAAAAAAAAAATTTTAAAAAAAATTTCGAAATAAAATTTAAAAAAAATTCTATAGCAATAAAATTTTGGTAAAAGTTTCGATAGAAATAAAATTTTGAAAAAAAATCTATAAAAAATCGACAAAATTTTCCAAGAAATGCAATTTTGATAAAATTTTCTATAGAAATAAAATTTTGACAACATTTTCCAAGAAATACAATTTTGATAAAATTGTCTATAGAAATAAAATTTTGACAAAATTTTCTATAGAAATATAATTTTGACAAAATTTTCTATAGAAATTAAAATTTGACAAAATTCTCTATAGAAATAACATTTTGACAAACTCTTCTATAGAAATAAAATTTCGACAATGTTTTCTATAGAAATAAAATTTTGACAACATTTTCTATAAAAATAAAATTTTGACAAAATTTCCTATAGTAATAAAGTTTTGACAACATTTTCTGTAATAATAAAATTTTGACAATATTTTCTATAAAAAAAAATTAAAAAAAAAAATTCGAAATAAAATTTTGAATAAAATTCTATAGCAATAAAATTTTGGTAAAAGTTTCGATAGAAATAAAATTTTGAAAAAAAAATATAAAAAATTCGACAAAATTTTCCAAGAAATACAATTTTGATAAAATTATCTATAGAAATAAAATTTTGACAAAATTTTCCAAGAAATAAAATTTTAATAAAATTGTCTACAGAAATAAAATTTTGACAAAATCTATAACGAGTATATAAAATTCAAAGTATGTTTGTTTGTATGTTCCGGGTAGGCTCGGAAACGGCTGAACCGATTTACGTGAAACTTTCAGAGATCGTAGGGGACGCTCATGTGGTGAAAATAGAATACCTCATTTTTTGACACCTGGTCGCGGAGGGGAACCTCCCCTTTGTCGGACTTTTTGAATATTGGACCAAAGTTGAAAGATTTGCTTGAAATTTTAATTGAAAGTTGAGGTTGGCATCTAGACAACGATCCGCTACTTTATATTTCGATATTTGGTGGCGGAGGGGGACCTCCCCTTTGTTGGACTTTTTGTTAAAGTACAGTGAAAAAAAATAAAATTCTCTAATTTATCTAATTTGACAAAAATAAATAGAAATAAAATTTTGACAAAATTTTCTATGGAAATAAAATTTTGAAAAAAAAAAATCTAAAGAAATACAATTTTGACAAAATGTTCAATAGAAATAAAATTTTGACAAAATCTTCTATAGAAATAAAATTTTGACAAAATTTTCTATAGAAAAAAAATTGACAAAAGTTTCGATAGAAATAAAATTTTGACAAAATTTTCGAGAGAAATAAAAATTTGACAAATATTTCGATAGAACTAAAATTTTGACAAAATTTTCTATAGAATTTATTATTTCTATAGAAATAAAATTTTGATAAAATTTTTATACGAATAAAATTTTGTATAGAAATTCTATAAGAAATTTTATCTAAATTTTATTTTATTATTTATTTTACAAAATTTTATTACTATAGAAAATCTTGTCAAAATTTTATTTCTATAGACAATTTGATTAAAATTTTATTTCTATAGAAAATTTGTAAAAAATTTTATTTCTATAGAAAATTTGTAAAAAATTTTACTTCTATTTAAAATTTTGTCAAAATTTTATTTCTTTAGAAAATTTTGCCAAAATTTTATTTCTAGAGAAATTTTTGTCAAAATTTTATTTCTATAGAAAATTGTTTCAAAATTTTATTTCTATAGAAAATTTGTAAAAACTTTTACTTCTATTTAAAATTTTATCAAAATTTTATTTCCATAGACAATTTTGACAAAATTTTATTTCTATAGGCAATTTTGTCAAAACTTTTTTTCCATATACAATTTTGACAACATTGTATATCTAAAGAAAATTTATTTCTATAGAAATGTTTGTCAAAATTGTATTTCTATAGGCAATTTTATCAAAACTTTATTTCCATAGACAATTTTGACAAAATTGTATTTCTAAGTTTTGTCAAAATTTTATTTTTATAGAAAATATTGTCAAAATGTTATTTCTACAGAAAATTTTGTCAACATTTTATTTGCTATAAACGATTTTATCAAAAATTTATTTCCATAGAAAATTTGGACATAATTTTATTTCTATAGAAAATTTTGTCAAAATTTTATTACCATAGATTATTTGTAAAAAATTTTACTTCTATTTAAAATTTTGTCAAAATTTTATTTCTATAGAAATCTTTGTCAAAGTTTTATTTCTATAGAAAATTTTTATCAAAATGTTATTTCTATAGAAAATTTTGTCAAAATTTGTTTTCTATAGAAAATTTTGTCAAAATTTTTATAGAAATAAAATTTTGTCAAAATATTTATAGACATAAAATTTTGACAAAATTTGTTATAGAAATACAATTTTGACAACATTTTCTATAGAAATAAAATTTTGATAAAATATTTTATAGTAATAAAATTTTGACAAAATTTTCTATTCAATTTATATGTGAATTAATTTTATTTTCAGCACGATATAGCATACCATCATTTTTTATTATTAATCATAAAAAATACTATATGCAATATATTAAAATTTTATCTATATGTATATGTAATTGATTTGAGTATTTGTGCAAACAAAAATTGTGTCCTCTTTAGTAATTCCCTTTATCACATACTGTGGCGTTATTTGCTATTGTGCCACTATGCTAGCATTTATAAAGTTTTTGGCGCCATAGCTCGTTAGATTACGTTCATATCAAAAGCTATTCGTTTTAATATTTGTCCATACAGGCCATATAGTCCGTGTATCTCGTAAACATATGGACAAATTTCTATGAATTAATGTCTTATGTCCGTTTTTGCTGAAAAGCCTCAATGGCATTGCAGTTGAATTTTATCTTGAATTCAATTTACTTGAAACTATAGAGCTTCTGCTTTTTTCCGAGCAATTGTTGCATGCCTTATGGTATTGTGTCTGGTCGATCAAAAAATTATTTTTAATTAATTTGGTTCAAAGATCACAGACTTTTGTTGTGTTGAGAATTCAGCAACGACAAACTGAACATTTCAATGAAGTATGGAAATGCAAAATTATAAATTCCGCAGTGGATGGGAATGGTGTACGTTTTGCGAATCGATTCGAAGTTCACGGACAACAAATGTCTTAAAAAAAGGATGAAAACACATTTCTCACGTTAAAAATCTGAAAATCTCTCATATCCCGTACAAATTTTATTGAGATTATCATACGGCTTTATTGAAATTGTACTTCAGTTTCGTCAACGGTTTCGTGAATATTTTTCAGTTTCGTCAATATTTTTTCAAGTACTGAAAAAATATTTCGTAGGGCCAAAACATAACTAGTAACCTACCACCACAAATTATCCCATTATGTCTGCGGTATTTATTTTTTTTTTTTATTGGATGACAAATTCATAAGATCCCCAAAGTTGACTTTTTTCTGCTGTTTCTTCGATAATTTATGGCAAGCCTCTTGAATGAATTTTTCTCTCCTTTTGGGTGTTTGAGTGCAAAAATAAACCACCAATTTGACGATTATTGAATGCTGGTTTAAAATAATGAAATGAAATAAAATGGCCGTGTTAATTGGGTCACTTCCGTTTTTGTGTGGCCTGCTTACTCTGAGGGGCTTTGTCTTTTGGTCATGAGTTCACTATCAACACAAATATGGAATGATGGGAAGACATGCATCTGTGGCCATTGCATTTTCATGATTCAGAAAAAAAAATAGTCATCTATCTTATCCATAATTTTAATTCTGGCTCATCCAATACGACCTCTTTCGTAAATTCCTAAATGGGTTATGAGCTCTGACCAAAGTAATTATTTCATTGTCTAAATGAAAATTTACTATAATTTTTATAATTTTCCTTCCAGAACTTTGAGTTCTGTTTTTTATTCCCTAGTAAAAGAAAACGAATTATATTCAAATAGGATTGTTATCTTTCGAGCTTAAATGGTTCAATTGTATTACAACATGGCTTTTGAACATGCTATACAAAAATTTGCAGTGGAGTGTAGTAGTGAAAATCACCCGATACATGCACGGAACAAATGTTGACTAAAATGAAAGATTATCCAACCTAAATTTTAGGTTGCGCCAGGACAAATTGTTTTAAAGTAATGCAATTTTACTACAATATTTATTCATGATTATTGGACAAGAAGATAAAGGGAATTGATAGAAAGTACCATATACCAATTCTACAAGCCTGACTATACATGCACTGAAAAAAATATATTAAAAATTACGCAACCTAAATTTTAGGATGTGAAATTTACAAAATATTAAGGACAAATTTCTTTAAAATAATAAAATTTGAATTAAAATAAAGTTTATAATCTGTGCTTAAAAAATGTTTTTATACCCGTCACCACTACTGTGGTACAGGGTATAATAAGTTTGTGCATTTGTATGTAACGCCAAGAAGGAGTAATCATAGACCAACCTTTTAGTATACGGATCGGCTTAGAATTAAATTATGAGTCGATTTAGCGATGTCCGTCTGTCTGTCTGTCTGTCTGTCTGTCTGTCCGTCTGTCTGTCTGTTGATGTATTTTTGTGTGCAAAGTACAGCTCGCAGTTTTAGTCCGATTGTCTTAAAATTTGGTATAGGGTCCTGTTTCGACTCAAAGACGATCCCTATTGATTTTGGAAAAAATCGGTTCAGATTTAGATATAGCTGCCATATATATTTTTCACCGATCTGGTCATAATTGGCGTGTATATCAACCGATCTTCCTCAAATTCCGTACATCCGAATATTTTATGAGTCTCGAAAAACTTGAAAAATATCAGCCAAATCGGTTCAGATTTAGATATAGCTCCCATATATAGCTTTCGCCCGATTTACACTCATTTGCCCACAGAGGCCAATTTTTTGCTCCGATTTAGTTGAAATTTTGCATAGGGAGTAGAATTAGCATTGTAGCTAGGCGTGCCAAATTTGGTTGAGATCGGTTCAGATTTAGATATAGCTCCCATATATAGCTTTCGCCCGATTTACACTCATATGACCACAGAGGCCAATGTTTTGCTCCGATTTAGTTGAAATTTTGCACAGGGAGTAGAATTAGCATTGTAGCTATGCGTGCCAAATTTGGTTGAAATCGGTTCAGATTTAGATATATCTCCCATATATAGCTTTCGCCCGATTTACTCTCATATGACCGTAGAGGCCAATTTTTAACTCCGATTTAGTTGAAATTTTACACAGGGAGTAGAATTAACATTGTAGCTATGCGTGCCAAATTTGGTTGAAATAGGTTCAGATTTAGATATAGCTCCCACATATAGCTTTCGCCCGATTTACACTCATATGACCACAGAGGCCAATTTTTTGGTTCGATTTAGTTGAAGTTTTGCACAGGGAGTAGAATTAGCATTGTAGCTTTGCGTGCCAAATTTGGTTGAAATCGGTTTAGATTTAGATATAGCTCCCATATATATGTTTTTCTGATTTCGACAAAAATGGTCAAAATACCAACATTTTCCTTGTAAAATCGCCACTGCTTTGTGGAAAAGTGGTAAAAATGACTCTAATTTTCCTAAACTTCTAATACATATATATCGAGCGATAAATCATAAATAAACTTTTGCGAAGTTTCCTTAAAATTGCTGCAGATTTAAATGTTTCCCATATTTTTTTACTAACATTGTGTTCCACCCTAGTGCATTAGCTGTCTTAAATTTAGAGTCCATAGATTTTGTAGAAATCTATCAAATTCTGTCCAGATCGAGTGATATTTAAATGTATGTATTTGGACAAACCTTTATATATAGCACCCAACACATTTGACGGATGTGATATGGTTTTTCAAATTTATGGCAAGCCTCTTGAATGAATTTTTCTCTCCTTTTGGGTGTTTGAGTGCAAAAATAAACCACCAATTTGACGATTATTGAATGCTGGTTTAACATAATGAAATGAAATAAAATGGCCGTGTTAATTGGGTCACTTCCGTTTTTGTGTGGCCTGCTTACTCTGAGGGGCTTTGTCTTTTGGTCATGAGTTCACTATCAACACAAATATGGAATGATGGGAAGACATGCATCTGTGGCCATTGCATTTTCATGATTCAGAAAAAAAAATAGTCATCTATCTTATCCATAATTTTAATTCTGGCTCATCCAATACGACCTCTTTCGTAAATTCCTAAATGGGTTATGAGCTCTGACCAAAGTAATTATTTCATTGTCTAAATGAAAATTTACTATAATTTTTATAATTTTCCTTCCAGAACTTTGAGTTCTGTTTTTTATTCCCTAGTAAAAGAAAACGAATTATATTCAAATAGGATTGTTATCTTTCGAGCTTAAATGGTTCAATTGTATTACAACATGGCTTTTGAACATGCTATACAAAAATTTGCAGTGGAGTGTAGTAGTGAAAATCACCCGATACATGCACGGAACAAATGTTGACTAAAATGAAAGATTATCCAACCTAAATTTTAGGTTGCGCCAGGACAAATTGTTTTAAAGTAATGCAATTTTACTACAATATTTATTCATGATTATTGGACAAGAAGATAAAGGGAATTGATAGAAAGTACCATATACCAATTCTACAAGCCTGACTATACATGCACTGAAAAAAATATATTAAAAATTACGCAACCTAAATTTTAGGATGTGAAATTTACAAAATATTAAGGACAAATTTCTTTAAAATAATAAAATTTGAATTAAAATAAAGTTTATAATCTGTGCTTAAAAAATGTTTTTATACCCGTCACCACTACTGTGGTACAGGGTATAATAAGTTTGTGCATTTGTATGTAACGCCAAGAAGGAGTAATCATAGACCAACCTTTTAGTATACGGATCGGCTTAGAATTAAATTATGAGTCGATTTAGCGATGTCCGTCTGTCTGTCTGTCTGTCTGTCTGTCTGTCCGTCTGTCTGTCTGTTGATGTATTTTTGTGTGCAAAGTACAGCTCGCAGTTTTAGTCCGATTGTCTTAAAATTTGGTATAGGGTCCTGTTTCGACTCAAAGACGATCCCTATTGATTTTGGAAAAAATCGGTTCAGATTTAGATATAGCTGCCATATATATTTTTCACCGATCTGGTCATAATTGGCGTGTATATCAACCGATCTTCCTCAAATTCCGTACATCCGAATATTTTATGAGTCTCGAAAAACTTGAAAAATATCAGCCAAATCGGTTCAGATTTAGATATAGCTCCCATATATAGCTTTCGCCCGATTTACACTCATTTGCCCACAGAGGCCAATTTTTTGCTCCGATTTAGTTGAAATTTTGCATAGGGAGTAGAATTAGCATTGTAGCTAGGCGTGCCAAATTTGGTTGAGATCGGTTCAGATTTAGATATAGCTCCCATATATAGCTTTCGCCCGATTTACACTCATATGACCACAGAGGCCAATGTTTTGCTCCGATTTAGTTGAAATTTTGCACAGGGAGTAGAATTAGCATTGTAGCTATGCGTGCCAAATTTGGTTGAAATCGGTTCAGATTTAGATATATCTCCCATATATAGCTTTCGCCCGATTTACTCTCATATGACCGTAGAGGCCAATTTTTAACTCCGATTTAGTTGAAATTTTACACAGGGAGTAGAATTAACATTGTAGCTATGCGTGCCAAATTTGGTTGAAATAGGTTCAGATTTAGATATAGCTCCCACATATAGCTTTCGCCCGATTTACACTCATATGACCACAGAGGCCAATTTTTTGGTTCGATTTAGTTGAAGTTTTGCACAGGGAGTAGAATTAGCATTGTAGCTTTGCGTGCCAAATTTGGTTGAAATCGGTTTAGATTTAGATATAGCTCCCATATATATGTTTTTCTGATTTCGACAAAAATGGTCAAAATACCAACATTTTCCTTGTAAAATCGCCACTGCTTTGTGGAAAAGTGGTAAAAATGACTCTAATTTTCCTAAACTTCTAATACATATATATCGAGCGATATATCATAAATAAACTTTTGCGAAGTTTCCTTAAAATTGCTGCAGATTTAAATGTTTCCCATATTTTTTTACTAACATTGTGTTCCACCCTAGTGCATTAGCTGTCTTAAATTTAGAGTCCATAGATTTTGTAGAAATCTATCAAATTCTGTCCAGATCGAGTGATATTTAAATGTATGTATTTGGACAAACCTTTATATATAGCACCCAATACATTTGACGGATGTGATATGGTATCGAAAATTTAGATCCACAAAGTGGTGCAGGGTATAATATAGTCGGCCCCGCCCGACTTTAGACTTTCCTTACTTGTTTTTTCATTAAATTTAGGACACAACATTTTGTAAATTTGCGTCCCTCCGATAGAGTCCCATGTCTTGATACTAAGGCTAATTTTCCTTAAAATAAAGAAACACATTTTTGATTTAAAGAATTCGTCCTTAAATTAACTGAGCTATTGAAACTTTAGAGTTAAGATAAAAACGCTTCAAATATTGGCTGACTTATTTTGCGAATTTAGCATCTTTGTTTTAAAGTTTTTTTGGAATTAAGAAAATATTTTTTACTTTGAAGTATCCCTCATAATTTGGATTTTTTGGATAATTTGGATGACATTTGTTTGTACGTGAATAGCTTTATTAATATACCGGAAAAATAGAATGAAAAGTCAATAAATGAGATCTGTGGCCTAATTTTAATTTTATAGATCCTAGATTTAAAGCCAGATAGGTCGCAAAAAATTCCATATTTTAAAGAACCCGCATCTTTGGCTCGGAATCAATACCAAAAATCCTTAAAAGAAGGTAACAAAACAAATAAACATGTTTTTGAGTGTAGACCGATTTCCCGATTCGGTTTTTTGAGAGAGACCCCAATTCTTATACAATTTAGCTGAAATTCAAAATTTAAAGTTATTTTAGGTCCAAAAGAGTTGTGGCGTGGCCCCATATGATGTGTATTGGTATAGGCCCCATATAGACCGATCTCCAGATTTGACTTTTGGTACTTTAGATCCGCAACGAGATGTGCCGAATATGGTATATACCGGTCTAGGCTTTATATATAGCTCCCGTACAAACCGATCCCTCGATTTGGGATCTTGAGCACCTACAGAGTCTTACACAAGTTTACATACCCCTGAGTTTTTAACCTTCTAACTAAACATGTTTTTTGTTGAGGTTTATAAACCACACCAAAAAAATCTTAAAAATTAACAAATACTTTGTTTTTCAAATTATTTTACAAATATTAAATCATGTATATGCATAGTTTACAATATTTTATTATTTAAAGAATATACAAATTCTTTAATCGTATGTCAACTTGTGTGAGACTGTGTATATACCGCAATTTTCATGCGATTTACTTGAAATTGTAAATCTAGAAATTCTTTAGGTCCACATAGAGGCAAGCCGAATATCGTGTGTATCGGTTCATGTTTTTATATAGACCCCATATAGGTTTGGTTTGGTAGTGGCAGTCCGATATTTCAGGCTCACTTAGACTATTCAGTCCATTGTGATACCACAGTGGTGAATTTCTCTCTTATCACTGAATGTTGCCCGATTGTTAAGCTCAATGACAAGGGACCTCCTTTTTATAGCCGAGTCCGAACGGCGTTCCACATTGCAGTGAAACCACTTAGAGAAGCTTTGAAATCCTCAGAAATGTCACCAGCATTACTGAGGTGGGATAATCCACCGCTGAAAAACTTTTTGGTGTTAGGTCGAAGCAGGAATCGAACGCACGACCTTGTGTATGCAAGGCGGGTATGGTAACCATGTGGTATATGTATATGTATATGATATATGTATGCACCACTGTGGTATATGTAGTATTACCACAACCCAAGTAATTCGATTGTGGATGACATTCTTTAGTAGAAGTTTCTACGCAATCCATGGTGGAGGGTACATAAGATTTGGCCTGGTCGAACTTACGACCGTATAAACTTGTTGCAAATATTCAGGGAGTTATTTTAATTAAATTTTTTTATAACTCGCTTTATTCATGTTTTTAAAGGGTAATTTTAACTTTTTTTGTTTCAAAAATCTTAAAAACAGAGTAAGAGTTAATAAAATGGTACAAATTAAAACCCATTCTAGAAAAATTATGAATTTTTGAAAATATTTGAGGTCACGCTTTTCACGCTTTCCTGTGTATGCTAACCACTGCACCACGGTGGCACCCTAGACCCCATATAGGCTGACTACGGTCTACATTTTGGTGTGGTACCCATATAGACCGGTCACCCGTTTTGAATTCGTGGGCTCTTAGACACCGCAACTTTTATCCCATCGTCGTGAATTTGTAAATCTGTATAATCCTAATATAGACCGGTCTCCCCATTTAACATCTCGAAGGGATAGAAGGTGCACTGGTCATTATACCCTCCACCATGGGATGGGCGTATATTAACTTTGTCATTCCGTTTGTAACACATCGAAATATTGCTCTAAGACCCCATAAAGTATATATGTTCTGGGTCGTGGTGAAATTCAGAGTCGATCTAAGCATGTCTATCCATCCATTTGTTGAAATCCCGCTAACTTCCGAACGAAACAAGCTATCGACTTGAAACTTGGCTCAAGTAGTTGTTATTGATGTAGGTCGGATGGTATTGCAAACATTTACGTACACTTACACTTTTACCTATAGCCCCCCATATATACCGACGCTCAGATTTGGCTTGCGGAGCCTCTTGGAGGAACAAAATTCATCCGATCCGGTTGAAATTTGGTACATGCAAAAATTGGTCCACATAGGTCCATAATTATATATAGCCCCCATATAAACCGATCCCCAGATTTGGCTTGCGGAGCCTCTAAGAGAGGCAAATTTCATCCGATCCGGCTCAAATTTGGTACATCGTGTTAGTATATGGTCTCGAACAACTATGCAAAAATTGGTCAACATCGGTCCATAATTATATATAGCCCCCTTATAAACCGATCCCCCGATTTGGTTTGCGGAGCCTCTAAGAGAAGCAAATTTCATCCGATCCGGCTCAAATTTGGTACATCGTGTTAGTATATGGTCTCTAACAACTGTGCAAAAATTGGTCCACATCGGTCTATAATTATATATAGCCCCCATATAAACCGATCCCCAGATTTGGCTTGCGGAGCCTCTAAGAGAAGCAAATTTCATCCGATCCGGCTGAAATTTGGTACATGGTCTAAGTATATGGTCTCTAACAACTGTGCAAAAATTGGTCCACATCGGTCCATAATTATATATAGCTCCCATATAAACCGATCCCCAGATTTGGCTTGCGGAGCCTCTAAGAGAAGCAAATTCATCCGATCCGGTTGAAATTTGGTACATGGTGTTTGTATATGGTCTCTCACAACCACGCAAAAATTGGTCCAAATCGGTCCATAATTATACGTAGTCCCCATATAAACCGATCCCCAGATTTGGCTTGCAGAGCATCTAAGAGAAGCAAATTTTATCCGATCTGGCTGAAATTTGGTACATAGTACTAGTATATGGTCTTTAATAAACGTGCAAAAATTGGTCCAAATCGGTCCATAATTATATGTAGTCCCCATATAAACCGATCCCCAGATTTGGCTTGCGGAGCATCTAAGAGAAGCAAATTTTATCCGATCTGGCTGAAATTTGGTACATATACTAGTATATGGTCTTTACAACCATGCAAAAATTGGTCCATACCGGTCTTAAATATATATAACCCCCATTTAAACCGATCTCCAGATTTGACCTCCGGAGCACTTGGAGGAGCAAAATTCATCCGATGCGGTTGAAATTTAGTACGTGGTGAAATTTGGTACATTGCGCTCGTATATGGCCGCTAACAACCATGCCAAAATTGGTACATATCGGTCTATAGTTATATATAGCCGATCCCCAAAAATAATCTACCAAAATTTTTATTTCTATAGAAAATTTTGTCAAAATTTTATTACGTATTTTTGTGTGTTGTTGACCTATTTTTTGATTATTCTGATTATTAATTTTGTTCGGCTTGAGGTCATAGAAACAATCGATTATTGATTTGTTTTAATATTTATATCCAATATTTCGGTTAGTGCCACTAACCATCTTCTGGGATTTTGTATCTACATAAAATACAAAAATTAAATTACATTTAATGTTCACAAAAATCACAATTGTTATTGAAAATATATTTTATCGAAAAATAACTAACTTGAGTTCTTGTGCTGCTGTTTGTTTCGCAATTCACCGTACACTAAACTTCATTTGTGTCGACGCTTGTACTATAGAAAATTTTGTCAAAATTTTATTGGTATAGAAAATTTTGTCAACATTTTACTTCTGTAGAAAATTTTGTCAAAATTTTATTTCTATAGAAAATTTTGTCAAAATTTTATTTCTATGGAATATTTTGTCACACTGAATTATATACGTAGTTAATCGGCCGTTTTTGTTTGATATATATCCCATGTATGTGAAGATAAATTCGAATTTAAAATTGCGGCAGAGGCCTTAGCCGAGACACAAACCAGCACCTTCAATGTAATTTTAAATTCGAATTTAATTTTACAAATATATCATTTTTTTTTGAAACGCTAAGAATTTTTAAATGGAATTTGATAGAATTCGTTAAAGACGGCCCTGAGTATCCTTAATTTGAACAAATTTCATCACAAATATAACTTAGAAACCGGCAAAATTAAAATTTTGTTTAACAAAAAAGGGACCATTGTGCGAAAACCGTTCGGGGTTCCAAAACGAAACTACCACCATTGGATAGGTCTTAGTGCGCACTATTCAAATTCGCAATAATTTCATTAGAAAAGTATTTCAGAAAGCGGAAAATTGGAAATTATTTTCCGGGTGAATTTACCCAGGTGAGGCCACTGTGCGAAAACCGTTCTGGGTTTCAAAACGAAACTACCACCATTGGATAGGTCTTAGTGCGCACTTTTCAAATTCGAAATAATTTCATTAGAAAAGTATTTCAGAAAGCGGAAAATTGAAAAATATTTTCCGAGTGAATTTACACTCGGGGGGCCATTGTGCGAAACCCGTTCGGGGTTCCAAAACGAAACTACCACCATTGGATAGGTCTTAGTGCGCACTATTCAAATTCGAATTAATTTCACTAGAAAAGTATTTCAGAAAGCGGCAAATTGAAAAATATTTTCCGAGTGAATTTACATCAACGGGGCCACTGTGCGAAAACCGTTCGGGGTTAGAAAACGAAACCACCACCATTGGATAGGTCTTAGTGCGCACTATTCAAATTCGAAATAATTTCATTTGAAAAGTATTTCAGAAAGGGGAAAATTGGAAATTATTTTCCGGGTGAATTTACCCAGGTGAGGCCACTGTGCGAAAACCGTTCGGGGTTCCAAAACGAAACTACCACCATTGGATAGGTCTTAGTGCGCACTATTCAAATTCGAGATAATTTCATTAGAAAAGTATTTCAGAGGGCGGAAAATTGAAAAATATTTTCCGAGTGAATTTACATCAACGGGGCCACTGTGCGAAAACCGTTCGGGGTTCCAAAACGAAACTACCACCATTGGATAGGTCTTAGTGCGCACTATTCAAATTCGAAATAATTTCATTAGAAAAGTATTTCAGAAAGCGGAAAATTGAAAAATATTTTCCGAGTGAATTTACATCAACGGGGCCACTGTGCGAAAACCGTTCTGGGTTCCAAAACGAAACTACCACCATTGGATAGGTCTTAGTGCGCACTATTCAAATTCGAAATAATTTCATTAGAAAAGTATTTCAGAAAGCGGAAAATTGAAAAATATTTTCCGAGTGAATTTACGTCAACGGGGCCACTGTGCGAAAACCGTTCGGGGTTCCGCAACGAAACCACCACCATTGGATAGGTCTTAGTGCGCTCTATTCAAATTCGAAATAATTTCATTAGAAAAGTATTTCAGAAAGCGGAAAATTGAAAAATATTTTCCGAGTGAATTTACATCAACAGGGCCACTGTGCGAAAACCGTTCGGGGTTCCGAAACGAAACCACCACCATTGGACAGGTCTTAGTGAGCACTATTCAAATTCGAAATAATTTCATTTGAAAAGTATTTCAGAAAGGGGAAAATTGGAAATTATTTTCCGGGTGAATTTAGCCAGGTGAGGCCACTGTGCGAAAACCGTTCGGGGTTCCAAAACGAAACTACCACCATTGGATAGGGGTTAGTGCGCACTATTCAAATTCGAATTAATTGCACTAGAAAAGTATTTCAGAAAGCGGCAAATTGAAAAATATTTTCCGAGTGAATTTACATCAACGGGGCCACTGTGCCAAAACCGTTCGGGGTTCCAAAACGAGACTACCACCATTAGATAGGTCTTAGTGCGCACTATTCAAATTCGAAATAATTTCATTAGAAAAGTATTTCAGAAAGCGGAAAATTGAAAAATATTTTCCGAGTGAATTTACATCAACGGGGCCACTGTGCGAAAACCGTTCGGGGTTCGGAAACGAAACCACCACCATTGGATAGGTCTTAGTGTGCACTATTCAAATTCGAAATAATTTCATTAGAAAAGTATTTCAGAAAGCGGAAAATTGAAAAATATTTTGCGAGTGAATTTAGCCAGGTGAGGCCACTGTGCGAAAACCGTTCGGGGTTCCAAAACGAAACTACCACCATTGGATAGGGGTTAGTGCGCACTATTCAAATTCGAATTAATTGCACTAGAAAAGTATTTCAGAAAGCGGCAAATTGAAAAATATTTTCCGAGTGAATTTACATCAACGGGGCCACTGTGCCAAAACCGTTCGGGGTTCCAAAACGAGACTACCACCATTAGATAGGTCTTAGTGCGCACTATTCAAATTCGAAATAATTTCATTAGAAAAGTATTTCAGAAAGCGGAAAATTGAAAAATATTTTCCGAGTGAATTTACATCAACGGGGCCACTGTGCGAAAACCGTTCGGGGTTCGGAAACGAAACCACCACCATTGGATAGGTCTTAGTGTGCACTATTCAAATTCGAAATAATTTCATTAGAAAAGTATTTCAGAAAGCGGAAAATTGAAAAATATTTTGCGAGTGAATTTACATCAACAGGGCCACTGTGCGAAAACCGTTCGGGGTTCCAAAACACAACTACCACCATTGGATAGGTCTTAGTGCGCCCTATTCAAATTCGAAATAATTTCATTTGAAAAGTATTTCAGAAAGGGGAAAATTGGAAATTATTTTCCGGGTGAATTTACCCAGGTGAGGCCACTGTGCGAAAACGGTTCGGGGTTCCAGCTTTAATACCCACAAAATTCTTCACTATATATAGATCTAATTAAATTTTAAAAGTTTTAGTTAAATGTTAAAGAAACTTTTCTATATATTGTCAATATTCTTTTTTATACACACAAGAATTTTTAATTGATACACTTAATTATTTAATTGAAATGTCTTAAATCATGAAAATGACATTAAAAATATACTTGATTAAAAAATTAATTTCAATTAATTTTTTAAATGATTCAATTTAAAATTTAATTGATGTTGATTGCAATTTCAATTAATTTTTCAATAAAAAAGGACCTATTTTCAATAAAATTCTTAACTGACTTAGTGTTTTTAATTTGATTAAAAAATTGTTTTTGTGAAATAAATTTTTTGTTAAAAATTAAAAAAAAATACATCACTTTGTCAATTACATAGTCTTCCGAGTTTGATTAAAAAGTTAATTGTATCAATTAGTTTTTTATTTAAAAATTTTAAGATTATTAATTAACTTTATGTTTCCATTTTGAAATTAATTGTATCAATTAATTTATTAATTGGAAAAATTTTCAACTTCTATCAAATGTATTGGTGATCTTTTTTTCTGTGTAGGACTCACACTTTGGGAACACGTGATATTTATCAATAAACTTTTATGTTCACTAGGTTTAAATGCGAAGAAGTAAAATTTTGCAATAACGTACTTTTACAAGAGAAAATATCACAAAATTAATTGCTACAATCAATTTTTAATTAAAATTATTTCTAACACGATAATGATAATATCAATCATCTATAACAAATACAAAATTAGTTGTTCCAATTAAATTTTGTAATAGATTTTTATTTTAATTAAATAAATAATGGTATCAATTAAATTGTGATGAAATAGATTTTAAATTAAATTATTAAATAAAACTTTAATTTAAAATATATTGGTTGTATTTTTGCTGTGTGACGAAGATTTTGTACCGAATCGCAAATTCACTTAATTGGTTTGGTTCGATTAAAAGTGTAATTGATTAAGATCGTAAAACACAATTTTCTTCACTGAAGCAATTTTTTATTAATTTATTTAATTTTTTTTATTAAAACTGCTTACATAAGGAAATAGATAGCATCAATCACAGAATTAATTAGACATTAATAAATTAAATTAATTAATTCGGAATTTACAATCAATTGTAGTGTTAATTTAATTAATTTTTAAATTAAGCTAAAAAACTGCTTATTGTATCATTACTAAAAATTAATTAATTATATATAAAGACTCTTTTATCGGAACGACAATTTTTCATATTCAGCATCCGTCTGTGGATTTGCAAACAATTGGCAATGCTAGCACTTTCAAAATAAAATTAAATAATTTCTTAAACTCGCAGTAATTCTTAGTAATTTAGAAATTTTGTATATATCATTGTACCTATTTATACATACACTTTTTTTGATAATTTAACATTATTTTTCATTGTTTTGTGACAAAATTACATTCTGTATCACAACTTGAAACTAGTACTGCCACTTATAAGATGTAAGTAAAATAAAAAATAAAATAATTTACTCATTTATAACTATTTAAACTAAAAAAATAATAGTATTTTTCAATTGGATCAATTAATTTCGTGATAAAAAAAAATTAAAAAAAAAAATTGTGCAAAAAACTAAACATTAATTAATTATATATTGCAACCAAGTATTTCAAAATTTTCGATTATATTTTTCATTGAAAATATTTCTTATTCAATAAAAATTGTTTAATTATTTTCTTTTTTATTAATTTTGTAATTAATTGGGGTTTCAACTTTGTAATTGGAAATATTTTTTCTGTGCAAACATTTCACTTTAAGGTTTCTTTGAATTTCATAACAGTGCATACACAGAAAAAATACCACCAAAATATTTCCAGTTAAACTTTTACTTGAATTTAAAAAAATATACAATAAAAATTTAATTGTTTAAACAAATTTTTAAATTGAAATAAAAATCAATTAAAAAAAATAATTGTATCAATTATTTTTTTTAATTGGAACAATTCATTTTTTAATTGATACTATCATTTCAATGATTTAAGACATTTCAATAAAAAATAAATTTGATCAATTACTTTTGTGATTGAATACAAAAAATATTTCTTTTTCTCTGTATGACTGAACATAAGATGGCTTTTCCGTTTACAATTTTGGTTGGATTTTTTTTTCTGGAATTTGTGAATATGAAAATATTTATATAGAAACTACAATAATTATTTATACTAAATTTTCAATTATAATTTTAATTGCACTGGTATTTTTTTCTGATTCAATCTCGAAATTAATTGATCCAATTAATTTTCTAATTGAAATTGATTCAATCACAGAATTAATTTGAAATAAAAAATATTCTTGGTTAAAAAGTAATTGCTTTCTTGGCACTTGCACTTCATTTTTAATTGCTTCAATTAAAAATTTGATTGATTTTGGTATAAAACTCAATTTTTTTATTTGAGACAATCCATTGAATAATTTTTTATTATTTATTTATGTTATAATTATTTCGCCAGTCGAAGAAATATTTTTTTGCAATTGTTTAAGAGTTTCACTCGGAAAATATTTTTCAATTTTCCGCTTTCTGAAATACTTTTCTAATGAAACTATTTCGAATTTGAATAGTACGCACTAACCCCTATCCAATGGTGGTAGTTTCGTTTTGGAACCCCGAACCGTTTTCGAACAGTGGCCTCACCTGAGTAAATTCACCCGGAAAATAATTTCCAATTATCCCCTTTCTGAAATACTTTTCTAATGAAATTATATCGAATTTGAATAGGACGCACTAAGACCTATCCAATGGTGGTAGTTTCGTTTTGGAACCCCGGACGGTTTTCGCACAGTGGCCCCGTTGATGTAAATTCACTCGGAAAATATTTTTCAATTTTCCGCTTTCTGAAATACTTTTCTAATGAAATTATTTCGAATTTGAATAGTGCGCACTAAGACCTATCCAATGGTGGTAGTTTCGTTTTGGAACCTCGAACGGTTTTCGCACAGTGGCCCCGTTGACGTAAATTCACTCGGAAAATATTTTTCAATTTTCCGCTTTCTGAAATACTTTTCTAATGAAATTATTTCGAATTTGAATAGTACGCACTAACCCCTATCCAATGGTGGTAGTTTCGTTTTGGAACCCCGAACCGTTTTCGCACAGTGGCCTCACCTGGGTAAATTCACCCGGAAAATAATTTCCAATTATCCCCTTTCTGAAATACTTTTCTAATGAAATTATATCGAATTTGAATAGGGTGCACTAACCCCTATCCAATGGTGGTAGTTTCGTTTTGGAACCCCGAACGGTTTTCGCACAATGGTCCCTTTTTTGTTAAACAAAATTTTAATATTGCCGGTTTCTAAGTTATTTTTGTGATGAAATTTGTTCAAATTAAGGATACTCAGGGCTGTCTTTAACCAATTCTATCAAATTCCATTTAAAAATTCTTAGCGTTTTCAAAAAAATGATATATTTGTAAAATTAAATTCGAATTTAAAAAATTAAATTCGAATTTAAAATTACATTGAAGGTGCTGGTTTGTGTCTCGGCTAAGGCCTCTGCCGCAATTTTAAATTCGAATTTATCTTCACACACATATATATCCCGTATGGACTAACTTACTCGTACAATTGAGAAGACGGTGTTGAGAAGTTTTAAGATACCTTGTCATCGGCAAGTGTTATCGCAACCCAAGTAATTCGATTGTAGATCGATTGTAGTTTCTATGCAATCCCTGGTGGAGAAAAGATTCGGCCTGGACGAACTTACGGCCGTATATACTTGTTTAAATTGCACAAAACTAGAAGTACAAATTTGGGGTAAACATCTATAGAATTTAGATTTCAAATCGTATGAAACTCGTTATTTTATTGGATATTCGAGCGCATATGGACGAGATATATGCGATTCCTTTAAAACTTTTAAATCTAGACACAGATGTAACCTCGATATGTAGAAACTCTAAATGTGTCGTCGGTATGATTACCATTTGCTGGGGAGAATATCCATCATCAAATCCACCTGAAATTCTATATAGGTTCAATTATCTAGCTACGTTGATGAGTTTTCAAAGGAAACTATTATATTTGATTCATGGCAATGGGTATTTATGAAATTCTATATAGGTTCAATTATCTAGCTACGTTGATGAGTTTTCAAAGGAAACTATTATATTTGATTCATGGCAATGGGTATTTAAGATTCGACCGAGCCGAACTTAATGACGTCTATACATGTTTCCCCTTTTTTAGTTATTTTAACTAATGTAGGCAAAAAATAATTAAAGTTAAGAAAACTTTCTCAAAACATAATAATTACATGAACTCAAATGGAGATTAATTGGCTTTAGTGAAATATAGGAGAGTTCACTTTGTTTTTGAGCGCATATACTAAAATCACGTACCAAATTACAAGCGAATCGGATGAAATTTGCTCCCCTAAAGGGCATCCACGAGGCAAATTTGGGAATCCGTTTGTATGGGGGCTATATGCAATTATGAACCGATATGGACCAATTGTCGCGTGGTTAATATAGGCCATAGACTAACATCACGTACGAAATTTCAACCGGTTCGGATGAAATTTTCTCCTTCAAGAGGCTTCGCAAGTCAAATCTGGGGATTGGTTTATATGGATGCTATATATAATAAGGACCGATATGGTTCAATTATTATTTCTATCCGTGTAGGCATTAGATATTATCTTATTCATGGATTGGACACATAATATATCCCTCAGAAATATGAAGTTTCAAAAATAATTTACATTCGATTCCATTCTTGTCAAGATTTAAAATATTTGGTATCAAATATCGACGAATTTTTTTCTATATATAATACATGCTCTCTATCCTATTATTTCGAAAGTTACGTTAATAATTTTTTCTATGCAACGATCTTAAATCTCCATCCAATTGAAAAAGTACTGAACACGACAAGAAGCAATAAGGAAGCATATTCCTCCGTTTTTAGACCATGTAGGGAGAATCGTTACAGATTCAAGCGTGACTTTCACGTGCACACCTACAACGCCAATCAGATAACAATGGCGGGGTTTTTAGACAAATCGAAGCGAATAAATTGATCTAAATCTCAAATCTGACTAATCTTACAGAACGTTACATGCGCATGTATAATCATATAATACTCTCGACAACAATGGACTAATTACAAAAAATTACATACATATAGAATTTGTTGCATTTAATTTTAAATTGTTTAAATACCATTACATGATTGTTGAAAACGCGATATAAAATTAGACGTTGACATCTAGACTGCAAGGCCAATAGAGTCTACAAGAATTGTCACCAAACTTAGAGAAGTGGATTTCACCCTTCAGAATAAAAACAAACCGAAGCACGATTTTAACGATCAACCAAACACCAACCAACTCAATGTTATTAACACTTGAGCCACGTTGAAGCCTAAGATGTTGGATAGAATAGAATCAAGTGATTTGACGACTCGACATACTTGCAAGTTGCAACACTCCAAACACCATGTTTTATGGGGTTACAAAACTCAGAATTGGTGTGAATCGTTGAAAGCGAAATTAATGCATATGTCATCCATTCATTCATCCGTCCACAATTGCTTGAAATGGGGTTATTGAAGCAAAACCGCATTAACCAGCGGCATGCAATAAACAGAACATGTCACTCTTCTTTACCCCAACTCATTTATATGACATTGTCCAGATATTAGTTGTGGGGGGGACAGAAGATGGAATTTATTATGGAGTGCTTGAAAGATATTCTTTTGTTTTAAATTTTATGGAGTAAAACTGAAGATACAGTGGATTTTTATAAATATATATTGTTAATTTTTATAGAACTTTCCCAGAATTAGAATTATGGATCAAGAATGAATATTTATACCCTGCGCCACACTGTGGAACAGGGTATTAAAGGTTAGTGCATATGTTTGTAACACCCAGAAGGAGACGAGATAGACACATGGTGTCTTTGTGTCTCCTTCCTTGTGTCCACCAGAGCTCCTGTGGATTGGGACGCTTACAAGAAGAATCTGAGAGGATACAAGCGAGAACTGAGAAAGTCTCTGCATAACTCTTGGAATGATTACTGCAGCAGGTGCTAGCATCCACGAACTCCGCTCCAGGTTTCATTAAAACATCGGAGGGCAATTGGACAACGTCCAGTGAGGAGACGCTTGAGGTACTATTGGACACATATTTTCTTGGAAATCAGACGGTTGAACCATGTAAAGGGTGATACGGTCAATTTGGTCAAGGGAAAACGCGTGTAAATCGGTGAAATCGTTTATTTAAAAAATCAAATTAAATTTCTTTTTCAAGTTCAATTAGTATAAAATTCAGAAAAAATATTTAGTTAGGCTTTCGCTTTTCCAAATCCGAATTGCCGGGCCTCACGCTTGACACCTGCCATCAGATTTTGTACAGCTACCTTGTCCACCTTCTGCGCCGCAGAAAACCAGTTTGCCTTGAACTGCTGCTCGTCCTTAGCAGTTTTTTTTTTTGTCTTCTTTAGGTTCCGCTTGACAATAGCCCAGTATTTCTCAATTGGGCGGAGCTCTGGCGTGTTGGGAGGGTTCTTGTCCTTGGGAACCACCTGCACGTTGTTGGCGGCGTACCACTCCATGGCCTTTTTACCGTAATGGCAAGATGCCAAATCCGGCCAAAACAGTACGGAACAACCGTGTTTCTTCAGGAAAGGCAGCAGACGTTTATTCAAACACTCTTTCACGTAAATTTCTTTGTTGACAGTCCCGGAAGCTATGAAAATGCTGCTTTTCAAGCCACAGGTACAGATGGCTTGCCAAACCAGATATTTCTTTGCGAACTTTGACTGTTTTATGCGCTTGAAAATATCTGCTACCTTTCCCCTTCCTTTTGCCGTATAAAACTCCTGTCCCGGAAGCTGCTTGTAGTCGGCTTTGACGTAGGTTTCGTCGTCCATTACCACGCAATCAAACTTCGTCAGCATCGTCGTGTACAGCCTCTGGGATCGCGCTTTGGCCGTCGTATTTTGTTTATCATCGCGATTTGGAGTCACTACCTTCTTGTAAGTCGATAGTCCGGCTCGTTTTTTGGCTCGATGCACGGTTGTAGACGATACACCCAGCTTATTTGCGGCATCTCGGAGAGAGAGGTTAGGGTTTCGCTTGAAACTACCGGCAACTCTCTTTGTCGTCTCAGCGGCTTCCGGTTTTCGATTTCCCCCCGATCCAGACTTCCTGGCTGTCGACAAACGTTCCCCAAACACTTTAATTACATTTGTAACGGTTGGTTTGGCAACTTTTAGCGATTTTGCCAGCTTTGCGTGCGAGTAGCTCGGATTTTCGCGATCCGCGAGCAAAATTTTGATACGCTGCTCTTCTTGCTTGGACGGCATTTTGACAACTGAAGAGTGAATTCCAAAATCAAAATAGCAGCAACATTCTACACACACACACACCTTCAAAATGAGGGGTGTTCAGGTTTTTTAAATGCAAAATTGAAAGAAATACGTCAAGTTTATATTGACCAAATTTTGACCGTATCACCCTTTAGTAAAATTCCATGCCTTATACTAGTTAATCAACTATTCCTAACTGCGTTAAGTTTAAGATTTTTCTTACTGAAGCAAGTAAATTTTATTATTTTAAACAAAAATTTAACTTAATGGAAATAAATTGGCTAAACTAAATTGATGAACATTTTTTCCTTTTGTCCCGAAGGTGTACGGTTTCTAGAAGCCTTAGAGTAAACTCGGGAGATCGGTCTATATGGGGGCTAAACAAAACATGGACCGATACACTCCATTTACGACAAACCTATTTGTAGTCCTAACATTTCCAGTTTCAGGCAAATCGGATTGAAAATACGGTTTCTAGAAGCCCTATGAATAAAATCGAGAGATCGGTCTATATGGGGACTATACCAAACATGGACCATTTTCGGCACACATATTTTTGGTCCTACAGTACCTCTAGATTTCCAATTTCAGACAAATTGGATACAAATTACGGCTTCTATAAGTCCGGTCCATGTCCATATCCCCCGGTCTGTACGGGGGATATGGACATGGACCGATTCTCACCATTTTTGGCACACCTCTTTGTGGTCTTAAAATACCTCTAGATTTCCAATTTCAGGCAAATTGGTTAAAAACTACGGTTTCTAGAAGCCTAAGACCTCAAATCGGGAGGTCGGTTTATATGGGGACTATATCAAAACCTAGACCAATATAGCTTATCTTCGGACTTGACCTGCCAAAAGACGAATTTATGCAAAATTTCAGCACGATAGCTTCATTATTGAAGACTGTAGCGTGATTACAACAGACAGACATGGTTATATCATCATAGAATTTCTCCCTGATCAAGAATATATATACTTTATATAGTCGGAAATCGATATTTCGATGTGTTACAAACGGAATGACAAACTTATTATACCCCCGTCACCATTCTTGGTGGTGGGTATAAAAAAGTTAATCAATGTTGTCAATTTATTGTTTAACTGATTTAAAAAGTTAATTTGAAATGGGATAGAAGTATAACTAAGTAATTAATTGAACCAATAAAAAAATAATTAAATTTTTAAAATAAGATCAATTAATTTTTTAATCAAACATTTTTAATGGCCAATTAAAACTGTGATTGATACTATCATTTTCGTGATTAAAGACATTTCAATTTAAAAAAATAATTGGATCAATTAATTTCCTGATTGAATCATAAACGTTTCTTTTGTGTGCATGTGGGTGTATATCGGCCGACAAAAAAAAAGAAAGCTATACCTAAATCTGAACCGATTTCAAAATTAATATGCATATCTAGAAACTTAATTATATTCCATATGCAAAATTTCACGTAAATAAGGGGTGAAACTATGGCCTCTGTGGTCATGTGAGTAAAACTGCGACACATACTTTGATCACAAAAATGTGTTCATACGAGGGCAGTTCGGAAACTTCTTAGCCTAGCACAAAAAGCGCAGTATAAACAGAAAAAAGTAAGTTTTGCAAACCTCCATCTCTGTTATGAACATATGATAAATTTTGTTTCGATGTGGCAACTCCTTCATATAGAAACAGGTGTTCAAAAAAGACGCATCCGCAATTTTTTACAATGGAAAAATTAGAAATGTGTGCTGTCATTAAATATTTACATAAAAAAGGTTTATCGGGACAAGAAATTCATACTGATATGGTGAATGTGTTAGGTGAAAGTTCACAAATGTGGTATCACAATGGACTGAATAGTCTAAGTGAGCCTGATAGATCGGGCTGCCACCTAACCTAACCTAACCTAACCTAGGTGAAAGTTCTCCTTCATATGCAACAGTAAAAAAATGGGTTGCTGAATTTAAACGTGGTCGTACAAGCATTGAAGATGAACCACGTAGTGGACGTCCAAAAACAGCAACAACAACAAAAATTGTAGCCAAATTGCATGATATGGTATTAAATGATCGACGAATAAAAGTGCGTGAAATTGCTAATATCATGGGCATCTCAAATGATCGAGTCCATTTAATTTTGCATAAAGAACTACAGATGAAAAAGCTTTCTTCAAGATGGGTGCCGCATTTTTTTAACAGTCGATCAAAAACGCATAAGAATGAACATTTCTCAAGCTTGTTTGGATCGTTTTAAGCGAAATAAAATGGATTTTAAGCATCGTTTCATAACTGTTGATGAGACATGGATCCACCCCTATACTCCAGAGACAAAAGAACAATCCAAACAATGGACTGAAGCTGGAGGAAGTGGCCCAAAGAAGGCAAAAACAATTCAATCGGCTGGTAAGGTTATGGCAACGGTTTTTTGGTATTTTATTGATCTGCAAAAGGGTAAAACAATAAATTCAGAGTACTATTGCAACCTTTTGGATCAATTAAATGTACAAATTCGAGAAAAACGTTCTGGCTTACAACACAAAAAAATATTTTTTCATCAAGACAACGCACAATGGCTAAAATCAACGAATTAAAGTACGAGTTGCTTGACCACCCACATTATTCTCCTGATTTAGCTCCCACTGACTTTTACATGTTCCCAAATCCAAAAAAATACCTGCTGGCAAGCGTTTTACCTCAAATGAAGATGCAATTACAGTTGTAAACCACTATTTTCAAGACCTTGAGGAAAACTATTTTAATCAAGGGCTAGAATTGCTAGAAAAGCGTTGGACTAAATGTATTGAAGTTTCTGGAGATTATATTGTAAAGAAAATATTTTTCATTCTCTAGCTATTCTTTTTCATTGATAGGCTAAGAAGTTGCCGAACCGCCCTCGTAGACTAACGGACATGGCTAGAATGACTTAGGAACACGGTTGCCACAGTCGGTAGAATTCTACCAAAAATTGTAGATTTTTTACTGTTTGGTAGATTGGTAGAATTCTTGATGTTTTTGTAGATTTTGCAAAATATTCCTCTTCAACTAAGAGATACTTCACAACATTTTCTATAGAAATAAAATTTTGACAACATTTTCTATAGAAATAAAATTTTACCAAATTTTCTATAGAAATAAAATTTTGACAAAAATTTTCTATAGAAATAAAATTTTGACAAAAATTTTCTATAGAAATAAAATTTTGACAAAATTTTCTATAGAAATAAAATTTGACACAATTTTCTATAGAAATAAAATTTTGACAAAAATTTCTATTGGAACAAATTTTGAAAAAATTTTGTATAGAATAAAATTTTGACTGGATTTTCTAAAGAATAACATTTTGACAAAATTTTCTTTAAAATAAAAGTTATTCAAAATTTTCCAAAAATAAAATTTTGACAAAAATTTCTGTAAAAAAATGTTTGACAAAATTTTCCAAAAAATAAAATTTTGACAAAAATTTCTGTAAAAAAAATTTTTGAAAAAATTTCCTATAAAATAAAATTGTGTCAAAATTTCTATAGAAATAAAATTTGGACAAAATATGTATGGAAAAAAATGTTGACAAAAATTTTTATAGAAAAAAAATTGACAAAAATTTCTATAGAAAAAAAATTGACAAAAATTTCTATAGAAATAAAATTTTGAAAAAAAAATCGATGGAAATAAAAATCTGAAAAAATTGTCTATAGAAATAAAAATTTTGACACAATTTTCGATGGAAATAAAATTTTGACAAAATTTTTTATAGACAAAATTTTTTTGACAAAATTTTCTACAGTATAAAATTTTGACACAATTTTCTATAAAATTAAATATTGTAAAATTTCTATTGAAACAAATTTTGACAAAATTGCTATAGAATAAAATTTCGACAAAATTGCTATAGAATAAAATTTCGACAAAATTTCTATAAAAAAAAAATTGAGAAAAATTTTTATACGTTTTGTTTTGTTATTGTTGGTTTTTGTTCTTTAATCATTGTTGTTGTTTTTTTGATTTCAGCTTAAAACCATACATTGACTGCAGTCAATAGGGCTTTGCCCAAATAAATTTGACAAACATTCTTTTCCTCTGTTGGTTAAGCTACACTTGTAGTTTAGTCAATGTATGGTTTTAAGCTGAAATCAAAAAAACAACAACAATGATTAAAGAACAAAAACCAACAATAACAAAACAAAACGAATGAAAGAAAGAAGAGGAAGCACGCTCGAAATAAAACCCAGCCAACTTCACTCAAATCGATGATTTGATGGTGGCAAAGGAAAAGAGAGATGTTTGTATGAATTTATTTCGGCATAAGCCGGCTATCAATGTAAAGCCTTTTTTCGGAGGGTTCAAGTGTGGTTTATTGTTGGGTTTAATGAACTGCCTGAATTTATTCTGATAATTGGTTGATAGTTTTGCTGCAAGTAGAGGATGCTGATGAGGAATGTGGTAATTCCGAAACGTGCGTCCATCCAACCATCTTGCAGTCTATAGGGCTTTGCCCAAATAAATTTGACAAACATTCTTTTCCTCTGTTGGTTAAGCTACTCTTGTAGTTTGGTCAATGTATGGTTTTAAGCTGAAATCAGAAAAAAAAACAACAAAAATTTTTATAGAAATAAAATTTTGAGAAAATTTTCTATAGAAATAAAATTGTGACAAATTTTTCTATAGAAATAAAATTTTCACAACATTTTTTAAAGAAATAAAATTTTGCAAGATAACATTCCCAGCAAAAACTCCTATTACCAGGTATGAGTACAAGTATGCCTGCACCAAATAGGTAACAACTTCTTCGTATATATATCAGCAGCAATACTTTTACATGGGCATGACATTTGAGGGAGCCACCGTGG
This sequence comes from Haematobia irritans, assembly GCF_050003625.1. Taxonomy (NCBI): domain Eukaryota; kingdom Metazoa; phylum Arthropoda; class Insecta; order Diptera; family Muscidae; genus Haematobia; species Haematobia irritans. Next base: position 108,185,045 of record NC_134399.1, on the reverse strand, counting down.
TGCAATGGTTAGCATGCCCGCCTTGCATACACAAGGTCGTGGGTTCGATTCCTGCTTCGACCGAACACCAAAAAGTTTTTCAGCGGTGACATTTCTGAGGGTTTCAAAGCTTCTCTAAGTGGTTTCACTGCAATGTGGAAAGCCGTTCGGACTCGGCTATAAAAAGGAGGTCCCTTGTCAATGAGCTTAACATGGAATCGGGCAGCATTCAGTTATAAGAGAGAAGTTCACCAATGTGGTACCACAATGGACTGAATAGTCTAATTGAGCCTGATACATCGGGCTGCCACCTAACCTAACCTAACCTAACCTAACCTAACATTGGAGGAAAGTACTTCGGTGCAAACATACCAGCAGTCGAAAAATAAGTACTACGTCGCAAGCATACCAGCTCTCCAAAAATAATTGGTTTACCATAAATAGAATCAAAAATAGCGTGTGAGTTGTTGCTCTCATATCTATTTATTGATTTTATTCTCTCTTATAAAAGTTAGTTTCGTATACTCGGTCTTCTACTACCCCTTTCTCTCTTTCTGTTTATATTTATGGTACAATTTGTACTTTAAAAATCTCTATGGCGCCAGGAGGAATCGATCTCAGATGTGTTGTTTTGTAATCCAACACACTATACCCTACTCCACGACATGGATTTATTCAATGATTTAATTTTACACTATAAATGATGTACTATAACTACAACTTAAGAAAACAAGGGTATATTTTATTGGCATTATAAATTAATATGTTGCAATTTTTTTTCTGAAATGTAATTTTCGCTACTATTAACGGTGCCCACAATCGCTGTAGAGATTATTCTATTTAAAAAAAATCAAGAACAAAAGCTAATTTTCAACAAAAATTTAATTAATTAATATTTAATACGAATAAAAAAAAAAACAAAAAAAAAATAAATTTAAAAATAGAATCTCAGCAGGATTCGACCCCCGACCTCAAGATATGATTTTAATTACTGGTATTAATAAAAGGAATCACTTTTGGTCTGCACAGGTAAGTTATTATTTTTAAATCCCAGGTAATACTACAAGTAGTAAGTTTTTGATTACCGGTATTACTGAAAGAATCACTAATGCTTATCCAGTTTTTGCTGGGTTTCTTTGTTTTGTAGTTTTTTGATAAATTTTTCTCCAAATTTTGGTAGATTATTTATGGCTCGAGTGGCAACCGTGTTCAGGGACCGGCTCTGAGCATGGTCCATATCGTTTCATAATTATATATAGCCCCCATGTAAACCGATCCCCATTACTTGACTCCTGAAGCCTTTTAGAGGAGAATATTTCATTCGATCAGGTTGAAATTTGCTTCGTTATGTTAAAATTTGCTTTTCAACAACCTTGCAATAATTGGTCCATATCGGCTATAATTTATATAGCCTCCATATAGCATGCAATGTATGTATATGCCCTCTAACAACCATTAAAAATTGGTACATATCTGTCCATAACTAAATATAGCCCCCTACAATTTAGATAACAACGTTAAGAAATAAAATTCTACTTTGCCATTGGTAACTGTCACCAAAAACCCCAGTCTTCATTAGAATACACAATCCCTAACGGAGGATACACAAGACTCACCAAGACCGAACTTTCTTTCGTATATACTTCCTAAAATTAACCTAAACTAAAAAATAAATTAAAATAATTTAATATAAATTAAATTATTAAAATTTAATGAATTAAATAAAGCAAAATTTAAAAAAAAACCTTCACTATTGCATTTTTCTCCATATTTCTATGCATAAACTTGCAGTTAAAATTAATCAGGGTGCATGGAGGAAACTTTGCATGAAGTCATTGTACTATCAATAGCTAATATTTTCCACTGAATTGTGCTGTGCTATTATTATTAGCCTAATCATCATCAGCAGCCGCCCATAGATAGCACAATGGTAAGCCATTCATTACAAGTAAATGAAATTATTTCACACTGCATGTGCTTCTCTGAATGCGTGCACTTCTCCAACATAGATATGTGTATCGATTGTATAGTCGTTCCCCTTCCCAGGGTGAATGATAGATTGGGCAACAGCAGGCCTAAAGCCTCCTCCGATATGCATGGAAATTGTGCAAGAATTTTTGCACAAGACATGGTGATGTAATTCCAAGAGAGACAGTACCCCTGTACTGTCGTATTATGATTACAAAGAAATCTTTGAACTATTGTTGAATTTATTTTTAAGACTAACGCATATTACAGGTACAATTCTAAATATAGTAGGTTTTTGGTTTATGTCATTCCTAGTGGGTAGGTGAATATTTTTGTCATGCATTTTAAAAATAAATAATTTTTAAGTTCTCAAACATAAAATATTTTTTTCAGTGTACATACGGAATATATAAATGAACAAGCAATCATAGACGTTTACTCTACAAACAACACTTTTATTTGTTGTACATAGTTTGACATATCTTCCAAAATATCAAAATTAACAGAGAAAATAAGTTAATTTTATTTTTATTTCTATGGAAAAAATTTGTCAAAATTTTATTTTTAAAGAAAATTTTGTCAACATTTTATTTCTATAGCAAATATTGTCAGAGTTTTATTTTTATAGAAAATTTTGCCAAAATTGTCTTATAGAAAATTTTTTCAATTTATTTTTTCAAAATTTTATTTCTATAGAAAATTAATCAATTTGTTTATCGAAAATTTTGTCAAAATTTTATTCCTATAGAAAATTTTGTAAAATTTGATTTCTATAGAAAATTTTGTCAACATTTTATTTCTATAGAAAATATTGTCAAAATTTTATTTCTATAGAAAATTTCGTTAAAATTTTTTTAAATAATATTTTTTTCAATTATTTTTCCAAAATTTTTATTTCTATAGAAAAATTTTGGCAATAGTTTTTTTATTAAAATTTTGTCAGTATTTTACTTCTATACAAAATTTTGTCAATTTTTATTTTTATAGAACATTTTGTCAAAATTCTATTTTTATAGAAAATTTTGCTAACATTTTTTTTTGCAAAAATTTTATTTCTATAGAAAATTTTGTCAAAATTTTATTTCTATGGAAAATGTTGTCAAAATTTTACTCCTAAAGAAAATTTTGCAAAAATTTTATTTCTATAGAAAATTTTGTCAAAATTATATTTCTATGGAAAATGTTGTCAAAATTTTACTCCTAAAGAAAATTTTGTCAAATTTGATTTCTATAGAAAATTTTGTCGAAATTTTATTTCTATAGAAAATTTTGTCAAAATTTTATTTCTATAGACATTTTTGTCAAAATTTTATTTCTATAGAAAATGTTGTCAACATTTTATTTCTATAGAAAATTTTGTCAACATTTTATTTCTATAGAAAATTTTGTCAACATTTTATTTCTATAGAAAATTTCGTTAAAATTTTTTTAAATAAAAATTTTTAAAATTATTTTTCCAAAATTTTATTTCTATAGAAAAATTTTGTTAAAAGTTTACTTCTATAGAAAATTTTGCACAAATTTTATTTCTATAGAAAATTTTGTCAAGATTTTATTTCTATGGAAAATGTTGTCAAAATTTTACTCCTAAAGAAAATTTTGTCAAATTTGATTTCTATAGAAAATTTTGTCAAAATTTTATTTCTATAGAAAATTTTTTCAAAATTTTATTTCTATAGAAAATGTTGACAAAATTTTATTTCTATAAAAAATATTGTCAACATTTTATTTCTATAGAAAATTTTGTCAACATTTTATTTCTATAGAAAATTTCGTTAAAATTTTTTTTAATAAAATTTTTTAAAATTATTTTTCCAAAATTTTATTTCTATAGAAAAATTTTGTCAGTATTTTACTTCTATACAAAATTTTGTCAAATTGTATTTTTATAGAAAATTTTGTCATAATTCTATTTTTATAGAAAATGTTGCTAACATTTTTTTATAGAAAATTTTTTCATATTTTTTTTTCAAAATTTTGTTAAAAATTTATTTCTGTAGAAAATTTTTTAAAATTTTTTATTTCTATTGAAAATTTTGTCAAAATGTTATTTCTATGGAAAATGTTGTCAAAATTTTACTCCTATAGAAAATTTCGTCAAATTTGATTTCTATAGAAAATGTTGTCAAAATTTTATTTTTATAAGAAATTTTGCCAAAATTTTGTTATACTATTTTTTTTTTAAATTTTTGGTCAAATTTTATTTCTGTAGAAGATTTTGTTAAAATTTTATTTGTATAGAAAATTTTGTCAACATTTTAGTTCTATAGAAAATATTTTCAAAATTTCGATTCCATGTTAAGCTCAATGACAAGGGACCTCGTTTTTATAGCCGAGACCGAACGGCGTTCCAAATTGCACCGTTCGGACTCGGCTATAAAAAGGAGGTCCCTTGTCATTGAGCTTAACATGGAATCGGACAACACTCAGTGATAAGAGAGAAGTTCACCAATGTGGTATCACAATGGACTGAATAGTCTAAGTGAGCCTGATACATCGGGCTGCCACCTAACCTATCCTAACCATTGTCAAAATTTTATTTCTATAGAAAATTTTGTCAAAATTTTATTTCTATAGAAAATGTTGTCAAAATTTTATTACTATAGAAAATTTTGTCAAAATTTTATTTCTATAGGAAATTTTGTAAAAAATTAATTTCTATAAAAAATTTGGCAAAATTTTATTTCTATAGGAAATTTTGTAAAAATTTTGTCAATATTTCATTTCTATAATTTTTTGTCAATATTTCATTTCTATAGAAAAGTTTGTCAACATTTTATTTCTATAGAAAATTTCGTCAACGTTTTTTTATATAAAAATTTTTCAAATTATTTTTCCAAAATTATATTTCTATAGAAAAAATTTGTCGATTGTTTTTTTATTAAAATTTTGTCAGTAGTTTACTTCTATACAAAATTTTGACAAATTTTATTTTTATAGAAAATTTTGTCAAAATTCCATTTTTATAGAAAATTTTGCTAAGATTTTTTTATAGCAAATTTTTTCATATTTTTTTTTTCAAAATTTTGTTAAAAGTTTATTTCTATAGATTTTTTTTTTAATTTTTTATTTCTCTCGAAAGTGTTGTCAAAATTTTATTTCTATGGAAAATGTTGTCAATATTTTTTTCTATAAAAATTTAAGTACCTCTTAGTTGAAAAGAAATGTTGCAAAATCTACCAAGCATAAGCATATATATCCCAATCATATTATAGTACTTTATGAACATTATATAGTTGCACTTAAAAATAACGTGCTAAAAATAGCACTTCCAAACATATAATCTTTACACTGAAATATATGAAAAACAGACGTTTTCGTCCTTGTTTAGACTCTAACTCTGGAAGTGTGTATGAGCGTGAGTCCCAACCACAAATCACGAAACGAATCAGTAAAACTCCATACTTCGGCTCATTTCTTATTCAAAAGATTTTATGAAGTTACAGATGCACTATTTCTAAGTGCATTATCGTCTTATATATCAACAATCAGTTCCATTCATGGAATGTTGCATATTTTTCCCTTTGGTCAGTTGTGTTGTTTTATTAGTGGTCATGATTTAATGCATTTCCATCCGATTGATGTTGTTGTTAAACTTTGTTGTTGCAATCAAATATTTATGCAATACAGATGACACTCCCATTAGCCTTAATGCGATATCTCTGATTAGCATTCCATTCATGTAGAAATTTCACTTCAGATTACAAGTTGTTGACTTTTATGACTCGTCGATGATCCCTTTTATGGTAGGACTGTATCATTGTTATGCAAATAAATTGATAAAAAGTTCTGATTACAATTTTTGTATTTACTACAGTTAATATTGCGAATTTTGAATAAAATTGCAAATGCTAAAGTGAAAAGCATGATTCGGACAAACAACGATATTTTTAAGGAAAATATTTTTAAGAGAATTACAATATAATTTACGAAATTTACAATATAAAGACAATTCGCATTATCTGAGTAATAAGTAATCAGGATGAAGTGTCTGCTCCCTCTTACATCACAGAAAAATATCACCAATATTTTTTTTTAAATTAATTGTGATAGGAAATCCCAGAGCAAACAGGATTTGGAGGTCAAGATAATCGATGAGATAGTGATAGCATCCTAAAGTTAACTATTAAGGCAGCGTTACGATTGCAAAATTCTAAAAAGGGTCACAAAATATAACAATTTTTATAAAACGTGCCACAATTATTTAAAATAAATGGCACATTTTTTCATACAGAAAAAAACGACATTTAACTGGAGAAATTACAGAGAATTCTGTAATAATTTTTCTACTTAGATCCTTACTAACATAACAATAATTTTAAATCCATATCATTGCAAATCACTCACTGAAATTTAATATTCAGAGGTGATAATTCAATAAATAAAATTTTATTAATTTAAAAAATTACTTTCGTTGTTTTTTATTCATACAAAAATGTTTTATTTCTATAGAAAATTTTGTCAAAATTTTTTTATAGATTTTTTTTTCTATAGAAATAAAATTTTTTAAAATATTCTATTGAAATAAAATTTTACAAAATTTTCTATCGCAATAAAATTTTGTCAAAATTTTCTATAGAAAGAAAAATTTTGACAAAATTTTCTATAGAAATAAAATTTTGACAAAATTTTCTATAGAAATAAAATTTTGACAAATTATCTATAGAAATGTAATTTTGAAAAAATGTTGACAAAATTTTGTATAGAAATAAAATTTGGACAAAATTTTCTATAGAAATAACATTTTGACAACATTTTCTATAGAAATAACATTTTGACAACATTTTCTATAGAAACATAATTTTGGCAAAATTTTCTATGGGAATAAAATTTTTCCAAAAAAAATTGGACAACATTTTCTATCGTAATAAAATTTTGAAATAAAATTGTGACAAAATTTTGACAAAATTTTCTATTGAAATAAAATTTGGATAAAATTTTCTATAGAAATAAAATTTTGACAAAACTTTCTATAGAAATAAAATTTTGACAACCTTTTCTATAGAAACATAATTTGGCAAAATTTTGACAAATTATCTATAGAAATATAACTTTGAAAAAATTTTGACAAAATTTTTTATAGAAATAAAATTTGCACAAAATTTTCTATAGAAATAAAATTTTGACAAGATTTTCTATAGAAATAAATTTTGACAACATTTCCTATAGAAACATAATTTTGGCAAAATTTACTATGGAAATAAAATTTTTACAAACAAAATTTGGACAAAATTTTCTATAGAAATAAAAATTTAACAAAATTTTCTACAGAAATCGAAATTTGACAAAATCTTCTATAGAAATAAAATTTTGACTAAATTTTCCATAGAAATAAAATTTTGACAAAATTTTCTATAGAAATAAAATTTTGACAAAATTTTCTGCAGAAATAAAATTTTGACAAAATTTTCTATAGAAATAAATTTTGACAATATTTTCTATAGAAACATAATTTTGGCAAAATTTTCTATGGAAATAAAATTTTTACAAAAAAAATTTGGACAAAATTTTCTATAGAAATAAAAATTTAACAAAATTTTCTACAGAAATCGAAATTTGACAAAATAAAAAAATAGAAATAAAATTTTGACAAAATTTTCTATAGAAATAACATTTTGGCAAAATTTTCTATAGAAATAAAATTTTGACAAAATTTTCTATCGCAATAAAATTTTGTCAAAATTTTTTCTAGAAATACAATTTTAACAAACTTTGCTATAGAAATAAATTTTTTACAAAATTTTCTATAGAAACACAATTTTGACAAAATTTTCCATAGAAATACAATTTTGACAAAATTTTCTATAGCAATAAAACTTTGACAAAATTTTGAAAAAAATTTTCTATAGAAATAAAACGTTGACAAACTTTTCTATGGGAGCCACCGTGGTGCAATGGTTAGCATGCCCGCCTTGCATACACAAGGTCGTGGGTTCGATTCCTGCTACGACCGAACACCAAAAAGTTTTTCAGCGGTGGATTATCCCACCTTAATAATGCTGGTGACATTTCTGAGGGTTTCAAAGCTTCTCTAAGTGGTTTCACTAGAATGTGGAACGCCGTTCGGACTCGGCTATAAAAAGGAGGTCCCTTGTCATTGAGCTTAAGATGGAATCGGGCAGCACTCAGTGATAAGAGAGAAGTTCACCACTGTGGTATCACAATGGACTGAATAGTTTAAGTGAGCCTGATACATCGGGCTGCCACATAACCTAACCTAACCTAACCTAACCTAAACTTTTCTATAGAAATACAATTTTGGCAAAATTTTCTATAGAAATAAACTTTTGACAAAATTTTCTATCGCAATAAAATTTTGTCAAAATTTTCTATCGCAATAAAATGTTGTCAAAATTTTTTCTAGAAATAAAATTTTAACAAAATTTGCTATAGAAATAAAATTTTTACAAAATTTTCTATAGAAATACAATTTTGACAAAATTTTCCATAGAAATAAAATGTTGACAAAATTTTCTATAGCAATAAAAATTTCACAAAATTTTGAAAAAAAAATTCTATAGAAATAAAACGTTGACAAAATTTTCTATAGAAATAAAATTTTGAAAAAATTTTCTACAGGAATCGAAATTTGATAAAATTTTTATAGAAATAAATTTTTTACAAATAAAATTTGGACAACATTTTCTATCGCAATAAAATTTTGACAAAATATTCTATAGAAATAAAATGTTGACAGCATTTTCTATAGAAATAAAATTTTGACAGAATTTTCTTTAGAAATGAAATTGTGAAAAAATTTTCTATAGAAAGAAAATTTTGACAAAAATTTTCCATAGAAATAAAATGTTGACAAAACTTTCTATAGAAATACAATTTTGACAAAATTTTCTATGGAAATAAAATTTTGACAAAATTTTCTGTAGAAATAAAATTTTAACAAAATTTTCTATAGAAATAAAATGTTGACAAAATATGTTATAGAAATAAAATGTTGACAACATTTTCTAAAGAAATATGTTAACATTTTTGCCAAATTTTTATTTCTGTAGAAAATTTTGTCAAAATTGTATTTCTATAGAAAATTTTGTCAAAATTTTATTTCTATAGAAAATGCTGTCAACATTTTATTTCTATAGAAAATTTTGTCAAAATTGTATTTCTATAGAAAATTTTGTCAAAATTTTATTTCTATACAAAATTTTAGAAAATTTTGTCAAAATTCTGTTTCTGTAGAAAATTTTGTCAAAATTTTATATCTATAGAAAATTTTGTTAAAATTTTATTTTATAGAAAATTTTGTCAAAATTTTATTTCTATAGAAAATTTTGTCAAAATTTTATTTCTGTAGAAAATTTTGGCAAAATTTTATTTTTATAGAAAATTTTGTCAAAATTTTATTTCTATAGAAAATTATGTCAAAATTTTGTTTCTATAGAAAATTTTTTCAAAATTTTATTTCTATGGAAAATTTTGTCAACATTTTATATCTATAGAAAATTTTGTTAAAATTGTATTTTATAGAAAATCTTGTCAATTTTGTTTGCTATAGAAATTTTCGTTAAAATTTTATTTCTATAAAAAATTTTCTCAAAATTTCATTTGTCTTGAAAATTTTGTCAAAATTTTATTTCTGTAGAAAATTTTGTGAAAATTTTATTTCTGTAGAAAATTTTGTCAAAATTTTATTTCTATAGAATATTTTCTCAAAATTTCATTTGTCTTGAAAATTTTGTCAAAATTTTATTTCTATAAAAAATTTTGTCAAAATTTTACATCTGTAGAAAATTTTGTTAAAATTATATTTTATAGAAAATCTTGTCAATTTGTTTTTGCTATAGAAAATTTCGTTAAAATTTTATTTCTATAACACATTTTCTCAAAATTTTATTTGTCGAGAAAATTTTGTCAAAATTTTATTTCTATAGAAAATTTTGTCCAAGTTTTATTTCTATAGAAAAGTTTGTCAAAATTTTATTTCTCTAGAAAATATTGTCAAAATTTTATTTCTATAGAAAATATTGTCAAAATTTTATTTCTATAGAAAACTTTGTCAAAATTATATTTCAATAGAAAATTTTGTCAAATTTTTTTTTCTATAGAAAATTTTGTCAAAATTTTATTTCTATAGAAAATTTTGTCAAAATTTTATTTCTATAGAAAATTTTGTCAAAATTTTATTTCTATAGAAAATTTTGTCAAAATTTCTATAGAAATTTTTTGTCAAAATCCTATTTCAATACAAAATTTGGTCAAAATTCTATTTCAATAGAAAATTTTATCAAAATTTTATTTTTATACAAAATTTTATCAAAATTTTATTTCTATACAAAATTTTTCAAAATTTTATTTCTATAGAAAAATTTCTCAAACTTTTATTTATATAGAAAGTTTTGTCAAAATTGTATTTCTATAGAAAATTATTTCATGACTATTTCGTTTTCGATACAACCTTAGGTCTCTTGAGTACTTAAGTTAGTTAGGTGTTAAATATCAAAAATAAACAAAATATATATCTTAAATAAACATAAAAAGTATTTAGAAAAAAAGGTCTTAAATTATTACTCACCTCAAGCGGTGAATCGGGAATTTCTTTTATGTCCGCAGTAGATAGATCCGAGGAAGATGTTGGAGACTTGTCACAATTGTTTTTAGTATATAGCAAAGCATGAGATATACTACGAAATAGGGTGAAAACACCGGGACCCTCGAAGGCTGCTTCTGTTGAGGTCATATTGATAAAAATGCACTGTTATCTGCACCTATACCACAGCAAATGTTTACGCTTGCAATTATTTCCGATTTTGTTTACTTTCTTCGCTTTTTTCTTCTTCACGTTTCTTATTGGCGATGGTCATATGCACACTCACGAGTATTCTTATTTTCGATTACGTTGTTGCTACATTTTTCCAAACGAAACACTCCCGCTCGAATACACCTTCCACGAGATAGTGCTAAATAAGCAATTATCTGTTGTGCTAAATCATAATTTTGACCTACTAATTAAAATAAATATAATTTTTTTTATGTAGGTTTGTGTGTTTGGGCGCTTTAATTGTATTTTACCACTAATTTTAAGCAAATTTCCAGTAGTTCTTCTTTAGACGACCAATTTGAAACAAAGACGTCTTCGATGTTTATTCCCAATGGATTCGATTGCGAGAATACTCCGTATATTCTTTTTTCGTATTCGTAAAAATTAGTACTGCTGTTTTGTTTCTTTTTGTTGGTTCATTACCCGATGCCATAATTATTTTGTAGACGTTAGTGAATACGTAACAGGGTTCGCCAAAAGAAGTCACCCATATTTTATTTTTTTTTTCTTTAATTAAATTTCCAGTATCTAATTTCTGTTATTGGATTTTTGAATTTTGTAAGGTTACACCCAAAGAAATTGGATACTAATCCACAGTAGAATAATGTGCCACAACACAAAAAAGTCTCTGTTTGCTGAAATAGCAAAGTTTGTCTGCTATTTTCCTACCACATATTTTAGTTTGGCTGAAACGAATAAAAAAAGGTAAACTGGGAGCTATAGTAACACAAAATACTAATAATATTTAATAAAAAATTTAATTTAATAAAAAATCTGAATATTTATGAAATTAAGGCATAAAAAAATCTCAATACACGCATGTTTTCACTTGCAAGTCTTCTTTTAAGGTATCCTTTGAATTGCTTTCGCTTTAATCCTTCAGATGTGATGCTATTTCTGTATTTCAGATAACATTAAAAAAATAAGAAATAAAGGGTGATACGGTCAAAATTTGGTCAAGGGAAACGCGTGTAAATCGGTGAAATCGTTTTTTAAAAAAATCAAATTAAATTTCTTTTTCAAGTTCAATTAGTACAAAATTCAGGAAAAATATTCAGTTAGGCTTTTGCTTTTCCAAATCCGAACTGCCGGGCCTCACGCTTGACACCTGCCATCAGATTTTATACAGCCACCTTGTCCACCTTCTTCGCCGCAGAAAGCCAGTTTGCCGTGAACTGCTGCTCGTCCTTAGCAGTTTTTTGGTCTTCTTTAGGTTCCGCTTGACAATAGCCCAGTATTTCTCAATTGGGCGTGTTGGGAGGGTTCTTGTCCTTGGGAACCACCTGCTCGTTGTTGGCGGCGTACCACTCCATGGCCTTTTTACCGTAATGGCAAGATGCCAAATCCGGCCAAGACAATACGGAACAACCGTGTTTCTCCAGGAAAGGCAGCAGACGTTTATTCAAACACTCTTTCACGTAAATTTCTTGGTTGACAGTCCCGGAAGCTATAAAAATGCTGCTTTTCAAGCCACAGGTACAGATGGCTTGCCGAACCAGATATTTCTTTGCGAACTTTGACAGTTTTATGTGCTTGAAAATATCTGCCACCTTTCCCTTCCTTTTGCCGTATAAAACTCCTGTCCTGGAAGCTGCTTGTAGTCGGCTTTGACGTAGGTTTCGTCGTCCATTACCACGCAATCAAACTTCGTCAGCATCGTCGTGTACAGCCTCCGGCATCGCGCTTTGGCCGTCGTATTTTGTTTATCATCGCGATTTGGAGTCACTACCTTCTTGTGAGTCGATAGTCCGGCTCGTTTTTTGGCTCGATGCACGGTTGTAGACGATACACCCAGCTTATTTGCGGCATCTCGGAGAGAGAGAGGTTAGGGTTTCGCTTGAAACTACCGGCAACTCTCTTTGTTGTCTCAGCGGGTTCCGGTTTTCGATTTCCCCCCGATACAGACTTCCTGACTGTCGACAAACGTTCCCCAAACACTTTAATTACATTTGTAACGGTTGATTTGTCAACTTTTAGCGATTTTGCCAGCTTTGCGTGCGAATAGCTCGGATTTTCGCGATGCTCGAGCAAAATTTTGATACGCTGCTCTTCTTGCTTGGACGGCATTTTGACAACTGAAGAGTGAATTCCAAAATCAAAATAGGAGCAACATTCTACACACACACACACCTTCAAAATGAGGGGTGTTAAGGTTTTTTAAATGCAAAATTGAAAGAAATACGTCAGGTTTATATGGACCAAATTTTGACCGTATCACCCTTTATACGGCGGTAAGTTCAGCCAGGCCGAATCTTATGTATCCTCCACCATGGATTGGAAACTTCTACGAAACACTGTCATCCACAATCGAATTACTTGGGTTGTGGTATCTTAGGTTAGGTTAGGTTATGTGGTAGCCCGATGTATCAGGCTCACTTAGACTATTCAGTCCATTGTGATACCACAGTGGTGAACTTCTCTCTTATCACTGAGTGCTGCCCGATTCCATGTTAAGCTCAATGACAAGGGACCTCCTTTTTATAGCCGAGTCCGAACGGCGTTCCACATTCCAGTGAAACCACTTAGAGAAGCTTTGAAACCCTCAGAAATGTCACCAGCATTACTGAGGTGGGATAATCCACCGCTGAAAAACTTTTTGGTGTTCGGTCGTAGCAGGAATCGAACCCACGACCTTGTGTATGCAAGGCGGGCATGCTAACCATTGCACCACGGTGGCTCCCTGTGGTATCTTAAAACTTCTTAACATCGTTTTCTAAATTGTGAGTTAGTCCATACGTGGTATATATTAGACAAAAAAGTTATGTATAGGTAAGTCTAAAAATAATTTTTGTGTGATTGGGGATCGATTCATCTGAGGGCTATATATAACTATAGACCGATATGGACCTAGTTAGGCATGGTTGTTAACGGCCATATACACAGACGAAAAAGACTGTTTTTCATAAGTTTGGGTGTAAAAATTATATGTTTGGAACTCAAATTTTTAAACACAATATTTTTAAGTGCAAGCATATAATGTTCATAAACTAGCATAATATGTTAGGGACATATATGTTAATATGTTAGAACATATTATGTTTGGGACATAAAATGTTTGTAAATATAATATGCTTGGATGCAAACATATATTAATTTAGAAATAGACTATAAACATATATGTGTTTAGAAAGAGAAACCTAGAGAGTATGCTGCAAGTAAAATAATGGAAGTAACCAATTGGCGCCTAAAAATTTTACCACACAAAGGAAATTTCATTAAATTTTTTTACTACCAGTGTATGCCGTAAGGTGAAACATAATATGTTTGAACAATACAAACAATCCTGAAAATACATATGCGCTTGAAGCAAACTGTGTTTGGGGTATATGTGCAGAAACGATTTTTTTTAGGGTGCGGAAGTAGAAGATAGACACATGGTGTCTTTTTCAGTATTGCTCAGGGCCGGTCCCTGAGTCGATCTAGCCATGTGCGTCTGTCTGTGAACAAGGGAATCCTCACCCAAAAAATCATTTCTTATTCTGTTTGAACTTGCCTTTACCTACAGTCAAATTAAACAATGAAGAAACTTTGCTTTTGTGTTACCCTATTATCTTTGGGTCTTTGTGGTTTTAGCATTTGTTTTTGTAACAATTGTTAATTATTTTTATTTATTTTATTTTTATTATTAGTATTTTTGTTGTTATTATTAGCTTTGTATTAAAGCTTTTCATAGTGTGCTGGTAGTCGATCGTAATATTTCGGTATAAATTTCTTATCGTTGGCGTCAATTCTCTATGGAAGATGATGATGATAAAGGGCGAGGTGACGAAGAAATAGAATTTGTATGGTATGAGTTGTCGATAGCTTAAATGTTCAAAGTTTCTTTGTAGGCATAACACAAATGATTTTACGATATCTTGTCTTCATCACGATGAAAATTATGGTGAAACAATTAATAGTTTAACGGTTTTCATTTACAACAAAGATTTTATGTAATAGTTCATTGCAATAGGGAGTAAATTGAAAATTATATATTGCATATTTTTTTTTATTAAACAGTTATTATATTACAAAATTTAATTTTTCAATATAATTATCAATAAAGAAAGTATACTTCACTTGAGAGATTCCGTCCCTCCATTAGAGCCTTATGCCTTTGACGTAAGGCAAAATTTCGTTAAAGTAAACAAAAACATTTATAATTGAAGAAATCATCTTTAAATTAACAGATATATTAAATCTTTGGATTTAAAATAATAAAAAAACACTTCAAATATGGGCTAAGACTTATTTCGAGGATTTTGAATCTTTGGAATTAAGAAATTTCTTATTATTTTGAAGTATTTTTTTATAATTTGGACTCTTAAACTGGCATTTGTTTGTACGTGTCTCCTTATAAGTCTCCGGGGCTGGACCAAATTTACCCGTGTATGCTACAGGAGTCCTTCGATCTCCTGAGTGACTTTTATAGGGAGTTATACGCGGCATCTTTGACACAAGGGTATATATCAAAGACTTGGCAAAGAGTCAAGGTGATTTTCATTCCAAAGGCAGGCAGAATACACACAAAAAATTTTTTTCTGATTTAATCACGAAATTAATTGATCCAATTACTTTTTTAATTGAAATGTCTTCAATCACAGAAATGATAGTATCAATTAAAAAATTAATTGATCCAATTAAATATTTAATTGATACTATTAATTTGTGTGATTGATTTTTATTTCAATTAAAAAGTTTGTTGAATCAATTAAATTTTTAATTGAATATTTTTTAAAATTTAATTAAGATTTTAATAGGAAAAATTTTCGTGAAATTTTTTTCTGTGTAGTACATGGAACTGCTAAGGACTTCAGACCTATTAGCTTGACTTCTTTCTTGCTAAAAATGCTACAATACTGGATAATCACATAAGGACTCAACTGAACGGGAGTTTATCGGACTGTCAACATGACTATTTAAAGGGCGAGATGCAAAAAGAAACCATATTGAGAGATCAATGGCATACAGGGAACATATACTGGCGGCTTTTTTTGACATTGAAGGCGCCTTTAATAATACGAAGATTGAAGAGGTATTACTTCCATTGGGAAGAAATGATGTAAGTGATTTTATAAAGGATCGAGGGAATGTTACTTCACAGGAATATAGAAGAGGAACTGGTGAAGGCTACAAGAAACGCAACTGCGACAGGGGACGCGGCACTCTTTGCGTGCTAAAAGCTGACTGGGGACATTTGGGAATGAAAACCTCCCTCTTTCACTGGCTTTTTACAGCAGTTATAAGACCTGTGGCTACCTATGAATGTCACGTCTGGTGGACGATTACGAACCATCTGAATCATGTACAGAAGTTCAACAGAATAACCAGGACGGTCCTTATTTACATGACTGGTGCAATGAGAGCAACGGCCATGGCAGCTCTAGAGTTACTGATGGGAGTGTGTCCACTTAATCTGCATATCAGGTAAACAGCGGAGGTGATACTCATGAGGCTGAAGAGCCTGAATTCTCTCGGAAATGCGGAATGCAGGCACACGGAACTCTTTGCTTCAGTTGGGCGAGATATTACAGACAGACTTTATGACGACTCGAAAATGGAGGAAGGCACTGGCAGTGGTATTTACTGCGAAGAGTTGGGGATTAGGGATTCATACAAAATGGATGGAGGATGCAGCATAATTCAGGCGGAGGTATTTGCCATAGCAAAAGCGGCGGAACTACTGTTGATGAGACCGATATTCAGGAGCGATATCAGCTTCTTCATCGACAGTCAGAAAGCAATAAAGGCCTTAGGAAATCCGAACATAACGTCGGAGGTAGTCAGCCGCTGTCGTAGAGAACTTAGAACTCTCACTGAACAGCATAATTTCACACCGGGTATGGATACCTGGACATTATGGAATAATGGGTAATGGCGGATGTGCTGGCTAAAGAACGCGCACGCGGGACGAATAACATCGTTACATATGTCTTCCCCTGCTATCTTCATATACTTACAGGATCAAAGTCAAATACAATAATTTATGGAAAGGATGCCGGGCTTCCTCTGCGAACTGCGAGCAAACCAAACTAATATGGGACGACAAGAGCCGTAAGAACACTGATTTTCTGATGGCGACACATATCGATGATTTGAAATCATTGATAAGTATCGTAACAGAACACAGTTCAATTGGAAAACACATGGTAAGGATTGGCTTAATGACTGACGATATTTGTAGAAGATGTTTGGATCCAGAGGCAAGAGATTTTTTGTGCCAGAGTCCAGAATTATCATTTAGAACAAACAAGATACTAAACTCCCTTTTCTTTCAGGATATAAGGGATATACGAAACTGCAACATGAAGGATATACTTGCCTTCATCAAGGTTTCGGTATGGAAGGCCTAGAAAGCACTTTCTTTGGAACTCGTCTGGAAACTCGAATGAGTGATGAATATGAAGGAAAACCACTATGAGGAAACACAATGCATCAGCATGTGGGTCTAAGTAGGAACCAGCTCCTTTTGCTATGGGCTGGTTTCATCCTATACAACCTAACCCACAAAGTGTTTTCTTAATTCCAAAAAAAAAAACTTTTAACCGAAGATGCTAAATTCTCAAAATAAGAGCCTACATTTGAAGGATGGGGGTATATCAACGTTGTCATTCCGTTTGTAACACATCGAAATATTGCTCTAAGACCCCATAAAGTATATATATTCTGGGTCGTGGTGAAATTCTGAGTCGATCTGAGCATGTCCGTCCGTCTGTTGAAATCACGCTAACTTCCGAATGAAACAAGCTATCGAGGTCAGATGGTATTGCAAATGGGCCATATCGGTCCACTTTTACGTATAGCCACCATATAAACGGACCCCCAAATTTGGCTTGCCGATCCTCTAAGAGAAGCAAATTTCATCCGATCCGGCTGAAATTTGGTACATGGTGTAAGTATATGGTCTCTAAATACCATGCAAAAATTGGTCCACATCGGTCCATTATTATATATCGGTCCATAATTATATATAGGCCCCATTTAAACCGATCCCCAGATTTGACCTCCGGAGCCCCTTGGAAGAGCAAAATTCATCCGATTCGGTTGAAATTTGGTACGTGATGTTAGTATGCAGGAAATGTTTCATATCAGTCCATAAGTATATATAGCTCCCATATAAACCGATCCCCAGATTTGACCTCCGGTGCCTTTTGGAGAAGCAAAATTCATCCGATCTGGTTGAAATTTGGTACGTGATGTTAGTATATGGTATCCACCAACCATGCAGGAATTGGTTTATATCAGTCCATAATTATATATAGCCTCCATATAAACCGATCCCCAGATTTGGCTTGCCGAGCCTCTAAGAGAAGCAAATTTCATCCGATCCGACTGAAATTTGGTACACGGTGTTGGTATATGGTCTCTAACAACCATGCAAAAATTGGTCCACATCGGTCCATAATTATATATAGCCACCATATAAACCGATCACCAGATTTGACTTCCGGACCCTCTTGGAAGACCAAAATTGATCTGATTCAGTTAAAATTTGGTACGTGATGTTAGTATGCAGGAATTGTTTCATATCAGTCCATAAGTATATATAGCTCCCATATTAACCGATCCCCAGATCGGTTTATATGCAAAAATTGGTCGAAATCGGTCCATAATTATATATAGGCCCCATTTAAACCGATCCCCAGATTTGACCTCCGGAGCCCCTTGGAAGAGCAAAATTCATCCGATTCGTTTGAAGTTTGGTACGTGATGTTAGTATGCAGGAATTGTTTCATATCAGTCCATAAGTATATATAGCTCCCATATAAACCGATCCCCAGATTTGACCTCCGGTGCCTTTTGGAGAAGCAAAATTCATCCGATCTGGTTGAAATTTGGTACGTGATGTTAGTATATGGTATCCACCAACCATGCAGGAATTGGTTTATATCAGTCCATAATTATATATAGACCCGATATAAACCGATCCCCCGATTTGGCTTGCGGAGCCTCTAAGAGAAGCAAATTTCATCCGATCTGGCTGAAATTTGGTACACGGTGTTGGTATATGGTCTCTAACAACCATGCAAAAATTGGTCCACATCGGTCCATAATTATATATAGCCCCCATATAAACCGTTCTCCAGATTTGACCTCCGGAGCCTCTTGGAGGAGTAAATTTCATCTGATTCAGTTGATATTTGGTACGTGGTGTTAATATATGGCCTCAAACACCCATGCAAAAATTGGTCTAAATCGGTCTATAATTATATATAGGTCCCATATAAACCGATCCCCAGATTTGACCTCAGGAGCCCCTTGGAAGAGCAAAATTCATCCGATTCGGTTGAAATTTGGTACGTGATGTTAGTATGCAGGAATTGTTTCATATCAGTCCATAAGTATATATAGCTCCCATATAAACCGATCCCCTGATTTGACCTCCGGTGCCTTTTGGAGAAGCAAAATTCATCCGATCTGGTTGAAATTTGGTACGTGGTGTTAGTATATGATATTTAACAACCATGGCAAAAGTGGTCCATATCAGTCCATAATCATACCTAGCCTCATATAAACCGATCCCGAGATTTGATTTTGTAGTCTCTTGGAGGAGCATATTTCATCCGAATGAGTTGAAATTTGGTACATTGTGCTAGTATATGGTCGTTAACAACCAGGCCTAACTAGGTCCATATCGGTCTATAGTTATATATAGCCCTCAGATAAATAGATCCCCAATCACACAAAAATTGGTCCATATCAAGTTCATAATTGTATATAGCCCACATATAAGCGACCCCCATATTTCAATTCTGGCTCTCTACGTACCGTGCAAAAGTCCATATCGATTCGTAATTATTTGTAGACTTACCTACACATGCCTTTTTTGTCTAATATATACCACGTATGGACTAACTCACAATTTAGAAAACGATGTTAAGAAGTTTTAAGATACCACAACCCAAGTAATTCGATTGTGGGTGACAGTCTTTCGCAGAAGTTTCTACGGAATCCATGGTGGAGGGTACATAAGATTCGGCCTGGCCGAACTTACGGCCATAAGTACTTGTTTTAAATCTAAAGATTCAATATTTAAGGAAGATTTCTTTAAATCAAAAATCTGTTTCTTTACTTTAAGGAAAATTTGCCTTAGTTCAAAGACATATGGCTTTAACGAATGGACGCAAATTTTTAAAATCTGTGTCCTAAATTCAACAAAAAAAAACTTTAAAGGAAAGATTTTAAACTTTATTTTAATTAAAATTTCATTATTTTCACGAAACTTGTCCTTAATATGTTGTAAATTGCGCATACTCAAATGTAGGTTGCTTGATCTAAAAAATGTCTTTATTTTGAAGAAGCCGCGTTTTTTGGCTCGGAATCAATACCAAAATCGTTAAGAGAAGGATCTTTGGATCCATGTAATCAGTTTTTTTTTAGTGTAGAGTGGCTAAAGTACTAGGGATACACTGAAAATCGCAAGCCCGGTTCCAATGATTTTGGTATTGATTCCAAACCAAAGAAGCATCTTCTATGCTAAGTAAAATTCTCATTCGTATTTTAAGGACATGAAATCTTGGCTTAACGACATTATTTTTTTTTTAGTGCGAGATGACCTATATAAAATTGATGTAAGCCATATCCTTGGGAACAACATGCA
Source organism: Haematobia irritans (assembly GCF_050003625.1). Lineage (NCBI taxonomy): Eukaryota > Metazoa > Arthropoda > Insecta > Diptera > Muscidae > Haematobia > Haematobia irritans. Next base: position 108,164,745 of record NC_134399.1, on the reverse strand, counting down.
TATGTACGCGTATCACAAATGTACAGCAAAAAAAATTAATACTTAATCAGAATAGCTACAGATGTTCCTCAAAGACTGTGATTGAGTGTATGACCCTCAATAGGCAATGTGAACATGCTATTCATTGCACCACAGTAACTTCCAATAGTAATTTTTTTTTACCAAACATAATTATTTCTAATGTGTGATTTCGAAGCATATTCCTCATGTAAATAATTAACTCAATGAAGTATTTGTTGACTTCACAACCGAAAACTAAATGTATTTATAATTTTCTATAATTGAGGTGTAGCTATTGCAATAACAGTAGATGGAAACAAAACTAAAGAAATAAATATGTAATAATTTGTTTATGCTCTAATTATTTTATTCGCTTTGTTGTTGTACCAATCACAGACGTTAAGAGATTGGGTTGGCGGCTTTACCTGAAATGTACACAAATTTCTTAATGTTTGAGTAAGAAGCTTTAAAGGAGTTTTGTTTTATTGTTTTTATAACTACAACTACAATTGAAGTCACTGCTAATTCGAGCCCATGACATTTTATTGACATTTGAGACCATGACAATTGAATTCGGATATTTCTTTTGTTATTTACAATGTCATTGGGAATGCCTCTTTTGGAATTAGTTTTAGGAGTAGAATCAAATATTAACATTTTTTTATTTTTTTATTTTTCTATAAAATTTTTGTGATGACTGTTTCAAGAGACTAATATGGATACACGCAAAAACATAATTCCTTCCTCCCAAATGAAATTTTAGACAAACAAAGTTCGTTTCTCATTTGCTTTTCGCTGTAAGGGAGTGTATTTGGAAGAAAAGTATATACTTTTTGTGATAAACGTTTATTCTTTTCCAGGATGTAAAAACAATTTCATAAAGACAAACTCAAAAAAAACATTGTTTTCTTGCTAATTGAAGTTTCCCTCACATCTTTCTCACATCCATGAGGTTTTTTAGTTCTTAACACCTTTTCCTGTGATACCAACAATGTAGAAGAAATTATACGTATTTATAATTTTTTTTAATTTTTTTACCTTTCGCCTGGACGGAGAATCTAACCGCGGACCATGCACTTTGTAAGCCAAGACACTATCCACTGAGCTATGTACCTGTTATGGTCATCAATAGATAAATATCCATATAAGTTATATTTATTTAACAGAAACAAACATTTAGTTTGGCACCGTGGAGCAGTGGTTGCTACGTCCGACTTGCATGCCAATGGTCGTAGGTTCGATCCCTGCTTCGACCAAAGTTTTTTTGTTTTTGTTTTTTTTTTTTTACATATATTCCAGATATGTTCGGAAGATTCCGAAAAAAAGTTCAACATTACATTGTAGTATAATAAATTTTGAACTGTAAAATGTGTCTTATTAAAGACCTAAAGTCAGAAAAGAACAGTGTTTGATATAAACGAAATGGACTGTGTTGTTGTTTCAAAAACAACTTTTTTATTGAAAAAATAAAAATTTTGTAACAAACGAATTTTTTTGGTGCTAAAAGTTTAAAATTTTCGAAGCAATTCAAAAAACTCTAACAAAAGATAAACGTTTTCGGTACACATTTTACAAACGTTTTTTTCTTTGTGTGTATGTGGATCATCCTAAAATTTGTTTGGATTAAAACTGATTGATAAATTATCTCATCCGAATTGCAAAAATTAGACTTTCCAAGTATATTTCTTCAATCAATCATTAAAACATAAATATTAAACCCATTTGGCTCCAAGATTATTTTTTATTTTTGTTAAAAAAAAAAAAACTTAAAAAATTCGGTTATCTCATGTTTCCAGTTAGTAGTGTTTGAAATTTAGATAGGTGTTAAATCATGTTAGTTTACGCTTTTTATTATTTTTTCTTAAATTAATTTAATATCCAACAATATGGGGTGTACCTTACACGCAAAAAAATAATTCTTTCCTTCCAAACGAAATTTTAGACAAACAAATATTGTTTCTCATTTGATTTTCGCTGTAAGGAAGTTAATTTGGAAGAAAAGTATACAAATACTTTTTGTGATAAACGTTTATTCTTTTCCAGGATGTAAAAACAATTTCATAAAGACTAATTCAAAAAACAAAAACAATCTCTTCTGGCTAATTGCATTTTCCCTCACATCTTTCTCACTTCCACGAGGTTTTTTAGTTCTTAGCCCCTTTTTCTGTAATACAAACAATGTAGAAGAAATTATTCGATTTTATAAATTTTTTAAATTTTACCTTTCGCCTGGACGGAGAATCGAACCGCGGACTATACAATTTGTAAGCAACCACACTATTCACTGAGCCACGCAGCTATTATTGTCATCAATAGAATACTATCGTTATAAGTTATATTTATATAGCATAGCTTGCGGCGCCCACGAGCCGATTAAACAAACGATTTAACACACGGATGAAAAAGACTGTTTTTCATATGTTTGGCTATAAACATTATATGTTTGGAACACAAATTTTTAAACACAATATTTTTGAGTGCAAGCATATAATGTTCCTAAACTAGAATAACATGTTTGGGACATATATGTTAATATGTTAGAACATATTATGTTTGGGACATAAAATGTTTGTAAATATAATATGCTTGGATGCAAACATATATTAATTTAGAAATAGCCTATAAACATATATGTGTTTAGTAGCTTGGAGCGCTATTTAACAGGGAGCGATATTGAATTAAGTTGGTGGTTGTTGCTTGTTATTACAAAATTAACATTTTATTTTTCGTTGGGCAATTGATCAGCTACTTCTTTGATCCTTACAAACTGTGTGGTCCGCTGTTCGAATCCCCGTCCGGCAAAAGGTAAAATTAAAATAAAAAAACAAATCATAAAATTGAATAATTTCTTCTACAATGTTTGTATTACAGAAAAAGGTGCTAAGAACTAAAAAATCTCGTGGAAGTGAGAAAGATGTCGGGGAATATACAATTGGGCAGAAACAAAATTTTTAGCATTCAGGTTGAAAACCTATGTTGTTAGCACCTATATTACCTGTTTATTTTCATAATTCATTATGATTGTAAATATATAAATAAATAAATACAATTTTGAGCACAATATTGTTTGGGAGAATTTTTTTTAAGCATATAATATTTTTGGGTGAAAAATGCTTCCAAACATATTATATGTTCACATAATAACATATTGTTTTTTGGAAGACAACATTATTGATTTTGGATGCAAAAATACAAAATGTTTGGAACTTAGACTACCCAAACATATATTTTTTAGACCAATATGCTTTCAAACATATTATATATTGGAAAAGATCAAACATATAAATGTTTGGGCAATACCCAAAAATGTATATGCTTGAAGCAAAATATGTTTGGGAGTATATGTTACAGAAGCGATTTTTTGTGAGCGTGCTGAAACATTCATTTAGTTGGTCACCGTGGAGCAGCGTTTGCTACGTCCGCCTTTAAACTTAACCCCATTTAAACTTAAACCGCACACTAGATATGCTAGTGTTCTCAAGGCGTAAGATAGCACTCCTGATATCTGCTATAACGGGTCGCTGCCTCATAAGCGAATTTGCAAAAACTATAGGTGCGAAGTATAATGACTATTGTATAAGCTGTCATGATGTGGAGGAAAAGGAATCAATTAAACACCTCTTGTGTGAGTGTCTTGCTTTTTGTGTAAGGCGTATGCGAATTTTAGGAGCATATAGCTTTAGATTACTGGCGGACCTGGAAAACGTTAACTTAAGCAGTTTGTTAATGTTTTTGGAGCAATCTGGTTGGTTCCACAAAAGTAGAGAAGGTTCAGTGGTTAAGACTAGAAGTGCCCATATGTAATAGGTACTTTTAGTTAAATGTGGTATCACAATGGACTGAATAGTCTAAGTGAGCCTGAAATTTAATCGGGCTGCCACTTTAACCTAACCTAACCTAACCTACGTCCGCCTTGCATGCCAAGGGTCGTGGATTCGATCGTGTGGAGCCTCAATGAGAGGCAAATTTCATCCGATCCGGCTGAAATTTGGTACAAGGTGTTGGTATATGGTCTCTAACAACCATGCAAAAAATTGATCCACATCGGTCCATAATTATACATAGCACCCATATAAACCGGTCACCAGATTTGACCTCCGAAGCCTCTTGGAAGACCAAAATTCATCTGATTCAGTTAATATTTGGTACGTGGTGTTAATATATGGCCTCAAATACCCATGCAAAAATTGGTCGAAATCGGTCAATAATTATATATAGGCCCCATATAAACCGATCCCCAGATTTGACCTCCAGAGCCCCCTGGAAGAGCAAAATTCATCCGATACGGTTGAAATTTGGTACTTGATGTTAGTATATGGTATCCAGCAACCATGCAGGAATTGGTTAATATCAGTCCATAATTATATATAGCACCCATATAAACCGATCCCCAGATTTGACCTCCTGTGCCTTTTGGAGAAGCAAAATTCATCCGATCTGGTTGAAATTTGGTACGTGGTGGTAGTATATGATATTTAACAACCATGCCAAAACTGGTCCATATCAGTCCATAATCATATATATAAACCGATCCCGAGATTTGGTTTTGGAGCTTCTTGGAGGAGCAAATTTCATCCGAGTTGAAATTCGGTACATTCTGCTAGTATAACATATGGCCGTTAACAACCATGCCTAACTAGGTCCATATCGGTCTATAGTTATATATAGCCCTCAGATAAATCGATCGATCAAGTTCATAATTCTATATAGCCCCCATAAAAGCGACCCCCATATTTCAATTTCCATGTCGATTCGTAATTATTTGTAGACTTACCTATACATACATTTTTTGTCTAATATATACCACGTATGGATATATGTTAAGAAGTTTTAAGATACCACAACCCAAGTTATTCGATTGTGGATGACAGTCTTTCGTAGAAGTTTCTACGCAATCCATGGTGAAGTTCCAAACATATAATTTTTACACCCAAACATATGAAACACAGTCTTTTTCGTCCGTGCAGTACGTTATCTTGAAACATTTACCTAATTCTAATAGCCATTGCCGTTGTCACTACTTTCAATCGCCATGGAAAGGGCGCGACGACCTCTATCACAATTAAAGATATCATTCCATTATTTTTTATTGTAAGGCTTTTAAAAAATCGATAACAATAAAATTGCTTTCAACAGCAACATTTACTGTATTAAGGCTAGCAGACAGATTGATATTCCCATGGTAGAAGACAGAGAGCACCAAAGAATTTTATGTCAAGGGAAGAGCTAATTAAAATGAGAATAGAAAGCCAAGTACAATTAAGTGCATAGATTGCAGACGACTTTTTTAATTGTGCAATATTCACAGAGACCATTTTCTATACCAGAATGTAAAGAAAACTGTATTGTTCGTATAAAATACAATTATTATTTTGAAAAATTAATGCTTAATAATGTGGGTTATATTTCTAATAGATTGATTAGGCTTACAACCTCCCCTATAGAATGGGAGTAGGTGAGGTGAGTGTTGTCACGGATACACTTCTCCACTTTATATCGGTAAATTTGTCTTTTAGCATGACAATGGTAAGGGAACTTCTTTTTGTACCCACCACCATAGAATGGTGACAGGGGTATAATAAGTTTGTCATTTCGTTTGTAACACATCCAAATATCGATTTCCAACTATATAAAGTACAATCTTGATCAGGGAGAAATTCTAAGACGTTATAACCATGTCCGTCTGGCCGTCTGTCTGTTGTAATCACGCTACAGTCTTCAATAATGGATCTATCGTCCTGAAATTTGGCACAGAATCGTCTTTTGTCTGCACTCTGGCGAAGTTCGAAGATGGGCTATATCGGTCCTGGTTTTGATATAGCTCCAATATAAACCGATCACCCAATTTGGGGTCTTGGGCTTATAGAAACCTTAGTTTTTATCCAATTTTCATGAAATTGGAAGTCTAGAGGTATTCTGGGACCATAAAAAAAGTGTGCCGAAAATGGTGATTATCGGACCATGTTTTTATAGTCCCCATATAGACCAATCTATAGATTTTACTTTTTGGGCTTCTAGAATCCGTAGTTTTTATCCAATTTGGCTGAAATCGGAAATCTAGAGGTATTCTAGGACCATAAAGAGGTGTGCCGAATATATTGTGTATCGGTACAGTTTTTGATACAGCTCCCATATAAACCGATCCTCTATGGCATAGTTGCCGCTGATTTTTTTTTTTGAAAAAAAGCCAGATTTAAAAAAAAAATAGTTTTAGAAAATGCATTAAAAATTCAAAGAAAACGTGAAATAAGTTACACGTTTAATTCAACTGTAATAAAAGAATTGGAAATTTTGATTTTTATACCCTCCACTATAGGATGGGGGTATATTAACTTTGTCATTTCGTTTGTAATACATCGAAATATTGGTCTAATACCCCATAGAGTATATATATTCTGGGTCATGGTGAAATTCTGAGTCGATCTGGGCATGTCCGCCCGTCCGTCCGTCTGTTGAAATCACGCTAACTTCCGAACGAAACAAGCTATCGACTTGAAACTTGGCACAAGTAGTTGTTATTGATGTAGGTCGGATGGTATTGCAAATGGACCATATCGGTTCTCTTTTACGTATAGCCTCCATATAAACGGACCCCCAAATTTGGCTTGCAAATCATCTAAGAGAAGCCAATTTCATCCGATTAGGCTGAAATTTGGTACATGGTGTCAGCATATGATCTCTAACAACCATGCGAAAATTGGTCCACATCGATCCATAATTATATATAGCCCCCATATAAACCGATCCCCAGATTTGGCTTGCGGAGCCTCTAAGAGAAACAAATTTCATCCGATCCGGCTGAAATTTAATACATGGTGTCAGCATATGATCTCTAACAACCATGCGAAAATTGGTCCACATCGATCCATAATTATATATATAGTCCCCATATAAACCGATCCCCAGATTTGGCTTGCGGAGCCTCTAAGAGAAGCAAATTTCATCCGATCCGGCTGAAATTTGGTACATGGTATTAGTATAGGGTCTCTAATGACCATGCAGAAATTTGTCTCTAATGACCATGCTGAAATTGGTCCACATCGGTCCATAATTATATATAGCCCCCATATAAACCGATCACCAGATTTGGCTTGCGGAGCCTCTAAGAGAAGAAAATTTCATCCTATCCGGCTGAAATTTGGTAAATGGTGTAAGTATATGGTCTCAACCAACTATGCAAAAATTGGTCCACATCGGTCAATAATTATATATAGCCCCCATATACACCGATCCCCCTTTTTGGCTTGCGGAGCCTCTAAGAGAAGCAAATTTCATCCGATCTGGCTGAAATTTGGTACATGGTATTAGTATAGGGTCTCTAATGACCATGCAGAAATTGGTCCACATCGGTCCATAATTATATGTAGCCTCCATATAAACCGATCACTAGATTTGACCTCCGGAGCCTCTTGGAAGACCAAAATTCATATGATTCAGTTGAAATTTCGTACGTGGTGGTAGTATATGGTATCCAACAACCATGCCAACAACCAGTCCATAATCCATAATCATATATAGCCCCATAAAAATAAATGTATGCAATTTTTCTTTAACAAGTACAAAATAATAGTGGCTAATAATTTTTTTTTACTCTGTCAACAAATTTAATTTTTTTTTGTTATATCGGGCGTTTAGTTAAATATTTGTAAAATTAACCGACATTTTCTTTCCCGATGGATTCACTTTTTGTTTCAGTGTATATGGCATTTTCTTTGGGCTTCCAACAAAATGCACGTATAAATATCACAATTTGTATTTTTTTGGCATATAGTATGTAAAAGCATTTATGTTTTTATACCCTGCGCCACACTGTGGAACAGGGTATTATAAGTTAGTGCATATGTTTGTAACACCCAGAAGGAGACGAGATAGACACATGGTGTCTTTGGCAATAATGCTCAGGGTGGGTCCCTGAGTCGATATAACCATGTCCGTCTGTCCGTCTGTCCGTCCGTCCGTCCGTCCGTCTGTCTGTGAACACAATCGCCTTCAAATTTGGCACGTGTTCCTTTTTTAGGTCAGAATAGAACCCTATTGATTTTGGAAGAAATCGGTTCAGATTTAGATATAGCTCCCATATATATCTTTCGCCCGATATGGACTATTATGGTCCTAGAAGCCAGAGTTTTGGCCCAATTTGGTTGAAATTTTGCACTAGGAATACAGTTAGCAGTATAGTCAAGTGTGCCAAATTTGATTGAAATCGGTTCAGATTTAGATATAGCTCCCATATATAGCTTTCGCCCGATTTACACTCATATGACCACAGAGGCCAATTTTTTACTCCGATTTAGTTTAAATTTTGCACAGGGAGTAGAATTAGCATTGTAGCTATGCGTGCCCAATTTGGTTGAAATCGGTTCAGATTTAGATATAGCTCCCATATATATGTTTTTCTGATTTCGACAAAAATGGTCAAATTACCAACATTTTCCCTTTTAAAATCGCCTCTGCTTAGTCGAAAAGTTGTAAAAATGACTCTAATTTTCCTAAACTTCTAATACATGTATATCGAGCGATAAATCATAAATAAACTTATGCGAAGTTTCCTTAAAATTGCTTCAGATTTAAATGTTTCCCATATTTTTTTACTAACAGTGTGTTCCACTCTAGTGCATTAGTCGACTTAAATGTTGAGTCTATAGATTTTGTAGAAGTCTATGAAATTCTGTCCAGATCGAGTGATATTTAAATATATGTATTTGGGACAAACCTTTATATATAGCCCCAACACATTTGACGGATGTGATATGGTATCGAAAATTTAGATCTACAAAGTGGTGCAGGGTATAATATAGTAGGCCCCGCCCGACTTTAGACTTTCCTTACTTGTTTTTTATATTCCCCGCTTTGTAGTCAATGGCAATTTACATGGCAACCACGGTATGTATACAAATGGACACAATGAGAATTGTTGGTATTTAATTGCATTGCAACAACACACACACATTGAATATTGGAAATAAAGAAACAGCTGATTAGCACAAAAACACTTTTTTTTGTTTGATATGTTTAAGGAGATGTTGATTGATAGTTTTCACATTTCGATTGCATTAAATCACAACATACACACACATTTTTTTGGAATAATTCAATTTATTAAATTAACGAACATTTAAACTTTACCAATGCGAAGTAATTAATAATCATATCAATTAAAATTTTAATTTCTTTGAAGATGGTTGCACGGGAATGTAGCGTTACACTGAAATAATTCTATACAAATTTCTGCTTCATTAACAATTTTTTTTTATTTATTTATTACACTTTCATTATTTGGCAAATTTTTTTCACCGATTATCGATTCGTAATTGTATACCCAAAAAACAAAAGAGAGAAATAGGCTTCGTTGCACGTTGTTGAACTACGCGGTTTCCCGTTTGTCATTCAACTGAAAAAATCAAAGTGTTTCGTACTGTAAACAATAAAACAAGCCCAGTCAGTCATTCAGCTAGACCAACCAGCCAACACCGACGACCAAAACAAACTAAAAAATTGTCGGTTTGTCAGTCAGTTCGACCGCCGCCTCTACGTCTGTCTGCAAAGGTCTAGAAGCGACGATTTCCGAAGGGGTTTGTTATTGCTATTGTTTCGGCTTTTATTAAGCTTGATGATGGAGACGGGGGGACTCCTCTATTGGAAGGTTGGGGGTGTTCACGCAGTTTACCGTTGCTGTTGTTGTTCTTCGATGATTATTTTAATGGTATTGTTTTTGTTGTAACTACTGATTGCTGATGGTGGGGTGTTGAATGTTACCTTTAAAGTTACCAACAGCAACAACTTACCATCTACGATGTACATACTCGTACATACATGCATGTGAATGTGTGACGACTCATTCGAATAATACGAGGTTTGCAAAATAATTTCAAATTGTTCTAATAACACTAGTTTACACTCAAAATGTACACTTGATTAAAATCAACTTTTCTAATGTATTTTGAGCTGCTGAATTCGAAAAAAGTCCATAAAATTTTTTTTATGGAACAGTTTTTTAGATATCCCGTTGTATAGCTCTTTTTTCACTAAACACATTATATCTCGAGTCACATGCAATTTTTATACCCACCACCATAGAATGGTGACGGGGGTATAATAAGTTTGTCATTCCGTTTGTAACACATCGAAATATCGATTTCCGACTATATAAAGTATATATATATATATATATATATATATATATATATATATATATATATATATATATATATATATATATATATATATATATATATATATATATATATATATATATATATATATATATATATATATATATATATATATATATATATATATATATATATATATATATATATATATATATTCTTGATCAGGGAGAAATTCTAAGACGATATAACCATGTCGATATGTCTGTCTGGCTGTCTGTCTGTTGTAATCACGCTACAGTTTTCAATAATGGAGCAATTGTGCTGAAATTTTGCACAAACTCGTCTTTTGTCTGCAGGCTGGTCAAGTTCGAAGAGGGGCTATATAGAATCGTAGTTTTTATCCAATTTGCCTGAAATTTGAAATATAGAGGTATTGTATGCCCATAAAGATGTGTGCCAAAAATGGTGAGTATCTGTCAATGTTTTGGTATATCCTCCATATAGACCGATCTTCCGATTTTACTTCTTGGGCTTATGTTATAGAAACCGTAGATTTCATCCAATTTGCCTGAAATTGGAAATCTAGAGGTATTTTCGGACCATAAAGAGGTGTGTCGAAAATTGTGAGTAACGGCCCATGTTTTGGTATAGCCCCCATATAGACCGATCTCCCGATTTTATTTCTTGGGCTTCTAGAATCCGCAGGTTTTATTCAATTGTCCAGAAATTGGAAACCGAGAGGTGCTTTAGAACCATAAAAATGTGTGCCTAAAATGGTGAGTATCGGTCCATGTTTTGGTATGGTCCCCATATAAACTGGCCTCCCAATTTGGGGTCTTGCGCTTATAGAAACCGTAGTTTTTATCCAATTTGCCTGAAATTGGAAATCTAGATGTATTTAAAGACCATAGGCCATAGCCCCCATATAGACCGATTCCCGATTTTACTTCTTGGGCTTCTAGAACCCGAAGTTTTTATCCTATTTGCCTGAAATTGGAAATCTAGAGGTATTTTCGGGCCATAAAGTGGTGTGCCGAAAACGGTGAGTTAGTATAGCCCCCATAAGAACGATCTCCTGATTTAACTCCTTGGGTTTCTAGAAACCGTACTTTTTATCCGATTTGCCAGAAATTGTAAATATTCTGGTATTTTAGGCTCACAAAAACGTGTATCGGATTAGTTTATTATCGGTTTGGTAATGCCTCCATATAGACCGATTTCACTTCTTGAGGGTATAGAAAATTGCTCGAAACTCAATGTAAAATTTCCAGATTTTACTTCTCGGGTGAAAATCTACAGATTTAAGATTTCAAATCAAGACGTTATTTTATAATTTTCTTGCACACTTACAAGAGATGTTAATGATTCCTCTAAAACTCAAACAAAAATGGTTCTTATAAATCCAGAATCTTATATAGTCTTCATAGGTAAAATCTTGAAATTTATATTGGGGGAAATTATCAGGTTGGCTGATAAGTCCCCGGTCAGGTTGGCTGATAAGCCCCCGGTCATAGATGGCGTCGCTAGTATTAAATGCATATTATTTTTATATAGTACCAACCTTCAAATGATTCGTGTCAAAATTTGACGTCTGTAAGTCAATTAGTTTGTGAGATAGAGCGTCTTTTGTAAAGCAACTTTTGTTATTGTGAAAAAATGGTGGTTTGATAAAATACTGTTTTCTGAAGGGAAAAAATACGGTAGAAGCAAAAACTTGGCTTGATAATGAGTTTCCGGACTCTGTCCCAGGGAAATCCACAATAATTGATTGGTATGCAAAATTCAAGCGTGGTGAAATGAGGACGGTGAACGCAGTGGACGCCCGAAAGTGGTGGTTACCGACGAAAACATCAAAAAAATCCACAAAATGATTTTGAATGGCCGTAAAATGAAGTTGATCGATTTAGCAGAGGCCTTAAAAATATCAAAGGAACGTGTTGGTCATATCATTCATCAATATTTGGATATGCGGAAGCTCTGTGCAAAATGGATGCCACGCGAGCTCACATTTGACCAAAAACAACAACGTGTTGATGATTCTGAGCGGTGTTTGCAGCTGTTAACTCGTAATACACCCGAGTTTTTCCGTCGATATGTGACAATGGATAAAACATGGCTCCATCACTACACTCCTGAGTCCAATCGACAGTCGGCTGAGTGGTTAGCGACCGGTGAACCGTCTCCGAAGCGTGGAAAGACTCAAAAGTCCGCTGGCAAAGTAATGGCCTCTGTTTTTTGGGATGCGCATGGAATAATTTTTATCGATTATCTTGAGAAGGGAAAAACCATCAACAGTGACTATTATATGGCGTTAGTGGAGCGTTAGAAGGTCGAAATTGCGGCAAAACGGCCCCATATGAAGAAGAAACAAGTATATACGGCCGTAAGTTCGGCCAGGCCGAAGCTTATGTACCCTCCATCATGGATTGCGTAGAAACTTCTTCTAAACACTGCCATCCACAATCGAATTACTTAAGTTGCGGTAACGCTTGCCGATGGCAAGGTATCTTAAAACCTCCTAACACCATCTTCTAAATTGTATGTAAGTCCAAACGTGGTATATATTAAATCAAACAAGTATATACGGCCGTAAGTTCGGCCAGGCCGAAGCTTATGTACCCTCCATCATGGATTGCGTAGAAACTTCTTCTAAACACTGCCATCCACAATCGAATTACTTAAGTTGCGGTAACGCTTGCCGATGGCAAGGTATCTTAAAACCTCCTAACACCATCTTCTAAATTGTATGTAAGTCCAAACGTGGTATATATTAAATCAAAAAAGATCGATCCAATACGTATATAATTCAGTTTGACAAAGTAGACATAAAATTTTGACAAAATTTTCTACAGAAATAAAATTTTCTATAGAAATAAAATTTTCACAAAATTTTCTATAGAAATAAAAATTTTCACAAAATTTTCTATAGAAAGAAAATTTTGACAAAAATTTCTACAGCAATAAAATTGTAACAAAATTTTCTATAGAAATAAAATCTTGGTAGATTATTTTTGGCTCGAGCGGCAATCATGATTATGAACCGAATAAAATTTGAACAAAATTTTCTATAGAAATAAAATTTTGACAAAATTTTCTATAGAAATAAAATTTTGACGATGATGAACATTTCATTATGAACCGAATAAAATTTTGACAAAATTTTCTATAGAAATAAAATTTTGACAAAATTTTCTATAGAAATAAAATTTTGGTAGATTATTTTTGGCTCTAGTGGCAACCATGATTATGAACCGATATGGTCCAATTTTTGTGTGATTGGACCAAATGTTGTATGGTTGTTAGCGACCATATACTAACACCACGTTCCAAATTTGAACCGGATCGGATGAATTTTGCTCCTCCAAGAGGCTCCGGAGGTCAAATCTGGAGAACGTTTTATATGGGGGCTATATAAAATTATGGACCGATATGGACCAATTCTGGCACGGTTGTTAAAGATCATATACTAACACCATGTTCAAAATTACAACCGGATTGGATGAAATTTGCTTCTCTTGGAGACTTCGCAAGCCAAATCTGGGGATCGGCTTATATGGGGGCTATATATAATTATGAACCGATGTGGACCAATTTTTGCATGGTTATTAGAGACCATATAACAATATCATGTACCAAATTTCAGGCGGATCGGATGAAATTTGCTTCTCTTTGAGGCTCCGCAACCCAAATCTGGGGATCGGTTTATATGGGCGCTATATATAATTATGGACCGATGTGGAACAATTTTTGCACAGTTGTTAGAGACCATATACCAATACCATGTACCAAATTTCAGCCGGATCGGATGCAATTTGCTTCTCTTTGAGGCTTCACAAGCCAAATCAGGAGATCGGTTTATATGGGGTCCATATATAATTATGGACCGATGTGGACCAATTTTTGCATGGTTCTTAGAGACCATATACCAACATCATGTACCAAATTTCAGCCGGATCGGATGCAATTTGCTTCTCTTTGAGGCTTCGCAAGCCAAATCTGGAGATCGGTTTATATGGGGTCTATATATAATTATGGACCGATGTGGACCAATTTTTGCATGGTTGTTAGAGACCATATACCAACATCATGTACCAAATTTTAGCCGGATCGGATGAAATATGCTTCTCTTAGAGGCTCCACAAGCCAAATCTGGGGATCGGTTTATATGGGGGCTATATATAATTATGGACCGATGTGGACAAATTTTTGCATGATTGTTAGAGACCATATACCAACACCATGTACCAAATTTCAGCCGGATCGGATGAAATATGCTTCTCTTAGAGGCTCCACAAGCCAAATCTGGGGATCGGTTTATATGGGGGCTATATATAATTATGGACCGATGTGGACCAATTTTTGCATGGTTGTTAGAAACCATATACCAACACCATATACCAAATTTCAGCCCGATCGGATGAAATATGCTTCTATTAGAGGCTCCACAAGCCAAATCTGAGGGTCCCTTTATATGGGGGCTATACGTAAAAGTGGACCGATATGGCCCATTTTCAATACCATCCGACCTACATCGATAACAACTACTTGTGCCAAGTTTCAAGTCGATAGCTTGTTTCGTTCGGAAGTTAGCGTGATTTCAACAGACGGACGGACGGACGCACGGACGGACGGACGGACGGACGGACGGACGGACGGACATGCTTAGATCGACTCAGAATTTCACCACGACCCAGAATATATATACTTTATGGGGTCTTAGAGCAATATTTCGATGTGTTACAAACGGAATGACAAAGTTAATATACCCCCATCCTATGATGGAGGGTATAAAAAGATCGATCCAATACGTATATAATTCAGTTTGACAAAGTAGACATAAAATTTTGACAAAATTTTCTACAGAAATAAAATTTTCTATAGAAATAAAATTTTCACAAAATTTTCTATAGAAATAAAAATTTTCACAAAATTTTCTATAGAAAGAAAATTTTGACAAAAATTTCTACAGCAATAAAATTGTAACAAAATTTTCTATAGAAATAAAATCTTGGTAGATTATTTTTGGCTCGAGCGGCAATCATGATTATGAACCGAATAAAATTTGAACAAAATTTTCTATAGAAATAAAATTTTGACAAAATTTTCTATAGAAATAAAATTTTGACGATGATGAACATTTCATTATGAACCGAATAAAATTTTGACAAAATTTTCTATAGAAATAAAATGTTGACAAAATTTTCTATAGAAATAAAATTTTGGTAGATTATTTTTGGCTCTAGTGGCAACCATGATTATGAACCGATATGGTAAAATTTTTGTGTGATTGGACCAATTGTTGTATGGTTGTTAGCGACCATATACTAACACCACGTTCCAAATTTGAACCGGATCGGATGAATTTTGCTCCTCCAAGAGGCTCCGGAGGTCAAATCTGGAGAACGTTTTATATGGGGGCTATATAAAATTATGGACCGATATGGACCAATTCTGGCACGGTTGTTAAAGATCATTTACTAACACCATGTTCAAAATTACAACCGGATTGGATGAAATTTGCTTCTCTTGGAGACTTCGCAAGCCAAATCTGGGGATCGGCTTATATGGGGGCTATATATAATTATGAACCGATGTGGACCAATTTTTGCATGGTTATTAGAGACCATATAACAATATCATGTACCAAATTTCAGGCGGATCGGATGAAATTTGCTTCTCTTTGAGGCTCCGCAACCCAAATCTGGGGATCGGTTTATATGGGCGCTATATATAATTATGGACCGATGTGGAACAATTTTTGCACAGTTGTTAGAGACCATATACCAATACCATGTACCAAATTTCAGCCGGATCGGATGCAATTTGCTTCTCTTTGAGGCTTCACAAGCCAAATCAGGAGATCGGTTTATATGGGGTCCATATATAATTATGGACCGATGTGGACCAATTTTTGCATGGTTCTTAGAGACCATATACCAACATCATGTACCAAATTTCAGCCGGATCGGATGCAATTTGCTTCTCTTTGAGGCTTCGCAAGCCAAATCTGGAGATCGGTTTATATGGGGTCTATATATAATTATGGACCGATGTGGACCAATTTTTGCATGGTTGTTAGATACCATATACCAACATCATGTACCAAATTTTAGCCGGATCGGATGAAATATGCTTCTCTTAGAGGCACCACAAGCCAAATCTGGGGATCGGTTTATATGGGGGCTATATATAATTATGGACCGATGTGGACAAATTTTTGCATGATTGTTAGAGACCATATATCAACACCATGTACCAAGCCAAATCTGGGGATCGGTTTATATGGGGGCTATATATAATTATGGACCGATGTGGACCAATTTTTGCATGGTTGTTAGAAACCATATACCAACACCATATACCAAATTTCAGCCCGATCGGATGAAATATGCTTCAATTAGAGGCTCCACAAGCCAAATCTGAGGGTCCCTTTATATGGGGGCTATACGTAAAAGTGGACCGATATGGCCCATTTTCAATACCATCCGACCTACATCGATAACAACTACTTGTGCCAAGTTTCAAGTCGATAGCTTGTTTCGTTCGGAAGTTAGCGTGATTTCAACAGACGGACGGACGGACGGACGGACGGACGGACGGACGGACATGCTTAGATCGACTCAGAATTTCACCACGACCCAGAATATATATACTTTATGGGGTCTTAGAGCAATATTTCGATGTGTTACAAACGGAATGACAAAGTTAATATACCCCCATCCTATGATGGAGGGTATAAAAAGTGTTGTTCCACCAAGACAACGCACCGTGCCACAAGTCATTGAGAACGATGGCAAAAATTCATGAATTGAGCTTCGAATTGCTTTCCCACCCACCGTATTCTCCAGATCTGGCCCCCAGCTACTTTTTCGTGTACTCAGACGTCAAAAGGATGCTTGCAGGGAAAAAATTTGGCTGCAATGAAGAGGTGATCGCCGAAACTGAGGCCTATTTTGAGGCAAAACCGAAGGAGTACTACCAAAATGGTATCAAAAAATTGGAAGGTCATTATAATCGTTGTATTGCTCTTGAATAATAAAAACGATTTTTGACAAAAAAATGAGTTTTTCTTTGTTAGACCGGGGACTTATCAGCCACCCTGTTACTAACACCACGTTCCAAATTTGAACCGGTTCGGATGAATTTTGCTGCTCCAAGAAGCTCCAGAGGTCAAATCTGGAGAACGGTTTATATTTGGGGGCTATATATATAATTATGGACCGATATGGACGAATTCTGGCATGGTTGTTAGAGACCATATACTTACACCATGTTCCAAATTTCAACCGGATCGGATGAAATTTGCTTCTCTTAGAGGCTCCGCAAGCCAAATCTGGGGATCGGTTTATATGGGGGCTATACATAATTATGAACCGATGTGGACCAATTTTTGCATGATTGTTAGAGACCATATACTAACACCATGTACCAAATTTCAGCCGGATCGGATGAATTTTACTTTTCTTTGAGGTTCCGCAAGCCAAATCTGGGGATCGGTTTATATGTGCGCTATATATAATTATGGACTGATGTGGACCAGTTTTTGCATGGTTGTTAGAGACCATATACCATGTACCAAATTTCAATCGGATCGGATGAAATATGCTTCCCTTAGAGGCTACGCAAGCCAAATCTGGGGGTCCGTTTTTATGGGGGCTATACGTAAAAGTGGACCGATATGGCCCATTAGCAATACTATCAATAACAACTACTTGTGCCAAGTTTCAAGTCGATAGCTCGTTTCGTTCGGAAGTTAGCGTGATTTCAACAGACGGACATGCTTAGATCGACTCAGAATTTCACCACGACCAAGAATATATATATGTTACTTTATGGGGTCTTAGAGCAATATTTCGATGTGTTACAAACGGAATGGCAAATTTAATATACCTCCCATCCTATGGTGGAGGGTATAAAAAGTTAATATTACCCGAATTAAAAAAAAAATTGAACTAAAAGAACTTTCTGAGATTAAAATAAAGAACGTCTCACAGTGTCATGAGGGCGGCCAAAAATCAAAAATATCACTGTACTAGTTTTTACAAAAGGTTGATTTCGTTTTACAAACAACACTTCATTTATGTTAAATCAAAAGGAATTTTTAAAAAATGTTATATTTCCAAAAAGTTATGAGCATTCAAAGTTAATAGTTCTAGTAAAAAAATATCAATATATAAAATATCAATATATAAATTACCCAAATTTAATTCGGAAAGTTAAAATAAAAATTGTAGGTAAAGCAGTATAATTTAGGATTGGATAAACGTGTTAGAATATAATGATATGGCAACTCGCTATTTTGGCTCGTTTGGTGGATCATATGGGGTTTACCGTTACACCGAATGAAAACAAAATGCGAAAATCGAAGTTTGTTAAAAACATTCAAGTTCAGTGGAGTGTAAAAAAAAACACCAAAAAACACTTTTTTAATATTTTAATATAATATTTGGGCAAGTGTGTAGAGTATAAAAAATTTAGTTTCGCGTCCCCGTTCATCCCCCTTTCATTTATTCTTTAAATTTTCAGTGTCGAGACAGGTGAAAATTCGACAAATTACGCTTGGTATTACGTGCCAGCCACAGTTCATAAAATTCTTGTTCATGGTGTTGAATTCATAAAACATTCAAAAATGCCTGTTGGAATGCTGTCGGAGGAAGCTATAGAAGCAACTAATAAAGTTTTTAGAGAGATTAAATCATACCAGAAAAAATAGTCGCGAGTCAACCAATAAGGATTTAATTGAAAGAATGATTTTGCAATCTTAACCAAATATTACTATTCATAGAAAAGCAAATAATAAGAAGGCTAAGAATTATAATGAAATAACTCAATGACTTATCCAAAGTGAATCCAATACTGAGGAATGTTCTGAAACTATAATTGCAGAAAATTTTTTGAGTCAGTACGAATCAAGTGATACGGATTATGACAGCTTTAGTGAATAAGGAAAAATATTTAGTTTTATTTATTTAATCATTTCCTTAATATTTTGTTAATCAATAATAATGAATTTGAAAAATATCTGTTTCCTATCTCTTATTAAATATAATAATAGTAATTGGCAAATGAAAAAAAAAAATTATAATATAGAAAATGATTTTCTTATTTGGTATCAAGGACATATGGGATGTAGACGTATTTTGTAAGATAATTAAATTAAATTAAATATACTAATCAAAAATTCATCAAGGACAAATTAAGCCAACTTTGGTTCAATTCCAACAACAATTTTGGAAAATATAATTTTTTGTTGATTTCAGGGAGGTGGGCGTGTCCTTTGAGATAATTTCATATAACTCACCACAATTATCAGTAATATATCAGAGCTAAATCGAGCCAAATTTTGTTCAATTCCAAGAACAATATTGGAAAATATAAGGTTTTTTCATTTCAGGATATATGAGAGGTGGGCGAGTCCTTCGGCCGATTTTCGCAAAACTTCGTTTTTTTCCTTTCCTACTTATAATAATAATGTGTACCAATTTTCATTCTTCTACGATAACTCCTTCTATTTTTGGCCGCCGTTTATATGAAAACACGACACTGTGCGTCTTTGGAAGGACATTTTTGAGAGTGGTTTTAAAGTCTTGCCTTTAGAAGTACTTCCAATGTTCGCCAAAAAGGGACATTTGAAAATTAAAATTCTAATTTTAATTTTAAAGACCATAGATAGAAAGTTACGTAGCTCCCTTTGACTCGGAATCAATACCGAAATCCTTAAGGGAAGGTCAAAAGATAAATCTTTGGATCCAAGTAAACTTTTGTTTGAGTGTAGATAGCTCCCTAGAATATCTCTTTATTTTAACCTTTAACTGCTGTGGTGGTGGTAATTTTGAGACCCACTTATTGGCTTTTTTAATTACTGAAAAACTTATTTTCCGGCAGGTTCGCGTTATTCACTATGATTGAGCAATGACCACGATTGAGGATTGCTGTCTCCTAGATGCTTCTATGAAAAACGAGACATTTGTTTCGCTTTGGTATTTTCATTCCATTTCAAATTGTCCTCTTCTTTTCTCCTCACACATCAGATCACCCTCGTACATTCAGAAACTTACAGTATATTGTAATTCTCCTAAGACTGCTGACAAAGCTATAAAAATAAACACAATAAATAAATAAATAAAAAAGATTCATAGATAAAACCAAATTTGAAATTGTTAAATTATGTTAATAATATTCACCTACAAAGACACATCAACGAAGCAATTCACCTATACGAATTTATTGAGTCATGGATCTTGAGATAGACACGATGGCAACAAATTCCCCACACACTGTCGTTTTAATTTTGGCAAGATTGGGGAGCATTGTTCAGAATTTCGAATGAAGTCTTTTCAATCTACTTTGTATAGTGGGAAATTCGTTTCTAATTCGGTAATACGAATAAAATCAAATGAAAACTTAATAAATTAAAGGCGGTGATGCTTTTGTGGATACAAACGATTTTTTATCGCTTGTAAATTAAACACAAATTCACCCTATAAACCTTATTGGGAAATGTGGGTAGTAGTATGGAAAATTTAAGCAATTTTGCCATTAGCAATTTACGTACAATTTTGGGCCCATATTTTGCGCAGATATATAGGAAATTAGGAATCCATTTTAGGCCTATTTTTTGTACCGTGCGCCACACTGTTGAATAGAGTATTATAGAAATAGACACATGGTGTATTTGGCAATAATGCCCAGGGTCAAAATGGTAGATTTTTTACAATTTGGTAGATTGGTAGAATTCTTGATGTTTTGGTAGATTTTGCAAAATATATCTCTCCAAATAAGAGGTATATCAATTTTCTATAGAAATGCAAATTTGACCAAGTTTTCTATAGATGTACAATTTTGACAAAATTTTCAATAGAAAAAAAAATTGACAAAAATATGGAAATAAAATTGTGACAAAATTTTCTGTAGAAATAAAATTTTGACAAAATTTTCCATAGAAATAAAATGTTGATAAAATTTTCCATAGAAATAAAATGTTGACAAGATTTTTCATAGAAATAAAATTTCGACAAAATTTTCTAGAGAAATAAAATTTCGACAAAATTTTCTATAGAAATGAAATTTTGAGAAAATTTTTTAAAGACATAAAATTTTGGCAAAAATTTCTATAGACATAAAATTTTGACAAAATTTTTTACAGAAATAAAATTTCGACAAAATTTTGTATAGAAATAAAATGTTGATAAAATTTTCCATAGAAATAAAATTTTTACAAAATTGTCTATAGAAAAAATTAAAATTTTACAAAATTTTCTATAGAAATAAATTTCCATTCGTTTTGTTTTGTTATTGTTGGTTTTGTTCTTTAGGCATTGTTGTTGTTTTTTTTTATTTCAGCTTAAAACCATGCATTGACTAAACTACAAGTGTAGCTTAACCAACAGAGGAAAAGAATGTTTGTCAAATTTATTTGAGCAAAGCCCTATAGGCTGCAAGATGGTTGGATGGACGCACGTTTCGGAATTACCACATTCCTCATCAGCATCCTCTACTTGCAGCAAAACTATCAACCAATTATCAGTATAAATTCAGGCAGTTCATTAAACCCAACAATGAACCACACTTGAACCTTCCGAAAAAAGGTTTTGCATGATAGCCGGCTTATGCCGAAATAAATTCCAAACAAACATATCTCTTTTCCTATGCCACTGTCAAATCATCGATTTGAGTGCAGTTGGCTGGGTTTATTTTTAGCGTGCTTCCTCTTCTTTTTCCATTCGTTTTGTTATTGTTAGTTTTGTTCTTTAAGCATTGTTGTTGTTTTTTATTTCAGCTTAAATCCATTCATTGACTAAACTACAAGTCTAGCTTAACCAACAGAGGTAAAGAATGTTTGTCAAATTTATTTGGGCAAAGCCTATAGACTGCAAGATGGTTGGATGGACGCACGTTTCAGAATTACCACATCAGCATTCTCTACTCATCAGCATAATCTACTTGCAGCAAAACTATCAACCAATTATCAGAATAAGTTCATAAAATTTCGACAAAATTTTCTAGAGGAATAAAACTTCGACAAAATTTTCTATAGAAATGAAATTTTGAGAAAATTCTTTAAACACATAACATTTCGGCAAAATTTTCTATAGACATAAAATTTTGACAACATTTTTTACAGAAATAAAATTTCGACAAAATTTTGTATAGAAATAAAATGTTGATAAAATTTTCCATAGAAATAAAATTTTTACAAAATTGTCTATAGAAAAAATTAAAATTTTACAAAATTTTCTTAGAAATAAATTTCCATTCGTTTTGTTATTGTTGGTTTTGTTCTTTAAGCATTGTTGTTGTTTTTTTGATTTCAGCTTAAAAATATGCATTGACTAAACTACAAGTGTAGCTTAACCAACAGAGGAAAATAATGTTTGTCACATTTATTTGAGCAAAGCCCTATAGACTGCAAGATGGTTGGATGGACGCACGTTTCGGAATTACCACATTCCTCATCAGCATCCTCTACTTGCAGCAAAACTATCAACCAATTATCAGAATAAATTCATAAAATTTCGACAAATTTTTCTAGAGGAATAAAATTTCGACAAAATTTTCTATAGAAATGAAATTTTGAGAACATTTTTTAAACACATAAAATTTCGGCAAAATTTTCTATAGACATAAAATTTTGACGAAAAATTGTGCAGAAATAAAATTTCGACAAAATTTTCTCTAGAAATAAAATGTTGATAAAATTTTCCATAGAAATAAAATTTCGACAAAATTTTCTAGGGGAATAAAATTTCGACAAAATTTTCGAAAGAAATAAAATTTCGATAAAATTTTCTAGAGGGATAAAATGTTGACAAAATTTTCTAGAGGGATAAAATTTTGACAAAATTTTCTAGGGGAATAAAATTTCGACAAAATTTTCTAAAGAAATAAAATTTCGACAAAATTTTCTATAGAATAAAATGTTGATAAAATTTTTCCATAGAAATAAAATTTCGACAAAATTTTCTATAGAAATAAAATTTTGACAAAATTTTCTAAAGAAATAAAATTTCGACAAAATTTACTAAAGAAATGAAATTTTCAGAAAATTTTCTATAGAAATGAAATTTTGAGAAAATTTTTTAAACACATAAAATTTCGGCAAAATTTTCTATAGACATAAAATTTTGACAAAATTTTTTACAGAAATAAAATTTCGACAAAATTATCTATAGAAATAAAATGTTGATAACATTATCCATAGAAATAAAATTTCGACAAAATTTTCTAAGGGAACACTCAAAAAAAAGTGAACTCACTATTTCACTAAAGCCAATTTAACTATATTTTAGTTCATGAACTTATTATATTTGGCGAAAGTTTTATTTACTCTAATAATTTTTGCGTACGTTAGTTAAATGAACTAAGAAACGGGAAAAAATTATACACAAGTTAAGGATAGAGATTTACTAAATTCGTATTTGTCATAAAATAGTTCATTATTTCTTCAAATTTGTAAATTTTACTACAAAAGTGTCCATTATGAACTTCGTATGTCACTAAAGACATTCTTGCAATTTTGAACTCCAATTTTTTCCTTCAAACTACAAAATTTTTTTTCTTTGCGTGTAGTTTCCCTACTATAGAGTATAGATTTAAATTCACAATGTGGCAACACACACACCTCCTTGTTACGCCCCATACTACTAAATATGCAATACTTACCCACCCTACAACACCCATCATCCAAATAATCATCATCATCTAATGAATATGAGTGTGTAGGATCGGGGAAAAAAAAGAAAAACAAAATTACCATTAACAATAGTGAAAAGCCCATCATTCGCACTATGACGCAGAACCTAAAAACGCTTGCTCTCATGTATTCATGTAGTTGTTGCACAGTCAATTACTCATGTAAGCCCATCCATCACAACATCTAAAAAGCCAGTCGAGTTCTCCCCCGATAATGAGAATATCTTCACTCTCGTTCACCGCGAACACAAAAACGATGTTGAAATCGAGCAATTACCTCACACCACCACAATTCTGAAGCCAAGCTCAACGAACAAAATTGCATTCATTTATTCATTCATTCAATGATTCAATGATTCGGCACAGTCACAGAGGCACCAAATGTGTGTATTCTCTATTCGATCGCATGTGGCCCAGTTTTTTGTTTTTTTTTGTTTTTGTTTAGCGATGGAAAAGAAAAGCCCAATTCTTAGTACAATAACCTCATAGTATTGTTGGCAATAAAAGCTCACAGCTGCAGTAGTTTGAAAATATTGGCAATTGTATTTGCAGATTTTTTTTTGTTTGGGTGGAATCCATCAATCCATTACATGAGATGTGAAAATCTTACAAAATACCGTTTCAGTTAAAAAAAAAAAAACAAGAGCAAAGTTTTCCGCAAAATTGATAATTCTGTAATTAATCGAACGAAGAAGTAGTGATTGTAATGAGAATCGATTTGTCTACTTTAGGATTTTTTAAAATTTGAAAAATAGATTAATCTAATTTTAAAAAATATGCAATCATCGATAATTTGATTTTTCGTCACTGTAATCGAACTTTGACACTCTCAAAAACTGGTCACCTCCCAAGCATGGACAGTTGTCTGGGGACGTTTGCTATATTAACACATTAAAATTAACCTCTCATACATGGACACCTCTCAAAGGTGGACCAAATTTAGGCGACCGTGGGTGTCCACTTTTCTGAGGTTTCACTGTATTCGACTTTTGATTTTTGGACTTTTTAAAATTTTACAAAAATCGACTTTCGACTATTATTGAAAACGTCTACTTTTTACGACGCCACTTTCGACTTTTTGATGAGTACTCTGTATAAAAATATGTACATCACGTTCTCTGTTCAATTCATATAATCCAAAAGTCGATTCTAGCAAACATAAAAGTTCAATTAGTCCATTTGACTCGATTTCCCAAAAAACAAAGGCGATTAGTCGAATTTGAAGACTATTTTTTTGTCCAAAAAAACTTAATTTTTCGATTTTATCCCTTCGAATGAGTCCAATTTGGTAATGGATTAGGGACGCAAATGTCGACTTGCCGACTAATCGACTAATCGACTTTTTGGCCAACAAAAACCGAAGCCATTTTTTTTTTTAAATGTCAAAGTTCAAAAAGTCTTAAAATTGAGTTTTAAAATTTTGAAAATCTGTAATTAATAGAACAAAGAATTAGGGACTACAACGAGAATGTAAAAGTCGACTTTTTATAAATTCAAACAAGTAAGGAAAGTCCAAAGTCGGGCGGGGCCGACTATATTATACCCTGCACCACTTTGTAGATGTGAATCACATCCGTCAACTGTGTTGGGGGCTATATATAAAGGTTTGTCCCAAATACATACATCTAAATATCACTCGATCTGGGCACAAATTGATAGACTTCTACAAAATCTATAGACTCAAAATTTAAGTTGGCTAATGCACTATGGTGGAACACAATTTTAGTAAAAAAACAAGTAAGGAAAGTCTAAAGTCGGACGGGGCCGACTATATTATATCCTGCACCACTTTGTAGATCTAAATTTTCGATACCATATCACATCCGTCAAATGTGTTGGGGGCTATATATAAGACTTTGTCCCAAATACATACATCTAAATAACACTCGATCTGGACAGAATTTGATAGACTTCTACAAAATCTATAGACTCAATTTAAGTCGGCTAATGTAATAGGGTGGAGCACAATTTGAGTAAAAAACAAGTATATACAGCACTAAGTTCGGCCGAGCCGAATCTTAAATACCCGCCACCATGAACCAAATATTAGGGTTTCCTTTGAAATTTCAGGAGGACTTGAGGACACTTCCCGAAGATTTAAAGATTTAACCTATGAGGACTATATCAGATTCTGGATTTATAAGAACTACTTTTGTTTGAGTTTTAGAGGAATCATTAACATCTCTTGTAAGTGTGCAAGAAAATTATAAAATAACGTCTTGATTTGAAATCTTAAATCTGTAGAAGTAAAATCTGGAAATTTTACATTGAGTTTCAAGCAATTTTCATGATCAGTGCGCCTTCTACATCCTCAAGAAGTGAAGTCGGTCTATATGGAGGCATCACCAAATGGACCGATAAAAACTTAATCCGATACACGTTCTTGTGAGCCTAAAATACCAGAATATTTACAATTTCAGGCAAATGAGATAAAAACTACAGTTTCTAGAAACCCAAGGAGTTAAATCGGGATATCGTTCTTATGGGGGCTATACTAAAATATGGACCGATACTCACCGTTTTCGGCACACCTCCTTATTAACCCAAAAATACCTCTAGATTTCCAATTTCAGGCAAATAGGATAAAAACTTCGGATTCTAGAAGCCCAAGAAGTAAAATCGGGAAATCGGTCTATATGGGGGCTATACCAAAATATGGACCGATACTCACCATTTTCGGCACACCTCTTTATGGTCCTACAATACCTCTAGATTTCCAATTTCAGACATATTAGATAAAAACTACGGTTTCTATAAGCCCAAGACCCCAAATCGGGAGGTCGTTTTATATGGGGACCATACCAAAACATGGACCGATACTCACAATTTTTGGCACACGTATTTGTGGTCCTACAATACCTCTAGATTTCCAATTTCAGGTAAATTGAATAAAAACTGCGGTTTCTATAAGCACAAGAAGTAAAATCGGGAGATCGGTCTATATGGGGGCTATACCAAAATATGGACCGATACTCACAATTTTTGGCACACGTATTTGTTGTCCTACAATACCTCAAGATTTCCAATTTTAGGTAAATTGAATAAAAACTGCGGTTTCTATAAGCCCAAGAAGTAAAATCGGGAAATCGGTCTATATAGGGGCTATACCAAAACATGGACCGATACTCACCATTTTTGGCACACCTCTTTATGGACATAAAATACCTTTAGATTTCAAATTTCAGGCAAATTGGATAAAAACTGCGATTTCTATAAGCCCAAGACCCCAAATCGGGAGGTCGGTTTATATGGGGACTATATCAAAACCTGGACCGATATAGCCCATCTTCGAACTTGACCTGCCTGCAGACAAAAGACGAGTTTGTGCAAAATTTCAGCACGATTGCTTCATTATTGAAGACTGTAGCGTGATTACAACAGACAGACAGACAGACAGACGGACATCGTTATATCGTCTTAGAATTTCTTCCTGATCAAGAATATATATACTTTATATAGTCAGAAATCGATATTTCGATGTGTTACAAACGGAATGACAAACTTATTATACCCCCGTCACCATTCAATGGTGGTGGGTATAAATATGGGAAACATTTAAATCTGAACCAATTTTAAGGAAACTTCGCAACAGTTTATTTATGATTTATCGCTCGATATATATGTATTAGAAGTTTAGGAAAATTAGAGTCATTTTTACAACTTTTCGACTAAGCAGTGGCGATTTTACAAGGAAAATGTTGGTATTTTTACCATTTTTGTCGAAATCAGAAAAACATATATATGGGAGCTATATATAAATCTGAACCGATTTCAACCAAATTTGGCACGCATAGCTACAATGCTAATTCTACTCCCTGTACAAAATTTCAACTAAATCGGAGCAAAAAATTGGCCTCTGTGGTCATATGACTGCAAATCGGGCGAAAGCTATATATGGGAGCTATATCTAAATCTGAACCGATTTCAACCAAATTTGGCGCGCATAGCTACAATGTTAATTCTACTCCCTTTGCAAAATTTCAATTAAATCGGAGTAAAAGGTTGGCCACTGTGGTCATATGAGTGGAAATCGGGCGAACGATATATATGGGAGCTATATCTAAATCTGAACCGATTTCAATAAAATTTGGCACACTTGACTACACTACTAATTGTACTCCTAGTGCAAAATTTCAACCAAATTGGGGTAAAACTCTGGCTTCTGGGACCGTATTAGTCCATATCGGACGAAAGATATATGGGAGCTATATCTAAATCTGAACCGATTTCAATAAAATTTGGCACACTTGACTATAGTACTAATTGTTCTTCTTGTGCAAAATTTTAAGCAAATTAGGGTAAAACTCTGGCTTCTGGGGCCATATAAGTCCATATGGGGCGAAATATATATATGGGAGCTATATCTAAATCTGAACCGATTTCATCAATAGGGTTCTATTCTGAGCCAAAACACATACTTGTGCCAAATTTGAAGTCGATTGGACCTAAACAGCGACCTAGACTTTGATCACAAAAATGTGTTCACAGACAGACGGACATGGCTATATCGACTCAGGAGCCCACCCTAAGCATTTTTGCCAAAGACACCATGTGTCTATCTCGTCTCCTGCTGGGTGTTGCAAACATATGCAGTAACTTATAATATCCTGTTCCACAGTGTGGCGCAGGGTATAAAAATCGATTTGACTAATTCCCGCACTGTTAGAAAAATATGTTTTTCATATGTTCCGATATGAACAAAATGTGTTTCGGGCACAATTTTTAAACACAATATATTTAAGTGCAAACATGTAATGTTCCTACACTAACACTAAATGTTTGGGACATCTATATTAATATGTTAGAATATATTATGTTTGGGGCATGAATGTTTCATAAAAATCATATGTGTGAATGCAAACATATATAAATTTACAAATTTCAACTAAACATACATATGTTGTGATATTTTATTCAAAGCGACAGAGAGAGTATAGAGAAAGAAATAGAGACGGAAACCGGGAGAGTTGACGAAAGATATCAACATAACACAGCGAAAGAATCAAAAGAGAACAATTTCTGTGAAACCGCTTGTATGTTGTTTTGAAAAACTGTTTTATGATAAGGCCAAAAATTTGATATGCTTAAGTCTAAATATTATTTAATTTGAATAAAGAGAATAGACATTCGGAACCAAGAGAATAGATATTTGAAAAACAAACAGCATATGTTTTCGCCTTGAGAGCAGCATTTTATGTATGTGTGGACATGTGTTTTGTTTATCATTTTGGCATTATGGGCACAATTTTTTTCTTGGTTCGTTAAAAGAAATCAGGGGTCTTCATAAAAATAACGAAAGGGCACTATACTCTTTTTAGAGTTGGGACAGTAAAATGAAATAAGGAGGAAATAGTGAAAAATTACACAGTAAAATGTATAAAAACAAAGTTTAGTTCCTCTTTATTAATAAGTAGTCCACGAGGAGTTGACGGACACCTTCAAATATAAAAAATGGTCCTCGGTTCGATTCTCCGTGCAGGTGAAAGGTAAAATTTAAAAAAATTATAAAAGTGAATAATTTTTTCAACATTATTTGTATTACAGAAAAAGGTGCCAAGAACTAAAATATTTCGTGGAAGTGAAAATTACGAGTATGTTAGGCAATGAGCACAATCGTCTTTGGGAAAAATTCTTCCAAGCATATGATATTTTTGGGCTCAAAATGCTTCCAAACATATAATATGTTCACATAAAACAAACATATTAATGTTTCGGCAGTATCCAATAATATATGTGCTTCCTGCAAAATATGCTTGGAACATATGTTAAAGAAGCGATTTTTTTTTGAGAGTGCGAGTCTTTGGGAATTCTTAAAAATTTAGAGGAAAAATTAAAATTCGACTTTTGTCGATGTTTTCGCTTAAAAATTGAATCGTCCTGAGGTCACAACCAAAACTCTATTTTGCCTAAATTAAATGATCCAAAAAAACCAAAAGCGGTTAGTCGAAGTTGAAGATTAGTTTTTGTTCAAAAAAGTCGTTAAAAAATTTGTGTCGACTTTCCGACTAATCGACTTTTTGTAAAAAAAAAAAAAACTTAGGCCAAGTCTCACCCAATCGACTTCAGATTTTCCTGAAAATCGGCAATTTCGATGTTTGAAAGAGTCGAATTTAAACTATTTGATGTTTGCAAAATTCGATTTTTCTACTGACGTAGATTTTCGACGAATATTGAGTAGTCAACGTCACGACTTTTCGATGAATTTTAAGTACAAAAAGAGGTGCATCACGTTTCCTGTTCAATTCAAATTAGACTTTTCCATTTCTTCTAAAAAGTCGAATAGTCGATTTCGATGACAAAGTCAAAAGTCGATTTTGACTAAATTTTCTAAAAAGCGAAAGCCGACTAGTTGAATTTGAAGATTAAAAAAAGCTGACTTTCGACAATTTGTGTTTTGCAACAATTCGATATTTCTACTTTCCAACTCTTTCCAAATATGGAAGTAGATTTTTGGAAAAATTTACAGAAGTCATCTTTTGAAAATTATTGAAAAGTCTACAAAAGCCGATTAATCCGAATTTGAGAATTCCAAAAAGACGACTTCGAATTTATTGGACAAAAAGTTGAGAGGTCCAATTTGAAGATTACAATAAGTCAACTTCCACTTTTCTGGAGGAAATGTCGTAAGGCCTAGTTTAGGCTTGTATACTAGTATCTTTACGAGTTTAAAAATAAAGTCGGCTCTTTGTAATGTTCAAATTCCACTTATCGACTATTTCACATAAATGCACTTTTTAATTATCATTAATCCTCATATAATATAGGATCCGTTGAGCTTGTGCATCTCCAATCACACTGAACAAAAAGGATGCCCGGTTCCAAAGATTTTGTCTTTACTTTAAAAAATTTGGTATTGATTCCGAGCCAAAGAAGCGGAGAATGCAATTAAGGATACTTTTAAGACACAATTCTCTTTTAAATTTGGGTTTTGTGTACTTGCTTCTAGGAAGCAAATTTTAATTTTTCGCTTTCTCAGCTTTTTTTTCTTCATATGCTATCAAAGTTCTTTAAAACGAGTTAACGACAACTTTATTTTCAAAATTAAAACTCGACTTCCAGTAGAAATTATGCCATGTTTCAAGTAAAAAACTGATTCAAAATAAAGCTTTTAAAAACATGTCCTATATTTAAACGATTTTTTGCTTTGTAGTTAGGATGCAAAAAGACAACCAATTTAAAGACAATTTCATTAAATTTAAAGAAATTTTCTGAATTATTAAAGTCAAGTTGACCTTAGCCCAAACGTTTTTTCTTTCATGTTATGATACCCATTTTTAAGTCAAATCACTTAATTATAAGGACAATACGACTTCATTGAAAAGTTTATCGACTTTTGGACAAGGAAAAAAACTTTATATTAGAAATGCGTCTTCTACACCCAGAGAAATGATTGGTTGGAATTCGATTAGGACAACAGTTTGATAGTAGAGACCCACAATTTTTAATTGTGTGGAATAATTGTTAGTTATTTCTCTTGTTTGATAGTTTATATAATCAATATAACGGTGATGTGACCAAAAGTTGGTACACATGACCAAATATTGGTCGTTATTTATACATTGAAGTAACTAACCATTTCAATTTATTCCACCCTGTTGTGATAACTGATTTGTTTTGCCAATGTGTCACCAAACCCAACTGAAAGTCCGCCTAGCCAATAAGTTGGTTGTGTTAACAAATTGTATAGTTATAAAGGAATTTGTTGCTATGGACTACATAAATATGACAACAAATAAGTTGTTGTTTGATTTCATTAATTATAAACTCTAAATTCTCAAAATTTCAATACAATTCAAATTTTTCATGTCGAGTACCCAATATTAGAGAAAATTCTGGCCATAAAGACTTTCTGTGAATTAGGTATATATTCTTTTTAATTCGGTAGCTGCATTCTTAAGTGGTAAGTAACATAATCATCAAATGAAATTAATATCACTCACTCACCTACGTTCTTCCCTACTAGAGATATTGTAACAAATGTGACGATTTCCGAGGATGTGAATGGCTACCTCGCCATCGAACTTAAAATCGATCAGAACTGAAGAAAGATTCTGGTGCAAAGACATAACAACATTTCAAGGTCCATGCGTGAGTCACGATCGGGTAATTGTGAGTGGAGCATCAGCAGTATCTGCATCATTTCCATTCAGTTTTTAATCTCTGTTTGCACTCTTAAAAAAATATGTTTTTCATATGTTCCGATATAAACAAAATGTGTTTCGGGCACAATTTTAAAACACAATATATTTAAGTGCAAACATGTAATGTTCCTAAACTAACACTAAATGTTTGGGACATCTATGTTAATATGTTACAATATATTATGTTTGGGACATGAATGTTTCATAAAAATCATATGTGTGAATGCAAACATATATAAATTTACAAATTTCGACTAAACATACATATGTTTTGATATTTTATTCAAAGCGAGAATAGAGAAAGAAATAGAGATGGAAACCGGGAGAGTTGGCGAAAGATATCAACATAACACTGTGAAAGAATCAAAAGAGAACAATTTCTTTGAAACCGCTTGTATGTTGTTTCGGAAAACTGTTTTATGATAAGGCCAAAAATTTGATATGCTTAAGTCTAAATATTATTTAATTTGAATAAAAAGAATAGACATTCGGAACCAAGAGAATAGACATTTGAAAAACAAAAAGCATATGTTTTCACCTTGAGAGCAGCATTTTATGTATGTGTGGACATGTGTTTTGTTTATCATTTTGGCATTATGGGCACAATTTTTTCTTGGTTCGGTAAAAGAAATCAGAGGTCTTCATAAAAATAACGAAAGGGCGCTATACTCTTTTTAGAGTTGGGACAGTAAAATGAAATAAGGAGGAAAAAGTGAAAAATTACACAGTAAAATGTATAAAAACAAAGTTTAGTTCCTCTTTATTAATAAGTAGTCCACGAGGAGTTGACGGACACCTTCAAATATAAAAGCGGGCATTAAGTTCCAGTTTTGCAGCTAAAACAATTTAAAAAGTTTAAAGCGATGGTGTTAAATGCTAGTAAAAAATTGTTCACGCCTAAATAAATTTATGTTTATATTATAAAATTATATATATATGTTTATACTCGACTCCACGTTCTTCTTTGAATTCCTTACAAATATTAAAGTTTTGTACCAAAAACAGTTTTTTGTTACAAAATTGTTATTTTTGCAATAAAAACATAATATTTTATCAATTTCGTTTATATCAAGCACTGTTACTGACTATAAATCTTTAATAACCCACATTTCGAAGTTTCATTATAAAAATTTAATATAGTATAAATATAAATGTGTAAATTAAAAAAAAAAAAAAGAAAAGTGTTCGGTCGGAGCAGGGATTGAACCCACGACCCTTTGCATGCAAGGCAGACATGCTAACCACTGCTCCACGTGGCAAACAAATGTATGTTTCTGTTAAACAATGTTATGTTTGCATGGGCTCGTGGGCGCTGCAAACTATGCTATATAAATGTAACTTATAACGATAATTATCTGCTGGTGACCATAACAGCTACGTAGCCCCGTGGATAGTGTGTTGGCTTACAAACTGTATGGTCCTCGGTTCGATTCTCCGTGCAGGCGAAAGGTAAAATTTAAAAAATATATAAAAGTGAATAATTTCTTCAACATTATTTGTATTACAGAAAAAGGTGCCAAGAACTAAAATATTTCGTGGAAGCGAAAATTACAAGTATGTTAGGCAATGAGCACAATCGTCTTTGGGAAAAATTCTTCCAAGCATATAATATTTTTGGGCTCAAAATGCTTCCAAACATATAATATGTTCACATAAAACAAACATATTAATGTTTCGGCAGTATCCAATAATATATGTGCTTCCTGCAAACTATGTTTGGAACATATGTTAAAGAAGCGATTTTTTTTGAGGGTGTGGGTTTTGGGTACATTGGGGTACTGCCACTCAAATCGAATGACATATATAATCATGTAAGGCGTGTTCTATTAGACAAACTTTGCCAACAGAACACGATCAAAGGTACATTTTTTAACGTTAACGCAATTTTTTTTTTATATTATGTCTGCTTTTCTTCCAGAAATTAAAAAAAAAATATTTTGACCTCCTTGGACCTGAAAATTGTGTAGATTTCGCAACTCTTGCTATCTCATGGAGTTTCTTTTGCAGTTCATAAAAGGTTCTAAAGATGACGATGTTTTTTTAGGTTAATACAGACTAAAATTAATTCACCAAATGGTTTCTTTAATTTCTCAAGCATTGGTTGTCCGAAAATAATAAATAGTTGTTTCAACAAACGAATAAAATCTTATTGGTTGGGATTACCAATTAGACTTATAATGTGCCCAAATTTTGGTTATCCAAACAATTTGATATACTGTTGTGCAAGACTTCAGTTGGTTGCTTTGACAAATTTTGTCAGTTATATTCTGGTAGTAGATGGGACCGAATAATTTGGTTGGCAAAAGAATTGGTTGGCACAACAAATTTGTTTTCTGTGTGTATGCTAAGCAAAATTTGCATTAGTATTTTAAAGACATGAAATCTTTGACCTCACGTCAATATTTTTTTTTCAGTGCAGTGTTGCCAGTATTTTTCTGGCTTTTGTCCCCAAATTATGATGTTTTCGTCCCCAAAAATCCTCTATTTAAACTCATAAAAATCCCCAATACATTTTTGACCATTTTTTTTTTTTTTTTAAACAAAAATATAAAATAAAGGCTCTGCTGTAGAAAATCAGTAATAATTTAATAATTAAAATTTTCTCAAATCCAGCAAGCTGCAATAAGATCACGATTTCGAACCACAACATCAAGAGAGTGGCGATCGTCTTCCAAATGCTGGAGGTATGCAAATGGTCACCGTATATTTATGAACGAACATTTACTTGTAAATCTGCCAAAGTTGGTAGAATTTTACCAGAAATGGTAGATTTTTTTTTTGGTAAAATTGTTTATGGTTTTGAGATAATTTTCTATAGAAATAAAATTTTGACAAAATTTTATATATAGAAAAAAAATTGAGAAAATTTGCTATTCATGTTTGGAAATTGTTCTATATAGAAATACAATTTTGAAATAATTTTTATACAGATATAAAATTTGTCAAAATGTTCTATAGAAATAAAATTTTGACAAAGTTTTCTATAGAAATAAAATGTTGAAAAAAAAACCATAGAAATAAAATTTTGAGAAAATTTTCTATGCCTAGAAATAACATTTTGAGAAAATTTTCCATAGAAATAACATTTTGAAAAAAATTTCTATAGAAATAAAATTTTGAGAAAATTTTCTATGGAAATAACATTTTGGCAAAATATTCTATAGAAAAAAATTTTGACAAAATTTTCCATGGAAATAAAATTTTGAAAAAAAATTTGTGTGAGAAAATGTTCTATAGAAATAAAATTTTGAAAAAAAAATCTTTAGACTAAAATGTAGACAAATTTTTCTATAGAAATAACATTTTGACGAGATTTTCTAAAGAAATAAAATTTTGACAAAATTTTCCATATAGAAAAAAATGTTGACAATATTTTCTATAGACATAAAATTCTGGAAAAAATTTCTATACAAATCAAAAATCCCCATAAACTCAAATTTATGTAAATTCCCCACCAAATCCCCAAGTCCCCAACTCAGAAATTTCGTCCCCATTCACGATGTTCTATAGAAATAAAATTTTTCTTTAGACTAAAATTTTGACAAAATTTTCTATAAAGAAAAAAATTTTGAGAAAATTTTCTATTAATGTTTGGAAATTTTTCTATATAGAAATAAAATTTTGAAATAATTTTTTATACAGATATAAAATTTTGTCAAAATGTTCTATAGAAATAAAATTTTGACAAAATTTTCTATAGAAATAAAATTTTGAAAAAAAATTTATAGAAATAAAATTTTGAGAAAATTTTCTGTGCCTAGAAATGAAATTTTGAGAAAATGTTCTACAGAAATGCAAATTTTTGACAAAATTTTCTATGGAAATAAAATTTTGAAAAAATTTTCTATAGAAATAAAATTTTGACAAAATTTTCTATAGAAATAAAATTTTGAAAAAATTTTCTATAGAAATAAAATTTTGAAAAAAAATTTTGAGAAATAAAATTTTGAGAAAATTGTCTGTGCCTAGAAATGAAATTTTGAGAAAATTTTCTACACAAATAAAATTTTGAAAAAAATGTTCTATAGAAATAAAATTTTGAGAAAATTTTCTATAGAAATAAAATTTTGACAAAATTTTCTATGGAAATAAAATTTTGAAAAAAATTTCTATAGAAATAATATTTTGAAAAAAATTAGTGTAGAAATAAAATTTTGAGAAAATGTTCTATAGAAATAAAATTTTGAAAAAAATTTCTTTAGACGAAAATGTTGACAAAATTTTCTATAGAAATAACATTTTGACGAGATTTTCTAAAGAAATAAAATTTTGACAAAATTTTCCATATAGAAAAAAATGTTGACAAAATTTTCTATAGACTTAAAATTCTGGCAACATTTTCTATAGAAATCAAAAATCCCCACAAAACCCAAATTTATGGAAATTAACCGCCAAATCCCCAAGTCCCAAACTTAGAAATTTCGTCCCCATTCGCGATTTTGAAAAATTTTTCTTCAGACTAAAATTTTGAAAAAATTTTCTTTAAGGCCGGTATGCACCTCTAGCGAAATTTTCGGTAGCAAAAATTTATTTATGTCTACAACAAAAAAACAGGGCTGTGTACACAAATTTTAAACCTGCTAATCGCTTTTAAAAATTGTGAATATATGTTCCAAATATTCCTCAAATAAATTGTTTATTATTTACAGACCTTTTAAAACTTTTACGCGCACAATGATTGTAATAAATTAAATGTTTGCTGCCAAAATATGCTTTTGACAACCCTTTTATTTTCATTAGAGGTGCGTACCAGCTTACGAAATTGAACGCTAC
Source organism: Haematobia irritans (assembly GCF_050003625.1). Lineage (NCBI taxonomy): Eukaryota > Metazoa > Arthropoda > Insecta > Diptera > Muscidae > Haematobia > Haematobia irritans. The sequence continues at coordinate 108,128,027 of NC_134399.1, read as the reverse complement.
CGAAAGTTTCGTTAGCATAAATAGCAATGCATTTCTTATGGGAATGAAATTTTTCGCTAGAGGTGCATACCGGCCTTTAGACTAAAATTTTGACAAAATTTCTATAGAAATAAAACTTTGACAAGATTTTCTAAAGAAATAAATTTTTGACAAAATTTTCTATAGACATAAAATTCTGGCAAAATTTTCTATGGAAATCAAAAATCACCACAAAAATCCCCAAATTTATGGAAATTCCCCGCCAAATCCCAAACTCAGAAATTTCGTTCCCATTCACGAAAAAATATCCCCAATTTGGGGAAAAATCCCCGATACTAACAACACTATCTCCAATAGATATGTATGATACACCCGCTGTTCACTGACATTGTCCTTGTACATTCACTTAGGCGCCGTTCATAATATCATACATAACGCCCATGTGCAACTTTTCGAGACATATCCCAGATGTTCCCGAAACCGAAGGAAACGTCAATATAAATAACTCGTTGATATCTCGAGAACTAGAGTCTGTCATACTTGTTTCGTTATTCGATAAATCATGAGTTCATTGCGATTTTCCAGATTTTGTAACAAATATATAGACGAACGATTCGTCTCGGGACGGTTTCGATTTTTAATTTATTGCCGATTTTTCATTTATTTCGAAATTTGCTATTGCAAATAAATATTTATTTAAACTTCTTGTTCTCTCTTACCGTGAGAAACGACCACATGATGACTACTTATACACCGTGTAGTTTTGCAACTCTGTGGCAAATGGGATTGAGAGATAAATACATAGGAAAAATTTAGTACACACCCTGTGTTAGTGCATCGGGTTTGCATCAATGCTAATACAAATTACCAGTGCTTTTAAAACCACTTGTGTACTCTAGTTTGAGAAACCAGTTCAAATATGTTGACGTATGGCTATTGGTAAACTGACGGGAATTTATCTACATGAAGAAAAAAACATTTTTTCGAAAACAAGCATTCTGAACGGAACAACTGCATCTTCGGGAATCGAAAAAGCCGGCTATCATGTAAAACCTTTTTTCGGAAGGTTCAAGAGTGGTTCATTGTTGGGTTTAATGAACTACCTCAATTTATTCTGATAATTGGTTGATGGATGATGGAGTTTTGCTGCAAGTAGAGGATGCTGATGAGGAATGTAGTAATTCCGAAATGTGCGTCCATCCAACCATCTTGCAGTCTATAGGGCTTCGCCCAAATAAATTTGACAAACATTCTTTTCCTCTGTTGGTTAAGCTAAACTTTTAGTTTAGTCAATGCATGGTTTTAAGCTGAAATCAAAAACATCAACAATGATTAATGAACAAAACCAACAATAACAAAACAAAACGAATGAAAATTTTATTTCTATAGAAACTTTTGTCAAAATTTAATTTCTATAGAAAGTTTTATCAAAATTTCATTTCTATAGAAAATTTGCCAACATTTTATTTCTAAATAAAATTTTTTACAAAATTTTCTTCCTATTCAAAATTTTTGCATAATTTTGTATCTATACAAACTGTTTTAATATTTATTTCTGTACAAAATTTTGGCAAATTTTATTTCTATAGAAAATGTTGTTAAATTTTTATTTCTATAGAAATGTTTGTCAAAATTTTAGTTTTACAGAAAATTTTGCAAAAATTAGAAATAAAATTTAAAATTTTATAAATTTTTTTTTTTTGAAAAAATTACCGATTTGATGAAACTGAACCAAAATCAACTAAATTCCAGTTTGGCCGACCATCGGACCAAATTTAAATATTAATAATTTTTTGGGCCAATTTTGGTCCGGTCGGACCAAAATGGCAAGCCTGCATCCACTATTCATGAACTGTGACAATGTCCGGTAATGCGATGCACCGCCATTCGACACGAACCCCCCCTTTGGACGATTTGACAATCTTGTGAGATCCAACGCGAACAAATTTTTTGCCGGTAAAATGTTCATGCAATATTGAATGTATGCTGGTCCCACTAATGCGCAAGGTTGTTTCAATCTGACCAGAAATCATATAACGATCTTGCAATATCAGTTGGTGCACAGCATCTATGGTTTCCGGAACAATAACTGATTTTGGACGAACTTCACGAAATTCGTTTTTGAGTGAACTACACTGAAAAAAATATTTACGTGATATTAATGATTATGCAACCTAAATTTTAGGATGCGAAATTTATAAAATATGAAGGACAAATTTCTTTAAAAACTAATGAAATTTTAATTAAAATAAAATTTATAAACATTGCTTCAAAATTTTTTTTTCATTAAAGTTAGGACACAAATTTTGTAAATTTGTGTCCCTCCGTTAAAGTCGCATGTCTTTGGCTAATTGGCTAAGACTAATTTTGAATATTTAGCGCCTTTGGTTCAAAGTTTTTTTGGAATTAAGAAAACACTTTTTACTTCGAAGAATCCGTTATAATTTGAAGTTTTAAACTGGCATTTATTTGTATGCGAGTACCTTTATTAATAAACCGTGAAAAGAGAATGAAAATTTGATAAATGAGATCTCTATCCTAATTTTACTTTTATTGATCATAGATTTAAAGCCAGATACACTCAAAAAAAAGTGAACTCTCTATTTCACTAAAGCCAATTTAACTTTATTTTAGTTCATGAAATTATTATGTTTGGAGAAAGTTTCCTTTACTCTAATAATTTTTTGTTTACGTTAGTTAAATTAACTAAAACCGAGGAAAAAACTATACTCAAATGAAGCATAAAGATTAACTAAATTCGTGTCTTCCACAAAATAGTTCAGAATTTCTTTAAATTTGTAAATTTTACCAAAAAGGCGTCCATCATGAACTTCGTATGTCACTAAAGACATTCTTGCAATTTTGAACTCCAAGTTTTTCCTTCAAACTACAAAATTTTCTTTAACAAGTGAAAAAACTTTGTTATGTCTAATAAATTTTCTTGAATTTGTCGAAAAATATTTACTTATTTTTATGATATCGGCGTGATGCCAACGTTTGTAATACTGTTTAGTTAAAATTTTCTACAAATATTCAAAATTTTCTAAAATTAACCGAAAGTTTTCTTCCTGGTGGGTTCACTGTTTTTTCAGTGTAGGTCGATAAAAAATTTCTTTATTTTAAAGAAGCCGCATCTTTGGCTCGGAATCAATACCAAAATCCTTAAGGGAAGATCAATATCTTTGGATCCAAGAAAACTTTTTTTTTTTGAGTGTAAGAAGCGCTATGAATATGGACCCCACGAAAATTAGTCCCCGAATCCTAATTGAAGTAACACCAATTTTTTATGTTTTTGGGAAGTAACTTTATTTTAATTTTGGATCCCGTTTGTATTATGAAATTAAACCCCACATTCCTTCTTGGATTGTGCTTCGTTTTGAAGTGGGCACTATTTTCGCTTTTGTGGGGTTCGGCAACAATACACAATTTTGCTTTTCTGAATAGCATTGCATTTTGCATGACCTTCGGCAGAGACTTAGGAGTTTCTCCTATGGACATAGTCCAAAGCAGTGTTGCCAGGTGATTTTTGCATCTTCCCCCCAAATCTTAAGAAAAAAACCCCTAAATTGGTGTAGACATTTTTCAAAAACGCCAAAAATTAAAGAATGTAAAAAGTAAATCCTGTAGTGATACACTTTAAAAATTTAATTTAATAAAAAAATATAATAATGCAATATGTTTATCAATTTAAAAAGCAGGTAAAACAAAAGAATTTAATGTATAAATCTCTTAAAATTAATTTAAGACATAGGTTTATAAAAAAACAAAAAAAGTAAATATAGACATTGTTTACCATAAAGTGTCCAAAATTTGCAATCGTCTGCCGTTGCAGTGTACAAATTTTAGGTGTTAAATTATGAATCCCATAATTGAATGAAAATTTGACTAAAATTGTGCCCTTGTTTCCTTTTGGTTTTGAGTTCATTTTCTTGGGGCCCGTGTTAATACCGGCGAACTACAACCTCGGTTGAATTGACTATACCACCGATAAAAATGTAATTAAGTTCATTGATGAACTGTTGTTGGATTATTCTACGTCTAAAGTTGTGAAAAATAATAGCACGAAAATGTTCATGATTTAATTCCATTTTTGTCTTTTTGGGCGAGATGAATCTTTGTTGAAGTTGTTGTAAACAACGCAAATAGTACTCGTTCTGAGCAAAACGTTCTGAGTACGTATAACCTCAAAAATGTCAAGCCTTACTTAATGACATTGTTGCCAATATTTTTCTGGCTCTTGTCCCCAAATTATGATGTTTTTGTCCCCAAAAATCTCCAATTTAAATTTAAATTCCTCACAAATACCTAATACATTTTTTATTTTTATTTTTTTTTTTTTTTTGAAAAAGTAAAATTTTGACAAAATTTTCTATATAGAAGTAAAATTTTGACAAAAATTTTTATATAGAAATAAAGTTTTGACAAAATTTTCTATAGAAATAAAATTTTGACAAAACTTTCTATAGACATAAAATTTTTACAAAATTTTTTGTAGAAATAAAATTTAAAAACAAAAAATTTCTATACAAATAAAATTTTGATAAAATCTTCTACAGAAATTAAATTTTAATAAAATCTTCTATCAATATAAAATATTGGCAAAATTTCCTATAGAAATAAATTTTTGACAAAATTTTCTATAGAAATAAAATTTTGGTAAAATTTTCTATAGAAATAAAATTTTGACAAAATTTTCTATAGAAATAAAATTTTGACAAAATTTTCTATAGAAATAAAATTTTGACAAAATTTTCTATAGAAATAAAATTTTAAGAAAATTTTCTATAGAAATAAAATTTTAAGAAAATTTTCTATAGAAATAAAAATGTTCTATAGAAATTAAAATTTTCTATAGAAATAAAATTTTGACAAAACTTTCTATAAAAATAAAATTTTGAAAAAATTAGAATCTTGGCAAAATTTCCTATAGAAATAAAATTTTGTTAAAAAGATTTAACCGATTTCTTTGAAAAAAGATTCTTTATAGAAGTAAAATTTTGACAACATTTTCTATAGAAATAAAATTTTGATAAAATTTTCTATAGAAATAAAATTTGAACAAAATTTCCTTTAGAAATAAAATTTTGACAAATAAAATTGTGACAAAACTTTTTAGAGAAATAAAATTGTGGCAAAACTTTTTATGGAAATAAAATTTTGACAAAATTTTCTATAGAAATAAAATGTTGGTAAAATTTCCTATAAAAATAAAATTTTGGTAAAATTTCCTATATAACCAATTTCTCGAAAAGAATGCATTTTTGATATTTTTTTTTTTAATTCTTTATAGAAGTAAAATGTTGACATTTTCTATAGAAATAAAATTTTGACAAAATTTTCTATAGAAATAAAATTTTAACAAAATTTCCTTTAGAAATAAAATGTTGACAAAACTTTTTATAGAAATAAAATTGTGGCAAAACTTTTTATAGAAATAAAATTTTCCATTCTTTTTGTTTTGTTATTGTTGGTTTTGTTCTTTAAGCATTGTTGTTGTTTTTATTGCAGATTAAAACCATACATTGACTAAACAACAAGTGTAGCTTAACCAACAGGGGAAAAGAATGTTTGTCAAATTTATTTGGGCAAAGCCCTATAGACTGCAAGATGGTTGGATGGACGCACGTTTCGGAATTACCACATTCCTCATCAGCATCCTCTACTTGCAGCAAAACTATCAACCATTTATCAGAATAAATTGAGGCAGTTCATTAAACCCAACAATGAACCACACTTGAACCTCCCGAAAACAGGTTTTGTACGATAGCCGGCTTATGCCGAAATAAATTCAAAACAAACATATCTATAGATATAGTCAAAATTTTCTATAGAAATAAAATTTTGATAAAATTTCCTATACAAATAAAATTTTGGTAAAATTTCCTAAAGAAAAAAAAAAGTTGACAAAATTTTCTATAGAAATAAAATTTTGGCAAAATTGTCTTTAGAAATAGAATTTTGGCAAAATTTCCTATAGAAACAAAACTTTGACAAAATTTTCTATAGAAATAAAATTTTGGTAAAATTTTCAATAGAAATAGAATTGTGGCAAAATTTCCTATAGAAATAAAATTTTGACAAAATTTTCTATAGAAATAAAATTTTGGTAAAATTTCCAATAGAAATAAAATTTTGGTAAAATTTCCAATAGAAATAAAATTTTGACAAAGTTTTCTATAGAAATAAAATTTTGACAAAGTTTTCTAAAGAAATAAAATTTTGGTAAAATTTTCTATAGAAATAAAATTTTGGTAAAATTTTCTATAGAAATAAAATGTTGACAAAATTTTCTATAGAAATAAAATTTTGGCAAAATTTTATTAAAATCTTCCATAGAAATAAAATTTTGATAAAATCGTCTATAAAAATAAAATATTGACAAAATTTTCTATAGAATTAAAATTTTGACAAAACTTTCTATAGAAATAAAATTTTGACAAAACTTCCTATAGAAATAAAATTTTGCCAAAATTGTCTATAGAAAATATTTTGTTAAAAAAGATTAAATCGAAAAAAATCCCCAAATTTATGGAAATTCCCCACCAAATCCCCAACTCAAAAATGTCGTCCCCATTCACGAAAAATATTCCCAATTTGGGAAAAAAATCCCCAATACTGGCAACCAGCGTTGCCAATTTAGCTTTTTTCCCGCTAGATTTGGCTTTTTTTGAAGACGTTTAGCGGGAAAAAATGCATTTAGCTTTTAGCTTTTTTTCTGGCTTTTTTTCATGAGCCTTTTAGCTATTTTTGGCTTTTTTTATTTTCGATATGTTCCTATTGAAATATGGATAAAACTTCGTTTTTATCTAAGCCTTGCTGTGAGAATAAGGTTTTCCACATATTTCAATTCCTTATATAAACTGTCAGTAAATTATTAGGAATATTAGCATTTGACTCGTTTATCCTTTTTATGTTATTATAATATTCTAAAGTTATTATGATATTACTAAATTAAAATAGTAGATGTGAATTGCTTTGTACATTGAAAAGATATTGTGGTGAGGCCAAAGATTTCATTTCCTTTAAATACGAACGCGAATTTTGGTTATAATAGCATTTGTGAATTTATCTTATATAAACTGTTTTCCTTGTCCAATAGCCGATAAATTCTTTTTGTCCTTATAGTTAAGTGATTCAACTTAAAAATGGGTATCTTTTCATGAAAGAAGGCTAAAAAATTCTAAAAAATTCTTAAAATTAATGAAATAGTCTTTAAATTTGTGGAGTTTTTGTATCTTGACCACAAACCAAAATAGCGTTCAAAAATAGAAGAGGTTTTTCAACATTTTATTTTAAAAACGTATACATAGAATAATTTCTACTTAAAGTCGAGTCTGAATTTGGAAATTTAAGTTGTCGTTAGCACGTTTTTAAAGCACTGTGATAGCTCATGAAGAAAAAGCTGAAAAAAACGAATATTTAAATTCAAATTGGACTCGGAATCAATACCAAAATCATTAGTGTACAAAATCTTTGGAGCCGAATATAGAAATAATTAAGGAAATAAAGTTTTGAATGTGGTATTATTTTTTTAACATCAAAAAATGCAATGAAAAAATTCGTAGTGATAGGATCAAAACAAATCTGCTATATATTAATTGAATGGATTTATATTTACGAAAATTGGATAACAATAGGTTTGTATGGGAAATTTTCGAATAAAAGTTATTCAATATAAACTTGCAAGACAGTTAGAATGGGCTTTATTCTATTGGGTAAAATTAGGAGAAGTGTTCACGTTCACGAATTTATCATTAATTCAGTTAAAACGAAATATATTGATATTTTCTAATGCAGTTCTATGTGACATTATGCAATATATCGCGCATTGGACTTGTTGATGATTAACCAGCTGACAATTGCAAGTTTACTGAGAAAAATGTTTTTACTAGGAAATATAAACGAAGGACTTCCAGTAAAAATTTGTGATAGTAATCAAAATGTATCGAGTACGCAAACAGAGCTAATATGACTTAAATTTTCTTACAGTCTCACAGAAATTGAATTAAAATGAATATAATTAAAATAATATGCATTTTAAGTGAAATAAAGCCTTTAAGTTTGTTAAATTTTAATCAAAAATTTGACTTTTGATACAAAAAATTTTAGCTTTTTTTCTAGCTATTTTTTAAAATTTTTTAGCTTTTTTTGGCTAGTTTTTTGGACAAATCTAGCGGTTTTTTGTGAAACAATTCTGGCAACGCTGCTGGCAACACTGCTTAATGGAGAGTTAAATTCATAACTCAGCAGCAACATTAGGGTCATACAATCTCGAAATATAAAAGCCAGCCCTCGTATATGATATTCGACATGATCTGGAATAGAAACGTAGCAACTATGAAGATCTTAAAACGCTATTAAATAGTTTTCTAATACAAAACTCTCATTTAGTATTTTATAAATTCTGAAAGTCTTGCAGTCAAAGGGGCAAAAACAAGCCTAAGTCGATACTCTCTGATGATGGTCAACTCAAAAAAAAAAAAAACAACAAAGAACAGAACTGATTTATGTTTATCTCTTTTGTCATTTAATCTCGAAATAAAAATCCCATTAAAAATTTTCCATGAATTTTCTTTCGATCTCAGGCAATGATCCCAACAAAAACAAAACAAAAAGAAATGTTTAATCGAAACCCAATGCCATGTTATTTCATTAAATTTCATTTAGATCTTGGGCCAAATGGTATTTTCTTTAAATGTTCTAACACAAACACATGCTACCACCATCTTACCAAAAACCCAAAACCCTTTGGGCGATGCTCAAATTTCTTGCCCCCACTATCGTTTGCAGTAAGCCACTCAATAAGTCAGGCAGGTTCTTAGCCAGCGGCAATGTCTTAAATTGGAACCTGTTCATATTATTCGTGATGGTGGTAGGTGTTGCCTACGTCCTATGGCCAACCATAAAATTTGGTAAGCGACAGGTAGACGGTGCATGAATCGTTGGGTGCAGACATCCATCCCTCTTGGGTCAGATAACACAGGGTCTCGTAAAGAATTGTAACACGAAATAGATAAAAAAAAACACAAAACTGACATTCAAGTTAAATGCAACCAATTAACAACCTATGAATCTTGGGATATTTAGTGGCCAGCTATTGAACTCATCCACAGTGGGAGAGAGTGGAAATAGTACGGGCGATGCATGTATGCATATTTAAGGAATGCAAAAGTTTAAACAGGATAAAAATGCTGCCAAGAATGGTATAGATACTATTATTTTCCTGTCTCATTTAGGCTGCCCTATGCTAGATATGTTAGACGCTATAGGGATTCCTAATCAGAATCGACCAATCGAATTTAGAAATGTTGACTTTTAGACCCTTTTTTATAACTGTTTGAAGACGGAATGGGCTCCAACCCAAAATGAAACGGAAATATGGAGAACGCTTCATAATGAATATAAGCTCTCATGAAAATTAGCCCGAACAAAATGTTACTGAAGCATTAAAACCAACTCAAAAATGAAATTAAGTTAAAAAAAAGATGCGTTATTCAGTACGAATCTTTTGGGAATCTCGTTGGCCCACTTTGGATCCTGTCCATAGGAGAAAGTCTTAAATCCCGGACGAAAGCCGTCCACATAAATTCCAAATGTGATCAGAGAATTAAGCCGCCGAGTCGCACTGCTGATTTTAGATGCCGCCGCCCATTTTTTCCAGTCGTCACCGCCGCCGAATATGTCGACTCATCTTGGCTCAAATTTTTATTTGAACTTCCTTTCCACAATTTTTATACCCTCCACCATAGGATGGGGGTATATTAACTTTGTCATTCCGTTTGTAACACATCGAAATATTGCTCCAAGACCCCATAAAGTATATATATTCTGGGTCGTGGTGAAGTTCTGAGTCGATCTGAGCATGTCCGTCCGTCCGTCCGTCTGTTTAAATCACGCTAACTTCCGTAGGAAACAAGCTATCGACTTGAAACTTGGCACAAGTAGTTGTTATTGATGTAGGTCGGATGGTATTGCAAATGGGTCATATCGGTCCACTTTTACGTGTAGCCCCCATATAAACGGACCCCCAAATTTGGCTTGCGATTGCTCTAAGAGAAGCAAAATTCATCCGATCCGGCTGAAATTTGGTACATGGTGTTAGTATATGGTCTCTAACAACCATGCAAAAATTGGTCCACATCGGTCCATAATTATATATACCCCCCATATAAACCGATCACCAGATTTGACCTCCGGAGCCTCTTGGAAGACCAAAATTTATATGATTCAGTTGAAATTTGGTATGTGGTGTTAGTATATGGCCTCAAACACCCATGCAAAAATTGGTCGAAATCGGTCAATAATCATATATAGCCCCCATAAAAACCGATCCCCAGATTTGACTTCCGGAGCCCCTTGGAAGAGCAAAATTCATCCGATTCGGTTGAAATTTGGTACGTGATGTTAGTATATAGTATCCAACTACCATGCAGGAACTGGTTCATATCAGTCCATAATTATATATAGCCCCCATATAAACCGATCCCCAGATTTGACCTCCGGTGTCTTTTGGAGAAGCAAAACTCATCCGATCTGATTGTATTTGGTACGTGGTGGTAGTATATGATATTTATCGGTCTATAGTTATATATAGCCCTCAGATAAATCGATCCCCAATCACACAAAAATTGGTCCATATCAAGTTCATAATTCTATATAGCCCCCATATAAGCGACCCCCATATTTCAATTCTGGCTCTCTACCACGTATGGACTAACTCACAATTTAGAAAACGATCTTAAGAAGTTTTAAGATACCACAACCCAAGTAATTCGATTGTGGATGACAGTCTTTAGTACAAATTTCTATGCAATCCATGGTGGAGGGTACATAAGATTCGGCCTGGCCGAACTTACGGCCGTATATACTTGTTCAATATTAAGTTTCTATCATAATCTTGCTCAGAAGGCATGGATGAAAAGTAAATGTTATTGTAAGATTGGTTGCACAACTAATCTCATAAAAAGTGTTGCCAGTATTTTTCTGACCCTTATCCCGAAATTATGACAAACTAAAATTCCTCACAAAAATCCCCAATGTTAAATGCAACCAATTAACAACCTATGAATCTTGGGATATTTAGTGGCCAGCTATTGAACTCATCCACAGTGGGAGAGAGTGGAAATAGTACGGGCGATGCATGTATGCATATTTAAGGAATGCAAAAGTTTAAACAGGATAAAAATGCTGCCAAGAATGGTATAGATACTATTATTTTCCTGTCTCATTTAGGCTGCCCTATGCTAGATATGTTAGACGCTATAGGGATTCCTAATCAGAATCGACCAATCGAATTTAGAAATGTTGACTTTTAGACCCTTTTTTATAACTGTTTGAAGACGGAATGGGCTCCAACCCAAAATGAAACGGAAATATGGAGAACGCTTCATAATGAATATAAGCTCTCATGAAAATTAGCCCGAACAAAATGTTACTGAAGCATTAAAACCAACTCAAAAATGAAATTAAGTTAAAAAAAAGATGCGTTATTCAGTACGAATCTTTTGGGAATCTCGTTGGCCCACTTTGGATCCTGTCCATAGGAGAAAGTCTTAAATCCCGGACGAAAGCCGTCCACATAAATTCCAAATGTGATCAGAGAATTAAGCCGCCGAGTCGCACTGCTGATTTTAGATGCCGCCGCCCATTTTTTCCAGTCGTCACCGCCGCCGAATATGTCGACTCATCTTGGCTCAAATTTTTATTTGAACTTCCTTTCCACAATTTTTATACCCTCCACCATAGGATGGGGGTATATTAACTTTGTCATTCCGTTTGTAACACATCGAAATATTGCTCCAAGACCCCATAAAGTATATATATTCTGGGTCGTGGTGAAGTTCTGAGTCGATCTGAGCATGTCCGTCCGTCCGTCCGTCTGTTTAAATCACGCTAACTTCCGTAGGAAACAAGCTATCGACTTGAAACTTGGCACAAGTAGTTGTTATTGATGTAGGTCGGATGGTATTGCAAATGGGTCATATCGGTCCACTTTTACGTGTAGCCCCCATATAAACGGACCCCCAAATTTGGCTTGCGATTGCTCTAAGAGAAGCAAAATTCATCCGATCCGGCTGAAATTTGGTACATGGTGTTAGTATATGGTCTCTAACAACCATGCAAAAATTGGTCCACATCGGTCCATAATTATATATACCCCCCATATAAACCGATCACCAGATTTGACCTCCGGAGCCTCTTGGAAGACCAAAATTTATATGATTCAGTTGAAATTTGGTATGTGGTGTTAGTATATGGCCTCAAACACCCATGCAAAAATTGGTCGAAATCGGTCAATAATCATATATAGCCCCCATAAAAACCGATCCCCAGATTTGACTTCCGGAGCCCCTTGGAAGAGCAAAATTCATCCGATTCGGTTGATATTTGGTACGTGATGTTAGTATATAGTATCCAACTACCATGCAGGAACTGGTTCATATCAGTCCATAATTATATATAGCCCCCATATAAACCGATCCCCAGATTTGACCTCCGGTGTCTTTTGGAGAAGCAAAACTCATCCGATCTGATTGTATTTGGTACGTGGTGGTAGTATATGATATTTATCGGTCTATAGTTATATATAGCCCTCAGATAAATCGATCCCCAATCACACAAAAATTGGTCCATATCAAGTTCATAATTCTATATAGCCCCCATATAAGCGACCCCCATATTTCAATTCTGGCTCTCTACCACGTATGGACTAACTCACAATTTAGAAAACGATCTTAAGAAGTTTTAAGATACCACAACCCAAGTAATTCGATTGTGGATGACAGTCTTTAGTACAAATTTCTATGCAATCCATGGTGGAGGGTACATAAGATTCGGCCTGGCCGAACTTACGGCCGTATATACTTGTTCAATATTAAGTTTCTATCATAATCTTGCTCAGAAGGCATGGATGAAAAGTAAATGTTATTGTAAGATTGGTTGCACAACTAATCTCATAAAAAGTGTTGCCAGTATTTTTCTGACCCTTATCCCGAAATTATGACAAACTAAAATTCCTCACAAAAATCCCCAATAATTATTTGACAAGCTTTTATGAAAAAAAAACTAAGAAATAGACTTTGTGGTAGAATATCAGTAATAATTTGAAAATTGAACAAATATATCATTTCTATAATACTAGCTTTCGGGCTGCAATAAGATTTCGAACATACAAAACCAGGAGACCAGTGATCGTCTTCCAAATGCTCGTGAAATGAAAATGGGAGTTCGATCACCAATCGATGAACGAAAACTTACTTCAATAAAATTTCAAGGGCTGCCAATAAAATTTCAAGAAAAATCGTCACTTTTTTCCGAAGAAATCGTCATAATCGTCACGTCCATTTTAAAAATCGTCAAAAAATCTGCAATGTAAATAATATTAAAACCAAACTATTTTTTTTTTGGGTGTAAGTATTTGTTTCATATAAAGAACGGTACGATTTTTATTTAAAATAGAAATAAAAAAATGTTTAACTTTTAAGTATGTCAATATTAAAGAATCAAAATTTGGCCATAAAACTCTCCAATTAAGAGATACAATTTTTTATAGAAATAAAATTTTAATAAAATCTTCTACAGAAATAACATTTTAACGAAATTTTCTATAGAAATTAAATTGTGCAAATATTTTCTATAAAATAAAATTTTGAAAAAAATCTTTAGAAATAAAATTTCCTATAGAAATAAAATTTAGACGAAATTTTCTATAGAAATAAAATTTTTACAAAATTTTCTATAAAAATAAAATTTTGACGAAATTTTCTATAGAAATAAAGTTTTGAAGAAATTTTCTATAGAAAAGAAATTTTGACAAAATTTTCTATAGAAATAAAATTTTGACAAAATTTTCTATCGAAATGAAACATTTCTAAACAAACATTTTCTATAAATTTTTTTTTTTTTGAAAAAAATCTTTAGATATAAAATTTCCTATAGAAATAAAATTTAGACGAAATTTTCTATAGAAATACAATTTTGACAAAATTTTCTATAGAAATGAAATTATGCAAACATTTTCTATAGAATAAAATTTTGAAGAAATTTTCTATAGAAAAGAAATTTTGACAAAATTTTCTATAGAAATAAAATTTTCACAAAATTTTCTTCAGAAATAAAATTTTGACAAAATTTTCTTTAGAAATAAAATTTTGAAAAATTTTCTATAGAAATAAAATTTTCACGAAATTTTTATAGAAATAAAATTTTGACAAAATTTTCTACAGAAATAAAATTTTGACAAATTTTTCTACAGAAATAAAATTTTGAATAATTTTTCTATAGAAATAAAATTTAAAAAAATTTTCTATATTTTCTATATTTTTGACAACTTTTTCTGTATAAATACAATTTTAAAAAATTTTCTATAAATTCAATATAAAAAATTTCTATCGAATAAAATATTATTTTATTATTTTATATACTAACCACAAAAATGTGATCAACAACTTCAATTTTTTTTAATTTTGTAGATTTTTGGTAAAATTTTCTTCAAATTTTGATAGATTATTTTTGGCACGAGTGGCAACCATGATTCTAATACTAATAATTCTCTCTTTTGTTGGCTGTAATTGTGTAAACAAACTGCTTCTAGACGATATTTTTGAAGGGATCTAATATCGTCATATTTGGGGCAAAAATCGGAAAATCGGCATTTGCTATTTTTTGAGTAAAAAATCGTCAAAATGCCGATAAATCGGCAAAAATGGCAACCCTGGGTGGTATACACGGTTGCCACAGTTGTCAGAGAAAATAAAAAGACAAAATGACGAATTTGTGAAGCGAAACTGCGTCAGTAGGTGGCAGTCACGAGGAAAATTTCTCTAATAAATATCATGCAGGTTTTGTCGGCACTTCTCTCAAATATCATACAGTTTGCGTCGGCGTCAGGATTTAAAGCCTACTTTGTAGTAACAAAAGTTATTTGTATACCCTTCACCAATACTGCGGTACAGGGTATAATACCCCAGCAAAAACTCTCATTACCTGGTAATCTTGTAGGTAAGCCTATTTAAAAATTAATAACCACTTATTAATTGGCATCGCTTCAGATTACATTTACATACGCATGTCCTAGGCCATAAAATAAGTGGTGCATTTAAAGCATATAATCACCTAATATGTAATGACTTATTCGTAGATACACCAAAGCTAGCAAAATAGCCACTTATTGTCTCAGACAACCAAATCTCGAAAATATTGATTTCTATCGCCGATTACAATGGATCAAAATATGGCGAGTGAAGCTGTAATAGAAGAACTACTTGACTAGAAACGAATATTGTATAAACAAAAAATCTAATAAATAATCTAAATAAGATGCAAATTAATTTCACACTTAAAATAGAAATAAATGTAGGTTGTTTAAGGGAGTTGGATTCGTGAATTACGTTATAATATATGCAATAGCCAATTCACATAAAGTTCGAAATCTACTAAAAGTGGATTTTAAGTATCTTTTTCATTTGAAATTTAGTTTAAGCGCATTTTGGAAGTGTAATGTGAATGAGGTATAAAAAAGCATTTAATTAAAACATAATATGATAATGTCATTAAACACAATTATTATGAAATATTTGTGACAAAAATTTCTTAAGGGAAAAATTTTCAGAATTACCGTTACATTACATATTCTTTTTGATTTTTTATATAAGTGCTCGATTATGTGAATAATTATACCTAATGGTACCATCATTTATTCTATTTTATTAATTCGTTAACTACAACTGCCTGAAAATTTGAGAATAACAATTCGAAAATTACCGAGAAGTATTTATTTTTGTCATTAAAAGTTAGTCATTATAACTCGCCGCAATGTAATGCAACGTGTAATGACAGATTTACTCCTGGTAATGTCAATTGTAATGAGATGTGGTTACCTAGTTTTTGCTGGGACGTTGTGCATTTGTATGTAACGCCAAGAAGGAAAGGTCTGAGAACAGTGCTGCCGCTACTACTTCAATCGAAGTATTTTGCTTCATTTTCACAAAATTTACTTCGTCACTCCTTCTTCCAAAAATCTGCTTCACTTTTTGGTCTGCTTCAAATTTTTAAAATGTTCCCCATATTACCTAATTGTTTTTCCTATTCCTTTAATTACGATGAACATAGCGGTTTTAATCATTGAACATATGCAAACCCTATTTTTCATCGCTCGAATGGCAACCATTTATTTGAGAGGCATTTTAGTTAGAGATCATATGCTGAAACCATGTACCAAACTTCAGCTGGATCGGATGAAATTTGCTTCTCTTAGAGTCCCCGCAAGCCAAATTTGGGGGTCCGTTTATATGGGGGCTATACGTAAAAGAGGACCGATATGGCCCATTTGCAATACCATCCGACCTACATCATTAACAACTACTTGTGCCAAGTTTCAAGTCGATAGCTTGTTTCGTTCGGAAGTTAGCGGACGGACGGACATGCTCAGATCGACTCAGAATTTCACCACGACCCAGAATATATATACTTTATGGGGTCTTAGAGCAATATTTCGATGTGTTACAAACGGAATGACAAAGTTAATATACCCCCATCCTATGGTGGAGGGTATAAAATGAATTCTATTGTTTTGTTTTCAAAAATGTATGCTACTTCAATTTTATTCAATCTACTCCACTTTTTTCCAAAATCTACTTCACTCCATTTTTCACTAGCGGCAGCACTGTCTGAGAACCATCGTTTAGTATACCGATCGTCTTAGAATTGAATTCTGAGTCGATTTAGCGATGTCCGTCTGTCTGTTCATGTATTTTTGTGTGCAAAGTACAGGTGGCAGTTTAAGTCCGATCGTTCTCAAATTTGGCATAGGGTCGTTTTGTGAGATAGAGGCAATCGCTATGGAAAATCGGTTGGTATACTTCTACAAAAAATGGTAGATTTTTTTCTGTTTTGTAGAATTCTTCATGTTTTGGTCCACAAATTTTCTATAGAAATAAATTTTGGACAAAATTTTCTATCGAAATAAAATTTTGACAAAATTTTCAACAGAAATAAAATTTTGACAAAATTTTCAACAGAAATAAAATTTTGACAAAATTTTCAACAGAAATAAAAATTTGAAAAAAAAATCTATAGAAATAAAATTTTGACAAAATTTTCTATAGAAATAAAATTTTGACAATATTTTCTATAGAAAAAAATTTTGACAAAATTTTCTATAGAAATAAAATTTTGAAAAAACTTTCGATAGAAATAAAATTTTGAGAACATTTTCTATAGAAATAAAATTTTTAGAAAATTTTCTATAGAAATAAAATTTTGACAAAATTTTCTATAGAAATAAAATTTTGGCAAAATTTCCTATAGAAATACAATGTTGACAAATTTTCTATACAAATACAATTTTTACAAAATTTTCTATAGAAATAAAATTTGTACAAAATTTTCTATAGAAATAAAATTTTGAAATAACTTTCGATAGAAATAAAATTTTGAGAATATTTTCTATAGAAATAAAATTTTGACAAAATTTTCTATAGAAATAAAATTTTGGCAAAATTTTCTATAGAAATAAAATTTTGACAAAATTTTCTATAGAAATAAAATTTTGACAATATTTTCTATAGAAATAAAATTTTGACAAAATTTCCTATAAAAATACAATGTTGACAAAATTTTATATAGATGTAAAATTTTGACAAAATTTTCTATATAAATAAAATGTTGACAAAATTTTCTATAGAAATAAAATTTTGCAAAATTTTCTATAGAAATAAAATTTTGACAAAATTTTCTATAGAAATAAAATTTTGACAAAATGTTCTATAGAAATAAAATTTTGAAAAAATTTTCTATAGAAATAAAATGTTGACAAAATGTTCTATAGAAATAAAATTTAGACAAAATTTTCTATAGAAATAAAATTTAGACAAAATTTTCTGTAGAAATAAAATTTTGACAAAATTATCTGTAGAAATAAAATTTTGACAAAATGTTCTATAGAAATAAAATTTTGACAAAATGTTCTATAGAAATAAAATTTTGACAAAATTTTCTATAGAAATAAAATTTTGAAAAAATTTTCTATAGAAATAAAATTTTGAAAAAATTTTCTATAGAAATAAAATTTTGACAAAATTTTCTATAGAAATAAAATTTTGCAAAAATATTCTATAGGAATAACATTTTGACAAAATTTTCTATAGAAATAAAATTTTGATAAAATTTTCTATAGAAATAAAATTTTGACAAAAATTTCTATAGAAATAAAATTTTGACAAAATTTTCTATAGAAATAAAATTTTGACAATAATTGTGTAAAAAAATCTTTAAAATATCTCTTGTTTTTAATGACAATTTTTGAGGTATCTCTACCCTTTGAAAATAACCCTATAAGGTTTTAATGGTCCTCCATAAAGCAAAAAAAGTTTACAAAAAATTGTCGTTGATGTTAATGAATTTTAAGATACTTCCACAATAGGCAGTAACTTAAAAATCTCCAGCGGCTAAAATTATATTGGCTTGTACTAACTGGTCTTACGACAAACTGAATGTTAAGGGGCATATGAATATTCTTCCCAGCATTCTCAGACATTGGCACCATCATCCATAACTGGAAGACAGGCTTACCACCAACCAACCAACAAACCCACCGAGGTAGAAGTTTGAATTTTGCTTCAAATATAACATTGGCATAGTCTTGTCCGTCTGTTAGTTGATCTGCAACAGGTGAGTGGCCGTTCATGTAGTTTTTTGCGCTTTGCTTAATTGTTCTCTTTGGCCAAAGTTCTCTACTCATTAAGCCAAGCAAAGACAATGAGACAATGACCCCAGCCAACTAACTAACTCTCTGGTTAAAAGTGGACCTATAAATAAGGAGGAAGTTTATTCAATAAATCCATCGATTTGCAAAAGAGCTTCCAAAAAAGTAGATTGGATCTCCAAATTGTGATCTGGAACTGGTGCAGATTTTGATCATCTCCAATGAATTTTATATTGACGTGTTTTTAATTAAAAATGAATTGATACAATTGCTTTTTAATCAATCTCGGAAGACTAAGTCAGTTAAAAAAATTTAATAGTATTGTTTTTAATTGTTGATTAAAAATTTATTTCAAACTGCCACGTTTTTAATCAAACTAAAAACGCTAAGTCAGGAAAGTAATTGAAAATAGTTAAGTTTTTAATTAAAAAATTAATTGAAATTAATGAAATCAATTAATTTTTTAATCAAGAATTTTTTTATGTCCAATTAAAACTGTGAGTGATCATTTTAGTGATTGAAAACATTTCAAATAAAAAAATGAATTGGATCAATTAATTTCGTGATTGAATCGCAAATTTTTTTTTGTGTGCAAAACTAAAATTTTGCTCTTGATACATGTGTCAGGTGACCACACATGCACTGAAAAAAATTAGACCTAACATGAAATATTATGCAACCTACACAAAATAACCTAAATATAACAAAATATTTTTTATCTTCAATCACGAAACTAATTGATCCAATTAATTTTTAATTGAATAGTCTTCAATCACAAAAGTGATTGTATCAATTAAAAAATTAATTGAAAGTCAATTAAAAATTAATTGATCCAAATAACTAATTAATTGATACTACTAAGTTTTGCGATTGATTGTTGTTTCAATTAAAACATTTGTTGAATCAACTAAATTTTTAATTGATACTATCATTTCCGTGATTGAAGATTTTTAAATAAAAATTAATTGGATCAATTAGTTTCGTGATTGAAGACATAACATATTTTTTTGTGTGTAGATTGCATAATATTTCATGTTAGGTCTATATTTTTTCAGTGCGGAATATTTTAATTCAATTAATACTTTAACTGAAAAAGAAATTTCGTAAAATTTTTTTTGTGTACATTTTAGGATACGCAATTTACAGACTACTAAGGACACATTTCTTTAAAATGTAGATACTTTAATTGAAAGAATGTTTATAAGCTGTGATTTAAGAATTCTTTTCTTTAAATTTAGGACACCAACCTTTGAGATTGGTCTTTGATGAGATCTTTGCAGTAAGACACATTTACCTTAAAGTATAGAAAAAATATTTTTGATTTAAAGAAATAATCTTTAAATTATTTAATATAGTGAATGGTTGGATTAAAGACAAACAAGCTTTAAAAATAAATAAATACTTATTTGGAGAATTTTACATCTTTGATTAAAAGGATTTTTGAAATTAAGAAAGCATTTATAAAAAAATATAATTTGGATTTTTTAATTAATATCTATTTGCGAATGAATACCTTTGTTGATAAATATATCGCAAAAATATAACGAAAGTTTAATAAATGACATCTGTATCCCAATTATATTTACGTTATATTAAAGATTACTCAAACTAAATTTTAAGATGCGCAATTTACAAACTATTAAGGACAAATTTCTTTAATATAATGAAATTTTATTGAATATAAAATTAATAAAATTAGCTTCACATTTTTTTATTACATTTAGGACACAAATGTTGGAAATTGTCATCCCTCTGTCGCATGTTTTTGAACTAAATAAGGCCAATTTTCCTTAAAGTAAAGTAACATATTTTTGATTTAAAGAAATCGTTCTTAAATATTGAATCTTTAGATTTAAGATAAAAGCGCTTCAAATATAGGCTAAGACTTATTTTGAGGATTTAGCATCATTGGTTTAAAGTTTTTTTTTTTGGATTAAGAAAACAGTTTTATACCCTCCACCATAGAATGGGGGTATATTAACTTTGTATATTAACTTTAACTCATGTCCGTCCGTCCGTCCGTCCGTCCGTCTATTGAAATCACGCTAACTTCCGAACGAAACAAGGTATCGCCTTGAAACTTGGCACAAGTAGTTGTTATTGATGTAGGTCGGATGGTATTGCCAATGGGCCATATCGGTCCACTTTTACGTATAGCCCCCATATAAACGGACCCCCAAATTTGGCTTGCGATTGTTCTAAGAGAAGCAACTTTCATCCGATCCGGCTGAAATTTTGTACATGGTGTTAGTATATGGTCTCTAACAACCATGCGAAAATTGGCCCATATCGGTCCACTTTTACGTATAGCCCCATATAAACGGACCCCAAATTTGGCTTGCGATTGCTCTAAGAAAAGCAAATTTCATCCGATCCGGCTGAAATTTGGTACATGGTGTTAGTATATGGTCTCTAACAACCTTGCAAAAGTTGGTCCACATCGGTCCATAATTATATATAGCCCCCATATAAACCGATCCCCCGATTTGGCTTGCGGAGCCTCTAAGAGAAGCAAATTTTATCCGATCCGGTTGAAATTTGGTACGTGGTGTTGGTATATGTTCTCTAATGACCATCCAAAAATTTATCCACAACGGCCCATAATTATATATAGCCCCCATATAAACCGATCCCCAGATTTGACCTCCGGAGCCTCTTAGAGGAGCAAAAGTCATCCGATCCGATTGAAATTTGGTATGTGGTGTTAGTATATTGTCTCTAACAACCATGCCAAAATTGGTCCATATGAGTCCATAATTATATATAGCCCCCATCTAAACCGTTCCCCAGATTTCATCTCCGGAGCCTCTTGGAGGAGCAAAATTCATCCAATCCGGTTGAAATTTGCAACGTGGTGTTAGTAGTATAAGGTCGCTAATAACCATGCCAAAATTGGTCCATATCGGTCTATAGTTATATATAGCCGATCCCCAATCACACAAAAATTGGTCCATATCGGTTCATAATCATGGTTGCCACTCGAGCCAAAAATAATCTACCAAAATTTTATTTTTATAGAAAACATTGTCAAAATGTTATTTCTGTAGAAAATTTTGTCAAAATTTTATTTCTATAGGAAATTTTTTCAAAATTTTATTTCTATAGGAAATTTTTTCAAAATTTTATTTCTATAGAAAATGTTGTCAAAATTTTATTTCTATAGAAAATTTTTTCCAAATTTTATTTCTATAGAAATTTTTTTCCAAATTTTATTTCTATAGAAAATGTTTTCCAAATTTTATTTTGTCAAAATTTTATTTCTATAGAAACTTTAAACTTAATTATATACGTCAGGGATGGAAAATACAATTTTTAAGAAAGTACGAAAAAGGTATTTTCTTGAGGGAAAAAGTACTTTTCACTAAATTTCAACAAAAATTCCATTGGAAGATTCTTGACAATAATCTTTCCTTTAGACTGAATTTTACATAAAATAACATTTTCTTTAAATGTTTTAAATATTTTTTTAGTTTTCTATCCGCTTACAAAGACTACCGTTTCCACATAATTTTCTATAGAAATCAAATTTTGACAAAATTTTCTATAGAAATAACATTTTGATTAAATTTTCTATAGAAACAAAATTGTGACAAAATTTGCTATCGAAACAAAATTGTGACAAAATTTGCTATCGAAATAAAATTTTGATAAAATTTTCTATAGAAATAAAATTTTGACAAAATTTTATTTCTATAGAAAATTTTATCAAAATTTTCTATCGAAATAAAATTTTGATTAAATTTTCTATAGATATAAAATTTTGATAAAATTTTCTAAAGATATAAATTTTTGACAAAATATTCTATAGAAATAAAATTTTGACAAATTTTTTTATAGAAATAAAATTTTGACAAAATTTTCTATAGTAATAAGATGTTGACAAAATTTTCTATTAAAAAAAGCCACAAAATTGTCTACACAAAAGGTACTAAATCATTCGCGGGGGTACTACGGTACTGACCAGGGTGAAAAAGTATTGAAAAAGGTACTATAGTACTGCATTTTCCATCCCTGATATACGTATTTAATCGGCCTTTTTTAGTTTAATATATACCACGTATGGACTATGTGGTATATATTACGGAGTTAGGAAGTTTTAATATGCCTTGCCATCGGCAAGTGTTACCGCAATCCAAGTAATTCGATTGTGGATGACAGTCTTCAGTAGAAGTTTCTACGCAATCCATGGTGGAGGGTACATAAGCTTCGGCCTGGCCGAACTTACGGCCGTATATACTTGTTTTACTTTGAAGTATTCGTTATAATTAGGATTTTTAACGTGGAATTTGTATTTTTAAACTGGAATTGTTTGTACGTGATTAGCTTTATTAATATACCACGAAAAGAGAATGAAATTTCTATAAATGAGATCTATGTCCTAAATTTAATTTTATATATCCTATATTTGAAGACGGAAAGGTTGCTATATATGTCTTTATTTTAAAGAAGCTAGATAGATCCCTAAAAACTGTCTTTATTTTAGAGAAGCAGCATCTTTGGCTCGGAATCAATACTAAAATCCTTAAGGGAAGGTCAAAATCTTTAAATTCAAGTAAACTTTGTTTGAGTGCAGGTGCACTGTAGGTCCCACACAAGTCATTGTTTACTTATCCAAAGTGTTTAACAGGGTTTTTAATTAATTTTTTTCTTAAAGTCCCTACTTAATATCTATTCACCAAATGTCCCTACTTGCATGTTTGTATGCTTGTGGCTTTGTGATGTATGCACATTTTACAAGTTCGCTCCGTTGTGGTTGCCACGGTCCCCAGTGGCATTGTGGGGACGACAACTGGTTTATATCGCCAAAAAGTCGTAAAAATATTTCGTTGTTTCGAGTCGAGTTTTCACATTATCTCACTACACTACAAGTTGTTGAAGGCAGAGATGCCAATTTGGTGCTTTTAGCACCAAGTTTAGTGCTTTTTGATTTCTAAAAAGCGCCAAATTGTATTTTGAATGCCTTTTCAAAAAAAGCACAAACTTGGTGCTTTCTGGCGGTTTCATTTAGTGCTTTTGGAGCCTTTTTCAATTTATTGAGTTTAAGGGCCAGTTTCTCAATGTCTTGTTATTATTTATCGTGTCGATAAAACAGCTGAACCCATACAACATGTCCGTCTGTCTGTCTGTTGTAATCACGCTATAGCCTTCAATAATGGCGCTATCGTCCTGAAATTTGGCACAAATTCGTCTTTTGTTTCCAGGCAGGTCAAGATCGAAGATGAGCTATATCGGTCCAAGTTTTGATATAGTTCCCATATAAACCGACCTCCCGATTTGGGGTCTTGGGCTTATAATAACTGTAGTTTTTATCGAATTTGCCTGAAATTGAAAATCTGGAGGTATTTTAGGACCATCTAAAATTGTACCGAAAATGGTGCCTATCGGTCCATGTTTTGCTATAGCCCCCATATGGACCGATTTCCCGATTTTGCTTCTTGGGCGTCTAGAAAGTATATTGTCTATCCGATTTGCCTGAAATTGGAAATCTTGAGGTATTCTAACATAGGACCATCACAAAGTGTACCGAAAATGGTGAGTATCGGTCCATGTTTTGATATAGCCCCCATATAGACCGATCTCCCGATTTTACTTCGTGGGCTTCTAGAATCCGTAGTTTTTTATCCAATTTGCCTCAAATTTTAAATCTAGAGGTATTCTAGGACCATAAAGACGTATGTCGAAAATGGTGAGTATCGGTGCAGGTTTTGATATAGCCCCCATATAAACCGATTTTACTTCTTGGGCTTCTAGAATCCGTAGTTTTTATCCAATTTGCCTGAAATTGGAAATCTAGAGGTATTCTAGGACCATAAAAAGGTGTGCCGAATATATTGTGTATCGGTACAGTTTTTGATATAGCCCCCTTATAAACCGGCCATCCGATTTGGGGTCTAGATTCCAGAACTACAAGTAAATGTGCTGACTACTGTGTATATCCTTCCATGTTTTGGTATAGCCCCCACTACACCGAACTCCGGATTTTACTCTTAGGGTTTCTAGAAATTCTAGTTTTTATCCGATTTGCCACAAATTGAAAATATACTGGCATTTTAAACCCATAACAAAGTGTATATGATTTAGTTTTATCGGTCCATTTGGTAAGGCCTCCATATAGACCGATTCCATTTATTGAGGGTATAGAAGGCGCACTGATCATGAAAATTGCTTGAAACTGAAACTAAATAATTGGGATGAAAATCCACAGATTTTAGATTTCAAATCAAGGCGTTATTTCATCATTTTCTTGCACACTAACAAGAGATGTTTATAATTCCTCTAAAACTCAAACAAAAAATGGTTCTTATAAATTCAGAATCTGATTTAGTCTTCATAGGTAAAATCTTTACATTTATCTAGCGTACTGGTTAAACTCACCTGCGCGGGAAAATATCTGTTATCAAACCCCTCTGACATTTTCAAAGGAAACTATAATATTTGATTCATGGTGGTGGGTATTTAAGATTCGACCCGGCCGAACTTACTGCTGTATATACTTGTTTTTGTTTAATATATACCCCCTATGGAGTAACTTACAATTTAGAAGACGGTGTTAAGAAGTTTGAAGATACCTTGCCATCGGCAAGAGTTACCGCAACCCAAGTAATTCGATTGTGGATGACAGTCTTTAGTAGAAGTTTCTACTCAATCCAATCCTATATACTTGTTAAAATTAATTAATTTTGAAAACAACATTGTTTGAAATTAGTGATCAAAATGAATTTAATGAAAGTAAAATAGGCATTAAAAATTCTTCAAATCAAATAAATACCCAAAACTTCTATAATACATCTTTCGAAGTGTTTTTTTTAGTGATACATTGAATTCTAGCTGGTTGTAGTAGTTTTTGTGGTGGGTACTGGAATGTTAGAATTTATAATATATTTTTGGTGCTTTTTACCCTTCGGGTGTTGGCATCTCTGCTAATGTGTCTCCTTTCTCTCTCTCTCTCTCTCTTTTTACTATGTAGGGTGGGTTTTTCGTGGTATCTAAGAGCAAAAAATGTTATTGCATTGTCAGTACGGTAGGGATGATAAATAATGTTATCGAAAAAGTTCTAGATATGTATTAAAAATGTACTTTTCGAAGCCAAAAGGTGCTAAAATTACATAATATCAAATTTAAAGACTATTGTAAAAGTTCGGGTATATTTAAATCTAGACCAATTTGGATACTTTTTTTTTTAGATTTTCAAAAACAAAAAATTGCTTTGCAAAATTTTATTTCTACCGAAAAATTTATTAAAATTTTATTTCTATAGAAATAATAGCAAAATTTTAATTCTTTAGAAAATTTTGTCACGATTTTATAATTATAAAAAAGATTTTTTTTGTCAAAATTTTATTTCTATAAAAATTTTTGTCAAAATTTTATTTCTATAAAAAATTTTGTCAAAATTTTATTTCTATAAAAAATTTTGTCAAATTTTTATTTCTATAAAAATCTTTGTCAAAATTTCATTTCTATAAAAAATTTTGGCAAAATTTAATTTCTATAGAAAATTTTAGCAAAATTTTAGTTTATTAGAAAATTGTGTCTAAATTTTATTTCTATAGAAAATTTTGCCAAAATTTAATTTCTATAGAAAATTTTGCCAAAATTTAATTTCTATAGAAAATTTTGCCAAACTTTTATTTCTATGGAAAATTAGGCAAAATTTTATTTCTTTGGAAAATTTTGTGAAAATTTTACTTCTATAGAAAATATCGTCAACATTTTATTTCTATAGCAAATTTGCAAAATTTTATTTCTGTAGTAAATTTGGCAACACTTTATTTCTTTAGAAAACTTTGTTAAAATTTTAGTTCATTAGAAAATTTTGAAAAATTACCGATTTGATGAAAATGTATCAAAACCAATCAAATTCCATTTGGTCCGATGGTCCAGATTTAAAAATTAATAGATTTATGGACCAAAATCAATCAAATTCCATTTGGTCCGATGGTCCAAATCTAAAAATTAATAGTTTTATGGACCAATTTTGGTCCGTCCGGACAAAAATTGCAACCCTGTACTTATCTCTCTTTCTTTTTACTATGTAGGGTTAGATTTTTTTAATAAACCACCAAATATTTTAGGAATGCAAATATGTAAAAATGGGCTTCCAAAATTTGTGAACACTATATATATATATAAATATATATATATATATATATATATATATATATATATATATATATATATATATATATATATATATATATATATATATATATATATATATATATATATATATATATATATATATATATATATATATATATATATATATATATATATATATATATATATATATATATATATATATATATATATATATATATATATATATATATATATATATATATATATATCAATTTAAAAAGCAGATAGGACAAAATAATTCATTTTAGTATACTCACCCAAAGAAAAAATACTTTCCTCCGGAAAGAAATTTTAGACAAAAAAAATTCTCCTTTGTATGAAGAGTAACGAGTAAACTAACATTGTCTAAAATTACGTTCCTCAGCAAAGAAAACTCTTCTTTTATGGTACATTCAAAATGTTTATATGTTCTCCAGTTGCAGTGTACGATTTGTTGGAAGTAACTAATGTAATCGTTTCACTTGTAGGTGTACGGAATTTAAGGATTAATATAAGAAATATTTAACTCTTAAACTACCTTCAGCTGTTGAAGTCGGATATCAAAAATGACCTTTCGGAGGAAGCATTTGGAAAGGGCATCGATAGCAATGTTGATGCATACATGCTTATATTTAGGGATTTGTGTTTATCTCCCGCGTATGTTCTTCTCTAAATTGATGCTAGAACTACAGCGAATTACGTTGAGAAATGTTTTAATTCATTAAATGTTAAAAATTTTTTACCCCTAAAAAAAAACCAAATAAATGTTACCCCTAAAAATCACCCCAAACGTAATAAAACTCCCTAAATTTGGCAACACTGTTGCATTGGTGCTTTTTGCCCTTCGGGAGTTGGCATCACTGGTTAAAGAGACATCCTCTCTCTCTCTCTTTAGCTCTGCTAGGGCACATACGTCTGCGCCAGGGATGGAAAAGTACAAAAAGGAATTTTTTAGAGCTAAAACAGTACTAAATTTTGGTTTTTGTTCAACAAAAACACTACAGCGATGAGTTCATTAAATTCATTTCTAATAAGGCTGGCATTCTTTAAAAAAATTCTCATTTTTTTATTTTTTGTTTATGCACCGGTATGCACCTCTAGCGAAATATTCGGTAGCAAAAATTTATTTAAGTCTACAAAAAAAAAATACAGGGCTGTGTACACAAATTTTAAACCAGCTAATCGCTTTTAAAAATTGTTAATATATGTTCCAAATATTCCTCAAATAAATTGTTTATTATTTACAGACCTTTTTAAAAATTTTACGCACACAATGATTGTAATAAATTAAATGTTTGCTGCAAAATATGCTTTTGACAACCCTGTTATTTTCACTAGAGGTGCGTACCAGCTTACGAAATTGAACGCTACCGAAAATTTCGTTAGCATAAGTAGCAATGCATTTCTTGTGGGAATGAAATTTTTCGCTTAACACTTTAAAATTGAAAAAAATATATATATATATTTTCATTTTTGCTCTCACTGGGAAATAATTTACTTACACTAGGAATTACATTGTTTAAATTTCCTGATATTCTATTTTTTAGTGTAAAATCATTTTAATTGAATTTTTGGTTTCAAGGAATTGTCCATACTTTCTTATTTCAAAAGTATTTCAATAACCCCACAAACATTTCATTGAAAGATTATTGTCAAGAACTTCTTTAGACTGTATTTTAATGTTACCACTGTTCACAAGTTTTAAAAATCAAATTTTGTTTGTCTCAATGTTAAATTATTTTTGAGTTTTAAATCCGCTTACAAAGATTACCGTAGTATTGTAATGGTTGGCATTATTTTAGTACACGATCGATAACTTCTTTTCTAGAAAGTGTTCGTGTGGAAGCGTAATATAGAATCACATGCATTTCCGACCCAAACATATTTCAAATTTTATAAAATCGAAAGTTTCTTTCCGCATGAGCTTGTCAGTTTTGCTAAATTTGTAAGGATACATTCGCAAAATAATAAAATATTTTGTCAAAATTATTGTACCATGAATAGTGATATAGGTTCATACACAAAAAGACTAAATCATTTGCGGGAGTACTACGGTACTGACTAGGGTGAAAAAGTATTGAAAAAAAGTACTATAGTACTGAATTTGCCATTCCTGGCCTACGCACAGTAACATGTGAAGTTAATTTCAGCTAGACGATGTGAGAACACTTTCCACGAGTCACAGTTTTAGTCTGCAGTTGACGCGTTTGAGAATAGGTCAGAGAGCGCGAGAAATGGGTTGGACGTAATTCGTTCATTCACTATTCAAGTGGTGTCATTGAATTGATTTTGTTTGAATAAAAAATTACAATGAAATGTGTGAATGTGGTCGATGATCAAAAGAAAGGGTAGCCTAGGCTTACCACAAACAAAAAACAAACAAACACCATGTCTAATGGTAAAGACATGCCGAAACAAATTAAAATACAATAGTGATCGCCTAATGGCAAAAAGAAAAAGATTGTTTGTTCCAAAACACCGACCACGCTGGCATCTTGACCACCAAGGTAGTGAAAGAAGCATGTTTGACGAATGGAATTCTTCATTTGGCGGTAATCTACAATGGGTGGCCGTACAATTCCCATGAATGTAAGTTCATAAACCAATATTGTCTTTAAATGATATTTATTTATCCGTAATGACTTGCACTTTTATGACATAAGCTCTTAAGTGAAATAGGCTAGAGGGAATGACAATTTTCAAATGTCTATTAAATAAAAAAGACATTGAAGCAGAAAACTAAAACAAAACAAAACGTTTCCATTTGTCTCGTTCCGTACAATCCACATAAAAAAACGAAACAAAACGAAACCCAGGATAACGGTTTGTATTGTTTTTGTTCCTGAGTACAAACCAAAGACAATATACCTTAGAAGACGGGAAATTGGCTACTGAAACTGCCGTTTACTCGTTTGGTTCGACACATTACACTGCAAATAAAAATAAATTAAGAGTTGGAAATATCTTAGAACAAACGGGAAAATATGACTTTTAATTTATTGCTCAAAATTTAACATTGTTCAATTCAAAAATTTAAGTTTTTCATTTAAAAAAATGCAAATAAAAAAAAATATTATTGGAAAAATAATACCTGCTATATTGGTAAATAAGAATGTGTTTGGTTATGTTCCATTGTTATGTTTTATTCACATTTCGTTACCGAACGAAATAATTTGGCGCCACATATCCGAACAGTGTTAAAGCAATCGTTTTGTTTTGTTCTCTTGTGGTTTGAAATGTTTGTTGTTTTGTTTTCATCTGCGTACAAAACCACTCACAAAAATGGAAAGGTTTGTGACTTTGAATTAGAGGTGTGCGCGTGACTAAAATTTCACTCACGCACATTCACGAAGCAAAATGTTTATTCACGCACGATACGTGTGGTAGCCAATCCCACTCACACACATTCACGAAATGGAAACCAGTACTCACGCACGAACTACTTTTAACACTCACGCACGGTTCACGACAAATTCACGAGACTCACGACATTTTCCAAACGGAAATCAGCAAAGGTAACAAAATTCAAAAATAGAATAAGTTCGAGACCTATTTCAGTTTACATACGAGTATGAATTAAATATTAATTTTTTTCGTGAGCGTGATTTTGCAGAACATTTCGTGTCACGCGCACACCTCTACTTTGAATGATATGTACGTCAATCTTTTCGTTTGTTTTATATCATAATTAATTTCATGTAAACAATCGTTGATTTAGTAAAAAAGGCGAAGAATTGATCCGGGACGATGCTGACATAAACAAAAAGTTCGACGTTAAACTAATGCTAAATTTAAATTAAAGCAAATGATACTTTTTGTAAAATAAAAATAAATAAATACAATTTTCACAAAAATTGCTATAGAAATAAAATTTTGACAAATTTTTCTATAGAAATAAAAATTTTGACAAAATTTTCTATAGACATAAAATTAGGAGAAAATTTTCTATAGAAATAAAATATTGACAAAATTTTCTAGAGAAATGAAATTTTGACCAAATTTTCTAGAGAAATTAAATTTTGACAAAATGTTCTATAGAAATAAAATTATGAGAAAATTTTCTATAGAAATAAATTTTTGACAAAATTCTTTATAGAAATAAAATGTTTACAATATTTTCTATAGAAATAAAATGTTGACGAAATTTTTTATAGAAATAAAATTTTGAATTTCTATTTTCTATAGAAATAAATTTAATTATTTATTTCTTTATTTATTCAGTATTTGGATAATTCACAATATAATCCTTACAGACTCGCTAATTTCTAATTTGTATATATACTTCCAAAATGTTCTACTTAAAAATGTACTAATTTCTAAAATAAAATACATCCAGAATTGATCAAAATCTTTTAAAGGAAAATTTTGACAAAATTCTCTACAGAAATAAAATTTTGATAATAAAGGGTGATTCTTTTGAGGTTAGGATTTTCATGCATTAGTATTTGACAGATCACGTGGGATTTCAGACATGGTGTCAAAGAGAAAGATGCTCAGTATGCTTTGACATTTCATCATGAATAGCCGAACGATCTGCCACAACGTCGAATTTTCAGTGAATGGGCCCTAGAAAAGTTGGCAGAAAATCCGCTTTTTTATCGACAAATTTTGTTCAGCGATGAGGCTCATTTCTGGTTGAATGGCTACGTAAATAAGCAAAATTGCCGCATTTGGAGTGAAGAGCAACCAGAAGCCGTTCAAGAACTGCCCATGCATCCCGAAAAATGCACTGTTTGGTGTGGTTTGTACGCTGGTGGAATCATTGGACCGTATTTTTTCAAAGATGCTGTTGGACGCAACGTTACGGTGAATGGCGATCGCTATCGTTCGATGCTACCAAACTTTTTGTTGCCAAAAATGGAAGAACTGAACTTGGTTGACATGTGGTTTCAACAAGATGGCGCTACATGCCACACAGCTCGCGATTCTATGGCCATTTTGAGGGAAAACTTCGGAGAACAATTCATCTCAAGAAATGGACCGGTAAGTTGGCCACCAAGATCATGCGATTTGACGCCTTTAGACTATTTTTTGTGGGGCTACGTCAAGTCTAAAGTCTACAGAAATAAGCCAGCAACTATTCCAGCTTTGGAAGACAACATTTCCGAAGAAATTCGGGCTATTCCGGCCGAAATGCTCGAAAAAGTTGCCCAAAATTGGACTTTCCGAATGGACCACCTAAGACGCAGCCGCGGTCAACATTTAAATGAAATTATCTTCAAAAAGTAAATGTCATGGACCAATCTAACGTTTCAAATAAAGAACCGATGAGATTTTGCAAATTTTATGCGTTTTTTTAAAAAAAAAGTTATCAAGCTCTTAACAAATCACCCTTTATTTTCTATAGAAATAAAATGTTGACGAAATTTTTTATAGAAATAAATTTTTTTATTGTCATAAAATCTTGACAACATTTTCTATAGAAATAAAATTTTGACAAAAATTTCTATAGAAATAAAATTTTGAAAAAATTTTCTATAAAAATAAAATAAATAAAAGTTTCTATAGAAATAAAATGTTGACAAAATGTTCTATAGAAATACAATTTTGTCAAAATTTTCTAGAGAAATTAAATTTTGACAAAATTTTCTATAGAAATAAAATTATGAGAAATTTTTCTATTGAAATAAATTTTTGACAAAATTCTCTATAGAAAAAAAAATTTTTGAGAATGTCTTCTATAGAAATAAAATGTTGACAAAATCTTCTATAGAAATAAAATTATTACAAAATTTTCTGTAGAAATTAAATATTGACCAAATTTTCTATAGAAATTAAATATTGACCAAATTTTCTATTCGAATAAAATTTTGGCAAAATTTTCCATAGGAAAGGTATAAAACCTAAAGTTTTTCTATAAAAAATAAAATTATGACTATATTTTCTATAAAGTTAAAATTAAGTCAACATCTTTACAAATTTTAATTTCCTTTTTAGTTCATACTGTCAAGTTTATAAATTATAAAGTTATGACTATATTTTCTATAAAGTCAAAATTAAGTCAACATCTTTATAAATTTTAATTTCCTTTTTAGTTCATACTATCAAGTTCATTAGATGTAAGTTCTTCCTTTTTGTAGGAATAGCGATTTTCCATTTTTGATGTAACCTAAAAATATTTAAAACTTCGGCACATTTGGAATTCAAAGAATATTTATACACCAAAATTAATTATCTCGATTAGCAGTGATCATAAAAAAAAAATTTTCTCTAGGATAAAATTTTGACAAAATTTTCCATAGAAAAGAAATTAAATTTAGACAAGTATTTCTATAAAAAAAAATTAAATAAATTTTCTATAAAGTAGAATTTAAGTCAACATTTTTACAAACTTTGATTTTTTTTAGTTCGTACTATCAAGTCCATTAGGTGTAAGTACTCCCATTTTGTAGAAGTAGCAATTTGGTCGTGTTGGTGTAAACTAAAAATATTTAAAACTTCGACACATATTTATACACCAAAATTAATTATTTCGATTAGGAGTGATTATAAAATAATAAATAAACTTGAAGAGATACAAAAAAACTATAACCCAACAAAATTGCTCCGGTGTAATAGTGTATTAGTATTTCGAAGTGCAAAATTAGAATGTTTCTAAATTAGCATAAAGTGTTGGGGACACAAAAACATTTTTGTAACATATATTTGTACATCACATTTATATTTATTTATTTAAAAGCAATTATATTTTTTACAAACTTCGAACCATACTACATTGAAAGAACCATACTACATTAATTTCATTCCTAAGGAAAGCATTCTTCGTTGGGTGACTTCAGACTCTCTACACTGAAAGAAGGGCGTTCTTTTCTGAAGAACAAAATTTTAGACAAACGAAGTTTTTTTTTTTGACGTTAACAAATTTCTTTAAAAACAAATAAATAGATTGGAGATAATCGACAATCGCAACGCTTCTCATAAATTCGAGTTTATTTGCTCTTAAAGAAAATACTTTTTAACAAAGGGAAATTTCTTTTGTCTAAAATGTCGTTCCATTTTTATCTTTGGCTGTAGACTAGTAAAAGTGATTGGGGATAAAATTATTGCAAAAACATTCTTTGTACCCGAACATTATTTGTTTCATACCGAAATATTTTTAATTCTTATTAACAATTTTTTTTTTAAATCTCTCATTTCAGATAACCTATATGGATTTTTGGGTCGCAATTAGAGCTTCTCCGTTCTACATATAACATCTAGTAATCGTATCAATGTGAGAAAAGCTGCATTTAAGTTAAAAACAAAAAATGCCAAACGAGTTGGATATTGCTCGCAATATTTTATTAGTAAATTATTATAAGATTAACATCTTATTTTACAAAAATTATTCCACTGTAGTTAATTAAGTTAAGTAATATATACTTCCTTCGAAAAGATTCATTTTGCTGATTAGGCCATTTTATGAAAACTGCAATGATACCAAATAGGAATCTTTCATAAAATGGCCTTTCAACATTACTACTAAAATACGATTGTCGTAATTAGATTTTTTTTGTTCTAATATTTACCTATTCAATATGTACAGTTCTGTACAGTTGTGTTTTATATTTCATAGATTCCAATATTTTCAAGATTAATACCAAATTGCCACCTGCATAGTTGCTTTACCCAATTTTTTTCTGTTATTTATGTATACGCAAATACGCATGGGTTCTTGTCTATAGGCAGATGTGTTATCAGCGGTCTACCTAAATATAATAAAACCATTAGAGATGATAACACACAGATTAGTATGCTAGACATGCGTATAGTAATAAAATCCATTTGAAGGATTTTCCTCTCGGAGAGGTAGCAGCAAACGCTTAGCTATAATTAGAATTTGATCACGTCGGGTTCACCAAAATGTACAAGACTCGTGGTTGTACATCGAAGACACAGGCGAAGGAAAAAAAGAAAACGATGTGAACGACACGATGGTTTAGTGGAAAACTCAATTTATTGTTAAATTTACTTATATACTAGATTGACTTATATACTAAATAGTAAAATCCTTCTTATTCTAATCATAGCTAAGCGTTTGCTACTACCTCTTCGTTTGGAAAATCCTTCATATTTTTTTATTACTATACACATGTGTATCATACTAATATGTGTGTCATCATATCTAATGGTTTTATTATATTTAGGTAGACCGCTAATAACACAATATTTTGATTTATTTGGCTAATAATTCAGATAAAGATATTGTACTTTCAAAAAGAATTATTGTATTTTTTTCTAAAAACTGAGTTGGTATTATGACAAAAACGTTTCAAGAAAAAAGTCGATACAATTTTAAAATTATTCCTCTTTTGTCATACAATTTTCATGTATGGAAAATCGGGTTTACTGATACACACAAAATCCATTTCTTTGTTGCGAGTATGTTTGTCATGGGTATAGTTTTCTAACACTGTTATATAGTCCACAGAAGAAATAAAGTAAAACACAGAACTTCAAAAAATATCGTCCGTGGAAAATTATCGTAACACACAAAACCAACTAAACGATACAAACACAAAAAACTAACTGATAGTTACAATTTTGGATCTACAAGTATTATTATATTTGATTCAAAAAGGGAATTTTGTTGGCGTGAAATTTCGTTTCGGAACAAAGTTTATGTTTTTTGTGTGTATATAATTTTTAACGACACTTCTCTTTATTGCGAGAAAGTGTTTTCTTTTTTCTAAGGAACAGTTTTCATAAGAATCCTGTTTAATTATTAAATATTATATAAATTAATATTTTTGATATACCTTTTCGTAAGTTTCTTGTCCCGAGCAGCTTCCGATGTTTTTGGGCCTCGATGAAAAGCAAAAAAAAATCAGACTTCTATTTCGATTTTTCTCCTTGACTTTCGAATGAATTGCTAAACAATAAAAAAAAATTCTTGTAAACTAATTCTAATGTTAAACTCTAGTTTCTTACTTTGAAACCATAATTATTCCACTAAATAGGCATTATATAACACATCACCAAAAAGTATACTCTTCGGGTATTTCTATGTAAGCATTTTAAAAACTTTGAACAGTAAACAAACTTACATGTAAAGCACCAATTGGATTTATTCAAATTATTTGGCGAGTATGTTTGTCATGGTTATATTTTTCTAACATTGTTATATAGTCCACAGAAGAAATAAAGTAAAACACATCGTCCGTGGAAAATTATCGTAACACACAAAACCAACTTAACGATACAAACATAAAAAACTAACTGATACTTTCAATTTTGGAACCCAAAAGAATAACCTGTTGGATAAGGAGAGGAAGCGGATATTAAATTAAAATGTGGCAGAAATCTTTGTTGCTACAAGTATTATTATATTTGCCTCTAAACGGGGATTTTGTTGGCGTGAAATTTCGTTTCGGAACAAAGTGTAGGTTTTTTTGTAGGTATATTATTTTTACCGACACTTCTCTTTATTGGGAGAAAGTGTTTTCTTTTTTTCTAAAGATCGGTTTTCATAAGAATCCTGTTCAATTATTAAATATTATATAAATTAAAATAAATTTCTTACACCTTTTAGTAAATTTATTGTCTCGAGCAGCTTCCGATGTTTTTGGGCCTCGATGAAAAGCAAAAAAACAGTAGATTCGAACTCGAATTCCATTTTTCTCCTGGACTTCCGAATGAATTGTTAAACAACAAATTAAATCGTTGTAAAATAATTCTAATGTTAAACTCTAGTTTCTTACTTTCAAACTATAATTATTGCACTAAATAGGTATTATATAACACATCACCAAAAAAATACTCTTCGGGTATTTCGATGTAAGCATTTTAAAAACTTTGAACAGTAAACAAACTTACATGTAAAGCACCAAATGGATTTATTCAAATTATTTGGCGAGTATGTTTGTCATGGGTATAGTTTTCTAACACTGTTATATAGTCCACAGAAGAAATAAAGTAAAACACATCGTCCGTGGAAAATTATCGTAACACACAAAACCAACTTAACGATACAAGCATAAAAAACTAACTGATAGTTTAAATTTTGGAATCCGAAACAATAACCTGTTGGATAAGGAGAGGAAGCGGATATTAAATTAAACTGTAGCAAAAATCTGTGTTGCTACAAGTATTATTATATTTGCCTCAAAACAGGGATTTTGTTAGCGTGAAATTTCGTTTCGGAACAAAGTGTAGGTTTTTTTTTTGTATGTATATTATTTTTATCGACACTTCTCTTTATTGCGAGAAAGTGTTTTCTTTTTTCTAAAGAACAGTTTTCATAAGAATCCTGTTGAATTATTAAATATTATATAAATTAATATTTTTCATACACGGTTTTGTAACTTTATTATCTCGAGCAGCTTCCGATGTATTTGGGCCTCGATGAAAAATAAAAAAACAGTGGATATCGAATACGAATTCGATTTTTCTCCTGGACTTCCGAATGAATTGTTAAACAACAAAATAAATCGTTGTGAACTAATTCTAATATTAAACTCTAGTTTCTTTTAAACTATAATTATTGCACTAAATAGGTATTATATAAAACATCACCACAAAATACTCTTCGGGTATTTCGATGTAAGCATTTTAAAAACTTTGAACTGTAAACAAACTTACATGTAAAGCACCAATTGGATTTATTCAAATTATTTGGCGAGTATGTTTGTCATGGGTATAGTTTTCTAACACTGTTATATAGTCCACAGAAGAAATAAAGTAAAACACATCGTCCGTGGAAAATTATCGTAACACACAAAACCAACTTAACGATACAAGCATAAAAAACTAACTGATAGTTTCAATTTTGGAACCCAAAAGAATAACCTGTTGGATAAGGAGAGGAAGCGGATATTAAATTAAAATGTGGCAGAAATCTTTGTTGCTACAAGTATTATTATATTTGCCTCAAAACGGGGATTTTGTTAGCGTGAAATTTCGTTTCGGAACAAAGCGTAGGGTTTTTTGTATGTATATTATTTTTATCGACACTTCTCTTTATTGTGAGAAAGTGTTTTCTTTTTTCTAAAGATCGGTTTTCATAAGAATCCTGTTCAATTATTAAATATTATATAAATTAAAATAAATTTTCTACACCTTTTAGTAAATTTATTGTCTCGAGCAGCTTCCGATGTTTTTGGGCCTCGATGAAAAGCAAAAAAACAGTAGATTCGAACTCGAATTCCATTTTTCTCCTGGACTTCCGAATGAATTGTTAAACAACAAAATAAATCGTTGTAAAATAATTCTAATGTTAAACTCTAGTTTCTTACTTTCAAACTATAATTATTCCACTGAATAGGCATTATATAACACATCACCAAAAAGTATACTCTTCGGGTATTTCGATGTAAGCATTTTAAAAACTTTGAACATTAAACAAACTTACATGTAAAGCAATAATTGGATTTATTCAAATTATTTGGCGAGTATGTTTGTCATGGGTATAGTTTTCTAACACTGTTATATAGTCCACAGAAGAAATAAAGTAAAACACATCGTCCGTGGAAAATTATCGTAACACACAAAACCAACTTAACGATACAAGCATAAAAAACTAACTGATAGTTTAAATTTTGGAATCCGAAACAATAACCTGTTGGATAAGGAGAGGAAGCGGATATTAAATTAAACTGTAGCAAAAATCTGTGTTGCTACAAGTATTATTATATTTGCCTCAAAACAGGGATTTTGTTAGCGTGAAATTTCGTTTCGGAACAAAGTGTAGGTTTTTTTTTTGTATGTATATTATTTTTATCGCCTCGATCAAAAGCAAAAAAACAGTAGATTCGAACTCGAATTCCATTTTTCTCCTGGACTTCCGAATGAATTGTTAAACAACAAAATAAATCGTTGTAAAATAATTCTAATGTTAAACTCTAGTTTCTTACTTTCAAACTATAATTTTTCCACTGAATAGGCATTATATAACACATCACCAAAAAGTATACTCTTCGGGTATTTCGATGTAAGCATTTTAAAAACTTTGAACATTAAACAAACTTACATGTAAAGCAATAATTGGATTTATTCAAATTATTTGGCGAGTATGTTTGTCATGGGTATAGTTTTCTAACACTGTTATATAGTCCACAGAAGAAATAAAGTAAAACACAGAACTACAAAAAATATCATCCGTGGAAAATTATCGTAACACACAAAACCAACTAAACGATACAAACATAAAAAACTAACTGATAGTTTCAATTTTGGAACCCAATAGAAAAACCTGTTGGGTAAGTAGAGGAAGCGGATATTAAATGAAACTGTGGCAGAAATCTTTGCTGCTACAAGTATTATTATATTTGCCTCAAAAAGGGAATTTTGTTGGCGGGAAATTTCGCTTCGGAACATAGTATAGGTTTTTTGTGTGTATATTATTTTTATCGACACTTCTCTTTATTGCGAGAAATTGTTTTCCTTTTTTTTTAAAGAACAGTTTTCATAAGAATTCTGTTCAATTATTAAATATTATATAAATTAATATTTGCCATACACCTTTTAGTAAATTTATTTAAAATAAAAAAAAAACAGATTTAGAATTCCAATTCGATTTTTCTCCTGGACTTTCGAATGAATTGCTAAACAACAAAATAAATCAGTGTAAACTAGTTCTAATGTAAAGCTCTAGTTTCTTACTTTCAAACTTTAATTATTCTACTAAATAGGTACTATATAACATGGGTATAGTTTTCTAACACTGTTATATTGTCCACAGAAGAAATCAAGTAAAACACAGAACTACAAAAAATATCGTCCCTTGAAAATTATCGCAACACACAAAACCAACTAAACGATACAAGCATAAAAAACTTACTGATAGCTTCAACTTTGGATCTCAATAGAATAACCTGTTGGATAAGGAGAAGAAGCGGATATTAAAAGCATGAAACACATTTTGACGGCAACGTTAAATGAAACTGTGGCAGATATCTTTGCTGCTACAAGTATTATTATATTTGCCTCAAAAAGGGAATTTTGTTGGCGGGAAATTTCGCTTCGGAACAAAGTATAGGTTTTTTGTGTGTATATTATTTTTATCGACACTTCTCTTTATTGCGAGAAACTGTTTTCTTTTTTTTTCCTAAAGAACAGTTTTCATAAGAATTCTGTTCAATTATTAAATATTATATAAATAAATATTTGACATACACCTTTTAGTAAATTTATTTAAAATTAAAAAAAAAAAACAGATTTAGAATTCCAATTCGATTTTTCTCCTGGACTTTCAATGAATTGCTAAACAACAAAAAAAATCATTGTAAACTAGTTCTAACGCAAAGCTCTAGTTTCTTACTTTCAAACTTTAATTATTCTACTAAATAGGTATTATATAACATGGGTATAGTTTTCTAACACTGTTATATTGTCCACAGAAGAAATCAAGTAAAACACAGAACTACAAAAAATATCGTCCCTTGAAAATTATCGCAACACACAAAACCAACTAAACGATACAAGCATATAAAACTTACTGATAGCTTCAATTTTGGATCTCAATCGAATAACCTGTTGGATAAAGAGAAGAAGCGGATATTAAACGCATGCAACTCATTTTGACGGCAACGGAAACGTTAAATGAAACTGTGGCACAAATCTTTGTTGCTACGAGTATTATTATATTTGCCTCAAAAAGGGAATTTTGTTAGCGTGAAATTTCGTTTCGTAACAAAGTATAGGATTTTTGTGTGTATATTATTTTTATCGACACTTCTCTTCATTGTGAGAAAGTGCTTTCTTTTTTCTAAACGACATTTTCATAAGAATCCTGTTCAATTATAAAATATTATATAAATTAATATTTTTCATACACGTTTTAGTAAATTTATTGGCTCGAGAATTTTTCGATGTTTTAGGACCTTGATGAAAAACAAAAAAAAATAGATTTAGAATTCGAATTCGATTTCGATTTTTCTCTTGGACTTTCGAAATAAATCGTTGTAAACTAATTCTAATTTTAAACTCTACTATCTTACTTTCAAACTTTAATTATTCTACTAATAAGGTATTATATAACACATCACCAAAAACATTATCCAGAATCAATACAAATATATCCATATTAAATGTATTCAAAATATTGTTTATCAATTATATGACCCCATAAATACTCTTCGGGTATTTCTATGGGAGACGAAATAATCGTTTATTATATAGCATTTTAAATCTCTCAATGTAAATTTATATAAATGAATTTATTGATATTTTAGATATTATTGTACATTTATAAGTAATAAAAAGAAAATAAAAAAGTAAAATATTTTTTGTTTGTTTTTAAATTAAAGAGTGTTTTTTACTTATTTTTAAACTTACATCTGTATGTCTCTCCATCAGCAAAAACGACATCCGAATAAAACATGATGGGCTAGAAACCAGAGATGGTCTTTATCAAATTTTTTTAGATTGTGCGACTGTCGTAAAGTTATAAACGTCTTAAACGGCACATACGTGTCGTAAATATAGAAAAAGTAATAAACATCGCAAACTCAAAATGCTTCAGTTGTTTTTTTTTTTTAATTTGAGCAGTATTGAGTTTAATTGACGACAACTTTTCATACAAAACTTCAGATTAGACTGTCAAAAGCTTAAGAAACTCAACTACAGTGAAACCTCTCAAACGTGGACACTCTGAAAACCGAACACCCCCCAAACATGGACAGTTGTCTGGGGTGTTTGCTATATTAATACATTAAAATTAACTTGTGATACCTGGACATCTCTCAAAGGTGGACAAAATTTAGGCGACCGCGGGCCAGATATAGAATTTGATTGTTATGAAGGTGGAGTAGTTTTTATGGTAGGGACCAGAGAATGAAACCATTTTTGTCGGTTTGATTGAAATCGGTTCAGATTTAGATATAGCTCCCATATACATCTTACGCCCGATATGCACAAACTCGTATATGGCTCCAGAAGCCAAGATTTTTTTTTCTGATTTACTTCAAATTTTGCACAAGGATTATATTTGATAGTATCGTCAAGTGTGCCAAGTTTGATTTCAATCGGTTCAGATAGCCCCCATACATTTACAGAAATGCACTATTTCACCCGAGTTAGTGAGGTTTAATGCAATGCAATCGTTGGAAAGTTATTTTAGAGAGCGTGAAAACAAAAATTACGAAAATTAAACATTTTTGGGACAAGGAACCAGTTTTTTAATATTTTTTTTTGATTTTTAAAAATTGCCGATTTTGTTATGAGATGAAAACTCAAAACGTATCTTTATTTATAGTCCTATAAGGAACAAACAAAAAAGATAGGGAAATATATACAAAATCAAGTAAGGAAAGTCTAAAGTCGATATGTTGGTATTTTGACCACTTTTGTCGAAATCAGAAAAACATATATATGGGAGCTATATCTAAATCTGAACCGATTTCCACCAAATTTGGCACGCATAGCTACAATGCTAATTCTACTCCCTCAACTCAAAATTTCAACTAATTCGGAGTTAAAAAATTGGCCTCCGTGGTCATATGAGTGTAAATCGGGCGAAAGTTATATATGAGAGCTATATCTAAATCTGAACCGATTTCAATAAAATTTGGCACACTTGACTACAATACTAATTGTACTCCTAGTGCAAAATTTCAACCAAATTGGGGTAAAACTCTGATTTCTTCCAAAATCAATAGGGTTCTATTCTGAGCCAAGACACGTACTTGTGCCAAATTTGAAGTCGATTGGACTATAACTGCGACTTTGATTACAAAAATGTGTTCACGGACAGACGGACATGGCTATATCGACTCAGGAGCCCACCCAGAGCATGTTTGCCAAAGACACCATATGTCTATCTCGTCTCCTTCTGGGTGTTGCAAACATATGCACTAACTTATAATACCCTGTTCCACAGTGTGGCGCAGGGTATAAAAATTACGACGGAAGGTGCCTTTTTCGAAAAAATTGGTCAAAATTCTGTATTTTTTTAATTCTAAATTATGGAGTTTACAACTTTTAATCTAAAGCACATAGGTACACAATGTTTTTACTAAATTCGGAGAATTTTGTAGGGATTGCAGTTAATAAAAGAAAACAAGGATCAAAAACGGACCCTGTAGGTTCAAACAACTGACCCACATTGTTAAATATTTGCAAAAACATAAATTGTGGGGCCCATATTTCCATAGTCGCACACACTCACTACCTTTTTTGGAAGGGTTTTACAAGTTCTATCCAGAAAAGAAAAATCATAGAACTCATATTTGCGGATTTGAGAGCTAAAACAAAATTTGATTCCCCCGACGCCTACAGGCCAGCCCGTGGACCCACTAGGCACTCGCAAACTTAGAGGAAAACACCTAAGCTTTCCCACAAAGGAAAAATTATGTTGATATATTTATCCGTTCAAAAGTTGCAGAATTATTTAAAAAAAAAAAAAACGATTTGGAACCATTGCGACGGAGAAGGCTTGACGTCTAAGCTGATATAAATTTGTCTATTCCGCGACTCAATTACCCATTATAAATTCAATGTGATGCAGAATATCAAGCCGCCGATTTGAGCCGCCGCCGACTAGTTTTTGCCAGTCGAAG
This sequence comes from Haematobia irritans, assembly GCF_050003625.1. Lineage (NCBI taxonomy): Eukaryota > Metazoa > Arthropoda > Insecta > Diptera > Muscidae > Haematobia > Haematobia irritans. The sequence goes on along the minus strand of NC_134399.1, from coordinate 108,084,749 downwards.
CCGCCGCCGAATTTGTCGACTCATCTCGACTCAAAATTAGCCGCCAATTAATCAAAAATATTGATTTAAATAAAAAAAATAGAAAAACAAGTATATACGGCCGTAAGTTCGGCCAGGCCGAAGCTTATGTACCCTCCACCATGGATTACATAGAAACTTCTACTGAAGACTGTCATCCACAATCGAATTACTTGGGTTGCGGTAGCACTTCCTAATACCGTAATATATACCACGTGGTATATATTAAACTTAAAATGGCCGATTAAATACGTATACAATTAAGTTTGACAAAATTTTCTATAGAAATAAAATTTTGACAAAATAAAATTCTGACATTTTCTATAGAAGTACAATTTGGACGAAATTTTCTATAGAAATACGATTTTAACAAAATTTTCTACAGAAATGACATTTTGACAAAATTTTCAAAAGATTTAAAATTTTGACAACATTCTCTATAGAATTAAAATTTCGACATCATTTTCTATAGAAATACAATTTTGCCAAAATTTTCTATACACACAAAAAAATTTCACGAAAATTTTTCCAATTAAAATTTTAATTGAGTTTTAAAAAATATTCAATTAACAATTTAATTGATTCAACAAATTTTTTAATTGAAACAAAAATCAATCACAAAAATAATAGTATCAATTAATTGTTTAATTGGATCAATTATCTTTTTAATTGACCTTCAATTAATTTTTTAATTGATACTATCATTTCTGTGATTGAAGACATTTCAATTAAAAATTAATTGGATCAACTAATTTCGTGATTGAATCAGAAAAAAAATTTTTTGTGTGTAGAAATAAAATTTGACAAAATTTTCTATAGGAATAAAATTTTGACAAAATTTTCTATAGAAATAACATTTTGACAAAATTTTGTATAGAAATAACATTTTGACAAAATTTTCTATAGAAATAAAATTTTGACAAAATCTTCTATAGAAATAAAATTTTGCTAGATTACTTTTGGCTCGAGTGGCAACCATGATTATGAACCGATATGGACCAATTTTTGTGTGATTGGGGATCGGCTATATATAACTATAGACCGATATGGCATGATTATTGGCGGCCATATACTAACACCACGTTGCAAATTTCAACCGGATCGGATGAATTTTGCTCGTCCACGAGGCTCCGGAGTTCAAATCTGGGGATCGGTTTATATGGGGGCTATATATAATTATGGACTGATATGGACAAATTATTCAATGGTTGTTAGAGACTATATACTAGTACCATGCTCGTCCAAGGGTCTCCAGAGTTCAAATCTGGGGATCGGTTTATATGGGGGCTATATATAATTATGGACTGAAACGGACAAATTTTTGAATGTTTGTTAGAGACTATATACTAGTACCATGTACCAAATTTCAGCCGGATCGGATGAAATTTGATTCTCTTAGAGGACCCGCAAACCAAATCTGGGAATCGGTTTATATGGGGGCGTTTTATAATTATGGACCGATATGGACCAATTTTTGCATGGTTGTTAGAAATCAAATACTAACACCACGTACCAAAGTTCAACCGGATCGGATGAATTTTGCTCCTCTAAGAGGCTCCGGAGTTGAAATTTGCTTCTCTTTGAGGCTCCGCAAGCCAAATCGGGGGATCGGTTTATATGGGGGCTATATATAATTATTGACCGATATGGAGCAATTTTTCATGGGTGTTAGAGACCATATACCAACACCATGTACCAAATTTTAGCCAAATCTCTTATAGGCTCTGCAAGCCAAATTTGAGGGTCCGTTTATATGGGGGCTATACGTAAAAGTGGACCGATATGGCCCATTTGCTATACCATCCGACCTACATCAATAACAACTACTTGTGCCAAGTTTCACGTCGATAGCTTATTTCGTTCGGAAGTTAGCGTGATTTCAACAGACGGACGGTCGGACATGCTCAGATCGACTCAGAATTTCACCACGACCCAGAATATATATACTTTATGGGGTCTTAGAGCAATATTTCGATGTGTTACAAACGGAATGACAAAGTTAATATACCCCCCATTCTATGGTGGAGGGTATAAAAATATTAATACTGTTGTATTTTTTGTCAAAATGCTTGACTTTCCACCAAAATCCGTCTATATCAAATATAAATGTGATTGTAAGATTGGTTGTACAACCAATCTCATTACCCCCCTAGGAAAATTATCTAGCTACGCTAATGTGGGTAACGAGAGGAAGCGGATATTAAACGCATGCAACTCATGTTGACGCAACGGAAACTCTTATTTTGTTCCCCTTTATAACCACCACACAATTGAAGATTTATTTTGCCCCTCTTCCCTTGTCAACGATGTTGATGCTCTATAAATCCTCGGCTTTATTCACCACTATGTTCTCTGAACAATGTTTTTTATTGTGGTGAACACTGTAAAGCAGTTATGAATTGAGTTGAACGATAGACCACAAGCAACATATTTAGTGTAAGCTTGTGTGTGTGTAAATAAATACAAATCTTATTTTATTTCCCTACCACAAGAACAGTTTATGGTTGATGTTGTATGTCTAGTAAATAACGCAAAATTTCATACTCACTGAAATTACTTCCACAAAGGCACAGCACGTAAGTGATCTAACAGCTATGTATAAGAACAAATTTATGTAAACATTTTAAAGACTTTGAAGAGTAAACAAACTTACATGTAAAGCATCAATTGGATTTATTGAAATTATTTGCCGAGTATGTTTATCATGGGTATAGTTTTTTAACACTGTTATATATTCCAAAGAAGAAATAAAAAACACACACACAACACCACAAAATTAGCAAATTTTCATAACACACAACACGTACTACACGATACGAACATAAAAACCGAACTGTTAGTTTAGTTTTTGGATGACAATAAAATAACCTGTTGGGTAAGGAGAGGAGGTGGATATTAATCGCATGCAACATATATTGACCGCAACGGAAGCTCTCTCAATGTTTGTTTCTTTTTTTTCGAAAGAGAACATACAGTTAAGCTCCTAGACCCTATATTATATAGATGGTTCATCCGTGTCAAACGATGTTTGATGGTTCCGAAGATTAAGAATAAACGAAGAAAATAAGAGCACGCTTACATTCTCTTTCGTTTTCCTTTTTGTAGTTTTCCAATTTTTCACAATATTAGAACGTTTAAGATGCATCAGAGGATTTATAAATAAATTAATATATTAAAAGTTCATATTTGAACAAAAAGTTGTGCCCAATATGTTTGGGACTGACTCTTTAAAAAATCAAAGCGAAATGTCAGAAAATTAATTTTTGGAACTGACACATGTTTTTTAAAGAGAATAGTGGATCATCTATGTGTTATAATGTCTATGGTTAAGCTCTACTTTTCTCACTGGCAGTTATTGTTGTTTTGATTCCCTTTAGGATTGTAATATAACATATTTGTCATTCCATCGAAATATTGCTGTATTCGATTATGAAGGGAAAAAATATCGCAAAAATAACACACAATTATTGTTGGTTAAGTTATAAGGTGTATACGAAAACGACTGCTGACAAAAGTCGTTTTTAAGGAGAAAAAGGAAGAACTTCTTCTTTCTTCATAGAGCACACAGTGTCTAATATTTCAGCAAAAAAAAAATGGAAGTCCTTCTAAAGGCACAACTTTGAAAGTACTTCCAATAATGTCCTCCCAGAGATGTTCTTTATTGTAACTACTCGATTTTTTATACCCTTCACCACTACTGTGGTACAGGGTATAATAAGTTTGTGCATTTGTATGTAACGCCAAGAAGGAGTAATCATAGACCAACCTTTTAGTATACGGATCGGCTGTCTGTCTGTCCGTCTGTCTGTCTGTCTGTTGATGTATTTTTGTGTGCAAAATACAGCTCGCAGTTTTAGTCCGATTGTCCTAAAATTTGGTATAGGGTCCTGTTTCGGCTCAAAGACGATCCCTATTGATTTTGGACAAAAACGGTTCAGATTTAGATATAGCTGCCATATATATTTTTCACCGATCTGTTCATAATTGGCGTGTATATCAACCGATCTTCCTCAAATTCCGTAAATCCGAATATTTTATGGGTCTCGAAAAACTTGCAAAATATCAGCCAAATGGGTTCAGATTTAGATATAGCTTCCATATATAGCTTTCGCCCGATTTACACTCATTTGCCCACAGAGGCCAATTTTTTGCTCCGATTTAGTTGAAATTTTGCATAGGGAGTAGAATTAGCATTGTAACTATGCGTGCCAAATTTGGTTGAAATCGGTTCAGATTTAGATATATCTCCCATATATAGCTTTCGCCCGATTTACACTCATATGGCCACAGAGGCCAAATTTTAACTCCGATTTAGTTGAAATTTTGCACAGAGAGTAGAATAAGCATTATTGCTATGCGTGTCAAATTTGGTTGAAATCGGTTCAGATTTGGATATATCTCCCATATATAGCTTTCGCCCGATTTACACTCATATGACCACAGAGGCCAATTTTAACTCCGATTTATTTGAAATTTTGCACAGGGAGTAGAATTAGCATTGAAACTATGCGTGCCAAATTTGGTTGAAATCGGTTCAGATTTGGATATATCTCCCATATATAGCTTTCGCCCGATTTACACTCATATGACCACAGAGTCTAATTTTTTGCTCCGATTTGGTTGAAATTTTGCACAGAGAGTAGAATTAGCATTGTTGCTATGCGTGCCAAATTTGGTTGAAATCGGTTCAGATTTAGATATAGCTCCCATATATAGCTTTCGCCCGATTTACACTCATATGACCACAGAGGCCAATTTTTTGGTTCGATTTAGTTGAAGTTTTGCACAGGGAGTAGAATTAGCATTGTAGCTATGCGTGCCAAATTTGGTTGAAATCGGTTCAGATTTAGATATAGCTCCCATATATAGCTTTCGCCCGATTTACATTCATATGACCACAGAGGCCAATTTTTTGATCCTAGTTACTTGAAATTTTGCACAGGGAGTAGAATTAGCATTGTAGCTATGCGTGCCAAATTTGGTTGAAATCGGTTCAGATTTATATATGGCTCCCATATATAGCTTTCGGCCGATTTACACACATATGACCACAGAGGCCAATTTTTTGCTCCGATTTAGTTGAAATTTTGCACAGGGAGTAGAATTAGCATTGAAACTATGCGTGCCAAATTTGGTTGAAATCGGTTCAGATTTGGATATATCTCCCATATATAGCTTTCGCCCGATTTACACTCATATGACCACAGAGGCCAATTTTTAACTCCGATTTAGTTGAAATTTTGCACAGGGAGTAAAATTAGATGGTATTGAAAATGGGCCACATCGGTCCGCTTTTACGTATAGCCCCCATATAAACCGATCCCCAGATTTGGCTTGCGGAGACTCAAAGAGAAGCAAATTTCATCCAATCTGGCTGAAATTTCGTACATGTTGTTGGTATATGGTCTTTAACAACCATGCAAAAATTGGTCCACATCGGTTCACAATTATATATAGTCCCCATATAAACCGAACCCCAGAGTTGACTTCCGGAGCCTCTTGGAGGAGCAAAATTCATCCGATCCAGTTCAAATTTGGAACGTGGTGTTAGTGTATGGCCGCTAACAACCATACCAAAATTGGTCCATATCGGTCTATAGTTATATATAGCCGATCTCCAATCACAAAAAAGTTGGTCCATATCGGTTCATAATCATGGTTGCCACTGGAGCCAAAAATAATCTACCAAAATTGTATTTCCATAGAAACTTTTGTCAAAATTTTATTTCTGTAGAAAATTTTGTTAAAATTTTATTTCTATAGAAACTTTTGTCAAAATTTTATTTCTATAGAAAATTTTGTCAAAATTTTATTTCTATAGAAAATTATGTTAAAATGTTATTTCTATAGAAAATTATGTTAAAATTTTATTTCTATAGAAAATTTTGTTAGAATCTTATTTCTATAGAAAATTTTGTCAAACTGAATTACCTACGTATTTAATCGGTATTTTTTGATTTAATATATACCACATATGGACTAACTTACACTTTAGAAGACGGTTTTAGGAGGTTTTAAGATACCTTGCCATCGGCAAGCGTTACCGCAACTCAAGTAATTCGATTGTGGATGGCAGTGTTTAGAAGAAGTTTCTACGCAATCCAAGGTGGAGGGTACATAAGCTTCGGCCTGGCCGAAACCTCGGCCGTATATACTTGTTTTCTTATAGTAAATATATTTCTAATGAGATTGTCGTCTGGCGTGATTGCTATTTTTTTTCTTATAAACCTTTTTTCTTATACTAAACTTTTTCCTACAAAAAAAAAAACACAGAAAACAATTTCACGAAAATTTGTCCAATTAAAATCTTAATTGAGCTTTAAAAAATATTCAATTAAAAATTTAATTGATTCAACAAAATTTTTTAATTGAAACAAAAATCAATCACGAAAATAATAGTATCAATTAATTGTTTAATTGGATCAATTAATTTTTTAATTGACTTTCAATTAATTTTTTAATTGACTTTCAATTAATTTTTTAATTGATACTATCATTTCTGCGATTGAAGACATTTCAATTAAAAAAATAATTAATTTCGTGATTGAATCTGAAAAACCAAATTTTTGTGTGAACAAAAAAGAACGCATATAAATTTCTTATATGCGTTTTTTTTTCTTATATGAAATGTGGTTATATTTGTTATACTTTGTGAATATAGTAAAGATCAGGGATGATAAATGATGTTGACGAAAAAGTACTAAAAATTTACTTTTCGAAGACAGAAGGTGCTAAAATGACATAATATCAAATTTAAAGACTATTGTAAATGTATACGTATATTTAAATCTACCTCGATTTGGACAATTTTTTTTTTAGATTTTCCAAAAAAATCTTATTTTGCAAAATTTTATTTCTATAGAAAATTTTGTCAAAATTTTATTTCTGAAGAAAATTTTGTCAAAATTTGATTTCTATAGAAATTGTTGTCAAACTTTTATTTCTGCAGACAATTTTGTCAAAATTTTATTCTATAGGAAAGTTTGTCAAAATTTTATTTCTAATAACTCTATATAGAGTAATTGTGATGAAAAAGTACCAACTAGCTCGCGGTCGTGCCACGGTGCTTTTGGCAGTCGAAATGTATCAAAAAAGCACAAAAGTGTTAACTTTATCAATCCTGGCAAAGATGTAATAAAATAAAAATAACCCATCGAACTTGATGTGCATTTTAAAAGAGAACAAAACCCAAAAATGCCAGTGAGAAAAGTAGAGCTTAATTGTTCTCTTTCGATAAAGAAGGAACAAACATTAAGAGAGCTTCCGTTGCCACCAATATGCATTGCATTCGATTAATATCCGCTTCCTCTCCTTACTCAACAGGTTATTTTATTGTCATCCTAAAACTAAACTAACAGTTCGGTTTTTATGCTCGTATCGTGTAGTTCGTGTTGGGTGTTATGAAAATTTGCTATTTTTGTAGTGTTGTGTGTGTGTGTTTTTATATCTTCTGTGGACTATATAACAGTGTTAAAAAACTATACCCATGACAAATAAACTCGCCAAATAATTTGAATAAATCCAATTGGTGCTTTCCATGTAAGTTTGTTTACTGTTCAAAGTTTTTAAAATGTTTACATACATTTGTTATTAACGGAGAAATTCATTTTGTCCAATACATAACTATTAGATCACTTACGTGCTGTACTTTTGTGGAAGTAATTTTTGGTGAGTACATAATTTTTCGTTATTTACTAGAAATACAACAGCAACCGTAAGCAGGTTTTTTTGGTAGGAAAATAAAATCAAATTTGTATTTATTCACACACACAAGCTTACACTAAATATGAGTATACATTGCTTGTGGTCTATCGTTCAACTCAATTCACCACAACAGTGTTCACCACATAAAGAAATTGAGAACATAGTGGTGAATAAAGCAGAGGATTTACAGAGCATCAACCTCGTTGACAACAGAAGAACGGCAAAATAAATCTTCAAGGGTGTGGTGGTTATAAAGGGGAACAAAAACACCAAATCAGCGAGTGCGAAAAGAAGAGTTTAATTTTATGTTCTCTTCCGATAAAAAAAGCACACTGAGAGTTTCCGTTGTCGTCAACATGAGTTGCATGCATTTAATATCCGCTTCCTCTCCTTACCCAACAGGTTATTTTAATAAGATCCAAAATTGAAACTATCAGTTAGTTTTGTATGCTTGTATTTTTTAATAGGTTTTGTGTGTTACGATAATTTTCCACGGATGATATATTTTGTAGTTCTGTGTTTTACTTTATTTCTTCTGTAGACTATATAACTATTATTTCTTCTTCTGTGGACTATATAACTATTTATACCACTGACAAACATACTCGCCAAATAATTTGTGTTTTCTAAGTAAGTCTTTAATTAAATCCAATTGGTACTATACATGTACGTCTTTTTCTTCAGTTCATAGCTTTTAAAATACCAAAATAAATTTGTTGTTATTTGAGAAATTTATTTTTTTTTTTGCCCATACATGGTTGTTAGATCATTTACGTGCTGTACTTCAGTGGAAGCTATTATGGTGAGTACATAATTTTTCATTATTTGCTAGAAATACAGAAATTGTATATCTTCACAGGCGCACAAACATGCATTCATTATGAGCATATATAGTGCTTTTCATACGAAAGTTCTGATTAGCCTGGTAAAAGCTTAACAAACTCAACTAAATAGCCAAATATAGAATTCTAATAAAATTTCTTGAATTAGTCGAAAAATATTTACTTAACGGCGTGATGTATGTAATACTGTTTAGTTAACATTTTCTAAAAATAACTTAAATTTTCTAAAATGAACCAAAATTTTTGTTCCTGGTGGGTTCAATGTTTTTTTTTTCCAGTGTAGTGGCTAACAATGGACGTATTGTTCGATTTATCAAAATCCCGCTTTTTATTTTTTGCTCCATGTTTCACACAACTTGGATATATACATTTGCTCCATACTGTGTTGTTATTTGGTTTTGCCTAAAAGTATGCAATAATTATTTTCTTAATAAAAGTGTTGCCAACATTGAATACAATGAAATAGTTGGTAATCATGAATATTCCACAAAAAAATAAATTGTAAGTCCAATTTTATTAGGAGTAAGTAATTCCCAATAAGATAAATATATCTTTCTCATTATAAAGATACCAAATATTTTAAGATGTATCTTAATTAAAAACAAGTATATACGGCCGTAAGTTCGGCCAGGCCGAATCTTATGTACCCTTCACCATGGATTGCGTAGGAACTTCTACTAAAGGCTGTCATCCACAATCGAATTACTTGGGTTGCGATAACACTTGCCGATGGCAAAACTTTTTAACACTGTCTTCTAAATTGTAAGTTAGTCCATAAGGGGTATATATTAAACAAAAAAAAGGCCGATTAAATACGTATATAATTCAGTTTGACAAAATTTTCTATAGAAATAAAATTTTGACAAAATTTTCTATAGAAATAAAAACTTGACAAAATTTTCTATAGAAATAAAATGTTGACAAAATTTTCTATGGAAGTAAAATGTTGACGAAATTTTCTATAGCAATAAAATTTTGACAAAATTTTCTATAGAAATAAAATGTTGACAAAATTTTCTATAGAAATAAAATGTTGACAAAATGTTCTATAGAAATAAAATGTTGACAAAATTTTCTACAGAAATAAATTTTTTACAAAATTTTCTATAGAAATAAAATTTTGACAAAATTTTCTATGGAAATAAAATGTTGGCAAACATTGCTATAGAAATAAACTTTTTACAAAACTTTCTATAGAAATGAAATTTTGACAAAACTTTCTATAGTAATAAAATTTGACAATTTTTACATGGCTGTTAGAGGCCATATACTAACGAAATGTACCAAATTTCAACCGCATCGGATGACTTTTGCTCCTCCAAGAGGCTCCGGAGGTCAAATCTGGGGATCGGTTTATATGGGAGCTATATATAATTATGGACCGATATGGACCAATTTTTGCATGCTTGTTAGAGACCGTATACTAACATCAGGTACCCAATTTCAAACGGATCGGATGAATTTTGCCCCTCCAAGAGGCTCCGGAGGTCAAATCTGGGGATCGGTTTATATGGGAGCTATATATAATTATGGACCGATATGGACCAGTTTTTGCATGGTTGTTAGAGACCATATACTAACACCACGTACCAAATTTCAATCGGGTAGGATGAAGTTTGCTCCTCCAAGAGGCTCCGGAGGTCAAATCTGGGGATCGGTTTATATGGGGGCTATATATAATTATGGACCGATATGGACCAATTTTTGCATGGTTGTTAGAGACCGTATCCTTATATATGGGAGCTATATATAATTATGGACCGATATGGACCAATTTTTGCATGCTTGTTAGAGACCGTATACTAACATCAGGTACCCAATTTCAAACGGATCGGATGAATTTTGCCCCTCCAAGAGGCTCCGGAGGTCAAATCTGGGGATCGGTTTATATGGGAGCTATATATAATTATGGACCGATATGGACCAGTTTTTGCATGGTTGTTAGAGACCATATACTAACACCACGTACCAAATTTCAATCGGGTAGGATGAAGTTTGCTCCTCCAAGAGGCTCCGGAGGTCAAATCTGGGGATCGGTTTATATGGGGGCTATATATAATTATGGACCGATATGGACCAATTTTTGCATGGTTGTTAGAGACCGTATCCTTAGACCACGTACCAAATTTCAACCGGATCGGATGAATTTTGCTGCTCCGGAAGGCTCCGCAAGCCAAATTTGGGGATCGGTTTATATGGGGGCTATACGTAAACGTGGGCCGATATGGCCCATTTTCAATACCATCCGACCTACATCAATAACAACTACTTGTGCCAAGTTTCAAGTCGATAGCTAGTTTCGTTCGGAAGTTAGCGTGATTTCCACAGACGGACGGACAGCCGGACAGACGGACAGACGGACGGACGGACGGACATGCTTAGATCGACTCAGAATTTCACCACGACCCAGAATATATATACTTTATGGGGTCTTAGAGCAATATTTCGATGTGTTACAAACGGAATGACAAAGTTAATATACCCCCATCCTATGGTGGAGGGTATAATAAAGTTCAGTTGGCATTAGAGCCCCTTTTTTCTGAGTGTATTAAATGAAATGATAATCAATGAAATTTATTCCAAGTGCATCCCAAAAACCAGACCACAAAATGATCCACGCAATGGAATGGGTTGATCTTGTACAGGTCCTTTCACTCAAAAAAAAGTGAACTCTCTATTTCACTAAAGCCATATTAACTTTATATTAGTTCATAGAATCATTATGTTTGGAAAAAGTTTATTTTAGTCAAATAATTTTTTGCGTATGTTAGTTAAATGAACTAAAAAACGGGAAAAAGTTATACACAAATAAAACATAAAGATTTCCTAATTTCGTGTTTCTTACAAAATAGTTCATTATTTCTTTAAATTTGTAAATTTTACCAAAAATTTGTCCATCATGAACTTCGTATGTCACTAAAGACATTCTTGCAATTTTGAACTCCAAGATTTCTCTTAAAACTACAAAATTTTCTTTAACTACTGAAAAAATTTAGTTATGTCTAATAAATTTTCTTGAATTTGTCGAAAAATATTTACTTATTTTTGACATATCGGAGTGATGCCAGCGCTTGTAATACCGTTTAGTTAAAATTTTCTAAAAAAGTTCCAAATTTTCTAAAATTAATCGAAAGTTATCTTTCCTGGTGGGTTCACTGTTTTTTCAGTGTTAGGATGACTTGATTTGATGCAAACGAGCCAAAAATAATTAACCAAATTTTGAAAAAAAAAAATTACCAAAAAACTATTAAACCAAAAGAAAAATTATATAGCAAAAATTTATTTCTATAATTTGGTAACATTTTATTTCTATAGATAATTTTGTTAAAATTTTATTTCTATAATTTTTTTCTCAAAATTTTATTTCAATAGAAATTTTTGTTAAAATTTTATTTCTATACACAATTTTGTCAGAATTTTATTTATAGAAAAATTTGTCATAGTTTTATTTCTGTAAGAAATTTTGTCAACATTTTATTTCTATAGAAAATTTTGTCAAAATTTTATTTCTATAGAAAATTTTGTCAAAATTTTATTTCTATAGAAAATTTTGTCAAAATTTTATTTCTATAGAAAATTTTGTCAAAATTTTATTTCTATAGATTTTTTTTCAAAATTTTATTTCTGTTGAAAATTTTGTCAAAATTTTATTTCGATAGAAAATTTTGTCAACATTTAATTTCTGTAGAAAATTTTGTCAAAATTATATTTCTATAGAAAATTTTATCAAAATATTATAGTATAGAAAATTGTGTCAAAATCTTATTCTAAGAAAATTTTATCAAATTTTTATTTCTATAGGAATTTTTTTCAAAGCTTAAAATTTTGTGTTATAGAAAATTTTGTCAAAACTTTATTCCTACAGAAGCCAAAATTTTATACCGATAAAAAATTTTGTCAAAATTTTATTTTTTTCGTTTTGTTTGTTATTGTTGGTTTCTGTTGTTGGTATGAGGTTCAAGTGTAGTTCACTTTGAGCTGAGTGAATTACCCAAATTTATTCTGATAATTGGTTGATAGTTTTGCTGCAAGTAGAAGATGCTGATGAGGAATGTGGTAATTCCGAAACAGCTGTACATCCAACCATCTTGCAGTCTATAGGGCTTTGCCCAAATAAATTTGACAAGCATACTTTTTCTCTGTTGGTTAAACTACAAGTTTAGTCAAGCTGAGATCAAAAACAACAAAAATATTATTTCTATAGAAAATTTTGTCAAAATTTTATTTCCATAGAAAATTTGTCAAAATTGTAATTCTATAGAAAATTTTGTCAACATTTTATTTCCATAAAAAATATAAAACGGCTGAAGCTTAAAATTACAGAATATTTTTGTCAAAATTTTAATTCTATAGAATTAAAATTATAGAAAATTTGTCAAAAGTGTAATTCAATAGAAAATTTTGTGAAAATTTAATTTCTGTAGAAAATTTTCTATAGAAAAGTTTACCAAAAATTTTTTTAGAGAACATTTTGTCAACATTTGATTTCTACAAAAAGTTTTTTCAAATTTCATTTCTCTAGAACATTTTATCAAAATTTTATTTCTATACATATTTTTGTCTAAATGTTGTTTCTATCAAAATTTGATTTCTATAGAAAATGTTATTTCTATAGAAAATTGAGTCAAAATTTTATTTCTATAGAAAATTTTATGAAAATTTTATTTCCACAGATAATGTTATCAAAATGTTATTTATTTCGTCAAAATTTTATTTTATGTTGTTGTAGTTTTTTCGATCGTTATTTGCACAAACTTTTAAAATTTTATTTCTATAGAAAATTTTGTCAAAATTGTAATTCTATAGAATTTTTTTTCAAAATTTAATTTCTATAGAAAATTTTGTCAAAATGTTATTTCTATAGAAGTTTATATTAAAATTTTATTTCTAAAGAAAATCTTACCAAAAATTTATTTATTTTGTCAAAATTTTATTTGATGTTTTTGCTATTTTTTCGATCTCTATTTGCAAAAACTTTTAAAGTTTTATTTCTATAGAAAATTTTGTCAAAATTTTATTTCTATAGAAAATTTTGTCAAAAATTTATTCCTTTAGAAAATTTTGTCAAAATTTTATTCCATATATAAAATATTGTTAAAGTTTTATTTCGATAAAAAATTTTGCCAAAAGTTTATTTCTATAGAAAATTTTGTCAAAATTTTATTTCTATAGGAAATTTTGTCAAAGCTTGAAATTATAGAATATTTTGTCAAAATTTTATTTCGATAAAAAATTTTCTCACAAATTTATTTCTATAGAAAATTTTCTCAAAATTTTATTCATAGGTATATATAGAATTTTTTTTTTAATTGTACTCTATACATAAAATTTTGCGCAAATTTTATTTCGATAAAAAATTTTGTCAAAATTGTAATTCTACAGAAAGTTTTGTCAACATTTTATTTCTATAAAAAATATAAAATTGCTAAAGCTTAAAATTATAGAATATCTTTGTCAAAATTTTAATTCTATAGAATTAAAATTATAGAAAATTTGTCAAAATTGTAATTCTATAGAAAATTTTGTCAAAATTTAATTTCTGTAGAAAATTTTGTCGACATTTTATTTCTATAGAAAAGTTTACCAAATTTTTTTTCATAGAAAATTTTGTCAACATTTGATTTCTACAAAAAGTTTTTTCTAAAAAAATAAATTTTAATTTTAAAATTTTATTTCTATAAAAAAATTTGTCTATTTTTTTATTTCTATAGAAAATTTTGTCAAAATTATATTTCTAAATATAGAAAATTTTATCAAAATATTATTGTATAGAAAATTTTGTCAAAATCTTATTCTATAGAAAATTTTATCAAAATTTTATTTCTATAGGAAAATTTTGTCAAAGCTTAAAATTTTGTTTTATAGAAAATTTCGTCAAAACTTTATTCCTATAGAAAATTTTGTCACAATTTTATTTCTATAGAAATGTTGCCAAAATTTTATTCCGATAAAAAATTTTGTCAAAATTTTATTTCCATAGAAAATTTGGTCAATATTTTATTGCAATAGAAAATGTTGTCAACATTTTATTATTATTAAATTTTGTCAAAATTTTATTGCTATAGGAAATTTTGTCAAAGCGTAAAATTATAGAATATTTTGTCAAAATTTTATTTCTATAGAAAATTTTCTCAAAATTTTACTCTATATATAAAATTTTGTCCAAATTTTATTTCGATAAAAATTTTTTGTCAAAATTTTATTTCCATAGAAAATTTTGTCAACATTTTATTTCTATAAAAAATATAAAATTGCTAAAGCTTAAAATATAGAATATTTTTGTCAACATTTTAATTCTATAGAATTAAAATTATAGAAAATTTGTCAAAATTGTAATTCTATAGAAAATTTTGTGAAAATTTAATTTCTGTAGAAAATTTTGTCGACATTTTATTTCTATAGAAAAGTTCACCAAAAAATTTTTTTATAGAAAATTTTGTCAACAATTGATTTCTACAAAAAGTTTTTCTAAAAAATAAATTTTAATTTTAAAATTTTATTTCTTTAGAAAATTTTATTTCTTAGAAAATTTTGTCAAAATTTTATAAAAAATTTTATCAAATTTTTTTGTATAGATAAATTTGTCAAAATCTTATTCTATAAAAAATTTTATCACAATTTTATTTTTATAGGAACATTTTGTCAAATCTTAAAATTTTGTTTTATAGAAAATTTTGTCACAATTTTTTTTCTATAGAAAATTGTGTCAAAATTTTATTCCGATAAAAAAGTTAGTCAAAATTTTATTTCTCTAGAATATTTTATCAAAATTTTATTTCTATAGAAAATTTTGTCAAAATTTTATTTCTATAGAAAGTTTTGTCAAAATTTTATTTCTATAGAAAGTTTTGTCAAAATTTTATTTCTATAGAAAATTTTGTCGAAATTTTATTTCTATAGAAAATTTTGACAAAATTTTTTTTTCTATAGATTATTTTTGTCCAAATTTTATTTCCATCAGAAACTTTCTTAAAATTGTATTTCGATAGAAAATTTTGTCAAAGCTTAAAATTAAAGAATATTTTGTCAAAATTTTATTTCTATAGAAAATTTTGTCAAAATTTTATTTCTTTAGAAAATTTTGTCAAATTTGCAAAATCTACCAAAACATCAAGAACTCTACTTATCTACCAAACAGTAAAAAGTCTATCATTTTTGGTAGACCGGTTGCCAACTGTGACAACCGGGTTTGTTAATAATCATTGAGATGACTTTGTGATGAAATTTCAAGATTTATTGAATAGAAATGAAACAACTTTCTAGTCGGTATACTTTAAAAATAAATATTTATCTCATTCCTTGATATTTGACATTCAAAAAGAAATTAATATTTAATTTTTTTTTTCGTTATTCTAATTAGCTATGGACATCTAATTTTATTTATAATTTTTTATTTTGTTATAGTATTACTTACCGCTTTCGTTGTACTATTTTGAAAACAAAATTAAAACACGTTTACACCAAAACGTCTATTGTTATGACTAAAGTTTATTTCTTCTCATCTTGTTTTTTGATACAAAATAAGATTTGTCTTTCCTTTGTTGTTCCAGTGATAATGTTTAAGAATATATATAAATAATTATATTTTAAATTTTCAATCAAATCTACATTATGATCTTATGAAATCTGAGGTACTTAATGTTCCTGAATATATGTACACAGAGATAAATACACAATAACAAAATAATTCAGCTGTAAGTCTACTTATTAATAGAGATAATACCTAAATAAAACAACATTCAATGCTGTATGCCTTCTCATGGTCCAATCAATCCAGATTTAGAAATCCAATTATTGAAGGTATCTGTAATGAGAAATCAAAAGAAAAAAAACAGATTAATTAGGAAAGTTGTTACTCTGTTATTTTTTTTTTTGCATACGATTTTATAAGGTATTTATTATGCTCAAATACGTATAATATTTCTAGTGCTTTTAAAATAGATTTAAACAGGAAGGGAAAGTCAAAAGAAAACATTTTTTAATTTGAAGTATTCGTTATAATATGGTTTTTTATACTGGCTTTTGTTTGTTCGTGAATAGATTTATTAATATACCGCGAAATGAGAATGAAAATTCGGCAAATGAGATCTGTATCATAATTTTAATTTTACTGATCCTAGGCAGAAAGGAAGTTAAAAAATGTCTTT